>NC_090655.1:93390986-93990986 GCF_040937935.1 Hyperolius riggenbachi | reverse complement strand
TTACGCGTTACTGGTTACTGGAACCAGTAATGCGTAAAAATATATGTGTTAATGTTCCTGCACTACCGGGAATGCGTAAAAATGTACGCAATGCGTCCCGCCGACCTCCGAGGTCGGCAAGCTGCCTGCAGGGGATTGGAGCAGCAGTGAGTGACTACGAGGGCACAGGATGGCTGCACGGGACTGGTAGAAGCCCCAGGTAAGTGAAACTCATTTTTTTATTTTGCTTGGACATTCCCTTTAACCCACCTCATCACTGCATATACCTAGCGTTGTGTTGAGTGAACCCAGCTCACTGCATCTAAATACCTGTTGTGTTGGGTGAGAACTAGTGATGGGCGAACACCTGGATGTTCGGGTTCGGGAAAGTTCTCCGAACATGGCCGAGATGTTCGGCATGTTCGGGCCGAACCCCGAACTTCCCGAACATCCTGCTTTTGGGGGCCCTATGGGGTCGCAGGCATAAGGGGGGAGCATGCCCCAATCGCGGGGGGGTCGGAAATTCCCCCCACCCCCTCCGCTAGCGCTCCCCCCTCTGCCCGCTTCCCCATACAAAAGTTTAAGCAAAGTACCTGTAATAGTGGATGGCCTGGCAGTGGCACTGTGGAGTGAGGAGGAGAAGTCCGGAGAGTGACGCGTTGAGGGAGGCCGGGCAGCGGGCGGTTCAGCGGTAGTACCCTTGTGGTACTTCCGCCCTTTCTCTGACCTCACGCTCGCTGCCCGGCCTCCCTCAACGCGTCACTCTCCGGACTCCTCCTCCTCACTCCACAGTGCCACTGCCAGGCCATCCACTATTACAGGTACTTTGCTTAAACTTTTGTATGGGGAAGCGGGCAGAGGGGGGAGCGCTAGCGGAGGGGGTGGGGGGAATTTCCGACCCCCCCGCGATCGGGGCATGCTCCCCCCTTATGCCTGCGACCCCATAGGGGGGCCGTATTCGGCCGAACAGTGCCCTGTTCGGCCGAACAGGGGCCCTGTTCGGCCAGGTTCGGCCAGGAATTGAGCCGTTCGGACGAACGCGAACAGTTCGGCCGAACACCACCAGGTGTTCGGCCGAACTCGAACATCACCCGAACAGGGTGATGTTCTGCAGAACCCCGAACAGTGGCGAACACTGTTCGCCCAACACTAGTGAGAACCCACCTGGCCACCTCACTGCATCTAACTACCGGTTGTGTTCAGTGAGAACCCACCTCACTGCATCTTAAGTACCTTCACTGTTCAGTGGACCCAGCTCACTGCATCTAACTACCCAGTACCTGTTGTGTATACTTAACCCACCTCATCACTGCATATACCTAGCTTTGTGTTGAGTGAACCCAGCTCACTGCATCTAAATACCTGTTGTGTTAGGTGAGAACCCACCTGGCCACCTCACTGCATCTAACTACCGGTTGTGTTGAGTGAGAACCCACCTCACTGCATCTTAAGTACCTTCACTGTTCAGTGGACCCAGCTCACTGCATCTAACTACCCAGTACCTGTTGTGTATACTTAACCCACCTCATCACTGCATATACCTAGCGTTGTGTTGAGTGAACCCAGCTCACTGCATCTAAATACCTGTTGTGTTGGGTGAGAACCCACCTGGCCACCTCACTGCATCTAACTACCGGTTGTGTTGAGTGAGAACCCACCTCACTGCATATAGCTAGCATCCCCCAGAGATGGACAAAATTGACAAACCAGGTAGAGGCAGGCTTAGAGGAAGGCCATCAGGCACCGGCAGGTCTGTGCGAGGTGGTGTTTCTCTGATTTCGTGCGGACCTGCCCCAAAATACAGTGCTCAGAAGAAGGCACGTGCCATCACTTCCCAAAATCGTGAGGAGGTGATTGAGTTTTTAACACAGAACACCTCATCTCCCGCAGCCACCAGCGCTACAACAAGCACCACATCCACTGCATTTGACACTTCGCAGGAGTTATTTGGTGGTGGTGGTGAAATCACTGATTCCCAGCCACTACTGCCACAACAACAAGAAGGCGCAGGTACACCACCACATACGTCTGAGTTAGGTGGCGATAATATGGACGTAACGTGTGTGGATGGGGATGATGGTGGACCACCTGAAGTTGGTGCACTTGAGGAGGTGTCTGAAGAAAGCACAGCTGGCCAGGAGGATTATGATGACGATTATACGGATACCACATATGTTCCCGGTAGAGGAGATGACCAGGGGGACAGTTCAGAGGAGGAGTCAGAGAGGAGTAGGAGGAGACAACTCCATGATAGAAGCAGAGGGAGCTCGTCCTCAGAAACAGCTGGGGGCAGTGTCCGGCGCCATGTTTCGCCAGCTATGGCCAGCCAGCACACATGCCCTTCAACGTCAGCTGCTGATGCCACCGTAGCGCCATCAGCCCAGGGGGGCTCAGCGGTTTGGAAATTTTTTCACGTGTGTGTCTCAGATCGGAGCAAAGCCATCTGTTGTCTCTGCCAGCAAAAATTGAGCCGTGGAAAGGCCAACTCTCACGTAGGGACAAGTGCCTTACGAAGGCACCTGGAGAGAAGGCACAAACAGCTATGGCAAGAACACCTGAGGAAAAGCAGCACCCCTCAAAAGACAAGCCACCCTCCTTCTCCTCTTCCTCCTTCAGGTGCATCGTCTTCATCCACTTTCTCCCTTGCACCTTCACGGCCACCCTCCTCCACACCGCCTCTTCCCTTGAGCGGTTTCTTCTCCTCTGCCCACAGCAGTACCCAGCTGTCCGTGAAGGAAGTATTTGAGCGGAAGAAGCAAATGTCTGCCAGTCACCCTCTTGCCCGGCGTCTGACAGCTGGCGTGGCGGAACTATTAGCTCGCCAGCTATTACCATACAAGCTGGTGGAGTCGGAGGCTTTCCGTAAGTTTGTGGCCATTGGTACACCGCAGTGGAAGATACCAGGCCGCAATTATTTTTCACAAAAGGCCATACCCAAACTGTACCGTGCAGTTGAGAGGCAAGTGGTGTCATCTCTGGCACACAGCATTGGGTCAAGGGTCCACCTGACCACGGATGCCTGGTCTGCCAAACACGGGCAGGGCCACTACATTACATACACAGCCCATTGGGTCAACCTGGTGACCGATGGCAGCAAGCAGGGAGTACGTGGCTGCGCAGCAGACCGACTTGTCACACCTCCACGGCTTGCAGGCAGGCCTCCAGCCACCTCCTCTCCACCTGCTACCACCGCTTCGCTGTCGTCATCCTCCTCCTCCTCCTTGGCTGGTGCCACGATCTCCTCTCCAGCAACACAGCCGCAGCACCCCAGGGCCTATGCTGCATGCCAGGTACGACGGTGTCACGCAGTGTTAGACATGTCTTGCCTGAAAGCGGAGAGTCACACTGGAGCAGCTCTCCTGGCTGCTCTTAACAAACAGGTGGAGCAATGGCTGACCCCGCACAAGCTTGAGATCTGCAACGTGGTGTGTGACAACGGCAGCAATCAGATTGCTGCGTTGAATTTGGGAAAGCTGACACACATACCCTGCATGGCACATGTGCTGAATCTGGTCGTGCAAAATTTGTGTCCAATTACCCAGGCTTAGAGGACGTCCTGAAGCAGGCCAGGAAGTTGTGTGGGCATTTCAGGCACTTTTACAAGGCCATGGCACGCTTTGCAGAGATTCAGCGTAGAAACAACTTGCCGGTGAGACGCCTGATTTGCGATAGCCCGACTCGCTGGAATTCCACCCTGCTGATGTTCTCTCGCCTGCTAGACCAGGAGAAAGCCGTCACCCACTACCTGTATCATTACAGTACAAGGACACAATCTGGGAGGATGGGGATGTTGTGGCCCAACAACTGGACACTGATGCGAAATGCATGCAGGGTCATGGAGCCCTTTGAGGAGGTGACCAAACTGGTGAGTCGCAATGAGGGCACCATCAGCGACTTGATCCCCTACGCCTACTTCCTGGAGCGTGCTGTGCGTAGAGTGGTGGATACAGCTATGGAGGAGCGTGAACGAGATGAGTTACGGCAGCAGGAGTCGTGGGAGCCATTTACACACGAACCCGATGTTCCCACAACACCTGCGGCAGCACAGAGGGGGGAGGAGGAGGAGGAGGAGGAAGAAGAGGAGTCATGTGGGGAAGGAGTGGAGTCAGACTCTGATGATGGTGATGATGAGGAAGGTGTTTCTGTGGAGGAGGAAGAGGCGGCGGAAGAAGAACAACCGCGGCAGCCGTCACAGGGGGCTTCTGCTGCTCCACGTTCCCGTGGTATTGTTCGTGGCTGGGGGGAGGAAGAGGAGTTGCATCCCGTCACTGAGGAAGAGCAAGAGGAGATGGAGAGTACGTCTGCATCCAGCTTTGTGCAGATGTCCTCTTTCATGTTGTCCAGCCTGTTGAGGGACCCCCGTATCAAAAAACTAAAGACGAATGACCTGTACTGGGTGGCCACGCTACTAGACCCTCGGTACAGGCACAAAGTGGCGGACCTCTTAGCAACTCAACAAAAGGCGGAAAGGATGCAGCACTTGCAGAACAAGCTGTCGATGATGCTTTACAATGCATTTAAGGGTGATGTGGCTGCACAACGCAATCAAGGTACCACTGGCAGTAACCCTCCTCCTCCCAAGTCCACGCAGGCAAGAACAGGACGCTCCAGCGATCTCAGGGTGATGTCGGACATGCGGATGTTCTTTAGTCCAACTTCTCGCCATAGTCCTTCCGGATCCACCCTCCACCAACGCCTGGACCGGCAGGTAGCCGACTACCTGGCCTTGAGTGTGGATGTAGACTCTGCGAAAAGCGACGATGAACCCTTGGACTACTGGTTGCGCAGGCTTGACCTGTGGCCAGAGCTGTCCCAATTTGCCATAAAACTTCTCTCTTGCCCTGCCGCAAGCATCCTGTCAGATAGGACCTTCAGTGCAGCTGGAGGCATAGTTACTGAGAAGAGAAGTCTCCTAAGTCACGACAGTGTTCAGTACCTGACCTTTATCAAGATGAATGAGGAATGGATCCCGGAGGGCTACTGCACGACCGAAGACTAAGTCAGTCCCCACACACAGCATCTCTGCCTGCAGGCCGCTTGACTGCCTTTTCCGCCACCACCAACAGGGTCCAGGACTCTAGGCGGATTCCTGAATTTTTAAGGCTGCTGCTAGCAGCGGCCGCTACACTAATTTTTCTGGTGCGTGTACATGCCTGCCTAATTTTTCTGGCTGCACTGCGGGCGGCTGCAACAACAAAACAAAAGGCATGTACATGTGCCCATCCCCCTTCATGATCATTACCTTGCCGCGGTGAAGGGGCTTGCGCATCACAATGAAGCAATGAGCGCCGGCTATTTGAGTGTCTCGGGTGGGGGTGGCACACAAAAGATAATAAGGTCGTTGCTTCATTGTGGTCAGACCAAATTTGATCAGCTGGACAGTCACTGTTGTTCTATCATTGAGCTACCACAGCCCGGCGACCATATGGGCTTGAAAAACGCCACGGCCTACACTCTGGCCACGGTGCACACCAGTCCAGTACGGCCGTCACTACGCAAACAGCTGTTTGCGCTGCGTTACACAGTGAGTTTGGTGTGTCAGTGTGTAGCAGAACTCTAATTACACTCCCTTATTGATGTATACCCATGCAAGTCGCTTTAAAGCACTTTAGGCCTGCAATTTAGCATTCGATGTGATTTCTGCCCTTAAAATGCTGCTTTGCATCAAATCCAGATTTTTCCCCGGGACTTTGGGCATGTATCCCACTCCGCCATGCCCCCCTCCAGGTGTTAGACCCCTTGAAACATCTTTTCCATCACTTTTGTGGCCAGCATAATTTTTTCTATTTTTGAAAGTTCGCATCCCCATTGAAGTCTATTGCGGTTCGCGAACTTTTCCGCGAACCGAACCTTCCGCGGAAGTTCGCGAACCCGGTTCGCGAACCGAAAATCGGAGGTTCGCGACATCTCTAATTATCACCTGCAGTAAAGCAAAATACAACTGATTTCATCAAACATTTTGTGAAATGTCAATTCACAAAGGCTGTTTCCACACAGAAAACTAAAATTACCAACTAGTGTTGTAAATTTCAAACTAGCGAGGTAAATACCTCATAGATGTCACAAAGAACAAAAGATGTCAGTTAGATATCCAGCAGCCATTCGTACAGTTATACTGTACAAGGGAAGCAACAGAGAGTAGAGAAATGTAAAAATAAATTCAACTATTCAGGAAAGAAGTTTAATAAAAAGATTCTTTAATTTCACGTGTTGTATAACACAAATCCACAGTATTATTATTATTGTCTAGTAATTAAAATGGTCAGTAAGATACTTATGGTTTTGGTCTGATAGAAAATGTATATTAATTTTATGGAGCTTGGACTTGCACTTGTCAATATATATATATATATATATATATATATATATATATATATATATGTAGGTAGGTAGGTAGGTAGGTAGGTAGATAGATAGATAGATAGATAGATAGATAGATATGTGTATATGTATATGTGTATCTGTATCACATCTGGCTTCCATTTTTCATATACTGCAATAATCCATCAAATACTGAATGAAATACAACATGATTTCTTAAAATGCCAAATGAAAAACCATATGAGGGAAAAAAAGAAAACCTTTGCAGTCATACAGTTTTTTGATAATTTACCAAACAATTACACCATGGGCCATATGCAAATAATTTTTTCACCTGAGTTTTCTCCTAGAACACTGCTGTCCAACTTCACGGGCATGGAGGGCCATTTTTTTTTCAGACCCCATGGTGGAGGGGCGAAGGTTCTTGCTAGAGCCGCAGACACCCCCCCCCCCCACCCCACCCCCCAGGAAAAAATTCAATTAAAGGACAATTAGATTGGCAGCACTTTCCACAAAATGCAATTTAAGATTTTGGTGAAGTTGCGTGGCGCACACAGCGCCAAAAACCATGGGGGTTCTGTTGTGAGTAGAGCGGCGCGCGTAGAGCGGCGCACTACGCGCCGCGCCGAAAAATGGGTGTGGTCATGGACCAGAATGTGGGTGTGGCCCCGGGTGGAGACAAATTTACATGAACTTAGTAATGTGGGACATTAGATTAGGACAGTGGTGGCGAACCTTTTGGAGACCGAGTGCCCAAACTGCAACCCAAAAGTCACTTATCTATCGCAAAGTGGCAACAGCAATTTAAACTACATACAAACGTTTAACTCATACATGAACATTATGGAAAATCCAAGTTGAAAATAAACTCTGATGATAAACAATTTCATCCATCCTACTCCTGAAAAATGTATTTTTTTTAGAACCTCCCAGTTTTATTTTCCGTTTTAAAAGCTAAAAAAGTAGGTTTAATGCTATTGTCTCATGATGATGATTCAGCTTTTCCATAGTCTTGCAGTTCACAATCATGTGACCCCCAACAAGACAAATTCAGCAATCATGAGGCCCCCCACAAGACACATTCAGCAATCATGAGGCCCCCAACAAGACACATTTAGCAATCATGAGGCCCCCAACACATCATGAGGCTCCCAACAAGACACATTCAGCAATCTTGAGGCCCCCAACAAGACAAATTGAGCAATCGTGATGCCCCCAACAAATCATGAGGCCCCCAACAAGACAAATTCAGCAATCATGAGGCCCCCAACACGACAAATTCAGCAGTCATTAGGCACATAGACAGCAGGCAGAATGCCCCTTTAATATGGTAGACACCTCTCACCTGGCTTCTGAATTCTCCTCTACTGGCTGCTGTGCCTGGCTGGCAGGCAATAGTGTTTTTGGCCAGATTGGTGATGATGTGTGGGCTGAAAGGCCTTGCGGTGCTGCTGTGGCCGGGCTGGCGGTGATGCTGTGGTGTGGCCGGATGAGGTAGTGACAGGTGTCCCCCCAGTTAGATAGTGACAGGTGTCCCCCCCGTTAGATAGTGACAGGTGCCCCCCCCAGTTAGATAGTGACAGGTGCCCCCCCAGTTAGATAATGACAGGTGCCCCCCCAGTTAGATAGTGACAGGTGCCCCCCCCAGTCAGTGACAGGTGCCTCCCCAGTTAGATAGTGACAGGTGCACCCAGTTAGATAGTGACAGGTGACCCCCAGTTAGATAGTGACAGGTGTCCCCCCAGTTAGATAGTGACAGGTGTCCCCCCAGTTAGATAGTGACAGGTGCCCCCCAGTTAGATAGTGACAGGTGCCCCCCCCCCCAGTTAGATAGTGACAGGTGTCCCCCCCAGTTAGATAGTGACAGGTGTCCCCCCAGTTAGATAGTGACAGGTGTCCCCCCAGTTAGATAGTGACAGGTGCCCCCCCAGTTAGATAGTGACAGGTGCCCCCCCCAGTTAGATTGTGACAGGTGCCCCCCCCCCCAGTTAGATAGTGACAGGTGTCCCCCCAGTTAGATAGTAACAGGTGCCCCCCCCCCAGTTAGATTGTGACAGGTGCCCCCCCCAGTTAGATAGTGACAGGTGCCCCCCCCCCCCAGTTAGATAGTGACAGGTGCCCCCCCAGTTAGATAGTGACAGGTGTCCCCCCAGTTAGACAGTGACAGGTGCCCCCTGCCAGTGCCTCGCCCGTTACCTCTGATCCGCTGCTGTGTCCCCGCTGCCGCTGCTTCACAGCTCAGACCTCACAGATCGCGGCAACTGAAGCAAGCAGAGCGCACACATGGCACCCGCGCGGCAGAACGTCACATGCGGAAGTGACTAATGATGTCACTTCCGCATGTGACGTACTCCGTGCAGGTACCATGCGCACTCTGTTTTCCTCAGTTGGCTATACTGGGCACTTTACTAGCTAAACTGGGCACTATACTTGCTATACTGGGCACTATACTGGCTATACTGGGCACTATACTGGCTATACTGGACACTTAACTGGCTATACTGGGCACTTTACTAGCTATACTGGGCACTATACTGGGCACTATACTGGCTATACTGGGCACTTTACTGGCTATAGTGGGCGCTATACTGGCTATACTGAGCACTTTACTGGCTAAACTGGGCACAATACTTGCTAAACTGGGCACTATACTTGCTATACTGGGCACTATACTAGCTATACTGGGCACTATACTGGCTATACTGGACACTTTACTGGCTATACTGGGCACTTTACTAGCTATACTGGGCACTATACTAGCTATACTGTGCACTTTACTAGCTCTGCTGAGGCACTACCTACCAATACTGGGGCACTATACTAGCTATACTGGGCACTATACTAGCTATACTGGGGCACTACACTAGCTATACTGGGCACTATACTAGCTATACTGGGCACTATACTAGCTATACTGGGCCCTTTACTAGCTATACTAGGGCACTACCTACCCATACTGGGCACTATACTAGCTATACTGGGACACACTGGGGGATCACGCGGCCTGCACCAATCCAGCATTTCCTACCCCCGGCTTATATGGGGGTCAATCATTTTTCCCTGGTTTTTTAGGTAAACGTTGGGGGGTCGGCTTATATGCGGGTCAGCTTATATGCGAGTATATACGGTAATTACAGTTTGTAAATTCAATTGATTTTGTAGTGATTCGTAATTTCGCCTAAAATTTCACAAAATGTTTGCGTCATTTTGTGGCGATTTTGGCCTTGAATAGGAAAGCCCCCTTGTAGTTTTTGAGAAAATCGATTTTAAAAATGCAAAAGATAGAATTTTTTAAACAAAAAAAATGACAGTTTAAAAACCATTTTTCTTTACATATTTAAAATCGATTTTCTCAAACACTGCAAGGTCTTTTTGAAAAATACTTTTTTTGACTTGTACCCACTATTCTCCTTAACATATGCAGCAATGTTTGGTAGCAATAGTATATATGTGGGCTTTGCTATTAACTTCTAAATTTGGCACAACAGTTTGCAAAATTGTGTGAAAATTAGGAAAAAAATTAAGCGAAATTATGAAATATTACTATTACATACGAAATTAATTACAGTTTTCCCTGAAATTTTGCATTACAATTACGATGCGTAAATGCGAATTTCGCACCATTGATTGCAAGTAAAAAGGCAGACCTTTTGAGTGGATGAGGGGCATGTTGGATCAAATTGTACCGTATGCACCAACCCCTTTGCACTTAAAGAGACTCTGTAACAAAATGTTGAGCCTTATTTCTTCTATCCTATATGTTCCTATAGCTGTTCTAATGTGCTCTATCTTACTGCAGCCTTTCCTAGTCGCACAGTGGCTGTATTATCTCTATTATATGATCTAATCTTCTCTCCTCTGTCAGCTCTGTCGGGCTGAGGCAGTCAAGCTGGAATGTGCTATGCTGCTTGTGATTGGATAGAAGCTGTACACACCCTCTCCAGGTTCCCTGCACACTCTGTATGACTCACACACTGAGCTACTCTCAGCGTATCACTTGCTATGTCTTTTGTTTGTAAACACTGCATACAAATGGCAATTACAAGCCAGGATTGCAGCAGGGAGAGGCAGAAACAGCACAGAGCATGAGAACATAATGAATAGAATGGTGTGCTTTTTATTGTAAGAATTTTACAGTACAGATTCTCTTTAATAGCCCATCATGGTAAAATAATGCTACAGTAGACATAAAGCTTTTATAAACAATACTTTTTTATTCTAAATGTGGAGGTAAATACATAAATTCACTGTATTTATTTATTTAGAGTGGGATTCTGTATCCTACTACTTTTCAGGTTTTGTCAGAACTCGCTTTAAGAAATAATATAGAATTATTTGCAAAGCCAATACAACAACAAAGTTGGTTGACAGCAACTGAAATGGAGATGCAGGAATTATAAATGTTCCCTATTAACGTATACATTTACTTAGATGAACTGTGTAACTCCCAATTAGTCAGTAGTAAAAGCAGTAGAATTGTGGCATTAGATGGCCCAAGACCAGTAGGTAAAACATTATTAACATGAACTGAGCTCAGCAGTCCTGGCTGTAATCAAGTTTGTAGTAAAAATGTTTAACAGTGGTGATAAAGTGCTATCCAGCAACCATCAAATTGTCTCCCTACTGAACTATAAAGTCAACCATCATAGCCAGCAAGTAGGGGCTTATAAAGTGTATTTCAACACTGAAATCCCATATCTACACCTTATAAGCAGTCAACATTACTTGTGATTCAGTTAAAAGTGCACCGAGGAATCTGCAGTATAAATGTAGCAAAAAAAGGAAAAAAGCAAATTAAAGCCTGTATTTTTTGCGACTTTCTTTCTAGGGAAAAACATTGCAGATTAAGGGGCATGAGGAGACACACAAACAGCAATAGTTAGTGGGTGAGGAGAAAACAAGCTCACTTTAATGCTCAAGGCAGATTTTCCAGAAAACAACACTAGAGATAAACTAAAATGTTAAATTAATTTTCTCAAAATACTGTTTTTGCAAATTTTCATGAAAGTGGATGAGCAGAAATGCTAATACATTTTTGCAATCTGTTCACAGAAATTCTATCCTCTTGCAAAGTTTCATGCACGGGTAGTCAAATACTTTGGATATGACCGCAAAACACATGGCTTTTCTTATGAACTCACGAAAATATGTGATCAGTATTTAATCCAGGCTCTATGCAAAAGCTTCCTGTAGCGCAAGACAATGGGACATCATCCTACAACAATGACGTGTGAAGTTCTTTTGTGAATTATATAACTGGGACTGTAGTTGTGTCACCATGATCCTAAACCTTTCTAAAAATTAATTTCACCCCAAACGGTTTGACTTTTTTTCTGATCCTAAAGGACCACTGCTGCAAATAATCCTACCATTTAAAATACATACATTTATTTATGTATACATATAGCATTGACATATTACGCAGTGTTGTACAGAGTATATTGTCTTGTCACTGTCCCTCAGATGGGCTTATAATCGAATCCCTGCCATAGTCATATGTCTATGTGTGTATGTATCATAGTCTAGGGCCAATTTAGAGGGGGAAGCTTATTAAGTTATCTGTATGTTTTTGGGATGTGGGAGGAAACAATAGTGCCTGGAGGAAACCCACACAGACACAGATAGAACATACAAACTCCTTGCAGATTCTGACCTGGCGGGGATGCGAACCAGGGATCCAGCATTGCAAGGCGAGAGCACTAACCACTACGCCACTGTACTTTCCATATGCTGTAAAATGTAGATTTCTCACAGAGTAAAATGAACTATGAATTAATTTGTTTTCCTATGTTGCTGTCACTTTCAGCAGGCAGTAACAACTGACAGTGCTGGCAGTTTCTAGACTAGTCTGTTTCCACATGGGAGATTCCCATTATTTCCGTTCTTCTGTACAAAAGCACTCCATGGCAAGGATCTCTTCAAAGATACCAGCCAGCCTCCCTACTAATTTTGGTAGTTGGTCTGAGTAACTTCCATTCAGTAAGTGCTTTTGTAAATAAAGAAAAACCTAAGAATTCCCCATGTGGAGATAGACTAGTCCACAATCTGTCAGATGTGTCAGATTTTCACTACCTACTGTAAGTGACAGTGACATAGGAGTGATGGCTGCGTAATTACTAACCCGATCATTCGCCTCATGCTGTGACCCTTGCCAGCTGCCATCTGCACTCTCTCCCCTCTACTTCCTGTATCACAAAATGATTACATACGCATCATACAGGATTGAGAGAGGAGCCTGCAGCCGGAGGGGACACCACGTGGAGCCAGTGATCGGGTGAGTAATTACAACCTGCACTGCTGCATTCCAGCATTACAGGGGGGCCACAGGAGGGGGCACATGTGGAGGGAGGATGATATTGCCCCCCCTCCCAACAGTGGCCCCCATACTTGCTACCTATACTGGGGGCTCCTACACCTACTATCTATGCTGGGGCAACTATACCTGCTATCTATACCTGCTACCGATATTGGGGCACCTATAACTGTTAACTAAACTGGGGCACCTATAACTGTTAACTAAACTGGGGCACCTATACCTGCTGCCTATATTGTGGCATCAATTCCCGGCTACCTATACTGGCTGCACTTATACCTGGCTACCTGTACTGTAGGGAGGCACCTATACCTGGCTACCTGTGCTGGGGAAATCTATTCCTGGGTACCTATACGTGCTGCACCTATATCTGGCAAGCTGTACAGGTGCACCTATTCCAGAACAGGAAAAGTGGGATACCAATACATATCTGGTATCATCAGATTCAGCAGAATCAGGGCTTTTACAAACATTACCATTTTTGTCTGTAAATGTTATTCTTCTTTGAAAGAAAACTGCTGCCACTGGGTGCTATTAAAAGAGCTTGAAATACAGACAGCAGTACCGGCCTTTTTATGTTATACTTGAAAGAAAATACAACAGAAAAATATTTTTTTTTATTTCACTTTTTTAACATATATCACACACAAATGTTATATCTCCAGAAAAAAGTACAAAAAATGTTTCAGTGTTCAAGCCCAATTCATTATGGAAAAAACAATATATAATATGTTCTATTTCATGTAGGTTTTCTTGTCACAAATCCTAGGAAAACCTAATAAGTGCAAAATGTCTAAAAACTGCTTGGTAGTAGATGTTTGCGTTTAGGACAAATCGGCTGGCAGCAGAAGGGTTAAGCTAAAATTTAGTTTCTGCAGGCTGTTGTGCTGTATGTCCCTACTGGATGATGTATACACAGCCATGCATAAAAGTGTATCAAAGTAGGCTAATTGCCATTGCCCAGGGCAACCAATAGAAATCGTTCATATTTTAGGGAAGTTGTAGGAAAAATCTGATAGGTTGCTCTTATCGATTCAGACGTAATTGTTAGAAAATGGTTTACCTTATATATTATATTGGGTGACTTTGAAACATGAAGCTAAAAGTCATTCGTTGTGAAAATAGTTACAGACTGTTTAATCATAAATATCATTAAAAGCAATGTTTTCAGCCCTTAAGGAGTCAGCTTTGATTTTTATTTAGCCGATTTGTCTATGTGCGCCTTGTGTTTGCTTTTTGTGTTGCATAATTTATGGACTGAGAAAAGACTATACATGCCATTTATTCTTATGATGCACTGACAATAGCTCATTAATGTGACCTTGTGTGAGGAAAATAGGGGGTAGATTTTATCTTTTTAATGTAGATGCTTTATGAAAATCATTCCTAAGCCCCGGGAGGGATATTTCAATAGGTAATGACATAGGTCAGGGGTCCCCAACCACCAGGCCGCGACCCACTGCCGGTCCGTGGGCAGTTGCCAGCTGGGTCGCGGCGGGTCTGGCCTCTCGCCCCTCCTCCCCCCGCGGCCGCTGCTCCTGTCATCTTATGAGCTGGCGGCCGCTTCCTGTCAGATTCCCCGTAGCTGCTCTCCTCTGTGTAGCGTCTGCGTCTCCTATTACAGCAGCGCTTCCTGTGCGGCTGCTGTAAGGAGGGAAGGAGGCGGGGCAGCGGCGTTCGCCGTTACCATGGGAACCGCTGCCCCTCCTCCTTCCCTCCTTACTGCAGCCGTGCGACGCGCTGCTGTAAATAGAAGATGCTGCACGGAGGAGAGCGACTACGGGAATCTGTGACAGGAAGCGGCCGCCAGCTCATAAGGTAACAGGAGCGGCGGCCGCGGGGGGGGGGGGAGTCGGCTGCACTGGGGCACTATACTAGCTATCATGGGGCACTATTCTAACTATACTGGGGCACATGGGGCGCTATACTGGGGCACTATGCTAGCTATACTGGGGCACACTGGGCACTATACTAGCTATCCTGGGGCACACTGGGCACTATACTAGCTATACTGGGGCACATGGGGCACTATACTAGCTATCCTGGGGCACACAGGGCACTATGCTAGCTATCCTGGGGCACACTGGGCACTATACTGGCTATACTGGGGCACACTGGGCACTATACTAGCTATCCTGGGGCACACTGGGCACTATACTAGCTATCCTGGGGCACACTGGGCACTATACTAGCTATACTGGGGCACACTGGGCACTATACTAGCTATCCTGGGGCACACTGGGCACTATACTAGCTATACTGGGGCACACTGGGCACTATACTAGCTATCCTGGGGCACACTGGGCACTATACTAGCTATCCTGGGGCACACTGGGCACTATACTAGCTATACTGGGGCACACTGGGCACTATACTAGCTATCCTGGGGCACACTGGGCACTATACTAGCTATACTGGGGCACACTGGGCACTATACTAGCTATCCTGGGGCACACTGGGCACTATACTAGCTATGCTGGGGCACACTGGGCACTATACTAGCTATGCTGGGGCACACTGGGCACTATAATAGCTATACTGGGGCACACTGGGCACTATACTAGCTATGCTGGGGCACACTGGGCACTATGCTAGCTATACTGGGGCACATGGGGCACTATACTAGCTATACTGGGGCAACTATACTTGGTCACTTTGATACTAATCATACTGGGGCACTATACTAGCTGTACCGGGGTAACTAGACTCCCTATACTGGGGCAACTGTGCTTGCTGTGTCGCCGCTCCAACCTCCCGCCCCCCCCCCCCCCCGCCGGGCCCCAGAGCAAATTTTGGACGGTTACCGGTCCCCGGGCCGAAAAAGGTTGGGGACCCCTGACATGGGTGATCTTCTGCTAAGGCTCTCCCGTGTCCTTTCGGTGAGTCTTGAGTGCTGAAAACGAGTCAGCCAGTCTGGGAGGCAAGCATAACCTGTTTAACTATTTGACATTCCTGGACGTGAAACTCACGTCCAGGAAGCCATGTGCGCTCCTGCGCGTCCACGCGGCCGATCGCGCGCGTGCACGCGCGCTCCCGGCCGGCGGTTTGTTAGCCAGTGAATCAGTGAATCGGGCAACGGTGCCCGATCACTGATTCCTCTCCCCCGCAGAAAAAGCGACAGCTTCTCTCGGAAGCTACGCTTTTTCTGCTTCCTATGTCGCTCTAAGCGTACGTGGTACGCTTAGAGTGACGTCACAGTAAACAACTCATGGCTGCCATCTTGTGGCCAAAAAGTAAACTACATCTAAATGTTAAAAAAAAAATAAAAATACACATATATTTCCAAAAAATAATACAATTTCAATCCCACCCTCCCAAAAATGCCCACATAAAATGTTTAATTAAAAAAAAAAAAAAAACATTACAATAAAAAAAAAAAAACACAAATATTTACCTCAGGGTCTAAACTTTTTAAATATCTATGTAAAGATGAAATATTTCTTTTTTTTTTAATTATAAGCTTGTAAATAGTGATGAATGCAAAACGGAAAAAATGCACTTTTATTTCCAAATAAAATATTGTCGCTATACATTGTGATAGGGACATAATTTAAATGGTGTAATAACCGGGACAAATGGGCATATACAATACGTGGGTTTTAATTATGGAGGCATGTATTATTTTAAAACTATAATTGCCGAAAAGTGAGAAATAATGATTTGTTTCCGTTTTTTTCTTATTCTTCCTTTTAAAATGCATTTACAGTAAAGTGGCTCTTAGTAAAATGTACCCCCCAAAGAAAGCCTAATTGGTGGCGGAAAAAACAAGATATAGATCAGTTCATTGTGATAAGTAGTAATAAAGTTATAGGCTAATGAATGGGAGGTGAACATTGTTCGGATGCATGAAGCGAAAAACGACTGAATGCGAACTGGTTAATAAATCATCGCTGCTAATTGAATAAGGCAAAGGGTAATTTACTAAGCACAGCAACTGATCAGAATTCATCGCTGAATGATATGACTGTAGATGGCTGTTTTCCGATGCTGTTTATTTTGGTATGTTACGGAACTTTGACACTCTAGAACACTTGAGAGCATTAAAGGGATACTGTAGGGGGGTCGGGGGAAAATGAGTTGAACTTACCCAGGGCTTCTAATGGCCCCCCGCAGACATCCTGTACCCACGGAGCCACTCACCGATGCTCCGGCCCCGCCTCCGGTTCACTTCTGGAATTTCAGACTTTAAAGTCTGAAAACCACTGTGCCTGCGTTGCCGTGTCCTCGATCCTGCTGATGTCACCAGGAGAGTATTGCACAAGCCCAGTATGGTCTTTGGTCTGCGCAGTATGCTCCTGGTGCCATCAGCGGGATCGAGGACACGGCAATGCAGGCGCAGTGGTTTTCTGACTTTAAAGTCAGAAATTCCAGAAGTGAACTGGAGGCGGGGCCAGAGCATCGGTGAGTGGCTGCGCGGGCACAGGATGTCTGTGGGGTCCATTAGAAGCCCCGGGTAACTTCAACTCATTTTCCCCCGACCCCCCTACAGTATCCCTTTAAGATAGGGACACCATTTACTTCCCCTCAAATAAGCTCACTGGCTAATGTACCTACTGCACACTAATGCAAGTTTAAAGAGGAAGCCAAAGTAGGTTACGTATTATATCAGGTGACAGTGGTTCTATTCCAGCCTGTTTGTCATCTGGAAATATTACTTTCATCTGCAATTTCAGCATTTCTCCTCTCTGTCATTTACCTAACTGTTTTACGTTGTGTACATTTGATGAAGACACTAATCGAAAAAGGGTGCAGGAAAAAAACCCTTAGTAGAATATCATGAATTAACCAATATTCTACAACTTCATTCATACAGTAAAATATCTGTAATATTTACTGATATTTTACTATGACCTAACCTCTTCATACTCTCACAAAGAAACTGTCTCACTCCACAACTGGAAAAAACTGGGTCTCCACCTGGATTTTAGGCAGATTGGCCTGTTTATTGAGGAACCACAGTGCAGAGTACAACGTTTCGACACAAAGGTCTTTTTCAAGTGCTTGAAAAAGACCTTTGTGTCGAAACGTTGTGCTCTACACTGTGGTTCCTCAATAAACAGGCCAATCTGGCTAAAATCCAGGTGGAGACCCAGTTTTTTCTATTTGTAGTACGAAGTTGCCCTGTGGTGGATGAGGGTTATGACTGGTTGACTCCCTGGTGCTGCAAATATAGGGTTGTAGTGTTGAGCCATCTACATTGTTCACTCCACAACTGGCTCACTCCCATCCAAGGGCATAACTACAAGGGAGCAGCCCCTCCAAACGCGGGGTTGGGAGAGCTGTGGGGGGGGGGGGCAAACTACCCTTCCCTTCCTCCAATAAACAGGCCCATGCTTCAGATCAGGTGTTTTGTGGCTACACATGTTATGGATGTAAAGATTATGATGGCCACACTTGTTTCATGACTCTTGAATGAAACGAGGAGAAAGGAAGGAATTCCACACAATTTCCTTTGAGAAATATTGATTTAATTTTATTAAATCAGGTAGCTAACCTTTGATTGAGGGGCCCCCAGGTTGTGAGAGTCACCAGGGGTAGGCAAGGGAAAGGGTGTAAACATTGGGGGGCCCACCAAAGTTTTGCTGGGGCTCTATGATTTGTAGTTACATCCCTGCGCCTACTCAGATTATTGTTGTGGGTTGTGTACTCACACTGAAGTAACCCCCATATTTCATGTGAGTGTTTGAGGCAATGCAGGTCACCTGAAAAAATACAGCACAGCTGGTCCTGGAGATTTGTGGAACAATATAGAGCAGTCATCTGCAAACTTGGCTCTCCGGCTGTTAAGTAACTACAAGTCCCACAGTGCATTGGGTGAGTATGACAGCCACAGTCATGATTCATAAAAGCAAATGCATTGTGGGACTTGTAGTTCCTTAACAGCTGTTGAACCAAATTTGCAGATCACTGGTATACAGGTGTCAGGATCTCTCCTGTAGCACATTCTGTCTGCAGCCGGGCAGTTCTGACTTATCTGCTTGCATTCAGTTGCTCAGTTTGGATTGCATTCGCAATAAGTCTCATTGTCATTTGCAATCACTCGGCAGTTCAGAGCAGCTCAGGATGCTGTCATGATTACACCTATTGCTTGCTGCAGTTGAACTGCAGCCAGATAGCCCTGAATTTCCTACATGCATGTTGTTGCATAATATTGCATGTATTTGTTATGAGAGTCCTTTCCATTCACAGTCAGCTAGCAGCTTGTAATCAGACTAGCTCAGGATTGCATTATTACCATTAAGCTGTGTGGGAATTTGCATATCTGCATCCATTGGCTGATGTCCACATAAAGGGTTACCTCTCATTCCAGACCCCGCCTGACACAGCGTACAGCTCCCTGAGTTGTTGCTGGGTCCATGCTGTGAAAGTATTTTGTACTGCCTTGCTTTGTATTTCCATGCATGTTGGATGTTTGCTGCACCTGCGGGGGTCAGTATAGTTCACTATCCTGCTAATTGGAGACTGCCTTCACCACGCTAGTGAATGGTAGTTATTCTTCTTGCCTTGTTCCTGAGAACGTAACTGAAGCAGCGGTTGCCATTAGTTACGCTCCTACCTGTTTGTCTTGTCTATGTCATTGTGAATGTTTGCCATCACTGGGGCAGCGACTAGATTGGCAAAGCATTCCATCTGTCTGTCTGTTGTTTGTCTTGTTACTCAGCCTGAGGCTTAGTGTGGCGTCGCACTAAGCAGCCATTGTGTCTTGTTATTTGTGGAGGTATCAGAAGCCCAGAGCTCGCTCCTTTGTTCATTACTCTTGTGACAACCTGTGTAGCCTCTTCCATCACCCAGCTACATATCCTTGTTGTCTGGTGGTACTCTGGCTTTCTTGCCCTCAGCTGCTATACCTTGCACCTTAAAGGCCTGGGTGTAACCAAAGTCAGGTAGGTGTTGCTCTTAACCTCCTGTTCAAGCGAGGATGCGCCACATTGGGTGAAGAAGGTGGTGGTAGATTGGGGCATAGCAACTGAAAAGAAAGCCAGGAAGATCTGCCAGGAATTACAACAGGATTATTGCCCAATCCATCTGCAAACACATTGACAATGTAGTGTCTGCATGTAGCTTTTTTCCTTCAGAACACCTGCTTTGTATATTTTGCAAGTTAAGCTAATGTGTTACAAGGAGTTAAATTGTCATGCTGAAAAGAGATTTAAATGGCCCACGTAGCTCAAGCCTCTGGCTTTGTGTGATATTACACATGTGCAATGAACTACATGTTTATCAAAAGAAAGTCACCTGTTGATTTCTGCACCTGACTTCTCCTATGCTTCGGCCACCATGAGGGAGCCTGACCTCCCCTACTTCATTTTTGTATTATTTTCCATTACAAAGAATTCAGTGTGAGGGTTGGGATACGTTGTGCTACAAGGAGAGATGAAAGATTGTGCATTTGTATTGTTGTACATTTTTTTTTTTTACTAGGATAGACTTTAGGCCCCATTCCCACTAAAAATAGCATTAGTGGTATGAAAAACGCAAAATGGGTCCGATCCAATTTACTTTTCTCTTAGGTTTTCTATTAGGTGATACTGTAACATCTTATCAATAAAATGCCTTTAAAGCCACCAGCAAGTACTTACTCCAGATAAACGTCGACAGTACCTTTTTACCTACTTTGGTAGTTATATTACAGAAGATGAAAAATAATTACCTAGGAGAAAACTTGGAGAAAAGGTGAATTGGATTAGGGCCAATGATTTTTTGATTTGTACATCAGACTCCATTTGCACCAATATGTTTGAATTTTTATTGGGAGGAAAAAGAAAGGGAATCAATTTTGTAATGTGTTTTACTGCAATTCCATTGCATATAACCAAAGCTAAAAACACATCAAATTGCAGCAAAAAGACAAAAGCCTTTTTAAAACAACAAAAGCAAACAAACAATGGGAACACTAAAAGGGATCTTACAAGTTACAAAAAAATGTATTCTCCAAAAAGCAAAAAGACTGCATTAGTGAGAACAATCATCATTTCATTGTTTTATTACAGAATAAAAGGCAATGGAATAGTTGTAAAATTAGCAGAGAAAAAAAAAATCAAAGCACTGGATTACGTTTCATGTGTTGCTTATCACTAGTATAGTCACCAATTCCTACAACGCATGATACAGTCAGGTTCGCTTCACTTCAATTATTATACTGACATTGTTGGCCGCACCTAAAAACCTTCCTAATTTTTTTAAATAATTTTCTATTACCTTTTCTGAGATTCTGAAGCTTGCCATCTTCTATACTTAAAATTGGGCTCCAAGATTTGTGTATATTTAACTACCTAATCTAATGCAATACTTGTTTTCTCATTTTGCATAATGACATTCATCTTCTAAAATTACCATTACAGTGTATGTGGTTATTAACTGGCATGGTGTGAACTCACCTCTGCACAAGACTCTGAACAACACCAGAAACAAGCATGCAGCATTGATGAAACATCTGATCTGCTGCATGCTTGCTCAGGGTCTGTCTTTAAACGTATTAGAGGCAGAGGATTAGTGTTGGGCGAACAGTGTTTGCCACTGTTCGGGTTCTGCAGAACATTACCCTGTTCGGGTGATGTTCGAGTTCGGCCGAACATCTGGTGGTGTTCGGCCAAACTGTTCGGCGGTCGCCCGAACTGCTGAATGGCCAGCCGAACAGGGCCGAACAGGGCCCCTGTTCGGCCGAACAGGGCCCTGTTCGGCCGAATACTGCCCCCCTATGGGGTCGCAGGCATAAGGGGGGAGCATGCCCCGATCGCGGGGGGGCGTCGGAAATTCCCCCCACCCCCTCCGCTAGCGCTCCCCCCTCTGCCCGCTTCCCCATACAAAAGTTTAAGGAAGTAAAACAGTACCAGTGGTAGTGGGTGGCTGGCAGTGGGCGGCACTGTGAAGTGAGTGACTGAGGAGGAGGAGTCCGGAGAGTGACGCGTTGAGGGAGGCCGGGCAGCGGGCGGTTCAGCAGTAGTACGGTACTACTGCTGAACCGCCTGCTGCCCGGCCTCCCTCAACGCGTCACTCTCCGGACTCCTCCTCCTCAGTCACTCACTTCACAGTGCCGCCCACTGCCAGCCACCCACTACCACCGGTACTGTTTTACTTCCTTAAACTTTTGTATGGGGAAGCGGGCAGAGGGGGGAGCGCTAGCGGAGGGGGTGGGGGGAATTTCCGACCCCCCCCCCCGCGATCGGGGCATGCTCCCCCCTTATGCCTGCGACCCCATAGGGCCCCCAAAAGCGGGATGTTCAGGGAGTTCGGGGTTCGGCCCGAACATGCCGAACATCACGCCCATGTTCGGCGAACTTTCCCGAACCCGAACATCCAGGTGTTCGCCCAACACTACAGAGGATCAGCAGGATAGCCAGGCAATTGGTATTGCTTATAAGGAAATACATATCGCAGCCTCCATATCTCTCTCTCTTCAGGGTACGTTTCCACTGTAGCGTTACGTTTTCTCCTGCAAAAAATCGTATAAGATTTTTCTGATTGGTGAAAATTCGCATGTAAATTTGTACGCGTTTTTATGCGAATTTTCGTACGCGAAAATTCGCATTAGTTACATATGCATAATCTGCCTAGTAACAGCTTAGTCATGACTGCTGACAACTTCCTGTAACCATGGATCTAATGCGAATTTTCAGGCAAGTAACGCGAAAATTCGCATTGCCTATACAAAGCATTGTATCGGAATCGTACGCGATGTCCGAAAAAATGATACAGGACCTCAGATTATTTCACGCGTACGAACGCTAACGAAAATTCGCATAGAGTGGAAACAGCTGCATTGACTAACATTAGTTTTAAAATCTATGCGAATTTTCTGAGCAGAAAAACTGACACAAAACGCTAAAGTGGAAACCTAGCCTCAGTTGTCTTTTAAAAATAACTAAGCAACTGACACTATTGGAGCAGTCCCTGTAGAAAAAACAGTGTGTTTGTTTGTTTGTTTGTTTGTTTGTTTTAAAAAAATATGAAAATAAATAAATAAATAAAAACCCTTTATTTAAAACTTTGACCTCTATTTTTTATTTCAACATAACTTGAATTAATCTCCCAGTGGTAGAGATTAGTGCCTACTCAGTAGCCCTGGACAATCATGGAACCAGAGACTCTCCAAATAGGCCTCAACCTTACTGGTTTTTATCTTCCCACGGTCTCTAAGGAAGGAAGAGAAATTTTCAAACCTTAGATTCAAAAACACCCTCTTGTGCCAACTCCACGGGGTTAAAAAGAGACCTAGGTGGGCTCATAAAATAAAAAAAAAACAGGCTACCTGATTCGGGGACTGAGCAGATCAGAGAGCCACAAAACCAGCCACTCTCCACCGCTCCTGTAGGTCACACTGGCCCGCTTTCACTTTCATGACCTCTGGGTCCCGATGCTGGAAGGAGATAGACCTCTCTCTCCCAGCATGCAGGGAGGCAGGGGAGCAGCAGGGGGCATGGCCAGGGAGAGATTGGGCAGCTCTGGAAAGCCTGCAGGAATGCCCATGGAGGGCGTCTTGAACAGGGAATACCTCTCCCACATGTTTACCCTTGAGATATTGACAAATATTGACCCTAATTTCAGGGGGGCTTATAGCACGGTGGTGGGGGGCAGAGAGTGGCAGTGTGGAGACACAGAGGCATGTCATGAGGCAGAGAACATGCCCCATCTGCCCCCATCTACCTACCTCGGGTTCTCTTTAACGATCCCAGGACAGCCAGGCAATTGCATTCAACTTCATTCAAGCCAGGCAATTGCATTCTAAAAATCAATTTCTTCTTCTAGATCCCTCTCACTACAGGTGTGCGGAAAAATGATACTTGGAAAATGAATACCGAGTGGGTGTAAGGAGGGAAATTTTAGTGCACATAAGGGAACTTCATGCTCAGTTAAATAGGTTATTTGTAGCAGTGACATTTGCATGTGAAAAAGGTCACCAATGAAGCCAAAATTGTCAAATGTTTGGCAAAAAAAAAAGTTTGCAAAAGCACTTGGCAATTCTGTTTACCTTTTGTTTCTGATAACTGAACATAAAAGAAGAAAAAAAAATACCCAGAAATCAGTTTGAGTATGTTTTCTTCATGGCTCGGAGCTGTGTAGAGAAATATTGCTGTAAAATGTGGATGCTGACCTCTCCTCGGTGATGTTCTCATCTTTCATGCTTCATCAACAGCATGATGAGCCATGTAGGTAACCTATAACCAACACACAATCCTTGCAAAATCATACTTGACATTTCTAAAAGCTCCGGAAAAAAAACAAGCTCACTTTCACTATAATAACCTGAGAGAAAACAGTCTAACAGCAAGGATGTGTGTTCTCTGTATGCCTGCAGAGTATTAATAGTAGTGATGAGCATACATTTTGCAGAAACATAATTTTACAGCATCATTCTTAATTAAGATGCAAAATTGATGCAAACGATGCAAAATCCTAATGCAAAATTTAAGGAAAAATTGTAATGAATTTCATTTTTAAATGTAATCGGGAACCATAATTTAGCAATTTCACGAAATTTTTGCATAATTTCGTGCCGACTTAAGCTTTTAATAGCAAAGCCCCTGTACATGGTATTGTCACCAAAATTGCTACATATGTTAAGGAGAATAGTGTGTACAATTCAAAAGTTGAAAATACCTTGTAGTTTTTGGGGAAATCCCTTTGAAAATGCAGAGGAATAAGTATTATTAAACAGTCGTTTTTCTGAGTTTAAAGAAAACATGTAACGAAAAAATCCTCCCCTGGGGGTACTCCCCTCGGGAGGGGGAAGCCTCCGGATCCTATTGAGGCTTCCCCCATCCTCCTCAGTCCCATGGCGGCAGTGGTAAAGCTCCCCAAACAGTGGGGATGTAAATATTTACCTCCCCGGTTCCAGCTCAGGCGCAGTATCGGCTCTCCGCTCGGAGATAAGCGGAAATAGCCGATCGCTGTCGGGCCGCTCTACTGCACAGGCGCAAGCCTTCTGCGCCTTCGCATTAGAGCGGACCCAACGGAGATTGGCTATTTTCGCCAATCTCCATGCGAAGAGCCGCAACAGCACCCACGCTGCAGCCAGGAAAGGTAAATTTATCAGCGCTTATCAGCGCTTGTCAGGCTTGTTGAGGGAGGATTCCGGGACACTTCGGGGGAGCCAGCGCTGGACTGCCTGCAGCTACAGAGGTGGGGAAGCCTCACCGGGACCCTGAGGCTTCCGCCTCCCGACGTGAGTACCCCCCAGGGGAACTTTTTTTTGTTACAGGTTCTTTTTAAAAACCATTTCCTTTGCATTTTCTCAAAAACTAAAAAAACGACAGTCTTTTTGAAAAATATTCATTTTTTGTCTTGTTCCCACAATTCCCCTCATCACATGTAGCAATTTTGGTGACAATAGCACGCATGGGGGTTTTGCTATTCTCCTCTAAACTCAGCACAAAATTATGCAAAATGAATTACGCAAAATCAGTTGAATATCCAAAATTGTAATTACTTGTGGCCATAATTGACAAAAATTATGTGAACTTTATGATCATCACTAGTAAAAATACCAGTGCAAATGCATTGTGGTCCGCTCTTGTACATACATTGAAATATATACTATTCTAATGTTTAGTGCAAATTTGTGGCAAGAATGCAATTACACTTTTAGGCTATGTTCACACATATCATTTTCACATATCATGTGCATACTTAAAAATAGTGTTATTCGGAATAGTGTTGTTCGTCATTGCTATATTTGATCTAAGTAAAGATGTTGCTTAAAAATACCTGATTCCACTGCACAAATTGCAGTGAAGTCAATGGGTTTGGGGTTTAACAGCAATGCCCCCACACATGCTAAAGTCATACTAGAAATATGCTGGGGCAGGTTCTGTGGGTGCTCTAGATTATAATGAAAGCTTGAGTCTCATGTTCAATCCAACAGCCATCTTGCAATGGAATTATTAAGCTCAGTAACCACTTCCAGGTAACTGAAAGCAAACAAAGAACTAATATTGTCCTCTAGCAGTTGTTTGAGTGAACAGACATACAAGTAACTGAATAGAAAGGTGTCTATAGTAGCTGGCAGAAAAAAATTAGTGTTACTAATATTAGGCTTCTTTCAAACAAGAGGCTAAAGGTGGTGAACTTACCTCCTGTCATCTTCTCCCATGCAAAGACTATGCACCTGCTAGCAGTCAGCATAGGCAGTGGAGAGGGGGCCACCGTAGTGAGACACATTTGAGCATTGCCATGACAGCATTCAGACCCAGTATTTTGCTGCTGGGTAATTATGCCACATGTCAAACGCTGATACACATTGGATTAAAAATGCTGTCATTCGGCTGCAATAAAATTGAAGTTGAAAGTGGCTGACAGATAGGAGGCTGAACTGACCCAACAAGCATGCACTTCAGTTGCCTATCTGAAAGAAGCTTAAAGGCTTTTACCCATCTCCTGTTTCTTCACATGATTCTTCTAATGACCGTCGATTTCTTGAGCAATGAACGATAGTTTTCCACAATCTCGTAAGGTGGGTATGTGTGCGCAACATGCCGCAATAACAACTGGCCCAGTGGGTCAGAACTTAAAGATCGCCGTTTACTCCCGCGCAAAGTGCTACATTAATTTGAAGTCTCGCACATGCGCATCGTGTGCCGTTGCGTGTTCCGGCAGGCAGGAAGATGTATCGGGGAACCATGTGGATCAGGAGGCGTTATTGTGAGGTTACCCGATCTATCGTCAGGTGAGTATTGAGCTTGAGGCTGGTTTCACACTGCGGATTGGCAGTTGCAGTGCAGCACCCAGTCCACACTGCCAAAAACAATCCTTCGGGGATTACCGCATTAGTAGTAGTAATTCTTGTCTGGCAGCAGACCAAGCAGGAAGTGACACTAACTTCCTGTGGCCGAATCTATGACATGCGCAGAAGTGTACTGATAAAATACGCTGCCGCGCATGCGCTATGCGAAAAACTTGTGGCGGACATATTAAAAAACAAGTGTTGCTATAGACTTACATGATTTCCAGTGCATCACACGTGGTCGCAGGTCGCCACAGGAGCTGCACGGTAACGTTAGTATGCACTCACATTAGCTAGGGTACTTCTGGCGCAGCGCACCGCAGGCAATGTGAACTACCCCATAGACTTACATTGCACTAGCGGTAGGCTGTGGTCAGGGCCGGCCCTAGACTTTTTGCCGCCTGCGGCAAAATTAGAAAAAATCGTCGCCCCCCTCCCCAGCCGTGGGTGAGGGGCCGCCGAGCTGGAGGGGTAGCGGGCAGAAAGGAGGTATTGGGCCTAGCGGTGGGGAGGGGGGTCAGACCCCCCCTCCCTCGCCTGGGTCCCCCGATCTGCCCTACTCCCCCAGCTTTAAAAAGTCAAGTACCAGCGTATGATTAATAGGCAATGGGCGGGGATCACTCACCTCTTCCGCGTTCCAGCGTGCACTCCACTGACGTCACTTCCTGCAACGCCGCCCACTGTATTGTAAGTGGACGGCGTTGCAGAAAGTGACGTCAGTGGAGCGCACGCTGGAACGCGGAAAAGGTAAGTGATCCCCGCCCATTGCCTCTTAATCATACGCTGGTACTTAACTTTTTAAAGCTGGAGGGGGAGCACAGATCGGGGAACCCAGGCGAGGGAGGGGGGTCCGACCCCCCTCCCCACTGCTAGGCCCAATACCCCCTTTCTGCCAGCTACCCCTCCAGCTCGGCGGGCGGCCCCCCGCACCCATGGACAGACGGGTGCCGCACCCCAGATGTGCCACCTGAGGCAAATGTTTTACCCCGCCTCATGAGCGGGCCGGCCCTGGCTGTGGTAAAATGCCGCACCGTGCCAGTGTGAAAGGGCCCTAAGAATGAAGTGTTAGCTTTCAGGGATGGCTGTGTGCGAAGTGCTAAGACTTCACAGTGAAAGCAGTTTCACAAGGAAGGTTAAGATTATTGTAAATGCCTGTTTGTAGCAAGTCAAATGTAATAATCTGAATGTACTCTTAGATGAGTTTGGATTTCTTTGTATTACAATTATGTTTAAACATTCACATTTTTTTTTTACAAATTTTAATAAACACCAGGCTCTAAAATATGAAGCCGCTGCCTGTGTTAATGGAAGGGTAGCCACTGAGAAAGTTTATTAAATCGATGCTGCTGTATAGCTTTAAAATTGAGAGCATAACTGCAATGATACGCTCAGTGAGTTTAAATTAAACGTACACAGCCTAATTATGTGGTAGTTAGCTCAGTCCGATAGTGAACATGATATAAGGATGCAATATACTCCTTTGCCAAACTTACTCTCCTCTTCTGGGGATATTGTTCAGAAATGTTGTACAACATATTTTGTTATGGCAACATACTGTTTTAGCTGCTCATGCTCGAAACGCAAGCATAGGTAATCATTTTGCATAAACAGTAATAATGTATGTTAAAACTTATTAGTGCTGCATATAAACTGCTGATCTTTTTTCATTTACATTTGAAAAGTGACTGCATGACTTGATGCACAGATGGAGGCTGGAAAAAGTTCACAAGATTTAAACTTCCTTTAGTTGAAGTTAGCAAGCTAAAATTTACATAATGTAAATATATAGAAAGAGGAGAGGAGCCTTAAAGTGACTTCGAGCTCTAAAAATAAACGAAATTGGTACTTACCTGGGGCTTTCTGCAGCCCACCGTAGGTCGGGAGGTCCCCCGGCGTGGTCCTGGCTCCTCTCCCGGTCCCTCCGCCGCATACCGCACCGCCGACACCCCGGCCAGGTGTCAGGCTCTCACTTCCTTAACCAGGACGCTCTTCTTCATTGCGGCGGCCGCTGCGCATCATCACGGCGGCCGGCGTGACAGTACTGCTCATGCGCAATTCAACCACGCATGCGCAGTACTGTCACGCCGGCCGACGTGATGAGGCGCAGCGGCCGACGTGATGGCGAAGAGCGCCCTGGTTAAGGAAGTGGGAGCCCGACACCCGGCCCAGGTGCGGTATGCGGCAGAAGGGACTGGGAGAGGTGCCAGGACCACGCCGGGGGACCTCCTGACCTACGGTGGGCTGCAGAAAGCCCCAGGTAAGTACCAATTTAATTTATTTTTAGAGGTCAGGGCAGTGGCGTACCTAGGGCATTTGGCACCCGGTGCTGGGTATCAAAAGACACACACCCCCTAAAAAAATGGGTGTTGCCATGACTGGGTGAGGGCGGAGCTAATTGTAATTTAAAGTATTAGCTAGTATAGTTTCCCCAGTATAGCTAGTATAGTTGCCCCCAGTATAGCTAGTATAGTTGCCTCCAGTATAGCTAGTACAGTTTCCCCCAGTATAGCTGCCCCCAGTGAAGCTAGCATAGTTGCCCCCAGTGAAACTAGTTGCCCCCAATGAAGTTTGTATAGTTGCCCCCAGTATAGCTAGTTTAGTTACCCCCAGTATAGCTAGTATATTTGCCCCCAGTATAGCTAGTATAGTTGCCCCCAGTATAGCTAGTTTAGTTGCCCCCAGTCTAGCTAGTTTAGTTGCCCCCAGTATAGCTAGTATAGTTGCCCCCAGTATAGCTAGTATAGTTGCCCCCAGTATAGCTAGTATAGTTGCCCCCAGTATAGCTAGTATAGTTGCCCCCAGTATAGCTCGTATAGTTGCCCCAGTATAGCTAGTATAGTTGCCCCCAGTATAGCTAGTTTAGTTTCCCCCAGTATAGCTAGTTTAGTTGCCCCCAGTATAGCTAGTACAGTTGCCCCCAGTATATATGCCCCAGGAGGGGGGAAGCAGCGCTAAAAGGAGGGGCAGTGGGGGCAGAGGTGGGGAGGGGGGACATATTCCCCCCCTCCCTCACCTGGGACCCCTCCTTCTGCCTCTCTCTCCCTCCATAGATTACTGGAGGCAAGTGCAGGGGCGGTGAGGAGGCATGCAGAGAATTACTCACCACTTCCGCATTCCAAGTGCTGGCAGCGTCATGTCGTCACAGATCTCCGCCTTCAATGCCGCCCACTGTGCTTCTGCTAATCACCTCCATAGATTACCACCGGTAATCTATGGAGGGGGAGAGATGCAGAAGGAGGGGTCCCAGGTGAGAGAGGGGGGGATATGTCCCCCCTCCCCACCGCTGCCCCCTCTGCCCCTCCTTCTAGCGCTGCTTCCCCCTCCGGCTCTGCTGCTGTGGGGGGTCATGGCGATACCCCCCTAGCTGTCCGTCACCCGGTGCGCCACGGCCCCCTGCGCCCTACAGTAGGAACGCCACTGGGCCAGGGTCCCTTTAAAGTGGATCCAAGATAAACTTTTACTCATAGCATAATTGTGCCCCTTACATATAGTTTATAGGGCATTCCTCAAGCCATATACTTTTTTGTTGTTTTAATACCCTAATTCCCTATAAACTAAACAAGCCTCGCCCATAGCTCCTCCAGCCCCTAGGCATTCTGAGTTTCATGTAGCAAGTGCTCGTGAGAGATCTGTCTGAGGAGGAGGCTTTTGCCGAAGAAGGAGGAGGCATTACCAGCCAGAGATTTCAGAGGCAAGGGGGCGGAGAGGGAGGAGAGGGGTGTGGAATTTTCACTGGCTGAGGGGTGCAGTTGCAAAGCAGCTTGCCTGTGTGATGACAAGCAGAATATGGCTGCTCTCGTATTACAGGAAGACATAATCATATACTGTTGAAGCTGTTTGCAGCTCGATTTGCTGTGTAAACGGTTTAAACTTAAGATATATAGACAAGTTACTTGTTATAGTTAGTTTTTCATCCACTTTAAAGCAGCAGGTAAGTAGATTTGTGGGTTCTGGTAGTAAAATACAGAAAGAGACACCGCAAGCCCAATATAGTGTAATATGTACTTGCAGGTGAGGGAGATTAAACCTGTCCCCACTCAGGATTAAGAAGTCGCTCTCTGTAGATTGGAAAAAAAGGGGGGTTCCACCAAGGGTGGACTTAGAACACGTACAGGCTAGCAAAGGTGCCAAAAGGATAAAGGTCAATAAAAAGTTTATAAATCGGGGGGGGGGGGGGGGGGGTTACCTCCTCCAGGTAGACACAACAAACTTTTGATATAGCTCAGCCAAATATTTATTCACATACCCCATAAAGTGTGACATGTTTTGCAGGCCTATCCCGCTTCCTCAGGCTATGAAAGGTGCATAAAACTTATGTAGGTCAAGTACACAGCAAAGCACTTCTGTGAGAGAGGCGCTTTGCTTTGTACTGCATGCTCCAGAGGCTTCTCTGATGCTCATGACCCCTCTGCTTTCGGCCAGGACCCTCTTCCTCTTAGCAGTCATGTTCCCCTCCCAGTATGAGTGCAGCTGCACTCACAGGTGCAAAATGTGGCCCACAACTGCACAGTAGCACAAAGCCGCTCATGCACGAAGGAAAAGATGTGCATGAGCAGCTCCATGCTACTGTGCAGGTGGGGGTTGTACTTTGCACATTCGCAGTGCAGCCACGCTAGTACATGGAAGTAAGAGCGGCACCATTAATGTTGATAGTTACACAGTGCAAGAGGGACAAAGGAAGGTCTAGGGAGCTTCTGGACCATCAAGGGGCTCTACCCTACTGAGGTATCTCTTTTCTCAAGGAGGGTTCAGGTACCCTTTAATATAATATAACCATTATCTGAAGCAGAAGGAACCACAAGCTGGGGCTGCACTTGTCACCACAGACAGTTTTAGGTAAAATGGGATCCTAGACAAAAATTAATGAATGAAAGGAGGGGTTATGAAGCTTTTGCAGTGGAATCTCTCCTTCTCATTCGGTGAAAAAATGCCCCCCTTTTCTCCTTAACTTTCCTCCACTGTTGTAAATTATCTGATTCAAAATAATGAAAAGGAAGCAGTGTTATGTCATTACAAATAATGACAATACTATACATATTTTCATTTACTCAGTGCTGACATCTATTCACAGCATTCTACAGAGTTGTTAGTCTTATCACTAACAGCCCTTCAGAGGAACTGGCAATATAATCCCTGCCATAATCTTATGACTATTGTAGTCTATGGCTGATTTTGCAGCAGAAGAGTATTGTGTTAGCCATCAGTAGACTAGAGATGGCCCGAACGGTTTTGCCGGTGAACTTGTTTGCGCAAAAAACGGGGGTTCGCGTTCACATCAAACCGTGAACATATAGCGAGTTCTGTTGTATACTACATCATTGGGCTAAACTTTGACACTCTACATCACAGTCAGCAGACAAATGGCAACCAATCAGGCTGCACTCCCTCCTGGACCCCCGCCCCCCCTTATCAAAGGCAGCAGCGTCGACCATTTTCTCACTCTGTCTGCTGCCTGCTTTAATGAGAGAAGAGAGAGATTGCTGGAGAGATAGGGAAAGTGTTAGTTAGGTCTTGTTAGCTTGCTCCTTGCTGATATTTGTTGCTGATAAGCACCAAAAAAAAAGCTCTTTTGAAAGCTACTGTTCTTGTGATGTGTTTTTTTGTGTGTGTGTGTGTGTGTGTGTGTGTGCCACTGACACTGCATATACAGCCCTTTCTAATGCAGCTGGCCCTTGCTAATTGCTATACTGTGCCAGGTCCAGCACATTCAGTGCATACCTTTTCACTGCATCTGTGAGACTGCACATTGTATTATACCACCAGTCACTGTATACCTTTCACTGCATCTGTGTTACTGCACACTGTTTTATATACCAGTCAGTGCATACCTTTTCAATGCATCTGTGTGACTGCACATTGTATTATACCACCAGTCACTGCATACCTTTCACTGCATCTGTGTGACTGCACTCTGTTTTATATACCAGTCAGTGCATACCTTTTCACTGCATCTGTGTGACTGCACATTGTATTATACCACCAGTCACTGCATACCTTTCACTACATCTGTGTGACTGCACACTGTATTAGTCCAGTCAGTGCATACCTTTCACTGCATCTGTGACTGCACATTGTATTATACCTGGCAGTCAGTGCATACTTTTCACTTGAATGGATGGCAGACTTGCCCTCCATAACAAATTCTCGTTAAAGGATTTCAAGTTTATTCGTATCGTCATAATACAGCAGGGCCTCGAAAGAGTCCTCCTGCATTTTTGCTGCCTTCCTTGGATGTGTGGTGGTAGCCGTTTCTCCGGCTCCCACTCTGGACCGGAATTGAACCCTGATTCCTGGCCCGTTACCCGTGGTCAGCATGGTACTGAGAAAGTACCATGGAAAGTTTATCACACAGTTGAATGAATGGCAGACTTGCCCTCCATAACAGATTCTAATTGAAGGAACAGCACAGACAGCAGAAAAAGTAATTTAAAAAAATAGATGCAAGCTTTAACAATGGTAGAGAAAGAAACATCGACAGTCTGAGCAGTGATGAACCCCTGGACTTTTGGGTGCGCAGGCTTGACATGTGGCCAGAGCTGTCACAGTTTGCCATCCAACTTCTGGCTTGCCCTGCCTCAAGCGTCTTAGAAAGGACCTTCAGCGCAGCTGGAGGCATTGTCAGTGAGAAGAGAAGTCGCCTAGGTCAAAAAAGTGTTCAGTACCTCACCTTTATCAAAATGAATAAGGCATGGATCCTGGAGGGCTACTGCCTGCCCGAAGACTAAGTCAGTGCCCACACAGCATCTCTGCCTGCATGCCACGTGACTGCCTGCCCCAAGACTAAGGCAGTCCCCACACAGCATCTCTGCCTGCAGGCTGCTTGACTGCCTTCTCCATCACCACCAACAGGGTCCAGGACTCCAGGTGTCCTGAATTTTTAAGGCCGCTAACAAAAAGAATAATAATTTTTCTAGTGCGTGTACATGCCTGCCTAATTTTTCTGGCTGCACTGTGGCTGCAACAACAAAACAAACGGCATGTACAAGTGTCAATTCCCCTTCGTGATCGTTACCTTGCCGAGGTAAAGGGGCTTGCGTTGGGGGGCACACCCAAGATAATAAGGTTGTTGCTTCATTGTGGACAGACCAAATTCGATCAGCTGGACAGTCACTGTTGTTCTGTCATTGAGCTACCTCAGCCCGACCATATGGGTTTGAAAACCAAAATCGCCTGCACTCTCGCCATCGTGCGCACCAGTCGAGCACGGCCATCACTAAACAAACAGTGGTGCGTTACACAGTGAGTTTGGTCTGTCAGTGTGAAGCAGTTCACTACTTACACTACCTGATCCATGTATACACACTCAAGATGTTTTCAAGCACTTTATGCCTCCAATTTAGGAATGCAATGTTATTTCTGCCCTTTAGGGATTATAACCCTGCTGTGCGTCAAATCCGTAATTTTCCCCGGGACTTTGGTGTGTATCCCACTCTGCCATGCTCCCCTCCAGGTGTTAAACCCCTTGAAACATCTTTTCCATCACTTTTGTGGCCAGAAACAGTGTTTGTAGTTTTTCAAGTTCGCCTGCCCATTGAAGTCTATTGTGGTTCGCCCGGTTCGCGCAAACTTGAACTTTTGCAGAAGTTAGCATTCAAGGTTCGCAAACCCAACATTGGAGGTTCGAGCCATCTCTACAGTAGACAAGGCAAGACACAGAACATTTATATCGCGGTTTTCTCCTGGCGAACCCAAAGTGTCCAAGCTGCACGGGTGACCAGAATCATTAGGTATCCTTGCCCAAAGACTCCTTTCTGTTACTGGCTTGAGTCAGGAATGATTTGAATCCTTGTCAAACGGCTCAAGTCCCACATCAAAGGCAACAGTACCTTATCCAGCTGGTCCCAGTAAAAGGATGGATCAGGATGATACCATTTATTGGCTTACTTAAAAAGACTCTGTACTTAAAAAAAACCCTGTGAGGGGGAAGCCTTTGGATCCTAAGGAGGTATACCTCATCTTTTAAAACCTCAGGAATCCAGCGATGGCTCCTCCGAAACCACAGCCGACAAAGTATGCGATATTTACCTTTCCCGGCTCCAGTGTGCAGTAGTGGCTCTCTGCTCAGGCTCCAGCTGAAATAGCAGAGTCCGATCAGCTCCACTCTACTGCACAGACGTGAGTCGCCTGCACGGTAGAACAGACCCGATCAGGCTTGGCTATTTCTGCCGAAGCCCAAGCGGAGAGCTGCTACTGTGCCTGCGCTGGAGCCAGGGAAGGTAAATATTCACCTTTTCAATGTTCAGGGTATTCCAGCACTAGATTGACAAAGCTTAGGAGGACAGGGGAAGCCTCATTAGGATCCAGAGGCTTTTTTTCCTCCAGAGGGTTTTTTTTCGTTACAGATTTAAAAAAAAAAGTGACTCTGTTCCTGTATGCATTCAAAACGAACTCAAAATCTCTATCTAGTTTTGCAGAAAGCTAATTACCTTATATATTGGATTTTTAGGATTTTGGGAGGAAACAGAGCGCCAAGAGGAGATCCATGTAGACTTGTGTAGAACATACAAACTCCATACAGCTAGTGTCCTGGTCCATATTTGAACCAGGGATCCACAATTTGCCCCCCCCCCCCCCCCCTTACTCAATATCAACAGGATGAAGAAGGCTAAGTACAGTAATCAGATGTATAAATGTACGGTATTTAACCACTTCCGGATTCCGGGTGGTTTGGCTGAACTGTGCTGCGGGGGCTCTTCAGCCCGCAGCACAGATCAGAAATCAGGCAGGGCGATCAGACTTCCCCCCTTTCTTCCCCACTAGGGGGATGTCCAGCTGGTGGGGTCTGATCACCGCCGCGCTGCTGTGCCTAGCGGGGGGGGGGGCACCTCAAAGCCCCCCTCCGCAGCGCTAGTCCTCCCTCTGCCTCCTTCCCTCCCTCTCCCGTCCCCTGTGTGCGGCGCAGGACGGAAAGCCGTCCTGCGCCGGATAGGATAGGCTTTAGCCTATCAGATGCCGGCGATCCCCAGCCAATCAGAGGCCGGGGATCGTCGATCTCCGTCACGGCACTGCTGCGCAGCAGCGCCATATGTATGTAAACAGCGGGGAAGATCTTCCCCGCCTGTTTACATTTACCCTGCGAGCCGCGATCGGAGGCTCGCAGGATGTTCACGGAGACACCCTCCGTGAACTGACATGGAACGTTTCCATGGAAACCGCTTCAGGATTCAGGGGCGTACTTATGCGTACGCAGAATCCTGAAGTGGTTAAAATACAGGAGCAAATCCTGTCTGGGTAATTGAAAAGACTTGGTAATGCAGGATGCAATAATCCTAATATATTGTCAAAATAGGAATTGAATAGACTAAAATAAAAAAAGATACAATAGAATCAAATAAAGGAAATAAATGAAATAAGGATATAGAGTATGAGAAAACTTAATGAAATAAAATGAAATGAAAGTATTTGTGTATCCTAGTGTGCCGTGCAGTTCATATTCAGAGTTTAAATAAGCAGATGATAAACTAGAATAAAACAGGTGTGGGTAGAGAAAAAGCCTTATGAAATATTCTCAAATTATATTGCTAAAAAAGTAAATATAGGAATTAATATATGTATGAAAAGGAAAGTTGTGAAAGACAGCAGTGAGTGGAGTTGATGTAGACAGTGAGCAATAGAAACTGCTAGGAAGAAGTATGGAACCCAAGATAAATGATACCATATACCACAGGTGTCGAACTCCAGGCCAGGGATGAGCAGAAACTACGACAGTGCAAATTTATGCATCATAGTTTGCATCTACGCATCGTAGTTCATAGGCGAAGTTCCAAAACTACGCTTACGATTTTAGCGAAGTACCGTTACGCGTAGTTTACGCCCCTACACGTAGTTCACATGTGTATTGCAAAGTAAACTACGAATGCGTTATTCACGTCTGTTTTTCCGCGTACGATTGTATGCTTACAAAATTACGCATTGAAAAGGGGTATGTACGCATAGAAGAGTTACTGGCACAAGCATTTGCAGAGGAATGAATGCGTAAATTTTTACGCATAATTTTTACGCATAATGGCATAAGCGTCCGCAAAAACTACACTTCACACTACGCGTAATTGCGTATTTTAACACGCAGTCTACGAAATGCATAAAAAGCGAATATTTGATTTTAAAGCCGTAGTTTGGCGAATCGTAATTATGTAAAACTACGTGTAGTTCCAGCGTAGCGATGTTGGGTGACTACGACCATCCCTGCTCCAGGCCTGGAGGGCCAGATCCATGCCAGTGTTTAGGATGGACTGAGAAAGAGAAGAATGTGTTCTACCTGATGGACCACACCTTTTCTAATTCAGACCCATCAATTAATTTTAGCTGTGTCAAAGATGTGTGAGGACCTCGGCCCTCGAAGAACCGGTTTAATATCCCATATATGAAGGTTAAAGAGACACTGAAGCGAGACTAAATCTCGCTTCAGCTCTCATATATAGCAGGGGCATGTGTGCCCCTGCTAAAACGCCGCTATCCCGCGGCTGCACGAGGGTCCCTGACCCCCCAACCCACCCCCCGCAAACCTTGGTCGCAAGTTGGTCGTAGATTTTTGCTTCCTGGAGGCAAGGGCTAACGGCTGCAGCCCTGCCTCCCAGCGCGTCTATCAGACGCGCATCGCCGCCTCTCCCCCGCCCCTCTCAGTGAAGGAAGACTGAGAGGGGTGGGGGAGAGGCGGAGATACGCACTGACAGACGCGCGTGGGGCAGGGCTGCGGCGGTTAGCCCTGCCCCAATGCGGAAGCGCTCCTCCGCATTACGGAGGGGATTTGGGGGGACAGGGACCCCCGTTCAGCCGCGGGATAGCGGCGTTTTAGCAGGGGCACACGTGCCCCTGCTATATATGAGGTCTGAAGCGAGATCTATTCTCGCTTCAGACTCTCTTTAAAACGACAAGTTAAAATTGTGTATAGGGTGCTGTTCAAAGCATCTATAAGGTACTGCAAGAGCACAGTGTCGTCACATCTTAGAGGCAAAAGGAGCAATTGTCCCTAGGCCCCAAAGCCTGTAGGGGCCCCCAAGGGGTCTCCCGCGACTGGAACAGTTGCTCCTCGAGGTCTCTGCAGAGTCCTTGGCAGAAAAGCATCTCACCTGTCCTGGCAGGCTTGCTCCGCTTTGGCTCCGTGCACTCATATCTTAATCCACCGCTGGCTGCATCTTCTCTGTGACCCAACGTGCGTGGGTCACTGAGGAGAGGCGCCCCTGTGAGTATGAAGTCGGGAAGCGCATGCAGCCACAGACTGACAGAGGAGTGCACCTGTCAGGACAGATGATGAGATGCTTCTCTGCCAAAGACTCTGCAGAGGCCTGGGGAAGCAACAGTTAAGTTAGGAGGTGATCAGACTTTGGGGGTAATGGGTCAGCAGCTAGCTCAGGGGCCCTGGAGGGCAATCTGGCTGCAACAAAGTGCCTCTAATGCAGCTTTCTGGTTGTGGGGTGTCTTAGGGGAGCTACTGGAAGCATGGCCACTAATTGCCAGCAGATAGAATATGGGTATTTTTTATCAACCAATTCTATTTGTTTGCTCAAAGCTTAACAACTCTTCTCTAAAAGATAAGCAACAGCATAATAACATTTAATGAAAAACATTTCCTTGTTACAGCTGATACAAATCCTGCAATAAATCTGCAGTTTGTCTACTTCCTGCTTTCATGGAGACAGACATAGGGTTAACATCCAGTGTTTACAAATTAGCTGCTCTGCCAAGGATGCCAGCTGGCAAAGCTGAGAGATTAAATTACAAAAATACACTTGTGATTAGTCACAGATGAGGGGGAATTAGACAGGATAAACTCTCTAAATATATTTCTAAATATAATTATATATAAATTAGAAAAGACCTAAATTTTGTTCAAAAAAAAAAATAAAATGTAACCCCCCACCAAATTGGCCCTTGACTGTGTTACACACACTACACAATACATACATAGACATATGACTATGGTAGGGATTAGATTATGCGCCCCTCCGAGAGACAGTTACAGCGGAACTGTAGATAGAAAATAAACACATTGGCCTCGATTCATAAAGCATTCCCGCATGCGGCACACTTTACCGACCACACAGCAGAATCTTTATTCATAAAGGCTTTTTCCGCATGAAAAGCCGACTTTCGCGAGCAGAGTGATGAATCACCGCCTTGCGCGGTGATTATCATAGCAAAAGTAACAAGTAGTCAATTCATAAAGATTAGAGGTAGCGGTATACGGACGGGTATTACCGCTACCTCTGATGTGGCGAGAAGCGTGCGGAATACATTGCAGTGAATGGGACAGACCTCCCAAGCAGCTGCAGAGAGAACACCGCACGGAGGGATTCCGCCTGCTTCTCCTGTTTCCGCATGTCTCCCGACAGCCTAACGCCTGCCTACAGCGGAATATCTCCGCACGCCTGTCACAACTAGCAAAATTTTTATGAATTACCACCCTGAAGGCGGAAATACCGACAGCGGTGTTTCCCCGCTCGACGTTACCTTCCCGACAGCACTTTTATGAATCGAGGCCATTGTTTCACTTATCTGGGGCTTTCCCAAGCCCCCAGCAGCTGTCCTGTCCCGCGCCGGTCCTGCCCGAGCCTCCCTTCTCCCACCGCCACTCCGTTCGGTAACTCGACTTGTAAGTCGAGGCCAGCGCAGCCCTGCCAAGCGTATCCTTTCTTTGCGTTCCCCTCTGCAATAGCAGGAAATGCGAAGAAAGGATACACGTGGCCAGAGCCCTGCAGGCGCAGTGACCCGGCGGCGAAACCAAAAGTAGCTGGCGGTGGGAGAACGGAGGCTCGTCGAGAAGCGCCATGGGACAGGACGGCTGCTGGTGGCTTTGGGAAGCCCCAGGTAAGTGAAACAATGTGTTTATTTTCTATCTACAGTTCCGTTTTAAGTGAAAAGACTATATCTACTCTGTACAGTGCTGTGTAAGATGTCAGCGCTATATAAATACTTTGCTGTCTACTTACAAAAAGAAAACAGTCTGCCAGCGCCGATCAGCAGCTGGCAGGCTGATCGCTGGGGCCCACTGTGTACAGTGACGGGAGCTTTCATTAAATCTTGCTCCTCGCGAGATGACGCCATATGGCTTCGCTGAGACCTGAGAGAGCCGCTATCCCACCGCCATCCTGGGTTAGGTGGACGGGAAGCGGTTAATGGAGTACCCCATTGTGTACTAGCTTGGTTTGAATTTCCATTTAGTTTTTGGCTGTAGTTTCTAAGGAATTTTGCCATCTGTAATACATTAAGCTTTATATCAGCGCTGCGTAATATGTTGGCGATTCATAAATACAATAAATAAATAAATAATATATTCATGTTTATGCTGTGTAAGAGAGAGAGTTATCAGGGGCAGGATGTCTACAAAAAATAACTTACAGGTTCCTGTATCTGCTTCAGTTTGTATTATAAATCCAGACAATCAATTGTATCCCAGTAAACATAACAATTCTTAAACTTAAATTTGTGCTAAAGTCTTTGCCCAGACAATTTCACATTGTATTATGTTCTGAAGTTCTTAATGTAATTATCTTTTTTTTTTCTTGTTGTTGCTGTTATTTCCGAGACACACAGTGTCTAAACAATTGGTTATTGCCAGTTACTTATGCCTTGCTGCTTGACATCAGACTGATGATATAGTACAAATTCTCTAAAGCAGTCTGCGTGTCTTGTTTTAGCAGCTAATTAAAAAGCCCTCTGTTTGAATGCAATCTAGATGTGAATCTGTCTTGCAAATCGGAGATGCTTTTATTTATATCGCAGTAAATCTTTTCTCTGTGAAATTATTTATAAGATTTCCTATTTTTATGCTTGGTTGACTTCACGTTGTATAGAGGTTTCATTGTTTACTGTATTAATTGGAGAATGTGCAGTCAGTTTTAATCCCCAGTAAATACCACTGACAGCCCCTTCCACTGAAGCGCAACCAAACCGGCTTGGGTTTAACCACTTGAGGACTGCAGTGGAAAACCCCCCTAAAGACCAGAGTAATTTTAACTAAATGGGCCACTGCAGCTTTAAGGCATAGCTGCAGGCCCGTACAACTCAGCACTCAAGTGACCCCCCCCCCCTTTCTCCCCACCAACAGAGCTCCCTGTTGGTGGGGTCTGATCACCCCCCTTGTGTTTATTTGTGTTTGAATAAATATTTATGTTACTTTTTTGTGTTTATTTTTCTAATTCTTCTTTTTTCTTCTTCTAACAAATCCCTTCCCTCCCCCCAGCCGGCCAATCACGCGATCGGCTGTCATAGGCTTCTGCTTATGAGAGCCGATCGCTCTCTTGTCCCCCAGGGGGACAGTCGTGTCACATGGCTGTCCCAGTGCAATGCTGCTGCCGATCGCAGCGCTGCAGTATGTAAATAGACGGCGATCACGCCGTCTTACAGTCTGAAGAGGGGGTGGAGCTCCGCCCTCCGAGCATGAGATGCGCGCGCAGCGTGCACGTGATCTCATGCAAATTAGAGCCCCAGGATTTGACGCCAATTGTTGTTAGGCGGTCCTGGGGCTGCCGCCGCGACCACGCCCATTGGTGTGGGGCGGTCGGTAAGTAGTTAAAGGTGCTCATAATTTATTTGGTTTGCAGCATCGAAATCCCACAGATTTGATCATAATGATAGAATCTGGCAGAGATTGATGCCACAACATCGCCAAAATGGATCTAAATGATTGATCTGGCATGCTGGAAAGCACTTGGTCAGGTGTACGGAGGCAGCAGCGTTCAAATCCCCCACAACTGATGGACCCCCGAGACAGTCTCTCCCCAATATGTAATGTGGGGCACTCTTCCTTTGTTTCATGCATGACTTCATTGCCTCTGTGTTGCCAGGATCTCTGTGACCACGTTGCATGTACTGACATTATGTACATGCGGTGGGTTTACTGGGTTCAGGTGCCCCCAGCAGCAAGGGAGAAAGACACAGAGGAGGGTGCCAGCAGACAGGTAGGTCAAAACTACATTGCAAACTCACCATGGGTCTAAGGAGTACATATTAAACAAAAGAAACCTGGGGGGACTGGATGGTTCAGCAGGCAGAGGCGGCAGCACATATTTCCAATAGATTTCATGTTGAAATGTGTGGCAGCAATAGATCCTTTTCTGATCAGATTCAATCACGGAGGGATCTATCCTGTTATTAAATCTGCTGCCCCATCCAGGATTGCCACCAGGGCATCCGAGAAAGGGACCGATGCATGGGGTTTGAGTGAGTCTGGGGTCAGGTGAACAGGCCTGTATCCACAGAAATTCTTTTTTTTCCCACCCTCTTCAGAGCTGGTCCAGGAGATCAGGTGAGTTTTTGCTGGAAGGGAGGCTGTGTGATACACATGTGACTTATATGTATTGTATGGACTATATATATTGTATGTATGGATTAGATTGCTGTTCACATCCGATCTGATCTATAAAGTTATATTTGAGCCCCTGGAGTTACCCTCGAGCTGGAGTTAACTTCAGGCCAGCATAACATGTTTTGTTACATTGCAGTTCCACCTTTATCTTGTCCTAACCGGTTTTATCTGGTTCATGAAGGCCAAAGCCATTGCCTGGACACGAGGTGTTCATGTTTGGCTGTGTTGTATTGCGCAAAAGTGGATAACATAGATTTGTACTGTGATCACGCGCCTACAACAGTGACCGAATAGGCACTTGCGTGTGTTATGGTTTAGATGGATAGAAGAAGGGGTACACCGCTGCACTGCAGACTGGTAGAAACAGTGCTGGACCCTTGGTAGCTCAGTCCAAACAAGATAACAATAGAAAGGAGGGGTCCGCAACGATGTCTCTTAGAAAAGCTCAAATTCTTTATTTAGGACGTATCCTCATATCAGTGAAAGCACAGCTGGCATGTTTCGGGCCAAGTTTTGCCCTTAATCATAGCTAAAAATCACAAACGGTCTCATCTGTTTTTAAATAGGTGGTGACCAACCGGGGTGGAGCACAGACCACTCCTACTAGAGGAGGAGTCAAAACAAATGTCAGCCTCCACACACACGGCAGTCACCACCTGTACATGCATGAGTTTGTATCTAAAAGCCATACAAAATGAAGCATAAAATTAAAAACAAAAAAAGGAACAACAAGTGGAAGGATATAATATAATCATATCTGAGAGAAACCACATATGAGGACTCAAATACACACTATAGTGAAGAATAGTTAATAAAATTGCCAATGTATTTATGATGTCGCCAGAGCCGACACCTGCAAAACCAAGAATGTCATCTATCTGGTTACCTGCACTTCATGCTCCTTACAATATGTGGGTTGTACTACCAGACCCCTAAAAGCCAGGATAGCGGAATACTATTTAGGAGCTTCCTGGTCTACTAGGAACATCTCTAATGTAGCTAAGCACTTTCGGGAGGTACATGGTGGTGATATGTCCGGTTTTGTATTCCAGGGCATTGAGAGGGTCTTTTTACCTAAAAGAGGTGGTGACCTACTATCAATTATCCGAAAAAGGGAGACTTTATGGATATTCCGCCTTGGAACCAGAGTCCCAAAAGGTCTGAATGCAAGATGGGCCTTGGCTCTGGTGACATCATAAATACATTGGTAATTTTATTAACTATTTTTCACTATAGTGTGTATTTGAGTCCTCATATGTAGTTTCTCTCAGATATGATTATATTATATCCTTCCACATGTTGTTGCTTTTTTTGTTTTTAATTTTATGCTTCATTTTGAATGGCTTTTAGATACAAACTCATGCATGTACAGGTGGTGACTGCCGTGTGTGTGGAGGCTGACATTTGTTTTGACTCCTCCTCTAGTAGGAGTGGTCTGTGCCCCACCCCGGTTGGTGACCACCTATTTAAAAACAGATGAGATCATTTGTGATTTTTAGCTATGATTAAGGGCAAAACTTGGCCCGAAACATGTCAGCTGTGCTTTCACTGATATGAGGATACGTCCTAAATAAAGAATTTGAGCTTTTCTAAGAGACATCGTTGCGGATCCCTCTTTTCTATTGTTATGGTTTAGGGAGTATATGTAACGATCGGTGTCAGCACACAGAGAGAATCTGATCATTGATGATCTGCAGAATCATCAACAATACAGATGTATATCTGATTATGGATGATCTGCAGAATCACCAATAATACAAGTATGACTAACCTCTGGACACCTAATGAAGTGTAAGTGTTTGGTGCAACTGTAGGCTATCTCTCGTGGGGCGAGAGACACAGATAACTTTGGCCAGAGACCACCTGAGGAGCAGGTGGCCCTCGGCTGTGCAGGGACTATCTCCTTAAGAGAGGGGATAGAGATAATCTGGCAGCCAGTGATTCCCTGATAAACTGGTAATCAGACTGTACTGCAGCCAGGGGACTCCTATGGGATAGAGGCCACTGGCTGCACTGCAGGAAGGACTCTCTGAGGAGCAAGAGGTCCTTGCAGCTAACTGACACTTGCTGGAATAGTGTCACGGGTAGTACAGACAGACTGAACACTCAAGGGATGAGTGACAGCCAGAAGGGTCGTGCAGGCCAGGTCGGTAACACACGAGCAGATAAGGTACAAAGACAGGAGGTTGATTCGGTAACTGGGTACAGGCAAGGTTGGCAACTGGTAGGCAGATAGGCAGAGGTACCGAATCAGAAAGCAAGAGAGAGGTCAACAGAGCAAATGGTCATAACAGATATAAAGCACAATCCTAGTCTGGGGTGTGAGGTCCTTGGTCTCAACACCCAGGAACTAGTCTAAGGAATAACACAGTATCCTATGCTTGGGTGTGAGGTCCTTGGTCTCAACACCCCGGAACTGGTCTAAAGAATAACACAGTAATGACACAGTAATCCTAAGCTTGGGAGTGAGGTCCTTGGTCTCAACACCCCAGAACTGGTCTAAGGTATAACACAGCAATGACACAGTAATCCTAAGCTTGGGTGTGAGGTCCTTGGTCTCAACACCCTGGAACTGGTCTAAGGTATAACACAGCAAATAACAAGAGTGTAATCTGGCTAAGTGTGAATTCCCAGGTCCACCTGGTTCTAACACACTGTAGGATCTGACTGAGGTCTGAGTGCTCACACGTAAGTATTCGCAACGGCAGACAACCAGCAAGATCTATATATATTACAGCGCTCCTCAGTGCCGCCCCCAGCCATTCAGCCAATCAGGCGTTCCGCTGGAATCAGCTAATCATCCTGATCAGCTGATACCTCTCCTGCTGGCATAAAGGTCCTGTCTTCTAGCGTGCGCGCGTAGCTCTCCATCTGTGTGCACTAGAAGGCCCAGGCAAACCAGACGCATGCTGCTGTGCGGAAACCGCCGGTGTGAACGAGGAGACAGTCGCCCCGCCGCCAGACCGCGCAGCGGCATCTCCGCTATTCATTACAGTATAATTGGGTTGGGAAAACGCCTGGACTCGGGGACTTTGCTGAGACCAACAGACATGATGGATTGTGTTGCCAGGTGTTTTCCCCTATGGAGGATTGATGGAATCCCCTCTTTCTTGGGTGATATTGCTACAACACTTGGTAAAGAAATGTTGATGCATGCTTACTTATAATTACTAACCCTTAAACTATGTATCAAACGCAGATAGAACAGAGGCGCCAAAAAGAGTAAAAACACTATTATTTAAAAACAGTAAAAAGAGGGAAGGTAAGGTGGACTTACCTCCCTCTAGCAGTGGAAAACCAAACTCTGAGGTAGAGTAGAATGCATTTATTAAACAGTGTAACTCCTAAAGATGCAACGCGTTTCGCGGGTCACAGCACCGCTTCCTCAGGCTAAACAGGAGTTCAAAAAAGCTGTATCCAATCCAAGTATTGAATGAGCGCCTAATAATAGTGTTTTTACTCTTTTTGGCGTCTCTGTTCTATCTGCGTTTGATACATATTACTTATCCACCCTTGGTGGAGGGGTACGCCCCCTTTTTTCTCCTGTCTACAGGGAGCGACTTTCATACCCGAGTGGGGTCGGGTACCAATTCTCCCCACCTGCCTTTCAAGTGATTGCCTGCTGGTGACCCTTTTTTGTGAGTATATTTCTGCACGAACTATCTAGACAGATTTTCTCTGTTAAAACTATATTGCACTATTGGGCTCTCGGTGCCCTGTTTTTTCTTTTGTTTTACAACCCTTAAACTATGATTCTGCAAGCCTAGATAATAATTTTAACAGGATTGTAGCTCAATAAATATTATTATTGAATTTTTCCTCATGTTTTGCTGCAATTCATTTTACCCACTACGGTGGTGAGCGAAGTTAGAGGGTTTAAAAACCCTTCCGGTGAGGCAAAACAGGTTGGTGGTGGGTCATAGGGCAAAAACACGTGTACTTCCACTAGTCCAATAGAAATTGCTATGGGACTAAAACCAAATAGCCTCTGGAGAAAAATATGCTTGCTAATGTGGACTCCGGCGACCAATTCTTTCAAGTCCCATACCAATTACTATGTGCAGTGTGGTAGTGTTTGTATACAAAGGGGAGCAAGGCTGCAAAGATTAAGAAGGTCCTAGTGGCAGCAGAGGTGTCACAGAGGTGTAGGGAAACCTCTGGATCATTCAGAGCCTTTCCCCTCTGTGGTATTTACTGTATTTTGTGGCCTATAACACTCACTTTTTCTCCCCCAAAAGTGGGGGAAAAAAGTCACTGCGTTTTATAGTCCAAATTCAGAGAGTTCCTGACTTGTGCAAGCCTGCCAATACAAAGTTCCAACCCACTGCAATGTCAGGGACTCAAGTGGTTAAAGCGGATCTTTACTGTGCCCATAGAGGAGGACACAGGGGGACAAACGAGGTGCACCGGGGGATGCAAAGGGACATAGAGGAGGACACAAGGGGGACACAAAGGGGCATAGAGAAGGACACAAGGAGGACAGAGGTGGACACATGGGGAAACAGGAGGACATAAGGGGGACAGAGGAGGACACAGGGAGACACAATAGGTACAAGGGGGCATGAGGTACAAAGGGGGCATAAACCACAAGATGCCCCTTCACCATGGATGCACCAGGTTTAACCACTTTAGCCTTCAGTGTCGTTTCACCTTATGCATCCGAGCAACTTTCACCTCCCATTCAATAACTTCATCAATACTTATCACAATCAAATGATCTATATCTTGGTTTTTTTCCATTACCATTTAGGGTTTTTTTTGGTGGTACATTTTGCTAAGAATTATTTTATTATAAATCCATTTTAACAGGAAGATTAAGAAAAAAATGGAAAAAAAAAACATTTTCTCAGTTTTTGGCCATTATAGTTTTAAAATAATACATGCTACTGTAATTAAAACCCGTTGTAATGATCCGCTCAGCTGCCTGCGCAGGCAGGCCGTTTTTTGACCACTGTTCAGGTCTGCATTCTGCAGGTCTCTGGAAGAGAGACCGTTTGTCAGTTTTGCAGCTTGCTGCTGCTGAGGAATTTGCATACGTTTGTCATGCAAATTGCCTAGCCACATCCTTTGTAGGCTTGCTATAAATATACCATGTGTCTGTGATATCACAGACCTTCGCTGGTCATAACGGTTTGTCCTGTGAAACACTCCTGGAGTGTCAGCCATGCTTATTGTTTGAAGATTAGCTTAGAGTAATTCCTGGGACTGCACTAGGCATCCTTGCTAGAGCAGTCAGGATTGTATTAACCTCCTCAGCGGTATGGACGAATATATCCGTCCATCACCGCTGGAGGTCGCCGCTCAGGCCCTGCTGGGCCGATTTTCGTAAAATAAAAAGCAGCACACGCAGCCAGCACTTTGCCAGCCGCGTGTGCTGCCTGATCGCCGCCGCTCTGCAGCGATCCGCCGCGAGCAGCGGCGAAAGAGGGTCCCCCCAGCCGCACCGAGCCCTGCGCAGCCGGAACAAAAGTTCCGGCCAGCGCTAAGGGCTGGATCGGAGGCGGCTGACGTCAGGACGTCGGCTGACGTCCATGACGTCACTCCGCTTGTCGCTATGGCGACGATGTAAGCAAAACAAGGAAGGCTGCTCATTGCGGCCTTCCTTGTTTATTCTGGTCGCCAGAGGCGATCAGAATGACGCTTCCGGAGCGCCCTCTAGTGGGCTTTCATGCAGCCAACTTTCAGTTGGCTGCATGAAACAGTTTTTTTTTTAATTAAAAAAAAACCCTCCCGCAGCCGCCCTGGCGATCTTAAAGAGACTCTGTAACAACAAAAACCTCCCCTGGGGGGTACTCACCTCGGGTGGGGGAAGCCTCCGGATCCTAATAAAGCTTCCCACGCCGTCCTCTGTCCCACGGGGGTCTCGCTGCAGCCCTCCGAACAGCCGGCGACAGAGCCGACTGTAGCTTCAATATTTACCTTTGCTGGCTCCAGCGGGGGCGCTGTGGTGACTTTCGGCACAGAAATAGACGGAAATACCCGATCTCCGTCGGGTCCGCTCTACTGCGCAGGCGCCGGAAACTTGCGCCTGCGCAGTCGAGCAGACCCGACGGCGATCGGGTATTTCCGCCTACTTCGGCGCCGACAGTCATCAGAGCGTCTGCGCAGGAGCCAGGAAGGTAAATATTGCGTCACGGCTGTACGGAGGGCTACAGCGAGACCCCCGAGGGACGCAGGACGGCGTGGGAAGCCTCATGAGGATCCTGAGGCTTCCCCCACCCGAGGTGAGTAACCCCCAGGGGCCGTTTTGTCGTTACAGTTCCTCTTTAATAGAACGCCAGGGAGGTTAATTGTATTGCCTGTTCTGTCTGTCTGTGGGGTACTAACCAGAGCAGCGGTTGTTACTGGTAGGCCTTTCTGTTCATCTGTCGGTTGTGCTTGGATCGCACTAGCCTCTAGCGGTAGCGGCTGTGGATCCTTCTGCTCTCCAACTGTCTTGCTGTATTTGGATCGCACCTGCTCTGGCGGAAAGATCCGTGGATCCAGCTCGCTCTGTTTCTATACTTGGATCGCACTCGCTCTGGCGAAAGAGCAGTGGATCGTATCTCTCACTTATTCCTGTTTTCGTGTATCTGTCTTGTCTGCTACGAACGCTTGCTGGAGGCTCGGTGAGGTAACCGTTAAGCAAGCGCTCGCATCCTCTGTTTCATGTTTGTCTGTCGGTGGTTAGTTAGGCGTGCTTGTCTCTGTTGTGCTTAACATGCGGAGACCGCGCAGAAAACGCGTTCGCTGTTGCGAATGAGTGTGGTATACTCGTTTAGTTAGCGTTTGTTATTTTCCTTATCTTCTCATTGTATGATTTGCTGTGCCTTTGATACTCTCGTGCTCTGCCTTGCTGTAGCCTTGTGTCACCTCTGGCAATCGCCTCTCTCGCGATTGCGTTCCTACTTCATATCTGCTGTTGTGTGTGCACCGTCACAGGTTGGCGACTAGATTGGGGCACATACATACATTCTATCCCTGTGCTCATTCTCTTTCGCAATCGCTTCTCTTGTGATTGCGTTCTCGCTTGGTTTCCTCTGTTGTGTGTCCGCCGTCGCAGGTTGGCGGCTAGATTGGTGGACATACATACATTCCTCATCTGTGCTTATTTGGTCTTGTGTCGCTGTTAGCAACCGCCATCTCTGGCGATTGCCTTCTCACTTTATCTTCCTGGTTGTGTGTCCGCCGTCGCAGGGTGGCGACTAGATTGGTGGACACACATACCCTCTGTCGCTTTGGTCTCTCTCTTTCAGGGCTATCTTGCCCTGCGTTTCTTCCCTTCGTGCAATTCCTGTCTGGCGTCTGTGGCAGGGCAGAGGAGCTGTTCCTCTGCACTCCACAGCTCCACCTGCCGACAGGAATTTCCCTCTACAGGTGCATTGCACCTTTTGCTGGGTTCCCTCAAATTATATGCTTGTGGAGGATTTCTGCAGTGTCAGCGCACGTCTTGTGCGCTGATCACGGAGAGAATTCCACAAACGTTACAGTATGACCAGCCCTGTAACATGGATGGTTCAGAACCCTTCATAGAAAACTTGGAAAATGACATTTCTGAGGTCTTAGTTGATGTTTTGGGGGTTTCCAAGTCCCTCCTAAAGGGTGCAGAACTTCTAGGAGATACCTCCTGCCCCCCAGATCCGTCTGAGGTTTTGCCCACTTCGGTGGGCATTGCTGTTGTGCTGACTACTGTTGCAGCTCTGGCGGAGCTTCACTCATGTGTAGTCAATGATGACTGTGGGTTAGATACCAGTACAGTCACAGAAATTTCTAGGGTGGAGTCCAAGCCTTCTTTTAAAAGTCCAGTGCTTGTGACCACTGCTCGTGATGATTCTCTGCCCGGTTCTGGTTTTGGTCTTGCCGTGACAGACTCTGAGGTTGGCAGTTCCTCGACGTGTCCTGAGGTTCCCCTTGGGCTAGTGTACCCCGATGTGTTCTGTGACCCAGAAAGCCCAAGTGTGTCTCGGTTGCCAGCCTGCTCAGATGCTTCCTCGGTGGAAACCAGTTCTGATGTTGCCTGCCTGCCTGCATGCCCAGAGGTGGTCCCTGAAGGCCCTGATCTTGATGCTTGTCCTGGTAATTCTGAATCCGGAATTGTCATTGGTTCCATAGGGGTTCTTGATAGTTCTCCATGTGAGCCTGGTGATCGTTCTGCCCTCCTGGGATCTCTGCGGAGCTTCAAAGTGTTCTGGGAGATCCTGGGAGAAATATTTCCTGGTACCTTGGATGAGATCAGCAGTGGGTGCTTTGTGGAAAGGGACACTTCGAATGGGTATTGTGGCAGGTTTAGTATTTTTGGACGGTCCCTGGAAGGTGGTGGGCATGGCTCGGTGGGTGTCGATGGTTTCTTCTCTGGCATTCACAGTCCTGATGGGTGTTACACTCAGACTTCTGATACTGATGGGCATGTTTCGGTGGCTTCTCCTTCCGGCAAGGTCGGTTTCGGGTGGGCTCACTCTGGAATTGTGCCTTGTCGGGCTGTCCCGACCTTCATGAGTCTTCAGTTAGAGTCTTTTGCAAATATCAGTTTAGAGGCTCGTCTGGAATTCGACCCTAGATGGGGGGGGGGCTACTGTAATGATCCGCTCAGCTGCCTGCGCAGGCAGGCCGTTTTTTGACCACTGTTCAGGTCTGCATTCTGCAGGTCTCTGGAAGAGAGACCTTTTGTCAGTTTTGCAGCTTGCTGCTGCTGAGGAATTTGCATACGTTTGTCATGCAAATTGCCTAGCCACATCCTTTGTAGGCTTGCTATATATATACCATGTGATATCACAGACCTTCGCTGGTCATAACGGTTTGTCCTGTGAAACACTCCTGGAGTGTCAGCCATGCTTATTGTTTGAAGATTAGCTTAGAGTTATTCCTGGGACTGCACTAGGCATCCTTGCTAGAGCAGTCAGGATTGTATTAATTGTATTGCCTGTTCTGTCTGTCTGTGGGGTACTAACCAGAGCAGCGGTTGTTACTGGTAGGCCTTTCTGTTCATCTGTCAGTTGTGCTTGGATCGCACTAGCCTCTAGCGGTAGCGGCTGTGGATCCTTCTGCTCTCCAACTCTCTTTTTGTGTTTGGATCGCACCTGCTCTGGCGGAAAGAGCCGTGGATCCAGATCGCTCTGTTTCTATACTTGGATCGCACTCGCTCTGGCAAAAGAGCAGTGGATCGTATCTCACACTTATTCCTGTTTTCGTGTATCTGTCTTGTCTGCTACGATCGCTTGCTGGAGGCTCTGTGAGGTAACCGTTAAGCAAGCGCTCGCATCCTCTGTTTCATGTTTGTCTGTTGGTGGTTAGTTAGGCGTGCTTGTCTCTGTTGTGCTTAACACGCGGAGACCGTGCAGAAAACGCGTTCGCTGTTGCAAATGAGTGCGGTGTTCGCGTTTAGTTAGCGTTTGGTATTTTCCTTATCTTCTCATTGTATGATTTGCTGTGCCTTTGCTACTCTCGTGCACTGCCTGGCTGTAGCCTTGTGTCACCTGTGTGCCTCTCTCGCGATTGCGTTCCTACTTCATATCTGCTGTTGTGTGTGCACCGTCGCGGGTTGGCGACTAGATTGGGGCACATACATACATTCTATCCCTGTGCTCATTCTCTTTCGCAATCGCTTCTCTTGCGATTGCGTTCTCGCTTGGTTTCCTCTGTTGTGTGTACGCCGTTGGCGGCTAGATTGGTGGACATACATACATTCCTCATCTGTGCTTATTCGGTCTTGTGTCGCTGTTAGCAACCGCCATCTCTGGCGATTGCTTTCTCACTTTATCTTCCTGGTTGTGTGTCCGCCGTCGCAGGGTGGCGACTAGATTGGTGGACACACATACCCTCTGTCGCTTTGGTCTCTCTCTTTCAGGGCTATCTTGCCCTGCGTTTCTTCCCTTCGTGCAATTCCTGTCTGGCATCTGTGGCAGGGCAGAGGAGCTGTTCCTCTGCACTCCACAGCTCCACCTGCCGACAGGAATTTCCCTCTACAGGTGCATTGCACCTTTTGCTGGGTTCCCTCAAACTATACGCTTGTGGAGGATTTCTGCAGTGTCAGCACACGTCTTGTGCGCTGATCATGGAGAGAATTCCACAATCGTTACACCCGTGTGTTTTATTTTACCATTTGTCCCGGGTATTACACCATTTAAATTATGTCCCTATCACAATCTATGGCGCCGATATTTTTTTGGGAAATAAAGGTGCATTTTTTCAGTTTTGCGCCCATCACTTATTACAAGCTCATAATTTAAAAAAATAACTTCAATATACTTTACTATATACATATAGTACTTTAAAAAGTTCAGTCCCTAAGGTAACTATTTATTTAATTTTTTATTGTATATTTTTTAATTTTTTTTTACAAAAAAAAAATATGTGTACCTATCGGGGAGTGTTAGAGGTAAGGGTTTAATTTTAAAAGTAAAAAAAAATGTAATTATCTGGAAATTTTTATTTCTGGATGTAATTTTACTATTTGGCCACTAGATGCCGTCGCAGCTCACTTCTGCAAGTGGGAATTTCTCCGCAAAACGGAAGTGATGCGTGGCCGGGACAGAAGAGAATTTGTGAAAGACGGAACCGCCTCGTTGACAGTGTCGGTCTTTCATACAGGGACTTAGATCAACTGAGTTCCCATTCATTGTTCTCTGGGATAACGGGAGGTGGTGGGAGCACGCGCGAGATTGCGCGCACCATAGCTGGGGAGCAGTGCAGGCTATCTGGGCGGATATATACATCCAGATAGACTTAATTAATATATATTTTTTTTTCCCTTGGTTTTTGTTCTCTAAATCTAGGTGTGTCTTATGGTCAGGAGCGTCTTATAGTCCAAAAAATGTGGTAACTTTATTATTATTGCCAGAGTACTTAAAGCCTGTCCACACTTGCAAAGCAGGGGACCGCTGGATGCAATGCTGGGCAGCACACGATCAGAGTCATTGGACGGCACTGTCTATGCACTGATGTCCTTGCAGATTGTGCTGTGTTACATTGCTAAATCAGCAATGCATCAAAGTAGTTGGGCACTAATTTTGTGAGGGAAGGCAAATAATGTGGGGGAGACCTGGCTTATTTTATGGGAGAAATGCTAGCTATTTTTTAGGGGCAAGAAGGTGGGGGGATTCAGCAGGTTTGCCCACTAGGGAGCTCAGAAATTTCTGATGGCCCTAGTTCCATCTGCCAATGTATGGGCACCTGTAAACCTCTCATTATTTATTATTTTCTGTTTTCATGTAGATTGTACCAAAGCCCAGACACACAGGTGCAGTGCTGTTTTACTCCAACATCCATATTTGCAAACACTGATAAAAAAAATAGCGATGATTGCATCAGTGAGGCTGAGGAGGACAAAGCAGTGATAATGAGCAACAAAAATGCTCTGTCTCGTACACAGTTCTGTTACGTTCAAGGACCTTCCTACCAGTGATTATTTATCTTTTCCTATGGCGTAAAAATAACATTTTCTGTACCACACATGGGCTGTAATAAACCACAGACATTTACAGCAGGTCATTGATGTACAGCAATCTAAATGATCAGAGCGCTCTCTTCCTATTGTTTTAGTAGGACATCTGTCTTTGTACGAGCGACAGGAAGGCCCGTAGACACAACGCAACTGTTTGTTTGAAAGCATTTAAAGAGCCTGTTGCCATTGCCTACAGATGTCCCCTGACATCTTGCTAGCAGTCAGGCATGCTGGAATACCATGCACAATCACTATTGTTGTATAGCATTTTTTTTTCTATTTGCATTCTAGCTTATTTACCTTTCATTCCATGTGCATACTGAAAGCTGTTCAAAACAGGAAGTTCTATGTCGCTGTGAGTTAATCTGCTGCAGTCCTTGGAATAGACCAAGGGCTTGATTCACTAACCGGCGCTAAGCTGGTTAGTGTGCCTTATCACTTAGTGGGCACAAACTACAGCGCTAACATTATCTGAGGTTAGTGTGCCTTATCTGAGTTAGTGTGCCTTATCTGAGGTTAGTGTGCCTTATCTGCAGTGTGCGATGTAGCTTTGTGCATCTTTTAGTGTGCACAAAGCTACTTAAAGAGGAACTCCAGTGAAAATAATGTAATAAAAAAAGTGCTTCATTTTTACCATAATTATGTATAAATGATTTAGTCAGTGTTTGCTCATTGTAAAATCTTTCCTCTCCCAGATTCACATTCTGACATTTATTACATGGTGACATTGTTACTGTGGGCATGTTATGTATCTGTTTTTAGCTGTTCTGGCTGTTAGACAGTTGTAAACATCCATTTCCTGTCTGTGAACATTGTTACAGTTGCCAGGAGTACCGCGGTATTCAGAGCCTCTAGTGGGAGTGGTTTCAGCACAAAATCAGTCACACAGCGCCCCCTGATGGTCTGTTTGTGAAAATCATTCTATTTCTCATGTAAAAGGGGGTATCAGCTACTGATTGGGATAAAGTTCAATTCTTGGTTGGAGTTTCTCTTTAAGGGGCACTAAGTTCAGATAAGGCACACTAACTCAGATAAGGCACACTAACCACAGATAAGACACACTAACTGGCTTAGCGATGGAAAACTCTTTTTTACTTAGTGAATCAAGCCCCAAGTGTATTGAAAGAGCAACAGTGGAGTTGATTACTAGGCTTACTTATTTTTCACCTTAAAGGAGTTAACAGCCGTTTTTAAAGAAAATAAGTGCTACTTACCCGGGGCTTTGTCCAGCCACAAGCTCCCAGCATGTCCCTCGCCGCAGCTCTGCCATCAGCCGTTCACCGCAGCTGCCTCCTGGTCCCCGGCGATGACGTCAGAACGACCTCCAGGTCGGCCTGTACTGCGCCTGCGCGAGCGGCGCTGTCAATCACCACCACGTTGACCACAGCATACTGTGCAGTCGCAGTAGTTCTGCGCCTGCGCAGTACACTCCGATCCACGTGGCAGTGACTGACAGCACCGCTCGCGCAAGCGCAGTGCAGGCCGACCTGGAGGTCATCCTGATGTCGACGCCGGGGCCTGGGAGGCAGCTGCGGCGAATGGGTGATGGCAGAGCTGCGGCGAGGGAAATGCTGGGAGCTTGTGGCTGGACGAAGCCCCAGGTAAGTAGCACTTATTTTCTTTAAGAATGGCTGATAACTCCTTTAACTGTAAGGAGAGCTAATGAGATAAACAAATAAGAGAGATAATTTATGAGATGAACAGATAAAAAGGGGCCATATGCAATTAACTTTTTTTCTGCTAGGTCATATTTTACACATTATCAATAAAATGCATTTTAAACCACCAGCAAGTAAGTACTTTTTCACTTGCAAACTGCTAAAAAGTTCATTTAAAAAGAAGATAACAAATTATTTCATAGGAGAAAGCCTGGCAGAAAAGGTTGATTTAATAAGGAGCCAGGGCCACACAGCCAAAGCCTATCTCTCTCCTTCTCTGGCTGTCCTACACAAGCTAGCTTTAATAATCCTGGCAGCAGGAGGGGTGGAGCTACATCCTGCCTATGTGTGCTCCTCTCCTCCCTATCTACTGCATGTGTGAATAACTACAGAGCTGATAACTGAAGGACTGGAGCGATAAGACAACTCTCTCACTGTGAAAACTTATCACAACATGTTAATAAGGCAAACCTCTTGAGTGAATTAACACTTAAATTACTGATTATAGCGTTTCACCTTCCTTATTACCACTAATATGATCTTAGTGAATTGTGGCTTTTGCCTGTTACACCAGGCCTCTTACCCGCCTTGGCCACAGGGACAGTTATACTGTACCAACTTCAGAAGACAGTATGTCATTTGTTCCTACTAACATTGGAGAAGAAATTTTTGTGCACACTGATATCAGCGATAACAAAGTACAGACATTATGTAGCAACATGTTTTTGTGTAGCACCAATATAGCTTTACAGTAATATTTTAACTATTTGACATTCCTGGACGTGAAACTCACGTCCAGGAAGCCATGTGCGCTCCTGCGCGTCCACGCGGCCGATCGCGCGCGTGCACGCGCGCTCCCGGCCGGCGGTTTGTTAGCCAGTGAATCAGTGAATCGGGCAACGGTGCCCGATCACTGATTCCTCTCCCCCGCAGAAAAAGCGACAGCTTCTCTTGGAAGCTACGCTTTTTCTGCTTCCTATGTCACTCTAAGCGTACGTGGTACGCTTAGAGTGACATCACTGTAAACAACTCATGGCTGCCATCTTGTGGCCAAAAAGTAAACTACATCTAAATGTTAAATAAAAATAAAAATACACATATATTTACAAAAAAAAATACAATTTCAATCCCACCCTCCCAAAAATACCCACATAAAATGTTTAATTAAAAAAAAACAAAAAAACATTACAATAAAAAAAAAACACAAATATTTACCTAAGGGTCTAAACTTTTTAAATATCTATGTAAAGATGAAATATTTCTTTTTTTTTTTTATTATAAGCTTGTAAATAGTGATGAATGCAAAATGGAAAAATGCACTTTTATTTCCAAATAAAATATTGTCGCCATACATTGTGATAGGGACATAATTTAAATGGTGTAATAACCGGGACAAATGGGCATATACAATACGTGGCTTTTAATTATGGAGGCATGTATTATTTTAAAACTATAATTGCCGAAAAGTGAGAAATAATGATTTGTTTCCGTTCTTTTCTTATTCTTCCTTTTAAAATGCATTTACAGTAAAGTGGCTCTTAGTAAAATGTACCCCCCAAAGAAAGCCTAATTGGTGGCGGAAAAAACAAGATATAGATCAGTGCATTGTGATAAGTATTAATAAAGTTATAGGCTAATGAATGGGAGGTGAACATTGTTCGGATGCATGAAGCGAAAAACGACTGAATGCGAACTGGTTAATGAAAGTTGAATTCAACGTAAAATACTTTTTATGTGATTCATTTCAAATTGACTGTAATTGTCAAAGCTGCTTTTCAACTGTGCCTTTGTGGATTCTGGATTAGCACCATTCGTTGATCTAACTCCTAATTAGTGTTGGGCGAACAGTGTTCGCCACTGTTCGAGTTCTGCAGAACATCACCCTGTTCGGGTGATGTTCGAGTTCGGCCGAACACCTGGTGGTGTTCAGCCAAACCGTTCGGCCACATGGCCGAACTAAGAGCGCATGGCCGAACGTTCCCGAACGTTCGGCTAGCGATGTGATTGGCCGAACGGGTCACGTGGTTCGGACCCGAACGCGCTCTGATTGGCCGAACTGTCACGTGGTTCGGGTAAATAAATACCCGAACCACGTCATATCTCCGCCATTTGTCTGTGGGTTTAGCTTTGGGTAGGCAGGCAGGGTAGTTCGCGCTCCAGCCACGCTAGCCAGGGTCCCCCCAGTCATTGTGTTGCTGCTGGGAATAGTAGTACACCGCGCGCTCAGCCACACTATATAGCATTCTGTTTACTGCCACTCTGTGTACCTCGCTCAGCCACACTATATAGCATTCTGTTTACTGTTCTGTGTCTGCTGGGAATAGTAGTACACCGCTCGCTCAGCCACACTATATAGCATTCTGTTTACTGCCACTCTGTGTCTGCTGGGAACAGTAGTACACCGCTCACCCGCCACTGTATAGCATTGTGCTCTGTGTCGCTGCTGGGAATAGTGGTACACCGCTCACCCGCCACTGTATAGCATTGTGCTCTGTGTCGCTGCTGGGAATAGTGGTACACCGCTCACCCACCACTGTATAGCATTTCTGTACTGCCACTGTACTGCTGCCAGTCAGCGTGTACTTTAAGGATAAGTGAAATGAGGAAGAAATCTGGTGAAAGAGGGAGGGGCAAGGGAAGAGGTGTTTCCTCTGACGGTTCACGTACAGGCCACAGGGGAGCACCCAAGAAAACCCACTCAATACCGCCCATGTTGTCCAGGACAACAACCCTCACAAATCCAAAAGAACAGGACCAGATAATTACTTGGATGACCTCTCAAGCGTCCAGTAGTGTTGGGCGAACAGTGTTCGCCACTGTTCGGGTTCTGCAGAACATCACCCTGTTCGGGTGATGTTCGAGTTCGGCCGAACACCTGACGGTGCTCGGCCAAACCGTTCGGCCATATGGCCGAACTAAGAGCGCATGGCCGAACGTTCCCCGAACGTTCGGCTAGCGCTGTGATTGGCCGAACGGGTCACGTGGTTCGGACCCGAACGCGCTCTGATTGGCCGAACGGTCACGTGGTTCGGGTAAATAAATACCCGAACCACGTCATATCTCCGCCATTTGTCTGTGGGTTTAGCTTTGGGTAGGCAGGCAGGGTAGTTCGCGCTCCAGCCACGCTAGCCAGGGTCCCCCCTGTCATTGTGTCACTGCTGGGAACAGTAGTACACCGCTTGCTCAGCCACACTATATAGCATTCTGTTTACTGCCACTCTGTGTACCTCGCTCAGCCACACTATATAGCATTCTGTTTACTGCCACTCTGTGTCTGCTGGGAATAGTAGTACACCGCTTGCTCAGCCACACTATATAGCATTCTGTTTACTGCCACTCTGTGTACCTCGCTCAGCCACACTATATAGCATTCTGTTTACTGCCACTCTGTGTCTGCTGGGAATAGTGGTACACCGCTCGCTCAGCCACACTATATAGCATTCTGTTCACTGTTCTGTGTCTGCTTGGAATAGTGGTACACCGCTCGCTCAGCCACACTATATAGCATTCTGTTTACTGTTCTGTGTCTGCTGGGAATAGTGGTACACCGCTCGCTCAGCCACACTATATAGCATTCTGTTTACTGTTCTGTGTCTGCTGGGAATAGTGGTACACCGCTCGCTCAGCCACACTATATAGCATTCTGTGCACTGTTCTGTGTCTGCTGGGAATAGTGGTACACCGCTCGCTCAGCCACACTATATAGCATTCTGTTCACTGTTCTGTGTCTGCTGGGAATAGTGGTACACCGCTCGCTCAGCCACACTATATAGCATTCTGTTTACTGTTCTGTGTCTGCTGGGAATAGTGGTACACCGCTCGCTCATCCACACTATATAGCATTCTGTTCACTGTTCTGTGTCTGCTGGGAATAGTGGTACACCGCCCGCTCAGCCACACTATATAGCATTCTGTTCACTGTTCTGTGTCTGCTGGGAATAGTGGTACACCGCTCGCTCAGCCACACTATATAGCATTCTGTTCACTGTTCTGTGTCTGCTGGGAACAGTAGTACACCGCTCGCTCAGCCAGAGTATATAGCATTGTGTTTACTGCCACTCTGTGTACACCGCTCAGCCAGACTATATACCATTGTTTACTGACACTCTGTGTACACCGCTCAGCCAGACTATATACCATTGTTTACTGACACTCTGTGTACACCGCTCAGCCAGACTATATACCATTGTTTACTGCCACTCTGATTCTGCTGGGAACAGTAGTACACCGCTCGCTCAGCCAGACTATATAGCATTGTGTTTACTGCCACTCTGTGTACACCGCTCAGCCAGACTATATACCATTGTTTACTGACACTCTGTGTACACCGCTCAGCCAGACTATATACCATTGTTTACTGAAACTCTGTGTACACCGCTCAGCCAGACTATATACCATTGTTTACTGCCACTCTGATTCTGCTGGGAACAGTAGTACACCGCTCGCTCAGCCAGACTATATACCATTGTTTACTGACACTATATAGCAGACTATATAGCATTGTGTGTACACCGCTCAGCCAGACTATATACCATTGTTTACTGACACTCTGTGTACACCGCTCAGCCAGACTATATACCATTGTTTACTGCCACTCTGATTCTGCTGGGAACAGTAGTACACCGCTCGCTCAGCCAGACTATATACCATTGTTTACTGACACTCTGTGTACACCGCTCAGCCAGACTATATACCATTGTTTACTGCCACTCTGATTCTGCTGGGAACAGTAGTACACCGCTCGCTCAGCCAGACTATATACCATTGTTTACTGACACTATATAGCAGACTATATAGCATTGTGTGTACACCGCTCAGCCAGACTATATACCATTGTTTACTGACACTCTGTGTACACCGCTCAGCCAGACTATATACCATTGTTTACTGCCACTCTGATTCTGCTGGGAACAGTAGTACACCGCTCGCTCAGCCAGACTATATACCATTGTTTACTGACACTCTGTGTACACCGCTCAGCCAGACTATATACCATTGTTTACTGCCACTCTGATTCTGCTGGGAACAGTAGTACACCGCTCGCTCAGCCAGACTATATAGCATTGTGTTTACTGCCACTCTGTGTACACCGCTCAGCCACACTATATAGCATTGCGTACTCTGCCAGTCAGTGTGTATATTGCTGGGATCAGTAATACTCCACTCACCGTCAACCACTATATGAGCTCAACATGAGTTCCCCAGAGACCTCCGCTGTGAGCAGCACTCCCAACAACAGCAACAGCCAACGCCCCACGCAAGCTATAACATCCACCCCAGCAGCCAGTGGTCAGCAGCAGCCCTCCCCGGAGGAGAACGTTGTGTCCATCAGTCCGTCGCCAGAGCGATTAATGAGGGCTGCCATTGAGGAGATGATGGGGCCTGATGTGGAGGAGGAGGTCTGGCTCAGGCCAGCATCCCAAGTTAATGTTGAGGACGATGAGGGGTCTGTGTCTGGGGATGTTGGGGTGGCAGAGGTGGTGGGTGGGTCAGACTCAGGAGAAGAGTTGTATGATGAGGATGATGATCGGGACCATCTGTATGTGCCTCAGAGTCCGACCCCGGAAAACATGTTGTATCGTGTGTTTAGGTACTAAAATCTGCGTTCCCTCCCAGTAGTGTTGGGCGAACAGTGTTTGCCACTGTTCGGGTTCTGCAGAACATCACCCTGTTCGGGGTGACTATATAGCAGACTATATAGCATTGTGTTTAATGCCACTCTGTGTACACGGCTCAGCCACACTATATAGCATTGTGTTTACTTCCACTCTGTGTCTGCTGGGAACAGTAGTACACCGCTCACCCGCCACTGTATAGCATTGTGCTCTGTGTCACTGCTGACAATAGTGGTACACCGCTCACCCACCACTGTATAGCATTTCTGTACTGCCACTGTACTGCTGCCAGTCAGCGTGTACTTTAAGGATAAGTGAAATGAGGAAGAAATCCGGTGAAAGAGGGAGGGGCAAGGGAAGAGGTGTTTCCCCTGACGGTTCACGTACAGGCCACAGGGGAGCACCCAAGAAAACCCACTCAATACTGCCCATGTTGTCCAGGACAACAACCCTCACAGATCCAAAAGAACAGGACCAGATAATTACTTGGATGACCTCTCAAGCGTCCAGCAGTGGGTTAAGCAGCACCAGCACATCACGCACGAGGTCCGAGTCCTCAGCCAGTTAAAGTCTGGGCTTTCTTTGAAGACTGCACTGAGGATGTTACCATGGCGATTTGCAAGGTGTGCAAGACCCGCCTGAGCAGGGGGAAAAGTATTAACAACCTCTCCACCACCAGCATGAGCCGCCACATTCTATCCAAACATCCCACTCTGTGGGCAAACGCGGCAGGACAGGGTACCACCAGCAACACTGCCTCCCTTGGGTTCACCAGACTCACCACCAGACCCGCCTCAGCAGCAGCAGTAGCCCAGCCATTGCGTGGTTCACAACATTCACAAACATCAGACGATGCTGACACTGTCACTTTCCGGACTAGTGCTCTTGAGGTCTCCCAGTGTTCATCAAACACAACAACCAACAGCCCTTCGGTGTGCAGCGCTACGGTTGAGTTGTCTGTCTCTGAGATGTTTGAGCACAAGAGGAAATTGCCAGCAAATGACCCCCGGGCCGTGGCAGTAACAGCCAGCCAGCATAGCCAAGCTTCTGGCCTGCGAAATGCTGCCATATCGAGTGGTGGAGACAAACAGCTTCAAGGGCATGATGTCAGTGGCCATCCCACGTTACGTTGTTCCCAGCCGCTACCACTTTGCGCGCTCTGCAGTGCCTGAGTTGCATGAGCACGTGGTCAGCTAAATAACCCGAAGCTTGAAGAATGCCGTTGCCTGCAAGGTTCACCTCACCACTGACACCTGGACGAGTGCGTTCGGCCAGGGTCGATACATCTCCCTTACCGCGCACTGGGTGAACCTTGTGGAGCCTGGCAGCGATTCCTCACCTGCTACGGCGCGGGTGTTGCCCACGCCGCAAACAGCTGGATAACAACAGCAGCACCTACCTCTCTGACTCCTTCTCCTCCAACGCATCTCAAAGCTGTACCTCATCCGGAAATGCTAACCCAGCACCAGCAGCAGTAGGATCGTGGAAGCAGTGCAGCACAGCTGTTGGCATGCGTCAGCAAGCGTTGCTGAAGCTGATCTGCCTTGGGGATAAGCAGCACACAGGGGAGGAAATTTGGAGGGGAATAAAGGAACAGACGGATTTGTGGCTGGCACCGCTGGACCTGAAACCGGGCATGAAGCTAGACACCTGGCACGAACTGGCAATGTACGCAATAGAGGTGCTGGCTTGCCCGGCAGCCAGCGTTATGTCGGAACGCTGTTTCAGTGCTGCCGGAGGCATCATCACAGATCGGCGTATCCGCCTCTCCACAGAAAATGCAGACCGTCTGACTCAAATTAAAATGAATCAATCCTGGATTGGAAACGACTACGCAACACTCCTGGACCCCAACCAAGTAACATGACCGATGAACATCTGGGATGGTTTAGCGTTTCCGGTCCCTGTTTATTGAACCTCTCATCTGTATTACATTTATGACTGCATGGCGGCAAAAAGCATTGCTGCTATATCCGCACGCTTTTTGTCCTCATGCAAGGCCTGGGTTGTTGTGTCTCACAAAGCGTGGCCTTCTCCTCCTGCGCCTCCTCCTGTTCCATCACGTGTGCTGCTGCTGCTGCTGCTGCTGCTGCTGCTGGGTTACCGTTGCCGGTCCCTGTTTATGGAACCTCTTATCTTTATTACATTTATGACTACATGGCGGTACAAAGCATGCTATCCGCACGCTTTTTGTCCTCATGCAAGGCCTGGGTTGTTGTGTCTCACAAAGCGTGGCCTTCTCCTCCTGCGCCTCCTCCTGTTCCATCACGTGTGCTGCTGCTGCTGCTGCTGCTGCTGCTGGGTTACCGTTGCCGGTCCCTGTTTATGGAACCTCTTATCTTTATTACATTTATGACTACATGGCGGTACAAAGCATGCTATCCGCACGCTTTTTGTCCTCATGCAAGGCCTGGGTTGTTGTGTCTCACAAAGCGTGGCCTTCTCCTCCTGCGCCTCCTCCTGTTCCATCACGTGTGCTGCTGCTGCTGCTGCTGCTGGGTTAGCGTTGCCGCGTGGTCCCTGTTTATTGAACCTCTTATCTTTATTACATTTATGACTACATGGCGGTACAAAGCATGCTATCCGCACGCTTTTTGTCCTCATGCAAGGCCTGGGTTGTTGTGTCTCACAAAGCGTGGCCTTCTCCTCCTGCGCCTCCTCCTGTTCCATCACGTGTGCTGCTGCTGGGTTAGCGTTGCCGCGTGGTCCCTGTTTATTGAACCACTTATCTTTATTACATTTATGACTGCATGGTGGTACAAAGCATGCTATCCGCACGCTTCTTGTCCTCATGCAAGGCCTGGGTTGTTGTGTCTCAAAGCGTGGCCTTCTCCTCCTGCGCCACCCTCCTCCTGTTCCATCACGTGTGCTGCTGCTGGGTTAGCATTACCGGTCCCTTTTCCTGGAACCTCTTATATGTATTACATTTATGACTGCATGCCGACAAAAAGCATGTTACCTGTGCAAAGAAAACAGACATTTCCCGCATTTAAAAGACAGTTTTCCCTTTGAAACTTTAAAATCGATTTTCTCAAAAACTATAAGCTCTTTTTGCTAAATTTTTTTTTCCTCTTGTACCCACTCCCAAGGTGCACATACCCTGTAAATTTGGGGTATGTAGCATGTAAGGAGGCTTTACAAACCACAAAAGTTCGGGTCCCCATTGACTTCCATTATGTTCGGAGTTCGGGTCGAACACCCGAACATCGCGGCCATGTTCGGCCTGTTCGGCCCGAACCCGAACATCTAGATGTTCGCCCAACACTAGCGTCCAGCAGTGGGTTAAGCAGCACCAGCACATCACGCACGAGGTCCGAGTCCTCAGCCAGTTACAAGGAGCCAGTGGGCACAAAGCTGACACAACCGGCAGCGACACCACGCACACAACTGCCAGATAACCAGTCCGATGAATTACCTCAGGACACAATGGGGTATTCGCAGGAGCTATTCCCAGCCCAACAAACTTCCACCTTTCAAAGGTCAATGGAGGAACAGCCAGAAATGTTGTGCCCGGATTCACAACCATTAACTGTGGGAAATGCACCACGCACTGAAATACAAGGCGAGTCCGAGGAGGACTCAGAAACCCAAATCCCAGAGCAAGTTGGGCAGGAGGGGTTGCAATTGCAGGAGGTCGGCCGAGAAGATCTGGAAGACGATGTTGGAGTGAGCTGCGCAGAGGTTGTTCTGGGGAGCTCTACTCCACGGCGGCGGCCCCCCACAATGACATATGACGAGTTTCAGGAGATGGAAGAGGAGGGTATGGACAATGTGGACATAGACCCAGATTTTGTTTGTGAACGAGAACATCGCCGTCGTAGCAGCAGCACAGATGAGTCTGTTGAAGAACCCACTGCTGCACGAGTTCGCCTTGTGCCACAAGGTAGGCGGCGCAATTTCAGGCACCACAAGCGTGGAAGTTCAAGTGAGAGGCAAAAGAGGCGCAAACAGAAATCGCCAGCAAGGCAGGTGCTCCAAAGTCTGGGCTTTCTTTGAAGACTGCACTGAGGATGGTACTATGGCGATTTGCAAGGTGTGAAAGACCCGCCTGAGCAGGGGGAAAAGTATTAACAACCTCTCCACCACCAGCATGAGCCGCCACATGCTATCCAAACATCCCACTCTGTGGGCAAACGCGGCAGGACAGGGTACCAGCAACACTGCCTCCCTTGGGGTCACTAGACTCACCACCAGACCTGCCTCAGCAGCAGCAGTAGCCCAGCCATTGCGTGGTTCACAACATTCACAAACATCAGACGCTGACACTGTCACTTTCCGGAGTACTGCTCTTGAGGTCTCCCAGTGTTCATCAAACACAACAACCAACAGCCCTTCAGTGTGCAGCCCTACGATTCAGTTGTCTGTCTCGGAGATGTTTGATCGCAAGAGGAAATTGCCTGCAAATGACCCCCGGGCCGTGGCAGTAACAGCCAGCATAGCCAAGCTTCTGGCCTGCGAAATGCTGCCATATCGAGTGGTGGAGACAAACAGCTTCAAGGGCATGATGTCAATGGCCATCCCACGTTACGTGGTTCCCAGCCGCTACCACTTTGCGCGCTCTGCAGTGCCTGAGTTGCATGAGCACGTGGTCAGCAAAATAACCCGAAGCTTAAAGAATGCCGTTGCCTGCAAGGTTCACCTCACCACTGACACCTGGACGAGTGCGTTCGGCCAGGGTCGATACATCTCCCTTACCGCGCACTGGGTGAACCTTGTGGAGCCTGGCAGCGATTCCTCACCTGCTACGGCACGGGTGTTGCCCACGCCGCAAACAGCTGCACCGCCGTCCCTCCCACTGGATAACAACAGCAGCACCTACCTCTCTGACTCCTTCTCCTCCAACGCATCTCAAAGCTGTACCTCATCCGGAAATGCTAACCCAGCAGCAGTAGGATCGTGGAAGCAGTGCAGCACAGCTGTTGGCATGCGTCAGCAAGCGTTGCTGAAGCTGATCTGCCTTGGGGGTAAGCAGCACACAGGGGAGGAAATTTGGAGGGGAATAAAGGAACAGACGGATTTGTGGCTGGCACCGCTGGACCTGAAACCGGGCATGGTTGTGTGTGATAATGGGAGTAATCTCATTCGCGCTTGAAGGTTGGCTAAGCTGACACAAATCCCTTGCCTGGCGCACGTGATGAACCTAGTAGTTCAGCGGTTCCTGAGGACATACCCAGGCATGGCCGATCTTCTGTTGAAGGTGCGACGAGTGGCCAAACATTGTAGAAATTCCAGTACTGCTTCGGGGGCACTCGCCAAGATGCAGGAGCACTTTAATCTCCCCCACCATCGCTTGCTGTGTGATGTCCCTACGCGCTGGAATTCTACGCTGCACATGCTAGCCCGCTTTTGCAAGCAGAAGAGTGCAGTGGTCCAGTACATGACGGCGCAGTACCGAGGCGCATCCGGACAGCTGCCAAGCTTCTGTGGATCCGATTGGGCCAACATGTTGGACCTCTGCCAAGTCCTCCAAAATTTTGAGCAATCCACGTTGCTTGTGAGCAGTGACAACTCTTCAGTCAGCATTACCATACCACTGCTGTGTTTACTGAAGAAGTCAATGTTGAAAATCAAGGAAACAGCTGTCATGATGCAACTGGGGGAATCTGAAGGAGAAAACGATCAGCGTGATGGTACCAACATCAGGCCATCCGCCTCAGGAAATGCTGGCCCCAGCAGCTATGACGAAGAAGAGGAGGAGGAACAGCTGGAGTTGGAGCAGGAATTTCATGCCACCACTGACGAGGGCCAGAGCGGTGCACGTTGGACTTCCACAATTCAGCGCGAATGGTCAGCAGAAGCAGACCAGGAAGAAGGTGACGACTATGATGCATCACAACAACTATCACAACGCTCACAAGAGGATGATGAGGATTCTGGCAGGACTCTGGCACACATGGCTCAATTCATGCTAGACTGCATTGAACGCGACCCACGCATTGTGCGCATTCTGGACAACACCAATTACTGGGTTTATACCCTTCTGGATCCACGGTACAAACACAATGTTCCAAAACTGCTTGAAGAAAGAGTCAGACAGGTCAAAATGGAAGAATACCAGCAGGCCCTTGTGGAGACTTTAGAGAGGAGATTGACATCTTCCCGCTCCTCTAGCCAGTTGTACGCCGACAGACTGACTTCCGCAAACCCAGGACAACCAGGAGGGCAGCAAACAACACAAGCCGCAGCTAGTGCCCAAAAGGGAATGGTATCGGCAGTGTCCTTGGAGTGGGAAAATTTTATGACACCCATGCAGCAGCAGCCCACAGAACAGCAAGCGTGCAGATCCACCTCCAACACAGATCGCCTGGAGAAGATGGTCAAGGACTACATGTCAGATGGCGTAGCTGTGTTGAACAATCCATCTGCACCCTTCAACTATTGGGTATCGAAGCTAGACACCTGGCACGAACTGGCAATGTACGCAATAGAGGTGCTGGCTTGCCCGGCAGCCAGCGTTATGTCGGAACGCTGTTTCAGTGCTGCCGGAGGCATCGTCACAGATCGGCGTATCCGCCTCTCCACAGAAAATGCAGACCGTCTGACTCAAATTAAAATGAATCAATCCTGGATTGGAAACGACTACGCAACACTCCTGGACCCCAACCAAGTAACATGAACAATGACCATCTGTGATGGGTTAGCGTTTCCGGACCCTGTTTATTGAATTCTCATCTGTATTACATTTATGACTGCATGGCGGCAAAAAGCATTGCTATATCCGCACGCTATTTGTCCTCATGCAAGGCCTGGGATGTTGTGTCTCAAAAAGCGTGGCCTTCTCCTCCTGCGCCTCCTCCTGTTCCATCACGTGTGCTGCTGCTGCTGCTGCTGCTGGGTTAGCGTTTCCGGTCCCTGTTTATTGAACCTCTCATCTTTATTACATTTATGACTGCATGGCGGAAAAAAGCATTGCTATATCCGCACGCTATTTGTCCTCATGCAAGGCCTGGGATGTTGTGTCTCAAAAAGCGTGGCCTTCTCCTCCTGCGCCTCCTCCTGTTCCATCACGTGTGCTGCTGCTGCTGCTGCTGGGTTAGCGGTTCCGGTCCCTGTTTATTGAACCTCTCATCTTTATTACATTTATGACTGCATGGCGGAAAAAAGCATTGCTATATCCACACGCTATTTGTCCTCATGCAAGGCCTGGGATGCTGTGTCTCAAAAAGCGTGGCCTTCTCCTCCTGCGCCTCCTCCTGTTCCATCACGTGTTCTGCTGCTTGTGCTGGGTTAGCGTTTCCGGTCCCTGTTTATTGAACCTCTCATCTTTATTACATTTATGACTGCATGGCGGCAAAAAGCATTGCTATATCCACATGCTATTTGTCCTCATGCAAGGCCTGGGATGCTGTGTCTCAAAAAGCGTGGCCTTCTCCTCCTGCGCCTCCTCCTGTTCCATCACGTGTTCTGCTGCTTGTGCTGGGTTAGCATTACCGGTCCCTTTTCCTGGAACCTCTTCTCTGTATTACATTTATGACTGCATGGCGACAAAAAGCATGTTACCTGTGCAAAGAAACATGACATTTTCCACATTTAAAAGACAGTTTTTCCTTTGAAACTTTACAATCAATTTTCTCAAAAACTATAAGCTCTTTTTCAAATATTTTTTTCCCTCTTGTATCCACTCCCAAGGTGCACATACCCTGCAAATTTGGGGTATGTAGCATGTAAGGAAGCTTTACAAAGCACGAAAGTTCGGGTCCCCATTGACTTCCATTATGTTCGGAGTTCGGCGCGAACACCCGAACATCGCGGCGATGTTCGGCGAACGTTCGCGAACCCGAACATCTAGGTGTTCGCCCAACACTACTCCTAATCTCTAACTCCTGCATAGGATTCTAACACTTAGGCTACTTACACACCAAGACGTTGCGTTAGGTGCTACGTTAAGGTCGCATAACGTGCACCTAACGCAACGCATAGTGGGGTTGTAGCTGGACGTTACATTGAGCCGTGTTGAGCGGCTCTTCACACGTCCTGTGATGCGTACTCCTGGACGCATGCGGCATCACGTGGTCCCGCCGGCCAATAGCCGCACAGAGCGGCGCTCCAGGAAGTAACACACTGTGCAGTGAATATTAATTAGCCATGTGCCTGGCCGAGGAGGAGGAGGGGGAGTCCTCCTCCTCCAATACTACTGAGCATGTGCAAACAGTCTAACGCGACTTAGCCACGCAGAACGCACAGCATGCAGCACTTTAAAATAACGTGAAGCGTTACAAGGTAACGCAACGTGGCCACTGCGAACAGCCCATTGATTTTTCATTACTGTGCGGTGGGCTGCGTTACAGGCTGCACTAACGTGCGGCTGTAACGTCTCACTGTGAAAGCAGCCTAAAGGTTGCCATATATCTACTAATCAACCACCCAATTCGATATTTCTATCAAGTCAGGTGTAAATCGGTGGTGCAACATGTCCGCCCGATTAATGATTTGATAAATTTTGGGCCAAAATCAGTCGAAAGTATCGATGCTGGAAAACCTTGCACGTGACCGATTGGGTGCTCATCCGTATGAGATATTGCAATGACCGATATAAGTGACGGACCCCTGGCTGCTGTCCCACCAAATGGTAAATGTGTCCCTCCCCAACCCCCCCCCCCCCCCCCCCCCACATGCTTGTGCTCTGAAATTTCTCACTTGTTTGCTGGCATGACTTCTGGCCACTCCTACCCCATCACCCCTGTGTCCACCATTACGACGAATGCCTGTACAAAGTGGCACCAGCTATGCATGTGTGACATCACACCCGCACCATGTGGTACAGCACTGTACTGGCAGGCATGAAGCTGATGGCTGAAGAGAGGCTGGGAGTCCTGCCAGCAGACAGCTGAGACAGGGGACTTTTAACACTCGGGGGCGGCCAAGCAGTGTGCGGAAATCTATCAGGAATCCTTCTGTGGTGTATGGGCAGGCGACAGATCTTTCTATAATGTACGCGTTAGATGGTTCTGATCAAGGAGGATCTATTTTGAGATCAGTACTGCACAAAATGAATCCCTTGCTTGATTGGAAGCAGATCGGACATGCTGGAAATTATCGATCAATGGGAAATTTCCTGTTGATCTGATGGGAAAATGGCATGGTGTGTAGAAGTCTTAATGCATAAAGTAAACCTAAAGCTAAAAAAGTTAGATACTTACCACTGTGGAGGGAAGCCAGTCGGAAAACTCTTCTTTTTCACGGCCCTGCTGCATACCTCTGACATCAGGGCTACAAGGCCAATGAACACATGCATGTGTCAGGTGCAGGGTTTGTAGGTATATCAGGTGGAATTTCAGCAAGTTGGCAGTATAGCAATGTGGATGTCATGAGGAAAAGGTATGATCATTGACTACCAGCTTGCTGTAAGTGGGCTTTGAGTGCAGAGGGTTAATGATTGTATGTAAATTGGCCACTCCCCTCAGCACCTGCTCCACCCTTTAAATCCAATTCCCAGCAGGGTAAGTATGGCTACCATTGCTTGTGTGGAAACACAAAAGAAGGGAACACTGAGTGCCCTCTAAGTGTAGAAAGTACTGGTACAGGGAAGAAATATGTAAAGTAAGTAATCAATACTCACAAACTAGGGTTACCAATAGGCAGCCACTGAAGATGCAGGTGAGGGGATTAGACCTGTCCCCACTCAGGATTAAGAAGTTGCTCTCCATAGATCAGAGTCCACCAAGGGAGAAAAACAGAGACGCTAAAAGAGTAAAAGCATCTAAAATAGTTAAAAATGCTGAGGGGGCAGTGGTGGACTTATCGCCTTTAAGCAGACACGAAAACTGTATATTACAAAATCATACACAGCAATTAGTTAAAATAACACAGAGGCAATCAGTCAAAACAACACAGAGACGCCTAGCGTTATTTCGACTGATTGCTGTGTTTGCTCCACTATTATTGCCTGATAAAGTGGAGTATGCCTGTGAAACGCGTTGCACTTTACTTGGAGTAGTTCAATACATTTCTATGATATTGTAATACACAGTTTTCTTGTCTGCTTAAAGGAGGTAAGTCCAGCACTGCATCCACAGCATTTTTAACTATTTTAGATACTTTTACTCTTTTGGCGCCTCTGTTTTTCCTCCAATACATTGCTTGCGTGTATGTTTTAACAGCCATTCCAGTCTGTTTGAAGACTGTAAGTCTTGCCCCAGGTCAGATTATTTATTTTATGGTGTGAGTAGTTTAGTTTGCTACTCCCTAGAGATATGAGACTAATTTATGTTCATGCATGTGTTCCCTTCAGACGTAGAACTTAATAGTGCCTCAGCATTTATTTCAAGAGTATAAAATGTTTGTTGGATTGCTTGCTGATGGTGTAGGTAGAGTAGGGACATATCTATGGAGGGAACCTCAATGCTGGTGAAATGGTCTAGTACAGAATGGTGTAAGCAATCTATTTGTAAAGCTAAGATCCTCCATTTTTTAAACCAAATGCAATTTTGCAAACTAGCTGTTTTCGGATGTAGCAAAGTTTGTGAACTGTTCATGGTCTACTGTAGTCATAGTGTTAAAAATTGAACTTTTATTATTATTTTTTATTATCTATTAGTATTTATATCACGTCAACATCTTCAGTAACCCTGCACAGAGGTATTGTCTTGTCACTTAATTTTCCCTCAGTGCGGCAAACAATCTAATCCCTGCCATGTAGTGTATGTGTCATAGTCTAGGGTCGATTTAGGGTTAAGCCAACTAACTTATCTGTATATGAAACAGTGGGGGAAAGGCTGCGTATCCCTAAACACATGCTGCAATTGAATGGTTAATCGCACAAGCATACACCGCCTCTGCTAGACTGAAAAAATGCATGCCCTGCATCCAAAACAAGTGCTAACATTTATTACGCTAGGAGGAACTTTACCTTCCAATATGGTTTGCATGCAAAGTATAATGTACTAGACACTTGCGCCACGGTGAGGCAAACATTTGGGCAAGTGACCTAACCTAAATTTAAAACCTTGGGAGCGGTGTATGCCTGTGCAATTAACCATTCAATTGCAGCATGTGTTTAGGGATGCGCAGCCTTTCCCCCACTGTTTCCTAACTCTGTAAGTATGTAACTATCAGGTTAGCTGCTCCCAGCCCCTCCTCCTAAATTTCCTGTTTGCATGATAAGTAGTAGCAGATTTGCATATGATGTGCATCTGAATTGAATGCAAAGTGCGCAGAAAGTCTATTTAGGTGCTGCACACATGAGCTGGTGGTCATTTCAGATGCAGCCTTAGTGGTATGCGCTGGCGTTCTCCTCGCTGTTCAACAAAATGTAAGTTACAAATTTTTTTGCTTAGCTGCTCCCAAGGTTTTAAATTTAGGTTAGGCCACTTGCCCGGAGGTTTGCCTCACCGTGGCGCAAGTGTCTAGTACATTATACTTTGCATGCAAACCATATTGGAAGCTAAAGTTCCTCCTAGCATAATAAATGTAAGCACTTGTTTTTGATACAGGACATGCATTTTTCAGTCTAGCAGAGGTGGTGTATGCCTGTGCGATTAACCATTCAATTGCAGCATGTGTTTAGAGATGCGCAGCCTTTCCCCCACTGTTTCTTAGCTCTGTAAGTATGTAACTATCAGGTTAGCTGCTCCCAGCCCCTCCTCCTGAGTTTCCTGTTTGCATGATAAGTAGTAGCATATTTGCATATGATTTGCATCTGAATTGAATGCAAAGTGTGCAGAAAGTCTATTTAGGTGCTGCACACATGAGCTGGTGGTCATTTCAGATGCAGCCTTAGTGGTATGCGCTGGCATTCTCCTCGCTGTTTAACTTATCTGTATGTTTTTGGGATGTGAGAGGAAACAGGAGTGCCCAGTGGAAACCCACGCAGACACGAGGAGAACATACAAACTCTGTGTACTGGCTGGGATCTAATGCTGCAAGTCAAGAGTGCTATCCACTACACCATTGTGCTGCCATTTTCGATGTCCCAAAGTGGTATCTGTGAGACACCACAATCCATCGATGTGAGATATGAACTTCAGCATGAATGTTGGTGTGGGCTCACTGGAACACTACCATGGAGTAATTTGCCATCAAAATACATCTGGAGCTTTCAGATGTGTGTTGAAAAATGACTATGCATAGTGAACACTGCAGTGAACAAGGTACCAGAACAGACAACTGGTGATTGCACACATACTCACAAGGATAAATCACAAAAAAATGGGTAGGATGGAGTTGCCTAATGTGCGTTCTATTTTAGTATTTCAAAATACAAATAAATAATTATATAATGGTGGTCCCCAGAAGATATAGACCATTACCTCTCTTTTTATTATATAATTTTTTGTTGTTATTTCAAAACACTAAAATAGAACACACATTGGGCACCTTCATACTACCCATTACCAGTCAGACCTCCGTTGGAGGTAATAGCTTTGCAGTTTTTCTGGAAAGTCTATCGTACTATAGGAGAGTGATCGTCCATTATCCAGCAGGACCTGGAGTACCAAGCAGGGATAGTTAATCCCCTGTAGGCCTATATGGGGGTACAAAGAGGTGAAGTGAGGAGCACCAAAGTACCAACAGGTGTGCCTCGACCCCGTCCCAGTGTCTCTTGGGACCGATACAGCAAGAGAAGAATAGGTCGGCACCACCAAATGGACCATCCCACAGCAGTAACAGACGCTGTTTCGGGCTGACAAGCCCTTCCTCAAATTGCTCACATAACCCATATCCTGATACCATATATATATACACCCAGTGGGCGGGTACACTGGCGGACCTGATGGGGAACTGAAGATAGTATAAAACCGGCTGTAACTTACCACCTGTGAGCAGAGTCGCCGCACGCCAAATGCGAGCCTCTCCCGTCTAGCTGTCATGGACCAATCAGTGCGGCTGAAAGCCGCCAGCCAATCACAATCGTAGCGCAGCGTCTGTTACTGCTGTGGGATGGTCCATTAAAAAAACTTTTTGATACATTTGGTGGTGCCGACCCATTCTTCTCTTTCGGCCTATATGGTGGTGGCACGCACTGCATCCCAGCTTTGTGAGTACATAGCTATATAATTTTATCCTCCCTTCACCTGACGATACGGCACCTTTGGCCTCCCGGTCTCTCCCTACTTCTCACCAAGGTATTCTTGGCCCTTACAAGAATCACCAAAGAAAAAACCCTATAAATCACAAAAATGGCTGCAATCTGCACTAGGCTGCTGATATTTGATGTGCATTGACTGATAGACTTGCCATCTCCAATGAGTGGTGTTTTAAGCTCAGTTACCTGGACTCCGAATTAATCAGACCCTAACCCTTTCAAACAGATTCCAGACCACTTCAATCAACAGCTGTCAGACTCAACATATCTCTATCAACCATTCAGCATCTTACTGAGTCATTCCCATGGCAGCTGGCTGCTGTCTGTGCCGCCAGTGGCACTAATTCTGAATATTAACAGGTGGTCACAATAATGTGACTCAACTGTGTAATTACAGTGTCAAGGCAAGTCATTCTCTTCTACCTGGCTCATCAGAATTCATTGTAGTCTTTTTGGGAAAACAATGCAAGAAACTAATATAAATGATGTTCCATCTTTGCTCTGATTATTGTTTCATGAGTCTTTTACCAATTGTTAGTCAATAAATACTGACAGATTAATCTCTATAATTATGATACGTTATAGCAATCACTTTCAGACAGAATCGTCTAGCATAGTTTATTTATAGTCGATCAAAGCACAAATAAATCTGAAATGGGAAAAAAAACAGCTTTATGATTAATCTACTCCAATATAAGAGCACTTACTGAAACATTCATTTTGTTGTTTTTCTTTTTTCCTCCAACATGTGCAGAACCACATCAGCCTGTAAATATCTCTGATCTGTTCTCTTTTCTTTTGTGGGATGTTTATTTCCAAAAATATTGCTGTTTGTTGTAAAGATATTAAAAATCTGGTTTGTTGTGAAAATATAAGCTATGCTTTATTCATGACTATAGTCTTGTTAGAAGTTATTCATAAATAGCCTTGAACAATGGCCTTTCTCACTTGAGATCGGGCAAAACATTATCTTCAGTTGTTTGAAGGCCGCTAATGTAAGTTCTACTTTTACTTTTGTGCCAAACTCATGTTTGGCTTTAACATTTAATATTCTTGTGTCATTTAATGTGATATTTCCACCTTTAACCACTTGAGGACCGCAGTGTTAAACCCCCCCCCCCCCCCCCCCCCAAAGACCAGCCTGTTTTTTCCTTAAGTGGCCACTGCAGCTGTAAGGCCAAGCTGCAGGACCGCACAACACAGCACACAAGTGATTCCTCCCCCCTTTTCCCCCCACCAACAGAGCTCTCTGTTGGTGGGGTCTGATCGCTCCACATTTGTTTATTTTTTATATATAAATATTTATTTCCTTTGTTTTTGAATAAAAATTGCACTTTGTTTTATTTTTGCTCCCCTGCTCCCTCCCTCCCTCCCACCGCCAGCCAATCAGGGTGATCAGCTGTCATAGGCTTCAGCCTATGACAGCCGATCACTGTCCAGCCTATGGAGGGGACAGCCGTGTCACATGGCTGTCCCCAGTACAGCGCCGCTGGCGATCACAGTGCTGTACATGTAAATAGACGGTGATTACACCGTCTAACAGTCTTCCAAGCTGCAATCGCCACTCGGAGGCTGAAGAGGGGGCAGAGCTCTGCCCACCGAGCAGGAGATGCGTGCGCATCCTGTGCACGATCTTCTGCAAAGTGCAGCCCCAGGATTTGATGTCAATTGGCGTTAGGCGGTCCTGGGGCTGCCGACGCGGCCACGCCCATGGGCATGCAGCGGTCTTAAAGTAGTTAATCAAAAAATCACCAGCTTCCAGGACACCCGCGGCCCGCCCCCTCATAATATACCTATACAGCATGGTGTTTGTTACCCATCCTGTCACCTGCCAATGATAAATGGCGCTATCCAACAACAACAACATTTTCATACAACCTAGCCCATGTAAATCAGGTTGCCATTGTGGCTTTTCCTCATTTTATGTACTATCCTTGTTGTTCTAAATATTTTTATATAGTTAATATAAGCGCCTTTTCTCTTGGACCTCTGTGGCAACTTTCTTCATAGAAAGTGTCTCTGAATTGGGTAAAAATTATCATTGAATTTAGGACAAAAAAGGGTTGACTAATCGAGAGCCCACTATAGTGAGGTATGAGATGAATAACATGTAAATATGAGAAACTACTTACAAGAATGGGTTAACTAATGCAAGTGCTGTATAGGCAAATGGGGAACTTATCCTGCCCCCACTTAGGTGAAGAAGTCGTTCTCCGTAAATAGAACAGGTGGGCAAAAATCCTTCCACCGGGGTGGATAACCGTAATTTGTAGAAACAGAGCCGGGAGCATAAAATGTATTAAAAATACTTTAAAAAGTTTTATTTTTAATGTTTAAAGTAATAAATGATTGTTTCTAAATTGACTCTCATCTGCCGAGTCTTCTGTGAGGAGGTAAGTCCACCACTACCCCCTTTTAAAAGTTTTGTTATATATTTTATACTACACTGCTGCCTCTGTTTCTACAAATTGAATTTAGGATGCTCAATTCAATGTGTTAAAAAGATGCCTTTATTCCAATAGTCTCAGCAAACAGAAGAGATAGCATCCCAAGGATATCCTTAGATAATCCAATCCCTCAAAAACATGAACCAGCGTTGCAGCAAGTCTGTATTATACACAGCATGTACTCCTCACCAGAGCCGGTTCAAGTAACAATTGGGCCCTAGGACAAAATTAGCCTGGGGGCCCCCCAACAGGCATCCCCAGACCAAAAAGCGTCATTAGGGGCCCTTTATTGCAGCAAAATTTCCCTCCTGGGCCCATGAGCTGGCTGCCGACCCTCCCCCAATCACCTCCCAACTTAACTGTGCTCCCTAGGACCTCTGCAGTGTCTGTCAGTGTAGTGTCTCAACTGCCCGCCAGCACAGATGAGACACTATTCTGCCAAAGACTCTGCAGAGTCCCTGGGGAGAAACAGTTAAGATGGGGGAGGGACTCCTTGAGGGCCCCTACAGGCTCTTTGGCCCTGAGGCAATTGCCCATTTTTTCCTATGGTAGCTCCGGCCCTGCTCCTCACACAGCTGGTGACATTCAAACATGCATGATAAATACAATGCCAGCCTGCACTCCAATCCACTCTGGGCCGTGATATGTGCCAGTGGAGTCCATGATGCTTACCAATGGTAACAGCGGTGGGGCTGGATCAATCTCACTAGTCTAGTGTCAGTGGGACAGTCAGCCTCTTCTCAGAACCAGTCAGGCAGCGGGTCGGTAATTTCTATTAGGACCGATTTTTTTTTATTCTGTGCTCTTATGTACTTAGAATATATCATTGATTGGGAATTTACTGGCAATGAAAATAGATCTTTAGGCATTAGGTATTTCCTTCCCTATTGTATTCTACATGATTGTATCCCTATTGTATTCTACATGATCGTGTGCTCAATGCTCCTTTCCTATGACAGCCTCATACTTGTATTACTGAGCCTACCTAACCAGTCCAAAATCACATAATCATGTATTTTGTATCCTGTTTGCCGTGTATAGCTTTGTCCTATGTTGTATAACCTTGTTAGGTCTGTCATCCTTTGTATCATTGTATGTATTTATTGTCCAGCACTGAGTAATATGTTGGCATTGTATAAATACAATAAATAATAATACGTTTATACTGTACAATGCTGTCAATGTATGTAACAACGGGCAGAGAATCTACAGTTTTCTAAAGCACATTGCTATGCATTCCTACAACACTGTGTCAAAACATTTTCCTAGGCTTATGCTCCATAAGATCACTTAGTTCCCTTTTCTGTTAACATACTGCATACAATACTGAAATATACTGAATAGAATACTGAAATAGACTGTTATGTAATATCTACTATTATATTGTTATGTAATACTGAAAATACTGTTAGAAAACTGAAATCTAATCTAACATTATAGACTGCATAAAGCAAACAAAAAAACTTATGGTATAATGTCTAGAACAGATGTCTAATACAAATAATGAATAGAGCATTAGTAGCAAAGAAATGAGTCTCGTATTTTTATTTTCAGTTATATAGCTTTTTTTTATAACATTGCATCATTCTGTTACAGTCACAGTTTTAAAACCACAACCCTGCAGTAAAAACGTATCTCAAGCTGTCTCTCACGGTTTATTTGCTGTTGAAGCGCTTCAGAAAACAGGACTGCATTTGACACAAGTTTGGTTGAATAGTTCAGAGAAGCTCTTTTGCATAGATAACAACTGAAGGGTTTATTTTAACGCTTTCTGTACGGGAAAACAATATGAAGCTTTTTTCTTTGCTACTAATGTTCTATTAGCTGTACTACACATACAATTTGTTATCTCATAAGTTTATTTTTGCTTCAGGTTGCTTGCTTAAAGAGAATCTGTATTGTTAAAATCGCACAAAAGTAAACATACCAGTGCGTTAGGGGACATCTCCTATTACCCTCTGTCACAATTTCGCTGCTCCTCGCCGCATTAAAAGTGGTTAAAAACAGTTTTAAAAAGTTTGTTTATAAACAAACAAAATGGCCACCAAAAACAGGAAGTAGGTTGATGTACAGTATGTCCACACATAGAAAATACATTCATACACAAGCAGGCTGTATACACCTTTCCTTTTGAATCTCAAGAGATCATTTGTGTGTTTCTTTCCCGCTGCAGCTATCTTCCAATGAAGTGTGAGGCTGTTTCTTCCTGCAGAGTGCAGACAGCTGTGCCTGTATGTAATTCCTCAGTATGTGAAAGCCCAGCCAGCTCAGAGGAGGATTTATCCAGCTTGTAAAAGATAAGAGAGAAGAGAGAAGCTGCCCTAATCTAAATAATACACAGGCAGTGTGCAGAGAGGGGCCTGGAGAGGGGGAGATGCATCACAGAACCACAACACTGAAGAACTTGGCAGCCTTCCAGACACAGGCTGACAAGTCTGACAAGAGAGAGATAAGTTGATTTATTACAGAGATGGTGATAGCAGAAAGTGCTGCAGTAAGCCAGAACACATTAGAATAGCTTTTGGAACTTGTAGGATGATAAAAAACAGGATGCAATTTTTGTTACGGAGTCTCTTTAAGGCTGCTTCACAGTGGGACGTTACAGGCGCACGTTAGAGCAGCCTGTAACGCAGCCCAACTCACAGTAATGAAAAATCAATGGGCTGTTCACAGTGCCCACGTTGCGTTACATTGTAACGCTACACGTTCTGGGAAAGTGCAGCATGCTGTGCGTTATACTGGGCTTTAGCTGCGTTAGACTGCTTGCACATGCTCAGTGACTAGCCGCATGGCTAATTCATATTTACTGCACTGTGGTGATGTAACCTAGACTCCTAGTGTTGTCCGGGTCATGAATGAATCGTTCATTTGATCCGGATCTTTTTTGTGAGTCGAATCATCCGGATCAGCACAATGAACGATTCGGTTCACAGTGGATGTTTGCCTGGAAGAAATAAGAACATAGAGAATGTACAGTGCTGGGAAAGTCCTGTCCTGCTAGTCATTTCACCCCCAGCCTGCTTCCCTAGTAAAATGATTCAAATTATTCAGTTCAAAGATCCGGATCTTTTCAATGATCCAATTCGAATCACCCGAATCCTTGAAAAGATCACTATCCTGGAGGGCTGTTCTATCATTATTGATAGAACAAAAACAGTGCACCAAGAGCCACATAACGCGGCTCAATCTGACGTCCAACTTCAACACCACCATGCGTTGCGTTAGGGGCACGTTATGCGATCAAACATCCCCTAAAACGCAACGTCTTGGTGTGAAAGAGGCCTTAATGGCCCATACTCACGGGTTACAAATGTCGCCGCAATACACGGCGCGCGCATGTTGCAGCAACAGGTCGCCCGTGAGTATGCGGCGTTGCACGGGCGCGCACCCCGAACCGTCGCTCGTCGCTGATGTTGCCGGGCGATTGAATCGCTCAATCGCCTGGCGACTGTCGCCGCCGCAACTCCGCCGTAACTGTCGCTAGTCCGCGTGAGTACGCGGACTAGCGACAGCAACAAGATAGGAAATGCATTGGGCTTCCGGCAGGGGGAGGAGCAACAGCGACAGCTTCCGCCGCATCAGTTGCCAGGTCCCTCCGCCGTGTGTATGCGGAGGGACCTGGCGACGAGCTGTCGCCGGCCTGTCGAGCACACGCTCACGTGTGCTGGCGACAGGCCAAAAAGTTGCCCGTGAGTATGGGCCATTACATGTGGAAATAAACCCTGCTGTTTGCTCTAAGGAGTTGAGATGAAGTAAAATCAGAGCAAAATGAACAGAACTAATTTTTGCTAGTATGGTACTGTATACTAGTAGTATCCCATAATCCTAGTTTAGGGCTGAAATTAGGTTTTTACAAATGATAAGGTTTTTACTTACGGTACTACTGATTTTCAGTATTAAGCTTATTTGTGCTTCTAAAAATCTCAGGATTACCCTCTAAGATATCCTCATAAAGAGTTTCTAAAAATGGAGCAAATATCATTTAAAGAGACTCTGTAACATCAAAAACCTCCCCTGGGGGGTACTCACCTCGGGTGGGGGAAGCCTCCGAATCCTAATGAGGCTTCCCACGCCGTCCTCTGTCCCACGGGGGTCTTGCTGCAGCCCTCTGAACAGCCGGCGACAGACCCGACTGTAGATTCAATATTTACCTTTGCTGGCTCCAGCGGGGGCGCTGTGGCTGCTTTCGGCTCGGAAATACACGGAAATACCCGATCTCCGTGGGGTCCGCTCTACTGCGCAGGTGCCGGAAACTTGCGCCTGCGCAATAGTGCAGACCCGACGGCGATCGGGTATTTCCGCCTACTTCGGAGCCGACAGCCATCAGAGCGCCTGCGCAGGAGCCGGGAAGGTAAATATTGACGTCACCGCTGCACGGAGTGCTGCAGCGAGACCCCTGAGGGACGGAGGATGGCGTGGGAAGCCTCATTAGGATCCGGAGGCTTCCCCCACCCGAGGTGAGTACCCCCCAGGGGACGTTTTGACGTTACAGTTCCTCTTTTAAAGACTTTGAAATACTTAGCAGTAAACCCTTCAAATACTGGTAAATGTATTAATAGGCATTTTTATAGGTAGTATTATTTCTTGTTCTTTAATCGAGTCATTAAGTATGGATAGTTCCTTTTCCCCTATCTTAGGAAGCTGAAGGGAGTGTAGCCATTTATCTACATTTTCTGTATTGACTGAAAAAGTGTGAGGTTTGCAAAATCAACTATTGGACATGTAAATACAATATGTTGACCTGCAGGAATGGATTTAGACATTTTACCAACCAAGGCCCACTGCCAACAACCCTGCACCCTCCCCAACTGCCCAGTCCTGTGCACCACGTGTCCTGTGTGCTCCCCTTGTCCCGTTTGTTGCCCTGGTCCTGCGCTCTGATTTTGTGCTCCCCCCATCCTGTGTACTTCCCTGGTCCTGTGCTCCTCCCATTCAATGCTGTGTTTGGGGGAAGCACAGAACAGGATGGGGGTAGCACAGGACCAGTGCGCCACTGCTCGCCCCTGTGGAATCAGGCGGCGCGGACTAGGTTTGTGACCGCTGTGGTTTGCAAGTTTTTCAGTTTAACTGCCTGAATGTAACAGCCTGCTGCCCGCCCCTTGCTTCCTGGTGCCCTATGCCATGGCCTATGAGGCCTTGTCTCAAATCCAGCCATGTTGACCTGTATTAATTTGAATAAGTAGTTTTACTGAATTCAGCAAATTTCTGTCAAGATTAAGAAGACACATGAATTGGACGCTATAAATACTGTACTCTGTAGCAGCCACTTTGCCTAATACAATCCAGTTAGGCTGGGCACATTTGGTGGATTTTCATATCCAGTCATTGGTAACTACGGTACCCTTTTTTTGCTATTTTTGCCTACTGGATTGTCACAGTCAAAATGCAGTTGTGAAATTTCCTGAATTCACTAAAACTACTTATTCAGTTACACTGTTTGGAGAGTGCTGGTCTTCACATACAAAAATATACTGGTCCTGTCTGTGCTCTTGTGGACTGACCGTGCTGCACCTCACTTGGATGCCAGAAACCTCCCTTGTCTCTTTTGACCTGTATTAAAGGGAGTCTGAAGCAAAAAACAAACAAAAAAAAGATACTTACCTAAGGAGAGGGAAAACTCTAGGTCTTATAGAGCCTTCCCACTCCTCTAGTCCCATCGCTCCTGGGCTGGCTACCGCAAGTGTCGGAGACTGCTCGCTTCCGCTGCAGGTGGGCTTCAGGCTCCCAAAAACAGGCTGCTCCATATTGCGCACGCGTGAGCACCCTCCCACGCACTCACAGAGTCGCCCGTCTCTGGCACCCGAAGACTTCCAAAACCTCTCGCCATGGGAGATTTGAATGGACAGGCCTGTGGGGGAACAAGAGGATGAGGAGAGGAACGGGAATGCTCTATAGGACCCAGAGCCTTCCCCCTCTTTAGGTTACTATCTGTGTTTTTTTGTTTTATTTTTGCTTTTAATTTAATTTGGATTTGATTAGATATTATGGGTATTGTTTGAATATTTTAAACGCCTTATAAATGTGGTGCTTACTGTACTAGATTATCCACAATTTTTAGAAGATATAACTGGTATTTGCGGTGACGGTGATCAATGTAGATGCATTTTTTGTAAAAGATATAAACGGTACTCAATGAGATGAATGTAGCCGCAAAATGTAGGACTTATAGTGTACTTGGAACATACTGTAAATGAGGTCCTGTATTGTAGTCGCTAACGTTTCCATGATATAGCCATAATAAAATAACATGCGCCCTTTTCATTTCTTATAGCCGCTTATCATGGCAAATAACATGGAAGTCTATGGCAGTGCCCTTTGAACACGGGCGGCTCTGCTGCCCTTTTCAACTCATACCACCAGATATGCCAGGTATATATGTATTTTATGCCATGTATAGCTTAAAATAATCTGAATTTAAAATATATATATATAAAGATTCATTTCCTAAAGAATGCTGCCTTTATTCAGAGCTTTACAACTTTCATTTGTAACCGCCATCTTGCAGCGAACATGCCATGCTGTAATAAAGTGACTGTGGTACTGGTGTGAGCATTAATCTGATAATATCACTCAGATACTGTTATCAGCATCCTGCAGCCTCTTGAAGCTATCATTGGGGAAATAATTTTTTAGACTAGCAAATTCAACACCATAATCCCAGTGATAAAAACAAAATTCCATCTAAAAACGCAATCAAGGATTAAATGGAGGTTCAAAAGCAATTTTGTAAAAGTACATGAGATAAAATACTATCTGAAATAATAATTCATTAGTTGAAGCAATGACTCCGTATCAAAACAGCTTGCATAAAAGCTACAATGTTTTGATTGCCTTTTTGTTAAAGTAAACCTGGTCTTTAACTGCGTATTGCTTATCTTGACTGATAATATCTAGATAAACCATCAAATAGCTTGCTGAGATTTAATCTCAAATTCAGTGGGAAAAAGTACAGCAAATAATGTGTCCTTCATGTAAACTAAACACTATGTTTAAAGTTTTTATGAAGATGTGAATAGTTTTGCTGCTTATGTTTAAAGTGGACCTGAACTCAGAACTTCCTTTCTGCTCTAAAAGATACCCAACAGCATAATAACCTTTAAAGAAAAACATTTCTTAGTTACAGCGGATACAAATCCTGCAATACATCTGCAATGTGTCTACTTCCTGCTTTCATGGAAGCAGAACTACAGTATTGCTAAAGAGAACCTGAACTGAAAATATAAAGTCAAAATAACCATACACAGGTCATACTTACCTTCTACTCCTCAATCTCTTTTTCCTCTCCTGCGTCCTGTTTGTCCACTGTGATCAATGGAATTCTTTGTCCTCCATTTTAAAAATGGTCATTACCCCCCTGACAGCCTCTTGGTCAGCACACTGTTAAACTGTAATATCACCCACTTGAGCCATAGGGAAACATGGACATTACCTTGCACAGTTGTAACTGACAGCTGCAGATATATAACTGACAGCAACTGGTATATTTGAGTTCTGACAAAATCTTGTCAGAACTGGAAGGGATCACTGTAAGAAGAAAATGGTGATCTTCTGAGAGGAACTGACAGTAAGGTAAGTATGTAATATTCATTTGCAGCTACGTCATGTGTTTATGTTAAATAATTTTACTTGCTTCAGGTTCCTTTTAACATCTGTCTGATTCATTAACTGGTGCTAACCTAGTTAGCACGCCTAAAGGCTTTGAGCGTGCTAACTAGGGTGCTAAGTAGTTAGCACGCACCAAGCTTAAAGTGAACCTCCAGACTAAAAATTGACTCAGCAGCAATGGAAAGGCCTGGTGTTTCTTTAACTGTTTCACAGCATCAGAACTTTTTTTCTCTTATACAAGCCTCATTTTTAGCTGCACAGAAAAAAACTGCCCGGGCATTTTTCCCCTAATGCTGTGCAAAGCATGATGGGATTTCTGATGTTGTTGTTCTCGTTCTGCTGTTTTGGTGCAATTTTTTATTTTTTTATTTTTTTTTACATTTTGAATTTGACATTTGAAGCCTAGCACATGCAGCTGGGAGGGGTGATTAGGACACAGGACAGTTGGAACTGTGTCTCCTGCTCCCTGTCACCTCCTTTCAACCAAAAAGATGGCTGCCCCCATGACAAAGATGGCAGCCCCCATGAATCACAAACATTTGCCTGTTCTTTTAAAACGGGGTGGGTAAGAGATTATATTACCTATCTATTCTAATTAACATAACTAATGTAACTTAATGACAATGGGCTTGATTCACAAAAGGGTGCTAACTGTTAGCACGGCCGTTTTCGCGCGAATTTTCGCATTGCGCATTCTCGCGAATTTTCGCGCGAAACGATAACGTTTTCGCGCGCAAACGCTAATTTTACCGCGAAAACGCTATCGTTTAGCGTGAAAATTCGCGATCGCGCGCAATGCGAAAATTCGCGTGAAAACGGCCATGCTAACAGTTAGCACTCTTTTGTGAATCAAGCCCAATATGTTTGTTTAGGCTGAAGTTCCCCTTTAATCAGATCGCGTGCAAAGAACCGTGCGCAAAGGCCGGTGCGCGTGAAACGTTGCATCAGGTGCGACGAAAACCCATGCACCATTTAGGGCGCATCCAATGCGCCGTTATAGGTGCATCGGGTGCGTTGTTTTGGTCGCATCCGATGGTACGTTGCGCGCGAGTGCTAATTAGCGTGCGCAAAGGATTTTTAGGCGTGATAAGGGGCTTTTCACAAGCGTGTTAACAGTTACCACCGCTTTGTGATTCAAGCCCCTTGTGTTTATTAATTACTGGTGGCTCTCTGCTGTGGCAGGCAGCTGACAAAGGCAGATTAGGCGGAATTAGACATGCTAGATCAGGGGTCAGGAACCGTTTTGGTCTGAGAGAGCCACGCCACATATTTTAAAATGTAATTCTGTGAGAGCCATACAATATGTTTCAAACTGGGACTGTGGGGTTTACGTCCCTGTTGCCATGGTGATGTGTATACAGTTGATCCGCCAGGCAGCAGAAATGTCAGACATGTCTCCAGCTTCTCTTGGGTTTCAGCAACATCAGCAATTTCCTGGAGAAATACCGACTAGCAGCTTGTACAATTAGCTAGCTGACTTGGGGTTGATTCACTTTGTAGGACGAGATCCCTGCACTTTGGCCCAATAGGCTTCCTGTCAAGTGACAGTCAGCCTATTGGGCCAATCAAAGTGTGGGGATCTCATCCTACAAAGTCACTGGACCTGATAGGATCCAGAGTGGGACAATTGGAGCAGCCGTTTGTTTTGGGGGGAGTACAGCAGTAGCATGCTTACTTTGAAAATTTTACTTGCGCTGCCACACTAAGCTGCGCTGCTTGAGCAGTGTAGCTTAGTGAATCAACCCCTACTGATTAGTATGTGAGCCAGATGTAGCCATCAAAAGAGTCACATCTGGCTCCCGAGCCATAGGTTCCCTACCCCTGGGCTAGATTCTCTGAATACACACAGGGTGCATTTCTCTATGTTTTCCTTCTGTCCTGAGCAAGAGTTCAGGTCCACTTTCATTCAAATTCTCCCTGAACAATACACACTTCTGAGCCAAACTTCTGCAGGGCAGAATCCTGTTGACAAACCCATAATGCGCAAAGCCATGCAAGAAACAATCCCCAAGCACATCCCACCTAGCACCAACCACTTCAAAGCCACAGGGTATGTCTGTTTTCATGCGAATGACACTAAAAACATGCTTGTATGATGCTCAGCATGGCTTTTGAATGGCTGAAAGTATAGCACAGCATATCAATGAATGAACAAGCACTGCTGGACTCTTTGTCTTGCTTTTGCTAATCATTGGAACCTTACATTCATAATCTGTGCATGCTCTGCCCATAATGTGGCAATGTCTTGTTTCTCCTGAGCCCCTCGCTTTGTAAACCCCAGAGGTAGTGCCAGTATTGCGGTTTCTGTTTGTCTGCAAACCCATAATGCCTCAGGCCTCCATGGCAGCCAGGCATTGCTGGCGCTAAGCAGGAACATGTAATCCTATGCTAGGAGAAATCAAAGCAGGTCATTTGAGTGGTTGCAGCTGTTCAGTTAAATGGGTGCTGCATAGATCACAATGTTAATTGTGCTATTGCAGGGCTTCTTTGTAATTTGGGTCTCAGCGTTGCCCGATAAATATCAGTATTAGGCGTCACAGATACCAGTGGAGAGAGTATTTAGGGGGTGGAGGATAGTGCTGATATCAGCGGGGATTGCGGTGGGGGGCAGGTTAGTGTTAGGTTTCAGTAGAGGGAGGGTTATTGTAAGAAAAATACGGTTAGGCAATAAATATCTGCAGAGATTGTGGCGGGGGAGGGGGTTGGTTAGTGTTAGGCATTGGAAAAGGGAGGTTTAGTGTGAAAAAAGGGTTAGGTGATAGTAAAATATCAGTAAAAATTAAAGATATGCTATGGTACTATCGCAATTAGCCATTGCCCAATGGTAGGATATTGGTAATTTCACCAATATCCTACTGGCAGCTTTCCCCATGTATGCTGCAGAAGTGGGCCCTCTGTATGATCTCTGGCCACCATGTTTGTCTTGACAGTTGTCCAAGTGGACATTTTTAAAGACAATGGATATACTTGCTCAAGCTCTGTAAAATATACCAACCACTTTACCACCACCAGAACAATTTCACCACCACCAGACTCCTTCTACTGCATATAGACTACTGTATATTAGAAGTTATTTAAAGTGGACCTGTAAGCAGGATGAAAACAAATGTTAGATACTTACCTCAGTGGGGAAAGCCTCTGGATGGTCCAGAGGCTTCTCCGATTCCCCTACGCCCCTCCTGCACTGCGCTGGGAGAGGGACCCTCGAAACAATACTCAACATTGTACGCTCCATTTACGCACACAGGTGTGCAAACCACCAGACTCCCCACGCATAGACGCCACCCTGCCCACACTAGCATGCCAGCCGTCATTCACATGTACCAGTAGCCTAGCCAGAACAGGTAACTGAATGTGACCATTATTTATACATCATACACCACTGTCAGTATGTACAATATGTGACACCCAATGTTCTTTGCAAAACTTTGCATTTAAATCCCTTTTGGAAACATCAATAAAAGTTGAGTTTTATAGGGTTTTGACCTTGGTCTTCCTCATATAAAGTGTTTGTATTTCCAGAATTGAAATAGGATTTATAGAGTGTTTAAGGACAACTGAAGTGAGAGGTATATTGAGTTTTCTATATTTCCTTTTAAACAATACCAGTCGCCTGGCCCCCTCCTAATCTGTCATGCGTCAGAAGTGTCTGAATCAAACACCTGAAACAAGCATGTCAAACATCTGATCTGCATCCTTGTTCAGGGTCTATGACTACAAGTATTAGAGGCAGATTATAAGCACGACATTCAGATAACAAGCATTGTATAAAAGGAAAAAACATATGGCCTCCATATACTGTATTTTTTGGAATATAATTCACACTTTTTCTCCCCCAAAACTTGGGAAGAAAAGTGGGTGCATCTTACATTCCAAAGGTATGGAAAAAATGTTATGCAGAGTGAGCAGGGAAGCTACCAATATGCTATACCTTCTCCTGCCGCCGGTATCCTCTCCCCCTGACTCCGACTCCTGCTTCTTGGGTGTACCTTTTCTGCATCCTGTGTGATCCTCTCCACCTGGCAGGGTGATCCTCTTCTATTTTAAGATGTACAGGGGCACCAACCGCCTTCCACTTCACAGATCCACCGGGTCCTCAATACCCCTACTTCTATGAATGCTACCCCTGTACACTAGCAGCACACGTGCGTCGGGGTCATGCATGACGTCATGTCAGTGTAGTGTAGTGCAGTGCAGTGTTTGTGTAATGCAGTGTAATGTATTGCTGTGTAGCTTAGTTGGTGGGGGCAGCAGATTTAAGTGCAATATAGTGTAACTGGTAGGGGCAACTGGGATTAGTGTAGTGTAGCTGGGTAGTGTAGTGTAGATAGAGTAGCTTTGAGACAGTTTTTGGGGGGTAAAAGGTCCATAAGTTGCCTCTGCAGTATAGACGCACCTTGGTTTAGGTTCTTTTCCCCCTGATTTTTGCCCCCTAAACCTAAAAACGACTTATATGCCAGAGCATTTTATATTCAGAAAAATCTCATTTCAGTTGTCCTTTAAAAAGCACGGGTACAAGAAAAAAAGAATGCATCAGAAAATGTGAGTTTCAGTAAAGGAATGTAAAGAAATAATGCATTATAAGAATATATCCATAGAGTATATAATACATATTTTGTATGGGCTTCTTTAAGCGTACAGCACAAGGGCTTCAGAAGGTCTTATTACACAACCCTTTCAGTATTAAAGGACTCAGTAGAGGGCCTTATCTGCAAGAAAATTAATCCAAGTACTGATCTTAAATTAGCCTGTCACCAGGTATAGTTAATTATCTACGTTTAAACTTGAAAGATTTTTTTTTCTTGAACGCCACAAGAGAATGCGTACGAGACTTGAATAATCAGTTATTTTCACGTCAGTAAGAGAAAGAGATGTTACGAGTAAAGTTGATGCATAACACCCTAAAACCCCAGAGAGTGACAGTGGCAGGAATAATGTAGCTTGAAATTACCTTTCATTTGGGGAAGCTGTACTGCGGTGACATCCTGTGGATAGCAATGGTTCTAGAGCTCTTCATTTTTTTTTTTTAATAAAGCGTCTAGACTTTAGAGTTCAGAAGACAAACTCATTAACTAATCATTGTTTGTTTTACAATTAATGCAGTATTTCCAGTTATAGACACTAATCTCTGCAAACACTGCAAGACTTAATTGCAGGAAGCAGAAGATGTGCATCTGCGAATGGCTTCCAACAAAACGAATATAGTACAGCATTAAAATGAGAATCATAGAAATTCACATTTAACCACTTGCCGACCGCGCACTCATAACGCGCATCGGCAAAGTGGCAGCTGCAGGACCAGCGACTGCAGGCTAATTAATCAGGAAACAGCCGCTCGCGCGAGCGGCTGCTTCCTGTCAATTCACGGCGGGGGGCTCCGTGAATAGCCTGTGGGCCGCCATTCGCGGCTCGTAGGCTAAATGTAAACACAAGCGAAAATAATCTGCTTCATTTACATTTGTACAACCCTGCTAACAGTAGCAGCGTTGTACTAGATCAGCGATCCCCGGCCAATCAGCGGCCGGGGATCACTGTCAAATGACAGGCAGGAGCCTGTTAGAGGCTGCACAGGACAGATCCGTTCCTGTGCAGCCTCGGATCTCCGGGGAAGGGAGGGAGGAGAGGGAGAGGGGGAATCCTGCGGTGGAGGGGGCTTTGAGGTGCCCCCCCGCCAGCCACACGAAGGCAGGAGCGATCAGACCCCCCCAGCACATCATCCCCCTAGTGGATTTGGCCAAGAGACTCTCTGATCGAATTTGATTGGAGAGAGATCTGACAGCTGCCAATACACCACAGGCCGATTCCCAACCGATTTCAGTTTGAGGAAACAGTGCCGGGGGCTTCTTCACAATCATTGTTCGTCCTGATATCGCTTGCCGTTACCAATGTGCACCCAATTGAGTAAGTCGGCCCTATATCTTGCAGCATGTCCGACTGGGTAATGCGACCAATTTTGGCCCGAAATTAGTCACATTGTCGATCGGGCATGCACTTGGCAGCATTGATTTTTCATCCGATTCAATTATAATAATCGAATTCAATGGATGGTCGATCGGCCTCCAAGTCGCCTGATGTATGGCCACCTTAAATGGATTTGATTTTTAAAGTCACCGTACAAAGCAATCCTTACTCAAGAATAGAAAACCAGCAAAATTGTAGATCACTCAGTTGAAAAAAGTTCACTAAATTTACTAAGGGCTCCAGGGGCCTAACTACAAATCATGGGGCCTCCCAGCAACACTTTTATGGAGACTCTTATTGTTTAAAACCCTTCCTTTGCCTCTTCTTGGCGACCCTCACAGCTTGGGGGCCCATCTTACAAGGCGGCCATCAAGTGTGGCCATCAGGATGTGCACACCCATAACATGTATAGCCACAAAAACACCTGATGTGGAGTACCAGAGAAAGGGAAGGATAGTAGTTGGGCTCCCCCCACCCATCCCTACCCCCCCCCCCTCCCCAGTTACACCCCTAAAGGGCTCAATACATCAAGTTTAATTAGAAGTGCAGACAGTTCAGAATTTTAAGGCAAAAAAGTACACATCCTGTTTGTAAAGTTTTGATTATTTTTTATATTTCTTACATTATGCTTTATCATGCTCTACCTTTATTAATATGATATATCGAAAGTTTTAACCCTTTCTATTCTAACTAGATTACTTCTGGACCAGGCATCAATATCTGATTAGTTGGCTAGATTATGGCTGGGGCATGGTATCACGGACGGTATTCTGGTATTTTGGGGCTGGTTAGAAGACTCATTAGGTTTTATGTTCTTTAGTAAAGTTTATTCTGTTATATTGAGGGATGGGGAGCCATCTTCTACCACCTACATTGAGTTAATCTGCAGGGGTCATTTTGTTTTTCGTCAAACTAAATATATCTTATTGACGATAGACAAGCATTTTTCCCTTGATCAGTCTGGTGACTTCTCTTATGCTCAATGATGGCTCAGGATCTCAGCTAGGATTAATTAAAACGAGTCAGAAACAGAGTCAGAAGCCAAAAATGTTAACTTTATTTTCATTTTATAATGTGCAATGGCGAAGTATCTTGAAAAAAAAAAAAAAGATTTGATGAGGCAGAACACTAAAGCTGTCCTGTCTTGCATCTGCGCGCGCACACACACACACACACACACACACACACACACACACACACACACACACACACACACACACACACACACACACACACACACACACACACACACACACACACACACACACACACACACACGCACACACACACACACACACTTCTGGGGCTGACCTTCAATACATTTTCAGCCATCAATTGCAAAAATTAGTCATAAAGTGGATGTGATAGCTTCTGATACTCTCATTGGTTGGTGAAGTTTCATGAGGATTTTGGAAGCCTGAGATCAGGATGAGCAATATCACTGCTCAGAAGTGTTCTTCCGTTACAAATATGCATCAGCCTACTAACATGAATACATTCCATTTCCTGATAGAGATGGGAATTTGTGTAGAACTGTACTATGTCTTTGTACTATTTGCAGTAAGAACAGGATGCCACAATAGTCTAAGAATGGATCACCCATGAGAAACAGCTTCCCTTCCATAGCTGTCTTTTCTTTCTACTCTTTATTTTTTTTTCTATTCTTCTAATGGTTTAATGGTTTACCATCTTCCTCTTGCTTCCATTTTCCTCTTTCTTCCATTCTCCTCTTTTGTCCTTATTCTAACTGTGTCCCAGAGATGGAGATGCATGATAGAGACTGAGGAATTATGCCCTACTTGCTTCTTCTTTCCTGAGGCAAAGCCCCTCTCCCTGTGATGTGAGGTACAGCTCAGCGAGTGATCCACCTGTCAGTCTGGGTTTCAGGAGCCACCAGTAGTTCTGAATCTGCTGGACTGTGCTCTACTAGGCATACAAATCCAACCACAGCATGGCAAAGTGTTACTTCTGTGGTGCTGTATGCCCTGGGAAGTTTGGGTAGTCCAGATGGTGATGTGAAACATGTAAATATTATGTGTGAGGATTGACCATCACAAATCAAAGTTTGCTTGTCATTAAAGTCAATGGGGTCCACTATGAACACTCAGAAACATTTGCAGCGGACCCAATTGACTTTAATGGCAGACAAACTTTAACAGTTAATAGCAAAGCCCCCATGAATGCTAGAATTACCAAATTTGCTAAGTAGGTTAGAGAACAGTGGGAGCACGGGGAAAAACATCTTTCAAAAGGACCTTGTAGTTTTTCAGAAAGTAAATTTTTAAGGAGAAAGGAAAAATATTTTTCAGAGACGATTTTTCCTACCCTGCCCTTAAGATCAATTTTCCCAAAAACTACAATGTCTTTTTGAAAGATTTTTTTCCCATTGTTCCCACTGTTCTCCTTAAAGTGATACTGTAGGGGGTCGGGGGAAAATGAGCTGAACTTACCCGGGGCTTCTAATGGTCCCCCGCAGGCATCCTGTGCCCGTGCAGCCACTCACCGATGCTCCGGCCCCGCCTCCAGTTTGCTTCTGGAATTTCTGACTTTAAAGTCAGAAAACCACTGCACCTGCACGCCCGTGTCCTCGCTCCTGCTGATGTCACCAGGAGCTTACAGCGCAGACACAGACCATACTGGGCCTGTGCTGTGCGCTCTTGATGACATCAGCGGGACCGAGGACACGGCAACGCAGGCGCAGTGGTTTTCAGACTTTAAAGTCTGAAATTCCAGAAGTGAACCGGAGGCGGGGCCGGAGCATCGGTGAGTGGCTGCGCCAACACAGGATGTCTGCGGGGGACTGTTAGAAGCCCCGAGTAAGTTCAACTCATTTTCCCCGGACCCCCCTACAGTATCCCTTTAACATAGCTAACAAATATGGCGATTTTAGCATGTTTGGATACAGCGAACATTCGCATAACAAACGAACGTTGTGCACCGCAAACTGTCTGCCATCGTGAACCCAGGCCCAAGGAGGTACCTGAACATAAAAAAGGAGTTACTTCATAGAAAAAAGGAGGCTAAAAATTAAGGAGCAACATATAGACAAGGGAACGTAATGCCCAAAGGAGCTGTTCATGAAAGAGAGGGGCTACACTAAATGTATGATACACATGGAAGAGGGGGCTGCACGTGGAATGGGAGGGGCGCTGCTGCACAAGAAAAGGAAGTCACAACATACATGGCCTAGGGGTACAAGCATAAATCCTTGCAAGCTTTCAAAACATTACATTTCTTCTTCAGACATCATACAGAACTGGATCAGGACCGTACAATGCAAGGGTGAAACGCCATGCCCTAGAAAATTGTAATTGTTTTTACACTGAATCTTAGAAACCCAATCCAGCCAGTGTTAGTGATAAGACTGGGAAAGTCTATTAAAATGTGTGTCCTTTACACATGCCCAGGCTTTCCTAACTTCCAAAATAGGTTATAGCATGAAAGTTTCTGCATGGATTGTTCATTTATTTATTTGCAGTCAGATATTCTTTTTGTTGTCCATGCAATCAGATGCCCTCTGTTCTCACCATTTCATTCAACCAACCCTGAGGAACCAAAATTCGGTGTTTTTGGTCCCTTTCAGTCAAAGCTATCCACTGAATCATAATTGCCTATGGGAAACGTGATCATATAATAAGCTTTAGCTACTCAAGCTTGATTTATTCAAGAGAAATCTATTTCTTAGACTGTATTACAGTTCTAAGTAGTATTGCATCTGGCTCTAATAAGCTCACATATCCTTACAGACTTGCCAGTTGCGAGGTAAGATATAAGACTGTGGTAAGCTCTTCAGCATCCCACACTGTTCCCTATGGCTCCAATTAGATGAAAATTGTATCTTGCAATGGCATGCAGCTATTTTTCGTACATTGAGAATATTCTGTCGACAAAAAAGGCCTTCAAATTTGCAAAGAAATCTGCTGACATGAAGCTCTCTTGAATACTTTATGTCCTCCACTAGGAAATGTCTGTATGAGACTTGTACAGGGATTAATTGCTTTTTATATAAGAAATATAAAAGAAATACAAATTGTATGAGCAATGAGGATTTATTGTACCGTAAGACTGGTTTAATATAAAACACTTGTATGAGTAAAATAGGTTACCAGCGACAATAGGCAAAGTTGGCACAATGCAGCATGAAACAGTTTAAATAATAATTTTTCTAAAGAAACCATGTCATTTTCCTACCTTTTTTTTAAATAGATTCCAGCCAATGCTGGCGATATTTGGAGTAAAATTTTACAGGTTTTTTTGTTCTTTTAATTAAATCCCTTGTGACAGATAGACAGACACACAGACACACATCTCCAAGCCTAACTTATGGATTTAAACCCAGAACCTTCTAAGTACTCACCTACATAGGTTCTCAACATCTGGGGTAAAGTGAACCAAACCCTTCCTTAAAGGGAACCAGAGATGAACGGTATTTAAAAAATGAAAAAGCTTTTATACATACCTGGGGCTTCCTCCAGCCCCATAAGCCTGGGTCGCTCCCACGCCGCCGTCCTCCGCTTCCTCTATCGCCGCTACCGGGTCCCGTCACTTCCGGCGGATGCGGCCAATTGTACGCAAGAGCAGGGTCTCCCCCCATATCTTTACGCATGCACCTGCGTAGTATGGAGGCGCATGCGTAAGGATATGGAGGGAGTCCCTGTTCTTGCGTACAATTGGCCGCGTCCGCCGGCAGTGACGCACTGTGCTTGCGTTGACTGGCTCGACTGGCCGAAAGTACGGGACCCGGCACCAACGGATAGAGGCAGCGGAGGATGGCGGCGTGGGAGCGATCCAGGCTTATGGGGCTGGAGGAAGTATAAAATCTTTGTCCAACGTCTCTGGTTCTCTTTAAACCAGCACACGCATGACTTTGTCCTTGGGAAGCACATCTTTCCCATGGGGATGGGGAAGAATGGAAGAGAGAATGAAGAGCATAATAGCCATACCGCCTTCCACAAGTTCCTGTGATGTAGCCAAAAATCCCTCATGCCAAATCCAAAAATCTGGGTGCACACCCTCTTTCACTATAGTCACTCCCCACACTGATGATTAGAATGGGAGGTGGGTTATTGGTTGTAACAACTGTAAACTCTCCACCACCAAAAGGCAATAGAGGAAGGAAGTGACTGTTATGTGCACCCGTTTAAGTGAGAGCTTGTTCAATCCTTATCTAATTTCTGTTCCTGAAATCCCTGCTGCATTTTGTTATTATTGTGATTTTGCCATTTTCATCTGAAGCTTGAATTTGCTAACTCTACTAATTATATCCATACTTAAAGGATACATCTGGAAAAGTAAGAAAAATGAGATTTACTTACCTGGGACTTCCTCCAGTGCCTAGAAGCCTATGTGTCCCTTACCGCAGCTCCACTCTCAGGAAGTTCCCGGAGTGCCCTCCGTAACAGCCACTGACCCGGCCAGATCAGCTCCTCTGCGCATGCGTGAGCACGGGGCTACACCGGGGGCGTTCTGCACAGGTGCAGTACTTTCTGGATGAGTCAGGAGCTGCTGATTTTTCTTACTTTGCCAGATGTATCCTTTAAGGTATTACCTCAAATTGCATACAATAATTTTTCGCACTGTAAACACCTTTTCTACTGCTTAAGATCTGTTTGAAAGAAGACTAAAGGTAACCTTGTCTTCTTCTTTAAGACAATGTGCAGTGGATTAAGTTAAAGTGAATGCAAGGCAAACCTCGGTTCAAAAACCACATACTTACCTAAAAAGAGGGAAGCCTCTGGATCCTGTAGAGGCTTCCCATGTTCTTCTCACCCCTACCACCTCTTGCGGGAACCCTCTGGAAGATCCAGGCCATACTCCTCTGTATACACGAACGTTATGCAGGAGAACAGAGGTGCCAAGAGGATAAAAGGAAGCTAAATGAGCTTAAAAACCAAATTCTTGGTAAATAGAGGTGGTAGTGGTGGACTTACCTCCTCCAAATAGACACACAACGACTGTAGTAAAGACAGTCAATATATTTTATTTATGAATTCCAAATATGCAACGCGTTTCGCAGGTTTGATCCCGCTTCATCAGGCAATAACAACGGAGCAATAGCATATGTGGTCAGTAGAAGAGCCAGGCACCTCTGTTTGTATGCATGAACATGGCCATGCTGAACCCACATGAGCACACCTGTGCAGTAGCATGGAGCCACTCATGCACAAGCGTCTCCAGTTTACTATGTATGTCCTGCCTGAAGAGGAGCATAGACTGGATCTAATGCTGGGAATACACAATGAGTTTTTTTGGCAGATTTACTTTCAATAGATTTTCCGATCTTTTTCAGAACATTTTTCTGATCAATTTCCATTCACTTCTATAAGAAAATCGATCAGAAAAAAGAGCGAAATCAGATTGGAACTGTCGGAAATTATCTATCAAGCCAGCATTGGTCCTCCCTTGTTATGTTAATGAGTAGTTTCTATGCAGGTACATACCCATGCCATTCTTGCAACCAATGTCGTTACATTCTTGTGGGCAGACTGTGCACCCTGGGAGCCTGAAATAAAATTTTGACTACGAGACATTATACCAATTGTGGAACTGAGGGCGTCATCTATCTGCTTACTTGCCCATGTGGAGCTTTCTATGTGGGCAAGACGGGCAGAGCCCTCAGAAGACGCATCTATGAACATACCTATGGGATCAGTGAATCCCATGACACACCAGTGGCTCGGCACTTTGCCAGATGCCAGAATGCCAACCCAGCCAGGGTACGGTTCTTTGGACTCGATAGAGTGCATTCTGACCCTACGGGTGGCGACTGGGATGGTAAGCTTCTCCAGTGTGAGGCCTTTTGGACATATAAACTAAAGGCCTTCCGGGCACCTGGCCTAAATGAAGGCATTGATTATGCTCCATTCTTATGATGACATCTATCTTAGATGTCATCTAGAATCTGATCTCACTGCCTGTAACCCCCTCTTATAGATACAAATAGATGATTTTGTCCTCCTGTTTGGGCAAGCTTTGTTGTGCCACCTTGCCTGAGGTTTGGCGGTTGCATGGCTAGGACTGCTGTCTCCCCTTATGGGGGATCAGGGATGGTACCCCGCTGGCCCCATGGATGCAACCAGAACGAGACTTATGGTTTTCATTTATTTGTATACCAAGAACAACTGCCCACATGTAGGGATAGTGTTGTAGGTTATTGTCACCATTTATTAGAAATGTGAATGATAATTGGTTGCTGCACATGATGCTAGTCAACTAATGAATTTATAGGATAATGGATGTATTCTGATTCTTGTTTTATTTTATTAGTACTATATTGACAATGTGGTGGGTTCCCTGTGGTGTGATCGTTATGGCCCCCTGGGGTCCTTGCCTTTGTCCCCTCCCTCTTTCCCTGGTATGGGGTGTCTGTGTGGCTCGGCCTGATGGCCGGGGGGAGTACCATGCCTGAGAGTACTATTGACATGCTCCCTATATGTGAGTGAACTTTCTAAGGGTTTACATGTATTCTGTATACTTTGGGTATTTAATTCTATTGGTGTGGTCTCCCTCCGGGCCCTTGGTCCGGGCCGTGTGGTGCCCCGGGGATGGCGGTTTGATGGGTGACTGGGCCCCCAGAGGTATGGAGCCAAGGCGGCCCCGGGGCGCTTACTAGGGTGGACTTACATCTCCGCCCTGAGTCGCGCGCCGTCTCGCTGCGGATAAGCACAAGAGCTGATTTCAGCTCCACAGCGGCAATATCCATCTCAGCCGCTAGATGGTGCTAGTTCCATTTGCGGGTGGTGCGCATCTCTAATGCCGTCCCCGATGCGCTCCAGGCGTCGGCGTGCGCAGTGAGCGTGACGCGGTGACGTGGGGCGTGTCTGGGTGCGGCGTGGCGCCCTGGGGCCGCCGGGCGCCATTATAGGCCGGCGTTCGCATGTACGGGAACTTCCTATGAGCCTGCCCTGATGATGCTGGCGACTTTGCCAGAGAAACCGGTCGGCAAACCAGGGCTCATTGCCTACTAGAAGCCCATCTCCACCCGGGGACACTCCTTGACCAAGCATCCTGATAAGAAACCACACTGGATGGATGAGTATCCTTATACCTGTACCATATACAATTTGCAATAAATGCAGATGGACTGCCTCTATAACACCAATATATATAGGCTGAGTGCACTCACATTGCAGGAAAATCTACCCACCACGGAGCCCACACCATTTTGTTTTTCCATCACGTGACTGACCCATTATCGGAGGCCTGCATAAGGGCTAAGCCCTGGCGGACTTATCACTGAATGTTTATAGCAAGTGATTTCTCTGAACACCAATCTATTGAAGCTAAGTTATCGGTGGTCACGTAAACAGTATGTTTGATGGACATTTGTGATTTATGACTGAAGATCTAATGAGGGGCCCATTATCTGATGAACATTACATCTACTAGCAATGTCTTTGCTTGGGTAGAAGCTGATGCGAGCATCCTTATATTGCAATCTCAATAAGTGTTTGTTCTATCTGCAATACTTACGGAAGTGTTTGTTCTATCTGCAATACGTACGGAACTATCTAATATCCAGGATCCTCCATTCACTGTGATTAATAACTATTTTGGGAACTGTGAACAGTACCTTGATCCACATGGAACTGAATTTTTATGCTGAGAGCTCCAGCTAAAATGTTTTTTGGAACATCTGTTGCCATATGGTCTGCATTGGTCAAGTTCTTACCCCCCGGTTGCTAGGAGATAGGGCTCTGGTTTTTATTGGAATCTATATTTTTTATATATGTAGTGATCTATAATAAATGATATATATTTTTATATACCTGTTCTTCTTCCTTTTTCACAAGTGAGTAGTTTCTATGCAGGTGTTAAAATTACCTTCCATCCGTTTCTTGATGGAATTTGCAGTTATTTATATGAATTCCTTAATAATAGCTGTGTGGTGCTTCCTTCTGCAGGTGTCACCCTAGTAATCTGTCTGGGTTGCTTATGCCTAAAAACAGCCCTGTGTGAAATTGTGAATGTAGTTGCAACAGTACAAATTCTTTTTAACTGATCTTTTAGAATACTCTCACATGTTTAACCAGTTCCCCACTGTAAGTACGTGTATCTATGACCCTGGAAACTTAACAACCAGGGGCACATGCTGGGGGGGACATACTTTGACCACTCAGCGCAACAAGGCTAAGTAGCTGGATAATGGAAGAGGCTCCACAGACGGACACAGGAGTGATGAACAAGGGAGCAAGATTGCCCAGAGCTGCACTTGCAACATTCACACTGAGAGGGACAAGACTAACAGGTAGGAGCGAAACTAATGGCTGCTATAGTTCGTCCTCAAGAACAAGGCTAGAAGGAATACTACCTATCACCAACTTGGTGCTGGCAGAATCCAAACTATCAGGATCAGAAGGACTTCACTGACCCCCGCAGGTCAGCAAACGTCCAGCAGACATGAAAATACAGAGCAAGGCATTATACATTTTTACAATAACAACTTTCACAGCATAGGCCCAACGACAACTCAGAGAGCTGAACGCTATGTCGGGCGGGGTCTGAAATGGGAGGCAGACTTTTATGCTGGCATCAGCCAATGGATGCAGGTATGCAAATTCCCACACAGCTGAATGGTAATCATTCAATCCTGAGCTGGCTTGATTGCAATTTGCTAGCTGAAAGACTAACATAACAAATGCATGCAGTACTATGCAACAGCATACATGCATGAAATCCAGTTCAACTGCAGCAAACCATAGGAGGAATCCTGACAGCATCCTGAACTGCTCTGAACTGCAGAGTGATTGCAAATGACAATAAGACTCACTGCGAATGCGCAACCAAATGCAAGCAGACAAGTCAGAACTCTCCAGTTGCAGCTCCACTGCGAGCGACAGAACATGCTACAGGAGAGATTCTGACACATATCTGTTTGTTTACCTCACCGTTCCCCATCACCACGTTGCAGACGTTTGTTTCTGCCACAATCCTACTGTCCAGGATCAGGGATTGAGAACAGCTTGTTCTCAAACCCGATCACAGTGCCTGTAACGTATGAGAGCTGGCAGCAGCGGGTCAGGGGCATTTCATTCACAAAACCCGAACATAAACAGCACTTCTGTGTACTATTTATACTGTAGCACACGAAAGTTAAGTGTATCGCCATCTTGCGGACAAAAACTAAAAATGCATCTACACTTTTTTATTAATTTTTTATGCGACCCAAGCAAAGATTGAAAACTTAAACTTCTCAAAGTTTAAAACCCAGTCCAGGTTTGTTGGATCTGTAATGCTCTGCACTGTTCTTCAGCCCTTGGGTGTCATTGAATAAGTCTAGATTCATTTTTGCAGGGATATCGTAAATAACAATGTGTTCTTTCCTAATGCCCAATCCACTGAAACATATTGACATTCTTACTCAATGTACAGTTCAGCATAATATATTGGCACTTTATTAACTGCAGTTATAAAACTTGCTACTTCCCAAGCTATTACCATACATCCCTAGACTCAGTACATCAGATTTAGTAACTATGAACAAGCAGATTGTAAATTAAAGCAGGATGAAACTCTGACATAATATTCAATAAAAACGTGTTTTCCTACTTTTTTATTATCAATATGATGACAGCGCTCCTCTTCTTTAACACACAACCAGATGCAATCCACCTCAGTTTTCAGGTGGGTCTCTCATATAAATCAATCAGCCAATGATCTAGCAGCATTGAATTTCCAACGGTTTTAATCCACTTTTATCCGCAGGCTTATGCTGCGCTGTGACTACATGCATGGGCTGCTTATCTTCCCGCTATTCCCAATCTCTTCATCAAGCAACTCCCTAAAGAGGACTTCCTCTCCCAGCATCAAAGTGTTTATTCAGGTCAGCAGCTTTGCTCATCAGATGCTCATGCAGACCCAGAAGAGGATCATGTTTCAAATAAGAAATGACAGACCAGCACACTGCAGTACTCCACTGAGATACACTTTATGGAGACACCATAGAGCAGACAGCCAGGCTAGAAAGGTTGCCCTGTTTCCACCAATGCTTCATGATGGCTGCCACTACTTTTTTATTACTCATGCAGTTATCATATTTGTTTTTGTGCACAAATATTATTATCCATTTACAAATTAGAAGTTGCCATTGCGTTTTAATGCAAATCTGCTGTATTTATATATATTAATGTACCCAGTGAGCATGGGCGTAACAATAGACTCTGCAAGGGATGTAGCCACAGGGGGCCCTGAGGCCACAGTTTCTTTTCCCTGTCCTGAGAGACTGACAACTAAGGGCAGATAGAGAAAAAATCAGAGATGGAAAGAGTGAGTTGAGGCTGGGAGCACACTCGTCTGTCGGTTTCCTGCATGCCTTTTCTGCACACCACTTGTGTCTGTATGTGTGAAAACATGCACATTTTATCACAGAAGCGAATGTAATTGACAGAGAAGGTGTGTTCACTGCAGTGCTTCACTGCTGTCTGTTTTTATCTGCATGAGGAAAACACATTCAAGTGTGCATTAGCCAACTGAATAACATTTGTTCTCAGTTTTCCTGTGCAGAAAGCCAGGGGAGGAGAGGGGACCCATCCAAAGTTTCTCAAGGGGGGCCTGTGATTTCTAGTAATGCCCCTGGCAGGGAGAGTTCTCTAGTTCGCTATTTTTACCTTTTGCTATCTGTGCAAGCTGTTGAGCCTCGAACACATGCCTAACTTAAGTCGGGTGAGGCGGCCGATAATGGCTTCCTTAGCCGACAATAAGGCATTTGTACAGCAGCAGGTGACCCCCAACCCGCGAGCAATCCACCGGATGGATCTACTTGACCCCAGTGATGCTGATCTCATTGTTTATACTGCTCCCCTGCCTGCTACATGACATCATGCATGTGCCACTTGTGGGCCCTCTATCATACTCCCAGCCTCCCCCCCCACCCATCCAAACATAGCAACACAGCGTGTTGTCAGCTACATAGCTGACATGCATATGCAGCCTGGCCCAGCGATGTCGCCGAAGGGGATCCTGATCCTCAAAAGACAACATCAGGGGAGTGTGTTTACGTGTCCATGCACTGCAGAGCAATGTTTACAAATAGTAGCTGTATAGCAGTTAAAGAGGAACTCCAGTGAAAATAATGCAAAAAAAAAGTGCTTCATTTTTACAATAATTATGTATAAACGATTTAGTCAGTGTTTTCCCATTGTAAAATCTTTCCTCTCCCCGATTTACATTCTGACATTTATTACATGGTGACATTTTTACTGTCGGCAGGTTATGTAGCTGCTGCTAGCTGTTTTGGCTGTTAGAGACAGCTATAAACAGCTAATTCCTGTCTGTGTACCTTGTTACATTGTAACAAACTGCCAAAAGTACCGCGGTACTCAGAGCTTCTTGTGGGAGGGGTTTCAGCACAAAATCAGTCACACAGCGCCCCCTGATGGTCTGTTTGTGAAAAGCATTATATTTCTCATGTAAAAGGGGGTATCAGCTACTGATTGGGATAAAGTTCAATTCTTGGTTGGAGTTTCTCTTTAAGCTAACATAAACAAGATAATGTTATCACTTGAGTTGGGATCTTCCTTCTCTAACTGTAAGCAGTGAGCTTCTCACTGAAGGAGGAAGTGTGGTGGTAAGTTTAAGGCTGTAAACAATCTTTTAGAGCAAAGAAGAAATGCAGAGTTTTATACCATTTTAAGTGCAAATACAAAGATTTATAGCCGAAAGCATTTGAGAGAACTCTAAATATAATATTTTTGATCACATTTCAGAAAGATCAGAAAAATCTGTTTATTAGAAAATGTTTTTGACAATTCCCTTTTTTTGGAGTGAGGCACCCCTTAGTAACTAACAATTTCCGGGCTGCACTATGTGGTTCAACCAAATTATGATAAAGGGAATGTTGTTGCATTAGAGAAGTGCTATTTTACACTAATACATTTATTTTAACCACTTAAAGGGGAACTGAAGAGAGAGGTATATGGAGGCTGTCATGTTTATTTCCTTTTAGACAATACCAGTTGCCTGACAGCCCTGCGGATCCTCTGCCTCTAATACTATTAGCCATAGCCCCTGAACAAGCATTCAGCAGATCAGGTGTTTAAGTGGTTCAGACTTATAAGTCTGATCTGACAAGACTAGCTGCATGCTTGTTTCTGGTTTTAATCAGATACTACTGCAGAGATATAGACCAGCAGGGCTGCCAGGCAACTGGTATTGATTAAAAGGAAATAAACATGACAGCCTCCATATACCTCTCTCTTCAGTTCCCCTTTAATGACAACCTGATTTATAAAAAAACATCCTGCTATAGCCTCTTAATGGCTCCAGGATGTTTTATAAGTCAGACAGTGCTGCTGCCGCTGTGCGCGTGCACATGCACACCCCCTCCCCCCCTCCGCATGTGCATGTGCACGCTCCCGCGTGTGCACGTGTATTCCCGTGCACGTGAAGATACTGGAAAGAAAATACCAAAGAGAAAAATACACCTTTTTTTCCAAATACTATAGTGCCACCATACCTTGTACTAGGGACATAATTAAAATCTTGTGATAACCAGGACAAATAGGCAGATAAAATGTGTGGGTTTTATGTATAGTAGCAGTGTTTATATTAAAACTATAGGGAATAAAATTGGAAAAATAGTGTATTTTTTAATTTTTTTCTTGTTTTTCCCTTTAAAATGCATAGAAAATAAAGTAATTACTGAAAACAAATATCAACCCCAAAAAGTCCAATTGCTGGTGAAAAAAACAAGCTATAGATCATTTCATTGTGATTAGTAGTGATTAAGCTATTGGCAAATGAAAGGGATGAGCACTGAAAAGAGAAAAACGCTCTTGTCCATAAGGGTAAATACGTTTTTGGGGTGAAGTGGTTAAAGGATGCATCCAGCAAAATAAAAATAAAAAGTTTCACTCACCTTCTTTTAGTGCCTAGAAGTCTGTTAGGTCCCACAGTGCAGTTTCGCCCTGAGCCAGGCCTACACTCCCCCTCCAGAAAGTCATGACACAAGGCTGGGTGTGCGGGCGCGTGAGTAAGGCCTCTTGCACACTGCACGCGATTCCGATTCAGATTCCGCTTTTTAATCTGTTTTTACATCCGATTCAGATTCCGATTTGCAGTGTGCAGGGAGAAAACTGCAAATCTGAATCTGAAACTGAAGTAAAAACTGATTAAAAAGCGGAATCTGAATCTGAATCGCTTGCAGTGTGCAAGAGGCCTTAGGCCTATGCTACCCCCCCTACCCCAGAAGATCGCAACCCCCGGAATTGTGCTGTGGGACCTAACAGACTTCTAGGCACTGGAAGAAGCCCCTGGTGAGTGAAACTTTTTTTTTTCTGCTGGATATATCCTTTAAAGGGGAACTTCAACCTAAACAAACATACTGTCATTAAGTTACATTAGTTATGTTAATTAAAATAGATAGGTAATATAATCTCCTACCCACCCTGTTTTAAAAGAACAGGCAAATGTTTGTGATTTCATGGGGGCAACCATTTTTTTCATGAGGGCAGCCAATTCCAACTGTACTGTGTCCTGATCACCCATCCCAGCTGTGTGCCCTAGGCTTCAAATCTCAAATTCAGATTAAAAAAAAAAAATCTGCACCAAAACTGCAGAAGGAGAGAAACAACATCAGGAATCCCATCATGCTTTGCACAGCTTCAGGGCAAAAATGCCCAGGCAGTTTTCTTCTGTGCAGCTAAAAATGAAAGTTGGATGAGAAAAACAAAGTTCTGATGCTGTGAAACTGTTAAAAAAAACACCAAATCTTTTCAGTGCTGCTGAGTAGATTTTTAGCCTGGAGGTTCACTTTAAACAATGCAGGAAAAGACAAACTTCTAATTAATGTCATTTCTGCATCAAAAATGTGCACGAAGCATTGTTAGTAGTACAAAGGGTACAATATTTACCCTTGGACACATTTATTAATGTACAAGTACATAGCTGCTGCTGCTGCTGCTGCTGCTGCTGCTGGCAAATAACAAATCCAAATTACATACACATTTGTTTTCATTCAGATTTGAAAATACAATCCTAGCGTTACAATATTTTACTAAAACTTAGCATTTTCCTGTGTATTTCCCCCTTTTACTTGAATACATAATCACATAACCTTGGACATAGTTATGAATATACAGTACACACCTGTTAGGCAAACATACTGAATGACACTTTTTTCTTTTCTGTCTAATGTAAATTTGAAAATAAGAACATAACTTTCCGTTTTTTCGTTTTGAAACTTCTTCATTTCCATTCATTTACAGCCATTGAATGCATAATATGTGAGATTATACTCATCTAGAGAAATGAATATAATATTCATTCAATGGCTGCTTTTCGTTGTTTTTTTAGCAATGGCGTTGCAATAGAGTGATGCAAATGTTGTTAACACACATCACTGATAATGCTTTGAAGAGTAGTAATTGACAAATTGTTCCCCTCTCCTACTAAATTTCTCTGATACTGTAACTGTTAGTGACAGGTTTTGGTGCTCCACATCAATTGTGCTTTAGCGGGGCCAATGTAAACCTTGCACTTGTTGGGTGGGATGCATCACTGTGGCAGCGGCTGATTCATCTCCTATAAGTGGACCCGCTTTCCACTGGCCTGAACATGTCGCTGATGTCAGAATGACTGATGTGCCCTTGGCCTTGGCAACTTGGCAAGCCCACACCTTCCATCCCTACATGGGTCAATAGTAGGGATGAGTTTCCAAATCCCACCAAATTTCTATTTCTGAGTCTGAGCCAAAATCAGGGTGCTGAAATCTAAATTTTGCAAAATACTACATTACCGAGAATCGGAAATTTTAGGCTAATCAAGAGACTCGGAAGCATTAGGCCAATCAGAAGATTTGGACGTGTACCCTGTTTGTATGCATAATAGCGGCATTCACAAAATATAGTGGATTCAGAAAAAAATGTACTAATTTTATTAACAAAAATGTCAAAAAAAAATACCATTCGCGGAAATTGGAAAGTCGGAAATCAGAAATTCAGATTTCCACGGTTTTCAGTGGAAATTGGAAAGATACTTGTCAGAATGTGAAACCAGAAGTCGGGATTTCCGACCAGAAATCGTCATTTCCAACTGTCCCTAGTCAACAGCATACTTGAGAATACTCACAGCATTACAGCCTGCAAATCAGCTACTGATGACTTTTGCAGTTACTTCAAATGAGGAACCGTACAGACCACAATGCACCTACCCTGCATTGGGAGAACCACAGCTCATGGCCTTAGCCAGACCAGCCCAGATGGCTACCCCTGTAACATGCTGTTCATTTCATACTGCAATCATGAGTGTTTGCAAAGTCAGAGAAAAGTTTTATGGCCTCAAGTTAGTTTTCAGGAGAGCTGCCACTGTGGCAGACTGCTCTGCCTGCAGAGCTAACGCACTGGTTTATCAACCCATGTAATGAAAGACAAAGAAGAACTGAATGCAGGCAAGTTCTTAAAGGATACCCGACATGTGAAATTATGAGTTAGCCATGTGTATGTACAGTGCCTAGCACACAAATAACTATGATGTGTTCCTTTTTTTCTTTCTCTGCCTGAAAGAGTTAAACATCAGGTATGTAAGTCACAGTTCCTGTCTGAGTCAGGACTGGGTCAGACTACAGTGTGACCCTCACTGATAGCAGAAAATGGCTTCTGAGAGCAGGAAAGAGATAAAAAGGGTCAGTAGTTAATAATTTTAAAAATGACCTGCCCTGTGCCACATGGTGTCTGTCTCTGAAACCTCTGGGCGGCTCTTCTGGCAACTCCGTACACGCCAATGGTGCATAGCGTGTGACGTCAAAAGCTATGCCCCGCCGCCAGTGTGTATGTACAAGAATCGGCCTTAAATACTTGCCGACCGCTCCACGCCAATTGGTGTGAACATGGCGGCAGCCCCAGGACCACTCCACGCCGATTGGCGTGAATGGCTGGGAATGGGGCTAGCAGGAGATCGCGCGAGGGGGGGGGGGAGGCAGGGGGGATACAAAATAAATTTTAAAAAATAGTTACATTTAGTTAAAAAATAGTAAAATATATTAATGTAAAAAACAACAACTGGGGAGCGATCAGACCCCACCAACAGAGAGGTCTGTTGGTGTGGGGAAAGGACGGGGGGGGGGGGGGGCTGAGTTGTGCGGCCCTGCAGCTAGGCCTTAAAGCTGCAGTGGCTCAATTAGTAAAAAATGGCCTGGTCACTTGGGAGGTTTAACACCACGGTCCTCAAGTGGTTACGGAGCAGCCTGTATTAAAGGGAACCTGAAGTAAGAGGTATATGGAGGCTGTTTCTTTTTAAACAATACAGTTGCCTGAGAGTCCTGCTTATATTTTCAGCTTCAGTAGTGTCTGAATCACACACCTGAAACAAGCATGTGGCTAATCTTGTCAGACTTCAGTCAGAAGTATCATGGGCTTGATTCACAAAAGAGTGCTACCTGTTAGCACGGCCGTTTTCGTGCAAATTTTCGCAATGCGCGCGATCGCGAATTGTCGCGCGAAACGATAACGGTTTTGCGCGCAAATTCGCGTGAAAATTCGCAATTGCGCGCAATGCAAAAATTTGCACAAAAATGGCAGTGCTAGCAGTTAGCACTCTTTTGTGAATAAAGCCCCTAATCTGCATGCTTGTACAGGGTCCTTGGCTAAACGTATTAGAGGCAGGATCAGCTGGACAGCCAGGCATTGGCAACTGGTATTGTTTAAAAATAAATAAATATGGCAGCCTCCATACCCTGCTCACTTTAGGTTCCCTTTAACCAATCACAAATACATTTTCCAGTTATACCCTGCATTAATGCAATCAGAACTGAAATCCAGTTGCAATGGGTATTGCACTCTTCTCCTTACCCTTCTGTTCCTCTCTCCCCAGCTGACCCCAATACCTTGTAAAGCTAACATGTTAAAATTAAACAAGCAATTCCATTCATTAAAGTCTTACAGTCTTGGTTCTTGGCAGCCTAAAGTTCAATAACATTTATGTCAGAACATTTTACTTTAATTTTCATTGGAATATTATTTAATGACAGCTAGTTTTTGCTAATAAGCCATTTTGTTTATCAGGGTTAAAAAGTGTGAATGCCCATTGCTTAATTATCTCGGTAAAACAGCAGGGATAGAAGTTTCCGCACTATGAATATGTGGTGCCTAGATTCAAATTGTCACACTGGCTGATTTAATGAAATGACCTTTTTGGTTTCAAAAGCTCATTAATAAAATGTTTGATGCTTGTCCAAAGGAGGAAAGAGCACTGTGAAAATCCAGATAACGTTCTCGCTACGTTTACAAGCAGCAGGTACAAAGGTGTTCTATGGATGACCTAGTTTTAAAACTTTTTTTTTTCTTTTCTTTTTAATAAAGTCCCACAGTTTATTCTGCATATTGTAGTTTTCCTCACTTAAAATGTTTGTATGTTTGCAGCATTCCAAATTAAAGAAATCTCTGCACCAGTTCTTATACTGCTTGTTGAGATTGCATTTATAAAACTTAATAAAACTTAAGTTTGCATGATCACCCCCTGACTGCATGACTCCCCCCCCCCCTTCCCCCTCCACACACACACACACACACACACACACACACACACACACACGCACCCCACCCAAAAATAAATAGCTGAAGGCTTCAATATGGACATAAGACAATGAATGACTAAGGGCCCTTTCACACTGACCCAGTGCATCGCGGCAATTTATTGCACTGCTACCACAGGGCAATGAGTGTCTATGGGTGCTTTCAAATTACCTGCGGTGCAGTCTGCCAGAAGTGCTCAATCTAATGCACTTCCAAAACGACGTTTGCGCTCGTATGTGTGTCGACGTGTGGCGAACCAGTAGTCATGTAAGCAGGGGCGTAGCAATAGGGGGTGCAGAGGTTGCGACTGCATCGGGCCCTTGGGCCAGAGGGGCCCTCCCTGAACTTCAGTATTAACTCTCTGTTGGTCCTGTGCTGGTAATAATCACTTCTATAGATACTTTGAATAGTGGTAATCATTAACAAACTGTTCCCCATCCCCTTCTTACACCTCTGACACTGTAGTTGCCATTGGCAGGTTTTGGTGCGCCGTATCAATTGTTATGTATATAGTGCTTGGGGGTCCCATTGTAAAACATGCCCATAGCTCCTAAGCTACGCCACTGCATGTAAGTCTGTGATGATGCAGGGATTTTAAAAATGTTTGTGGCAGTGGTGCGGCGACGTTGCGACGCGCATGCGTGGAAGCGTATTTTTATACACAGTAACGCGGTATTCCCTTATTCAATTCACTTTTTTTCTTAAGTTGTTTTTTAAGAGATAATTTTTCATCTTCTGTTTCAAATATCTTTTCGGAACTCTTCAATTATTAAAGTATCAAAAGTAGGTGAAAGAGTACTGGCAAAATTATTCTGAGTATTTTCTTGTCTAGCTAACAGGCCATTAAAGTGGTAAGGTGTGAAAAACTTAGGAGAAAAAGTAAATTGAATAAGGCCCAATTGGCCCAATCCAAATTACTTTTTCTCTGAAGTTTTCTCCTAGATGATATTTTTACATTATAAATAAAATGCCTTTTAAAAGAAACCAGAGCCGAAGTATATAGGATAAATGGGGGAAGCTGGCATGTATGGTGAGCTGTCCTGATGCAAACCACTCCCCCAGTTCTTCTTTCTGCCCCTCCGATCCTCCTAATTACCCTCTGGCACCCTCTTCTGGGTCAGGCATCACTGCGCCTGCGCTGGACCGGCTGTGCGGGTCCTACAACTCGCGACCGTGGCCAGGAGCACTTTGCACATGCTCTGCACTTGCACAGTTCGCTAAGACTAGAACTGAAGGATTGACAAAGTTAATCCCTTTGGCTAAAGCTTCCCTTCACAAATATGAGTTAAGTTCATTATGTGTGTAAAGGGGACTAGATCCCTTTAACTCATTAAGGACCGCAGTGATTGAGATCTATGCCCTGTTTTGGTGGGCTTCTGTCTGGCAGGGCGTAGATCTCAATCACTGTCCACTCAAACCCGACGATTCGCGCCGCATCTCACAGGCTCTGCCTGTCTCTATGACGACAGAGTCATGGGAGCCGGTCAGGAGCCGATTTCATTGGCTCCTGGCCCTGTCTTTCAATGTAAGCCGCTCCCATTGGCTTACATTGAAAAACAGGGTCAGGAGCCAATGAAAGCGGCTCCTGACCAGCTCACATGACTCTGCCGTCATAGAAACGGCAGAGTCTATGTCCTGGGGGTCCCAGCGAGCGGCGATGATGGCGGTTGCGGCGGGTATGTGAGGTGATTCGTCGGGATTCCGTCGGGATTGGACTACCGGTCTCTGGTCCTTAAGGGCCCAGAGACTGCTGGTCCTTAACTGGTTAAGCCAGGTAAAGTAATGCTGTCCGCCCAATCCTCAGTTGGTTGTACATAGAGTAGTTGAGTGTTGACGTGTCAGATATTATCCTCTCTGAACCTGTCATTTGTATATCTCCCGCTCAGACAACTTAATGTAAAAGCCTGCAACATAATATTGAATCTGAAAAGCAGACAGAGATTGACTCAGTAATGTGAATCTATGAGTTTGATCTAATAAATAGTATCTCAATGCATGGCAATTATAATTAGCAAATTGCATCTTTTTAAATATGTTAACTGAAGTGTTAATTTTTCACACTTTCAAATTCGACTTCTTTAACAAGCTGTCAACTGCTTTGAAAATTCTGTTTTGAAATGAATCAGTGAAGGTAATCTTTGCCATGACTTCCTTTAGAAACAAATTAATGTAGTCGTGTACATAATACAGGCCTCTGTTTAATCGCTGGAAATACTTCTACATTTGTGGTTTTTTTTACGATGTACAGGCAAAGCAATGGGGGGGGGGAATTGTGACAAAAATGTAATATGTGAGATAAAAAGAACTGAGGGTCAAGCTGATCTACTGACAGAGTTCCGTAAAAGTAATTCTCCTGCATTTCTTTCAAGTTGCACAATTCAAAATATAAAAGGCTTGTAAAATCCACCTTATCGATAGAGCTATTAAAGCTGTGTTCCGGTCAAACATTAAAAGCAATTGTTTAATCCGGTTGCGCATTCATTAAAAGATCATTAAAAGTGATTTTATATAACTGGGATAAGCTACTGCATTTGTGCTCCTATGCTATTAGAATCACAGACTTCACACTGAGGGAAGGAGGAAACGCATAACACTACAAATAATTAAAACCTCTACAGTTATTATTATGATAATTATAATTATTGATTTATAAAGCACCAACATATTCAGTGGGGATGTACAAAGTAAGAAAAAAACATGGAGTACATAATAGACAGTGATACAAAATACAGAATTGGTACAAAATACAGAATTGGTAATTACTGTGACACACGTAACATGATGAAAAAATGTACAAATTCCAAGACACAAATGGGTGAGAGAGCCCTGACCTTGCAAGCTTACACTCTTAGGCCCGGTACACATTAGCGGTCGCAATCCGGAATCGCCGTGCCGGAGCCGGACCGCATGCAGAACAGGCGGAACGGACGCACGGCATAGCAATGAAAGCCTATGCGTCCGTTCACATGCGTCCGTTTCGTCCGGACCGGATCCGGACCGGATCCGGACTCCGGCATAAGACCCAACATGCGCTATTTTTTGGTCCGGCTCCTCCGGCAGCCGTATCCAGAGCGGAGCCGGACTGCACCATCCGGCCAATACAAACCAATGAGAACCGGAGAGCGCACAACACACTAGTGTTGGGGCGAACACCTAGATGTTCAGGTTCGCGAATGTTCGCCGAACATCGCCGCGATGTTCGGGTGTTCGACCCGAACTCCGAACATAATGGAAGTCAATGGGGACCCGAACTTTCGTGCTTTGTAAAGCTTCCTTACATGCTACATACCCCAAATTTGCAGGGTATGTGCACCTTGGGAGTGGGTACAAGAGGGAAAAAAATTAGCAAAAAGAGCTTATAGTTTTTGAGAAAATCGATTTTAAAGTTTCAAAGGGAAAACTGTCTTTTAAATGCGGGAAATGTCTGTTTTCTTTGCACAGGTAACATGCTTTTTGTCGGCATGCAGTCATAAATGTAATACATATAAGAGGTTCCAGGAAAAGGGACCGGTAACGCTAACCCAGCAGCAGCACACGTGATGGAACAGGAGGAGGGTGGCGCAGGAGGAGAAGGCCACGCTTTGAGACACAACAACCCAGGCCTTGCATGAGGACAAGAAGCGTGCGGATAGCAATTTGTGTTTTGTCGCCATGCAGTCATAAATTTAATACAGATGAGAGGTTCAATAATCAGGGACCGGAAACGCTAACCCATCACAGATGTTCATTGTTCATGTTACTTGGTTGTAGTCCGGGAGTGTTGCGTAGTCGTTTCCAATCCAGGATTGATTCATTTTAATTTGAGTCAGACGGTCTGCATTTTCTGTGGAGAGGCGGATACGCCGATCTGTGACGATGCCTCCGGCAGCACTAAAACACCGTTCCGACATAACGCTGGCTGCCGGGCAAGCCAGCACCTCTATTGCGTACATTGCCAGTTTGTGCCAGGTGTCTAGCTTCGATACCCAATAGTTGAAGGGTGCAGATGGATTGTTCAACACAGCTATGCCATCTGACATGTAGTCCTTGACCATCTTCTCCAGGCGATCGGTGTTGGAGGTGGATCTGCACGCTTGCTGTTCTGTGTGCTGCTGCATGGGTGTCAGAAAATTTTCCCACTCCAAGGACACTGCCGATACCATTCCCTTTTGGGCACTAGCTGCGGCTTGTGTTGTTTGCTGCCCTCCTGGTCATCCTGGGTTTGCGGAAGTCAGTCTGTCGGCGTACAACTGGCTAGAGGAGGGGGAGGATGTCAATCTCCTCTTTAAAGTCTCCACAAGGGCCTGCTGGTATTCTTCCATTTTGACCTGTCGGACTCTTTCTTCAAGCAGTTTTGGAACATTGTGTTTGTACCGTGGATCCAGAAGGGTATAAACCCAGTAATTGGTGTTGTCCAGAATGCGCACAATGCGTGGGTCGCGTTCAATGCAGTCCTAGGCCGAAGAGGTCATAGCCTAGGGTCACAAAAACCTGTTTATTTGGGCTATTTCAATGGTAGTGATGGTGACGTACATAAATCTCAGCCATGGCCGTTAGCAACGTCTGAATTTCACGAAATGTCTCATGCAGGTAGAAGACATATTGTTAGACTTGGATTCCAAAGATGGGGTCCCTACATCTCTGCAAACCAGAGTTACAGGGGTCCAAAATTGGTAAAATCCCCCATAGACTTTCATTGCCTCCCTATTTCACTTTCCAAAATCTCACATCTTCTCAAAGGGCAATGGCTCAGCAGTACCAAATTTTCTAGCATTGTAGGGACCCTTAGGGGGAACATGACTGGTGAGTTTCGGGCCCCTAGGCCAAAGAGGTCATAGCCTAGGGTCACAAAAACCTGTTTATTTGGGCTATTTCAATGGTAGTGATGGTGACGTACAAAAATCTCAGCTATGGCCGTTAGCAACGTCTGAATTTCACGAAATGTCTCATGCAGGTAGAAGACATATTGTTAGACTTGGATTCCAAAGATGGGGTCCCTACATCTCTGCAAACCAGAGTTACAGGGGTCCAAAATTGGTAAAATCCCCCATAGGCTTTCATTGGGCCTACTATTTACCGTTCCAAAATCTCACACCATTTCAAAGGGCAATGGCTCAGCAGTGGCAAAACTCACCAGTCATGATCCCCCTAAGGGTCCCTACAATGCTAGAAAATTTGGTACTGCTGAGCCATTGCCCTTTGAAAAGATGTGAGATTTTGGAAAGTGAAATATGGAGGCAATGAAAGTCTATGGGGGATTTTACCAATTTTGGACCCCTGTAACTCTGGTTTGCAGAGATGTAGGGACCCCATCTTTGGAATCCAAGTCTAACAATATGTCTTCTACCTGCATGAGACATTTCGTGAAATTCAGACGTTGCTAACGGCCATAGCTGAGATTTATGTACGTCACCATCACTACCATTGAAATAGCCCAAATAAACAGGTTTTTGTGACCCTAGGCTATGACCTCTTTGGCCTAGGGGCCCGAAACTCACCAGTCATGTTCCCCCTAAGGGTCCCTACAATGCTAGAAAATTTGGTACTGCTGAGCCATTTCCCTTTGAAAAGATGTGAGATTTTGGAAAGTGAAATAGGGAGGCAATGAAAGTCTATGAGGGATTTTACCAATTTTGGACCCCTGTAACTCTGGTTTGCAGAGATGTAGGGACCCCATCTTTGGAATCCAAGTCTAACAATATGTCTTCTACCTGCATGAGACATTTCGTGAAATTCAGACGTTGCTAAAGGCCATAGCTGAGATTTATGTACGTCACCATCACTACCATTGAAATAGCCCAAATAAACAGGTTTTTGTGACCCTAGGCTATGACCTCTTTGGCCTAGGGGCCCGAAACTCACCAGTCATGTTCCCCCTAAGGGTCCCTACAATGCTAGAAAATGTGCCACTGCTGATCAATTGCCCTTTGAAAAGATGTGAGATTTTGGAACTGTAAATAGGAGGCCCAATGAAAGCCTATGGGGGATTTTACCAATTTTGGACCCCTGTAACTCTGGTTTGCAGAGATGTAGGGACCCCATCTTTGGAATCCAAGTCTAACAATATGTCTTCTACCTGCATGAGACATTTCGTGAAATTCAGACGTTGCTAACGGCCATGGCTGAGATTTATGTACGTCACCATCACTACCATTGAAATAGCCCAAATAAACAGGTTTTTGTGACCCTAGGCTATGATCTCTTTGGCCTAGGACTGCATTGAACGCGACCCACGCATTGTGCGCATTCTGGACAACAACAATTACTGGGTTTATACCCTTCTGGATCCACGGTACAAACACAATGTTCCAAAACTGCTTGAAGAAAGAGTCCGACAGGTCAAAATGGAAGAATACCAGCAGGCCCTTGTGGAGACTTTAAAGAGGAGATTGACATCCTCCCCCTCCTCTAGCCAGTTGTTCGCCGACAGACTGACTTCCGCAAACCCAGGACGACCAGGAGGGCAGCAAACAACACAAGCCGCAGCTAGTGCCCAAAAGGGAATGGTATCGGCAGTGTCCTTGGAGTGGGAACATTTTCTGACACCCATGCAGCAGCACACAGAACAGCAAGCCTGCAGATCCACCTCCAACACCGATCGCCTGGAGAAGATGATCAAGGACTACATGTCAGATGGCATAGCTGTGTTGAACAATCCATCTGCACCCTTCAGCTATTGGGTATCGAAGCTAGACACCTGGCACAAACTGGCAATGTACGCAATAGAGGTGCTGGCTTGCCCGGCAGCCAGCGTTATGTCGGAACGCTGTTTCAGTGCTGCCGGAGGCATCGTCACAGATCGGCATATCCGCCTCTCCACAGAAAATGCAGACCGTCTGACTCAAATTAAAATGAATCAATCCTGGATTGGAAACGACTACGCAACACTCCCGGACCCCAACCAAGTAACATGAACAATGAACATCTGTGATGGGTTAGCGTTTCCGGTCCCTGTTTATTGAACCTCTCATCTGTATTACATTTATGACTGCATGGCGACAAAACGCAAATTGCTATCCGCACGCTTCTTGTCCTCATGCAAGGCCTGGGTTGTTGTGTCTCAAAGCGTGGCCTTCTCCTCCTGCGCCACCCTCCTCCTGTTCCATCACGTGTGCTGCTGCTGGGTTAGCGTTACCGGTCCCTTTTCCTGGAACCTCTTATATGTATTACATTTATGACTGCATGCCGACAAAAAGCATGTTACCTGTGCAAAGAAAACAGACATTTCCCGCATCTAAAAGACAGTTTTCCCTTTGAAACTTTAAAATCGATTTTCTCAAAAACTATAAGCTCTTTTTGCTAAATTTTTTTTCCTCTTGTACCCACTCCCAAGGTGCACATACCCTGTAAATTTAGGGTATGTAGCATATAAGGAAGCTTTACAAAGCACGAAAGTTCGGGTCCCCATTGACTTCCATTATGTTCGGAGTTCGGCTCGAACACCCGAACATCGCGGCCATGTTCGGCCCGAACCCGAACATCTAGATGTTCGCCCAACACTACACGTGACCCATTCGGCCAATCACAGCGCTAGCCGAACGTTCGGGTAACGTTCGGCCATGCGCTCTTAGTTCGGCCATATGGCCGAACAGTTTGGCCGAACACCATCAGGTGTTCGGCCGAACTCGAACATCACCCGAACAGGGTGATGTTCTGCAGAACCCGAACAGTGGCGAACACTGTTCGCCCAACACTACAACACACTGGCTAAAAATCCGGATGTTCTACCCCACTTCCTATGCATATTGTAGCGGCGATTTTGGATGTGGACACATGGGCAAGCATTTGGGAGTGGAGCAGCAGTGACTTTAAACGTGCTGGAGATGTTGGCAGTATGTCAGAGGTGGAGGTGAGTGCTAAACAGCAGAGGGCCTGATTCCACAGGTCCACCTTCTGCTGACCTCCCAGACCCCAACATTTTTATTCGGTTTCTACTATCTTTTGCCAAACGGATCCGGATCGCATCCTGATGAACACCTGATGCAACCTGACCGGATCCGGATCGGATCCGGATCAGAACCGTACGGTTCCGATCCGGATCCGGTCCGGATCTGGTCAGGTCATCCAGTCCGTTTGGCAGAGAACCGCAAGTGTGAGTACCGGGCCTTAAAGGACAACTGTAGGGAGGTTGCCATGTTTTTTTTTTCCTTTTGTGCAACACCAGTTGCCTGGCTGTCCTGCTGATCCTCTGTCTCTAAAGCTGGCCATACACTAGGCCGATTCCCGCCAGATCGACAGCAGATTCAATCACTGGGATCGAATCTGCTGTCACATCGTTCCCGCTACACGGCGAATTTCGATCCGTTTTGTCCGATCCCGTCGATCGCTCCATGCGGAAAATTATCGTCGAACGCCCGCGGGTAGGGAGCGCGTTGCTAGCGGCGTTCGAGTGCCTGACGACCAACGCAATAGAGCCCGCATACATTACCTGCTCCGCCAGCACGACTGTCCCCGGTCACCGCTGCTCCGTCTCTGCTCTGGTCTGGTCTCCAGTCCGGCATGCTTCACTTCTTCTAGCCCGGCAGGAAGTTTAAACAGTAGAGGGCGCTCTACTGTTTAAACTTCCTGCCGGGCAGGAAGAAGTAAAGCATGCCGGACCTGGAGACCAGAGCGGAGACGGAGCAGCGGTGACCGGGGGCAGTCGCGCCGGCGGAGCAGGTAATGTATGCGGGGGGGGGGGGAGTGGCGGCAGCACCAATACCACAACAGATTGTGAACGGTTTCAGGCTGAAATCGGTTCACAATCTGTTTGCAGTAAAGGTAGCCATACGATCCCTCTCTGATCAGATTCGATCAGAGAGGGATCTATCTGTTGGTCGAATCTGATGGCAAATCGACCAGTGTATGGCTACCTTTATACTTTTAGCCATAGACACTGCAGCAGATCAGGTGTTTCTGACATTAATGTTGGATCTGACAAGATTAGCCGCATCTCAAAACTTATGGCAACAGACAAACCCATGAACTTTTAATAGTCATCAGTTCGTTGAAAATTATGAAGGTTTGGGGTCCACCGTTATGGACAAACCATCATGAGGTCCCCGTAATCTGGGTTTGCTCTGCGTTTTTTAGCTCTGACTGGGGCTATGCTATGATTGGGGGGCATTGTATAATAATGTGGTGGGATGTGTGTATGTTACAGCACTTGTATATTTGTATAGCACTCTCTGATGAAGCCTGTGTGGTGAAATATGGACATATTAGAGTAGATGTACAGCACTATGCAATTTTGGTTACACGTGTCTAGCTACCCATCATTTTGTGTATCTGTGGTTGCAGCACTATACGTGTGGATACCCCACTGGCCAAATTCACTCATACAGCCAGAGGATATACCACAGCTTCCACAATTACTTTCATGAGGTAGCAAATCTGCACTAGGAGGTAGCTCCTAGTGCAGATTTCTCATGCTGATATTGAAATACTCACAAGGTAAATGCTTAGAGTCCAAGAACCCTGTTCTGGATCATATAACTCAGTAAAGTGCAGGGAATCATAGACTGTGGACTCGGACAATAGTTAGGAATTTTCTTGCACAAGTGAACTATACTGTCCACCGCTGTTATAAATATTCAACTGAGAGACGGGCCCCAACGCATGCAGCTCCCAACTTTTTCTTCTTTTTGCTACCACCAGGACTATATTTTTCTTCCTTTTTGGTATATTTAAGTATCGGAAGCCGTTTACAGGGATTAAGATATTCGGCTTCTGTATTTTCATTTGGTTAGCTTCAATATCTAACTTTCATTGTATTCTCAGCATAGTTTAGCTTTATAGTGAAACTCGTTATACCCTGTGGAGAAAAGTGTAATCGATTGAATTGACTGTTTAAGAAACTGTTTGACCTTGCTTTACATACAATACTGCAGTATTATTTTATAACTAGTAATATTATGTGCAAGATTGTGTGTTTACCATTATTTTGTTTAGGGTCTTAGGCCTAGTGCACACCGGAGCGTTTCCGCTGCGGTTTGCGATCCGCTTGCGGGTGCGGATCTGCTAGGGTAATGTATTTCAATGGGCTGGTGCACACCAGAGCGGGAGGCGTTTTGCAGAAACGCATACTCCCGGGCTGCTGCAGATTTTGGATTGCGGATGCGTTTCTGCCTCAATGTTAAGTATAGGAAAACCGCAAACCGCTCTGAAAAACGGCACTTCAGAGTGGTTTGCCAGGCGTTTTTTGTTACAGTAGCTGTTCAGTAACAGCTTTACTGTAACAATACATGAAATCTACTATACCAAAACCGCTACACAAAACCGCAAAACGCTAGCTGAAACGCTGCAGAAAAATAAGAAAAAGCGTTTCAAAATCTGCTAGCATTTTGCGGATCTGCTAGCGGTTTTTGGTGTGCACTAGGCCATACTGTTGAAAATAAACAGGCCCATATTCACCACCCTGGCGTTCTGATTAAATCGCCAGGGTGGCTGCGGGAGGGTTTTTTTTAAATAAAAAAAAAACTATTTCATGCAGCCAACTGAAATTTGGCTGCATGAAAGCCCACTAGAGGGCGCTCCGGAGGCGTTCTTCCGATCGCCTCCGGCGGCCAGAAGTAACACGGAAGGCCGCAATAAGCGGCCTTCCGTGTTTCGCTTACCTCGTCGCCATGGCGACGAGCGGAGTGACGTCATGGACGTCAGCCGACGTCCTGACGTCAGCCGCCTCCGATCCAGCCCTTAGCGCTGGCCGGAACTGTTTGTTCCGGCTACGCTGGGCTCGGGCGGCTGGGGGGACCCTCTTTCGCCGCTGCACGCTGCAGCGGCGATCAGGCAGCACACGCGGCTGGCAAAGTGCCGGCTGCGTGTGCTGCTTTTTATTTCATTAAAATCGGCCCAGCAGGCCCTGAGCGGCAGGCCCTGAGCGGCAGCCTCTGGCGGTGTTGGACGAGCTGAGCTCGTCCAGACCGCTCAGCAGGTTCATATAAACTGTGTCTGAGCATTGGGGAAGAAAAAGGGGTGTTCACCGGAGCAAAGGAGGTCTGAACCTACTATTCCACTTCTAAGACACACCCATGGGTGCCCTACAATTATACACACACACACACACGTACACACACACACACACACACGTACACACACACACACACACACACACACACACACACACACACACACACACACACACACACACACACACACACACACACTCACTCCATACAGTGTTCTAGCTAGGAATAGAGTCTGGAACTCTAGCTAGGAAACTCATGCTAGCCAAGGCCTGAGTCAGAATGTGTACCTTCCTTCTAAACTGCACAGCAAGCTGATTGACTTCCAGCTATGATCAACGTAAACCATTTTGACTAGCTCAGCATAAATACTGTAATTCCTGTAATTGCAGCTGAGAGTTATGGTCTATACAACTGAATACTCAAGCAGGAGGAGACGATACACAGACTGGGTGGGCTGAAACAAAGAGTGTAGATGACAGGTAAAATAGAAGTGCTGTTTGTTTTCCTTACAGTTAACGATGAGCAAGCAAACTTTAAAAGCTTAGACTTGCATTGAATCAAACCTATTCCCGCTTAAGGTGCCCATACATTAGAACGAATATGGGCAGATTCGATCAAGAGACAAATTTATCTCTAATCAAATCTGATTAGAGATAAATTTGTCTCTAATCGAATCTGCCCATACACTACAGGCCGATTCCCATCCGATTTCAGCATGAAATCATCAGGGAATCGGCTGAGCCGCCGCTGTCCGCCCTGCGGCTGCCCCCAAAATGTATAAATCTATTTTGTTTAGTGCATTTATACATTACCTGTCCTGTAGCAGCTCGCTGCGTCCATCCGTCCATCTCGGTGGGTAAGCCGCATACACGATAGTGGCGCAGAGCATCTGACATCAGCCGCCATGCACCTTCGTGACGCCAGACATAGTGCCGCCGGCGTGTATGCGGAACCCGGAGATGGACGGAAACCGCGTGGAGGCTGACACCAGACAAGTAATGTATAAATGCACTACACTACACACGTTTATACATTGCAGCGGCAGCGGCGGGGGTTTCGTTGTCTCTTCGCTTGTTCGCAATTCAGCCGCCGTAGCGCGGTGCACCCGACCAACCAACCTTGGCCCAACATTTTCCAACATGCGTGATCGACTGTGCGGCCAATTTCTGTCCCAAAATTGGTCGCTTTGAGGGTCGGGCATGCACTTGGCAGCACCAATTTTCATCCAATTCGATTATAATAATCAAATTGGATGGTGGATTGGTTGGTTGGTCGCCTAGTGTATGGCCCCCTTTTAGTGAGACTTAGTAGTTAAGTTGCCATGAAGCCAGTTTTCAGGCAAGAATGAGAAAGCTGGATAAGTACAGCTCAGGGGGTGGTCAGGCAGGAAAAGTCCTCACGAGAAGCAAGGGAAACTCCACCTGCTTGACCAATCATTTCTTCCCATACTGCATACTGTGACCCAAAAGCCAACCATAAAAGATCACACCACAGATTTTTAAAAAGGGGAGAAAGAGAGTTTCTCAACAGTTGGATTGACGTCTTACCAGTTTTATCAGCTTTTTGAACAATAGCAAAATACTTCTTTTAGTTGTTTCAACTTGTTTCACAACAAAGGTTGTTCAACAATTGTGCTGCATAAAAGTCCGCTGTTCAGCATGTATATGCTGCATTACAGGGAACTTAAGATAAAGTTTATTGTAGGTAGATTTATTTAGCTTGATCATTGTAATGTACTGTAGTGTTGTGCAGTTAGTGATAGTTAGCTATTCACACTGCAGAGTAGAACTGTTTTGCTGTAGATATTTAGCTTATTTCACTGCTTTAGCTGTAGCATGGGAACACTGTGGAGGATCACTTGCATTGCTAAAGGCCCATTCACAGTTAACCTCCTTAGCGGTCTGGACAAGCTCAGCTCGTCCATTACCGCCGGAGGGTGTAGCTCAGGCCCTGCTGGGCCGATTTTGATGAAATAAAAAGGAGCACACGCAGCCGGCACTTTGCGTGCAGCGGCAAAAGAGTAAACATACATATATCCAGGCACATCGCCTCTAGTTAGGACATTAAATAAATTGTTAGGGAAAGGGAGGTGCTGAAGGGGGTGTGGCTAGAAACAGCAAAAATCAATTAACCCTTCGCACTCTCACATGCAAATGTTCAAACAAATGCATTCACAGATTTACTCATCCAGGCACAACTGTTATCCCTACAGCTAAATTAAAAGCCAGGGTTTTCGTTCACAGAAGAATGCATTCTTATGCTTAGTCACCTATACTGCGTAGAAGTACCCAGGTAAACATAGGTGTCCTAACTCTAGCCCTGTAACATGCATAGTGCAGACATGCAAACACATTCATTGCATCAAACCTATCAATGGATTAGGAGCACACATCCTAACTTCCTCTCCTGGGAAAGACAGTGCATCTTACCAATCGCACAAGGGAGCTAACGTTATGTGTCCATGTGCACCATGTGCATACACCAGCATAAGCTGTCTGCATGCTGACAAACATACAGGGGAAGGGGGGAGTGCACCGAATTGGACCCTAGCACAGGGGTCAATGATAAGAATAAACATACATATATCCAGGCACATCACATCTAGTTAGGACATTAAATAAATTGTTAGGGAAAGGGAGGTGCTGAAGGGGGTGTGGCTAGAAACAGCAAAAATCAATTAACCCTTCGCACTCTCACATGCAAATGTTCAAACAAATGCATTCACAGATTTACTCATCCAGGCACAACTGTTATCCCTACAGCTAAATTAAAAGCCAGGGTTTTCGTTCACAGAAGAATGCATTCTTATGCTTAGTCACCTATACTGCGTAGAAGTACCCAGGTAAACATAGGTGTCCTATCTCTAGCCCTGTAACATGCATAGTGCAGACATGCAAACACATTCATTGCATCAAACCTATCAATGGATTAGGAGCACACATCCTAACTTCCTCTCCTGGGAAAGACAGTGCATCTTACCAATCGCACAAGGGAACTAACATTATGTGTCCATGTGCACCATGCGCATACACCAGCATAAGCTGTCTACATGCTGACAAACATACAGGGGAAGGGGGGAGAGCACCGAATTGGACCCTAGCCACAGGGGTCAATGATAAGAATAAACATACATATATCAGCGGCAAAAGAGGGTCCCCCCAGCCGCCCGAGCCCAGCGTAGCCGGAACAAACAGTTCCGGCCAGCGCTAAGGGTTGGATAGGAGGCGGCTGACGTCAGGACGTCGGCTGACGTCCATGACGTCACTCCGCTCGTCGCCATGGCGACGAGGTAAGCGAAACAAGGAAGGCTGCTCATTGCCTCCGGCGATCAGAAGAACGCATCCGGAGCGCCCACTAGTGGGCTTTCATGCAGCCAACTTTCAGTTGGCTGCATGTAATAGTTTTTTTTAATTAACAAAAAACCCTCCCGCAGCCGCCCTGGTGATCTTAATAGAACGCCAGGGAGGTTAAAAAGCGCAAAACACTTTTCACAGGTGATTTTACCGCGATTAGTGCAGTAAAATCACTGTACACTTCTGCGATTCAGAGTAATCCAATCAGCACTTTATTAAGCACTGTACTGCGATCGCTCCAGAATCGTGGCAAAAATGCTGCAGGTAACGCGTTTTGCAATTGGTGCTAATCGCAAAATGCCACGATCGGCACCAATCGCGGCAGTTTAATCACTGCCATAGGTTAGGATAGCATTTTAGAAAGCACTAGCACTTTGGCTATTAACGAGAATCTCCTGCTAATCGCCCTAGTGTGAATGGGCCGTCAAGGATGAGAGTGTTTACCACACTCACGATTTATTCCAGTATTTTAGCATTCCAGTCTATTCACACTGCAGATTCACTCATCACATTTACAGTATATGTAAGTGAAGTCTGATAGTATTGCTAACAATATAAGAAATATTAATCATTTAAACTTTTTGATTTATGTTATCAAATACATTGGCCCTTATTCAATTCACTTGTTCTCTTAAGTTTCCTCCTAGGAGATCATTTTTCATCTTCTGTTTAAAATAACTTTTCAGCACTATGCAACTGAAAAGATACCAACAAGTAAGTCCAAATTTACTGTAAAAATTATTCCAAGTACGTCTTTGCTTGCTGGTGGCTTGAAAGGAATTTTATTAATAAGGTGTGAAAATATCACCTAGGAGAAAACTGCTGAATTGGATTAGGCCCACTGTGTGATATGTGCCTCTTTGTTGGTTTCTTACCTGAACCCCTTTTTGGGTTATATTACATTGCGCATCATTTGGCAGCAGTGTCGGACTGGGAGCTGGAAAAGCTGAGGGAATCTGGTCTTGCTGGCCAAGAAGCAGCAATCAGGTGTTGCTGCTCACAATGAAGACTTGCTGCAGGTTTCTATTGGGAGTGATAACACAGGGTTACTGCTGCTTGGCCAGCAGGTGGATTTCCTCAGTTTCTCCACCTCCCAGGCCGACACTGTTTGGTAGCCATTCACGGTCAGATGTTTACATCATACTACCAGTTATTCAAGTGTGTGTAAGGCATATACCTGTCAACGTCACAGCATTCAAAAAAATGAAAAAAGTCACTACTGCAACCTTCCAGCAGAGCAGTGCTTACTCTAATTGCTAAAATTTACAGAAAAAATGAACATGTAACTTTTTGGTTTAATTTTACCAAACAAATTGGGCCTGATGCACAAAGCAGTGGTAAAATTATTGTGAGAGGAACACCAGTCTGCAGCAGTGACTGCTTATGATGCTGATGGAAATTATGATTTAAAATGTAACCGTCTCTGGCAGCGTCCAAATCAGGCACTCCATAGTGATGTGCAGGTGCTGAAGTGACCTTACTCGGATGCTGCTTCTATAAACCCAAACATCTGCTGTCACCACAACCTCTACACCTGTCGTTGCTGCTGCAATGGCCTCAAGTTTCCATTTGTTTGTGTCAGAAATATTGCTGGCATTCATGTCATTGTCATTTATTTTATTTATTTACGTATTTATATAGCGCTGACATATTATGCAGTGCTGTACAGAGTATATTGTCTTGTCAGTAACTGTCCCTCAGAAGGGCTTACAATCTAGTCCCTACCATAGCCCTATGTCTATGTATGTATCATTCATGTAGTGCATGTATCGTAGTCTAGGGCCAATTTTAGGGGGAAGCCAATTAACTTATTTGTATGTTTCTGGGATTGGGAGAAAACCAGAGTACCCGGAGGAAACCCACGTAGACACGGGAAGAACATACAAACTCCTTGCAGATGTTCACCTGGCTGGGATTCAAGCCGGGGATACTATGTCATGCTGCAAACCACTATGTCATGCTGCAAACTAGCAATCACATCAGTAACCGTAATAAGTGCGCCTTTTAAAAATGGCGCCCCATTCACATCAATGCAAATCTTTTCTCTATAGGCACCAAGGGGACAAAGTTTCAGAGCTCCCAATCCTTGCAGGTCTGAGATAGAGCTTTACATTAAATGTTTTACAAATTATACAATAGGTGTTCTTTAAAATCATTGTGCTGAGAACTAGAAATTGCACATATATGCATAAAATTCAATTCAATTTTTGGAACCGTGACAAAAATAGTTGTGCTTCAAGGACACTCCAATCTGCATGGAGATTGTATGTTCTCCGCGTATGGGGGTGAATTTCCTCTGGTTTCTCCAGTTTATGTCCAGCCCCTCATCACATAAGTATGCACAGATAAGTTAACCCCCCTCAACAAAAGTGGCCAATACATTAAAAAATTAAAATAAGATAATGACCAGCTATGGTAGGCATTAGATTTTGAGCTATTCTGAGGGACAGTTAGTGGCATGACTGTATACATTGTGTAAAAGTGCTTTGGAAGATGTCAGCGCCAATTAAATATACAATAATAAGCATTATGAAATTGTGCTCACATTACTGAAGCAATACAGACACATTGGACTCATATACTGCCAATTTTATTTGTAAGATCCTAGCAGGTGAAAATGTCCCGAACCTGCCAGCAACGATTTGGCTCATCCCTGCTTGTAGTTTTGGACATTCATAGTTGGCTACAAACTAAATTAGTAAGATAACTGTTAACAATATTAAATTAAGATAAAAAAAAAACTGATACACAGTGAATAACAAAAGCATTGATACACTTTATTTATCAGTTTTTGATAAACAAAAAAAGGGGGAGTGGATTTCACTTTGATGCATTCATTTATTTTTATTTGGAAAGCCTAAAGACAAAGGAAGCAGTCAGAAAAATGAGTCTCTGTTTTTGTCAGCATAAATTAGCTCTATACCGGTTCCACTTTCAGCTGTTACGGTGCATCAGTACTGTGGCAATTAAGTTGACCCACTAAAAATGATACTCAATAATTAATCCTTTTGGCCTTCTACAGAGCCTATTTGCAGCCTGTGATCCAGTTTTACATTAGGCAAAAATAAAACTTGCAGCCTCTATAGACCAGATCATCAACATATCCTCCTAGAGCAAGATGTGCGAACTTTGTCTCCTTCATCTCCTTGATGCATTAACCATCTTAGCGGTATGGACGAGCTCAGCTCGTCCATCACCGCCGATGGCTGCCGCTCAGGCCCTGCTGGGCCGATTTTGTTCAAATAAAGAGCAGCACACGCAGCCGGCACTTTGCCAGCCGCGTGTGCTGCCCGATCGCCGCCGCTCTGCGGCGATTCGCCGCGAGCAGCGGCGAAAGAGGGTCCCCCCAGCCGCCTGAGCCCAGCGTAGCCGGAACAAAAAGTTCCGGCCAGCGCTAAGGGCTGGATCGGAGGCGGCTGACGTCAGGACGTCGGCTGACGTCCATGACGTCACTCCGCTCGTCGCTATGGCGACGATCTAAACAAAACAAGGAAGGCCGCTCATTGCGGCCTTCCTTGTTTATTCTGGGCGCCGGAGGCGATCGGAAGAACGCCTCCGGAGCGCCCTCTAGTGGGCTTTCATGCAGCCAACTTTCAGTTGGCTGCATGAAATAGTTTTTTTTAAATTTAAAAAAAACCCTCCCGCAGCCGCCCTGGCGATCTTAATAGAACGCCAGGGTGGTTAATATAGCCATTATTTTTCATAATATAAAGATGATGCAGATGTCATTTTTCTTTTCACAGATGTCCCCGTTGAATGAGCATACAGTAGTGAGAAAAAATAGAATGGTGAAATGAGGTAAAATGTATTTTAAAAGAATTTATGAATTCAGATTTTTTTTTTATCAAGAATTCAAATGCAATAAAAAGAAATATTTGAGTCAGTAGATAAATATAAAGAACATTTTTTCAGGATTTTTGGGGGGGAGAGAGGGGGTGGGTGTTGGCTGCTCTTTTGCATTGCCGCTAACATTAGTATTTATTATTTCACTTGTCATACTTTGTGGAATATTAAATGTCTGGTTAGCAGTCACACCACCAGGAGAGGCATTTTTTTAGCTGCTATATTTAGAATAAAGATGCTAGAAAGAAAAAAGTATGTTTCAAAAAATGCATATTTATTTTAAACACACCATTTTTTTAAAATAAAAGCCTAATATAAGTTAAAAGTATACTTTATATCATTAACTATTTAATTTACTAATGTTGCTGGTAGGGCCGGTTCTAGACTTTTTGCCACCTGAGGCAAACTTGTGAGGATGCCCCCCCCCTCCCCCCAGGTAGTAAAATTGCCTTCAGTATAGGTATAAAGAGATCACAAGAGCGTGCGCCTTCCGTCCAGGGATTTATTTCCGCAAAAGTGACAGTGTTAAAGTACAATCCATTTCTTCATCCTTCAGTGCTGAAAGCCATACAACATACGTGCATACAAGGATGAGTCTTACATATCCATGGTATAGTTGGTCATCGGGTAGGAGGTGGGCACAAAAGGTGGCGAGCGACGGCCGTTTCGCATCTACTGATGCTTGGTCACGCTGCGTACCACTCAAAATGGAAGCCGTGAGCTTCCGGTATTATGACGGGGTGCAAGCCCCACCCTTCCGGTTACTTCACTTCCTCCGTATTAGAGCTGGTCGCCCTAGATACGAAGAAGCCGCCCGGAGGGCTGAAGGGGCGGGAATTGAGGTTCCGCCTATAACAGATAGGCCTGTCTGGATTCTTCGTATCCAGGGCGACCAGCTCTAACACGAAGGAAGTGAAGTAACCGGAAGGGGAGGGGCTTGCACCCTGTCATAATACCGGAAGCTCACGGCCTCCATTTTGAGTGGTACGCAGCGTGACCAAGCATCGGTAGATGCGAAACGGCCATCGCTCACCACCTTTTGTGCCATGGGAAGGGGAGCAGCTGACTTGGTAGGGGAGCCCAAATTTACTTGGCCTAGGGGCAAAAAAAAAGTATAAATCCAGTCTTGCAGCTTACATGGGGATTAGGGTCAATGGGTGCCCAGGTGATCCTTTTTAGCTCACTGCCTTTTTAATTTTTTTGTGATCCTCCTTCATGAAAACACATGGAAATGTTACTTTCCATTAAGCTATAAAGCTAAAAAAAAGGGCAAATAAGTAGATAGATGCGCTCTAATACTGAGCCTGGGGGAAGGAGGGTAACGATATACACTTGTGTCCATACACCATAGGCACTGTACTTTGTATATAAGTGGTAAATGTCCTGTCCACTCACATCCATTGGGGGTTGAGAAGGATGTTGACATTGCCCAACAGCACATATGCTGACATCCCCATCAATATTGTGTTATGGTACCTGATCAGGAACCAGCCCCACGGCAAGCCTGCATAGACGGTTCCCGACTAGGGGTTTGACTAGATCGAGAGGGGAAGCAGCCTTATTCAAGCTAACACAAGGCTGTCTCCCTCAACTACACTTCACTCTGCCACCACTAGCACCTGCTAGACACCTCGACAATTCCCACTCTGCTGTCGAGTGGCCTGCACTCAATCCAGCGTTTTCGTATTTAGGTCAGCTGCATGCTTAGGCCAAAATACGGGAATGACACACACACAATGCAATCACATGGTAGCAAGGCATAATCCCAGCAGTACAATCAGGCACTGAACTTGTAACACAAATTACACTGCAATCTCTCTCTAGGACTAAGAGCTCTGTTAGTACATCAGAAGTCAGGCTTATTAAATAAATATTTAATATTCAAAAAAGTGGAACAGTGCAGAAAGGAATATATACAAAAGATTTACAAAAACAAAGTAAAAATACAAAGACACACAACAAGACAGTTTGCAAAAATAAAAACGGGAATCAAACATTACCAGCATGAAGGTCTGAACGTTGTTTGCGGGAGAACGCAGCAGCTGGTTGGACCAGGGCAGTTCTAGCTTCTTTGCTATCTCCTGGGAACTACGAGTTCTAGTTTTCCAAGCTGTTTTTTATAGGAAAATGGCTAGCCTGGGAAATAATCCAATTTCCCCAGATTGTGACATCACCGTTCGCAGGGACCTCTGTCACATCCTTGCTTGCTGTGATATGCAAACTCCAAAAGTTTCCTGTTCCTGGCCTCTAGACCAATTGTGTATTCTGAACAACAGGTGGCTGTTACATATATACAGAGTTCAAAGCAATGCAGACACCTTTTCAGGACATTCAGGACAAATGGGTGGGTCATTATCTAATTAACTGTTTCCTTGCTGGAGGCTAGGTAGATTTTTCCTAATGCACTGTCCAGGTGTCTTTGGGCTATTCATTTTAACTGGTCTATTCAACTTAGCTGGTCTGTTCAAAATTTGATTTACCTCTCTTTCTGAAAGGTGCAAATCCACAACCTCCAGGTGACCATTATTTCAAAGTCAGCAGCCAGGCTGTCTCCAACAGACCCACACACAGGACACAGTACACAGCAGACATAAAATGAAAACATTTGGCTCCTGTATTATATACAACATCACAGTACCCAATGAATTGTATGCGCACTACTGAGAAACAGAGGAGCAGTGGACTGGGTGTTAGAGTTGTAACCGAAGTTACAAACAAAGGTGACAACAGATGACGAGTATTAGGATTAGGGGCAACAGCTGGGCAGGTGAGTAGTCTACTAGGAAGGGTAGGGTGGGAGAAAGGCTAGCTTTATTAGTAAAGTACAGAAAGTTAATTCTTTCTAGACAAAAGGAAGTGAATTTACACTGTGAGGTAGGTGAAAGTGGTTGTTTGGGAAAAGAAATCTGTGCCAAGCATAGCTTTGTGCCATACCAGGAAACTAAGTTAATAGTTTCTGTTAACACACAGAGGCAACTTTTTCTCCAACTAGTGGTACTTCTGTCCTGATAGAGTCCTAAAGCATTACAGGGAATATCAATGCAGTTCTCTGGACATTACTCAACAATCCAGAAGGAACTAAATGAAACTCACTCACCTTTCCCACACATCCCACACTCTCCTCCTTTCATTGATGCTATCGCGTACCTTGATGACTGGAGACCGATGTGCTGAGGACAGCGACTCATGCAGCTTACCAGCTGAGGACCCTGGTATGGGTACATGGACTGACGGCTAATACAGGGAAGGAGTGCTAGCAGAACCAATGGCGTGATGCCTGAGCACGTGACCAAGAAGGAACCGGAGCGCTCCCACAGGCTGAGTCTAGTGGTGCTGGTGCAATGACTCAGATACCAGGCCGGAACAGTAAGAGGCAATAATCACTAACGGACAGGGTTCTTAGACAGGTCAAAGTCATCCGCAACACACAATGCTCAGATGCACAAACCAACAGGTCCCCATGCATAGGAACCTAACAAGATGTGCCACAACACCTGTCGACATCTAGCCACCTTGTCTGGTCAGGTAAGTGACCGTGACAGATTCCCAGTAGGTGTTTTAGCAGGAAGGGTGGTTTCACCAAGGAAACATGTTAAAGTTGGTCATTGGGAAGGAGATTTTCACTAAGGGAAAGGTTAAGGCTAGGTGTTGTGAAAAAGGATGACTCCTTTGACTTGCCACAATATGATACATAAAGTAGTACAACAGTAACGCCATTGAATTAATGCACTGTCACATCTTCACCCCCACCTTTGCAAGTCTAGTTCTCCTTTTTGCTGTTCTATACAACAAAATGATGGCCACTTATTAAATAGGTGCTGAATTCCGGTGTAAGTGTCTATAATTAGGTTAGGCCTTCATAAATTCCCATAGTAACCAGATTACCTGACTTTCTATGTCTTTGAGGAGGTGGCAGACAACTGCAAAACATGTATGAGCCATAGTGTAACTGCGGAAATCCTCCACAAGCGTGTAATTTGAGGGAACCCAGCAAGAGGTGCAATGCACCTGTAGAGGGAAATTCCCGTCGGCAAGTGGAGCTGTGGAGTGCAGAGGAACAGCTCCTCTGCCCTACCACACATGCTAGACAGGAATTGCATGAAGGGAAGAAACGCAGGGCATGATAGCCCTGAAGGAGAGAGAGCAAAGCGACAGAGGGTATGTGTGTTCACCAAACTAGAAGCCACCCTGCGACGATGAACACACAACCAGGAAGACAAAGCAAGAAGGCAATCGCCGGAGATGGCGATTGCTAACAGCGACACAAGACCGAATAAGCACAGATGAGGAATGGATGTATGTCCACCAATCTAGCCGCCAACCTGCGACGGCGGACACACAACAGAAGAAACCAAGTGAGAACGCAATCGCAAGAGAAGTGATTGCGGAAGAGAATGAGCACAGGGACAGATTGTATGTGTGTGCACCAAACTAGTCGCCAACCCGCGACGGTGCATACACAACAGCAGATATGAAGTAGGAACGCAATCGCGAGAGAGACGATTGCCAGAGGTGACACAAGGCTACAGCAAGGCAGAGCACGAGAGTAGCAAAGGCACAGCAAATCATACAATGAGAAGATAAGGAAAATAACAAACGCTAGCTAAACGCGAACACCGCACTCATTCGCAACAGTGCACGCGTTAATGCGCGGTCTCCGTGTGATAAGCACAACAGAGACAAGCACGCCTAACTAACCACCGACAGACAAACATGAAACAGAGGACACGAGTGCTTGCTTAACGGTTACCTCACCGAGCCTCCAGCAAGCGTTCGTAGCAGACAAGACAGATACACCAAAACAGGAACAAGCGAGAGATAGGATCCACAGCACCAGCGAAAGAGGCTAGTGTGATCCAGGAAGACAGAACAGAAGGATCCACAGCAGTAGCGCAAGGCGAGTGCGATCCAGGCAGACAGAACAGAATGATCCACAGCACTAGCGCAAGAGGCTAGTGCGATCCAGGAAGACAGAACAGAAGGGGCTGCCAGTAACAACCGCTGTTCAGATTAGCACCCAGACAAACAGAACGATTTCCTGTCGACCACCGCTGGGACAGGACAATCGCAACAGACAAACAAAACAGATAAGCAATCCTAACTGCACTAGGGAAACCTGCCTAGTGCAGTCCCAGGAATTACTCTAAGCTAATCTTCAAACAATAAGCAAGGCTGATACTCCAGGCGTGTTACACAGGACTAAATCCTTATGACCAGCAACTTACTGTGGGAAACATAGCTCTTTATAGAGCAAGCCCACAAAGGATGTGGCTAGGCAATTTGCATGACAAACGTATGCAAATTCCTCAGCAGCAAGCTGCACAACTGACAAAAGGTCTCTCTTTCAGAGACCTGCAGAATGCAGACCTGAACAGTGGTCAAAAGGCTGCCTGCCTGCGCAGGCAGTCGCGCGGATCCTCCCAAATAGTTTATGAAAACTCTTCCTTAATCATCCCATCTCTATGGCTGCAGAAACGTCTCTTATCATGTAATGGTATGTGCTGGCGGGTCACATAATGAGAGATGATAAGAGATGTTACTGGAGCCATGGAGGGGGAGATGCTAGAGGAGGATGTGGGAAGATCACAATGTTGCAGGGCCAGGCCGAGGCAGAGGCGAGAGAGGCTCCAGCCTCTTAATGCAAGTGAATGGGAAAACATTTTTTAAAAGCGCTCAGAAAGCGCTGATGACCCGAAAATGCTCAGAAAAGTGCTTATAGTTGTAACGATTGTGGAATCGTCTCCGTGGTCAGCGCACCAGACGTGCGCTGACGCGGCGGATTTCCTCCACAAGCGTATAATTGAGGACACCCAGGCTAGGTGCTATGCACCCGCAGAGGGCAATTCCCACCGGCAGATGGCGCTGTGGAGTGCAGGCGAACACTGCCGCTGCACAGCGACAGATGCCAAATGGGAATTGTACAGATCCAGGACAAGGTACAATCAGGCAGGGCTGGATAGCCTACAGGGAACAGAGCAAAGGGACAGAACCAATGTGTGCCCACCAAACTAGTCGCCACCCAGCAACGGCGAACACACAACGGCGGAAACAAAGTAGGAAACGCAATCGCAAGAATGGCGATTGCCAATAGCGACACAAGACTGAGCAGTACAGAGCACCAGGGTAGCAAAGGCACAGCAAATCATACAAAGAGAAAGATAAGGAAAATAACAAACGATAGCTGAACGCGAACACCGCACTCATTCACAACAGTGCACGCGTTTGTGCGCGGTCTCCGCGTGTTACGCACAACAGAGACAAGCACGCCTAACTAACCAAAGACAGACAAACACGAAACAGAGAACGCGAGCGCTTACTAAACGGTTACCTCACCGAGCCTACAGCAAGTGTTCGTATCAGACAAGACAGACACACGAAAACAGGGACAAGCGAGAGATAGAATCCACAGCACTAGCGAAAGTGGCTAGCATGATCCAGGAAGACAGAACAGAAGGATCCACAGCACTAGCGCAAGGCGAGTGCGATCCAGGTACAGAGTAGCAGGACAGAAGGATCCACAGTACTAGCGAAAAGAGGCTAGCACGATCCAGGGAAACAGAACAGAAGGATCCACAGTACTAGCGAAAAGAGGCTAGCACGATCCAGGGAAACAGATCAGAAGAGGCTACCAGCAACAACCGCTGTTCCGGTTAGCACCCAGACACACAGAACGACTTCCTATCGACCACCGCTGGGACAGGACAGTCGCAACAGATGAACAAACAGATACGCAATCCTGACGGCACTAAAGAAACTGCCTAGTGCAGTCCTCAGAATTACTCCAAGATAACTTCAACAAGAAGTAGCATGGCTGACACTCTCTAGGAGTGTTTACTACAAACCCTGAAGGAATGACCAGCAAAGGACTGTGGGTAATCCTAACCTTTATACTGCCAGTCATCACAGGAGGCAGGTAGGGGATTTGCATAACGAATGTATGCAAATTCCTCAGCAGCAAGCTGCAGAACTAACAAAAGGTCTCTCTTAAAGAGACCTGCAGAATGCAGACGTGAACAGTGGTCAAAACGCTGCCTGTCTGCACAGGCAGCTGAGCAGATTCTCACAATAGTGTGTCTGAGCCCTTAAAGTTTACTGGTAGGTGATCAGAGGCGCCAGCAGAATAAAATTAATATAAAATTGTTAAGAATTGCCGGGAGGGAAAGTGGTGGACTTCCCCTCAATAATTAGACACCAAGGTCTGTCATCGAATCAAACGAATACATTTATTCAATAGTACCCCAAAATCTGCAACGCGTTTCGTGGGAGCAGACCCACTTCTTCAGGCAATAAAACGGGGACAACAAACACAGCAATCAATGTGCAGTGAATTTAGCACCTCTAAATTCACTGCACATTGATTGCTGTGTTTGTTGTCCCCGTTTTATTGCCTGAAGAAGTGGGTCTGCTCCCACGAAACGCGTTGCAGATTTTGGGGTACTATTGAATAAATGTATTCGTTTGATTCGATGACAGACCTTGGTGTCTAATTATTGAGGGGAAGTCCACCACTTTCCCTCCCGGCAATTCTTAACAATTTTATATTAATTTTATTCTGCTGGCACCTCTGATCACCTACCAGTATACTTGAGTCCACCCCAGGTGGAGGGGTGACCCTACCCCATTTTTTCTGATCTACAGAGAGCGACTTCTTAATCCTGAGTGAGGACAGGTCTAATCTCCTCACCTGCCTATACAGTGGTTGCCTGAGCGGTAACCCATGTTTGTGAGTATAACCATCTCACCTATTCATTTCCCTTCGTATCTCTGACATACTACACCATATTGGGCTCTCGATTTCTCTCTTTTTTACGAGCCCTTAACCATTTCACAACTGAGGGGTTTTACCCCTGAAACACCAGCGCTATTTTTACCTTTCAGCGCTGCCTCCATTGTAGTATTTATGTACTATGATTGGTTATTGGGGACTGGAGAGTCTCCATAACCAATCATTGTACTGCAGAGCCGGGGTGTGTGTGCGCGCGCGGGTCGCGGGGGCGCGCGATCGCGCGCTGCACATTTGTTTACATTACATTGTTTTGAATGAAGACGGCTTTTGTTTAAAGCCGTCTTCATTCTACTCGCAATCGGCGAGGCTAATTGGATTTAGGAACGCTCGTTCCTAACATCCAATTAGTCACCTGCTGTGCGGGCTGGCTGGAGTGCGCGCGAGAGTTCCCCGCCCACTCCCAGCAAGTAAATAAACAAGTGCGCCTTTCTCCGTCCCTGGGGGTGAAGCGGTGCGCAGAGGGACGGAGAAATTTAGCACTGGGGGGGTGAAGTGGTTAAAGTTGTTTTTTTTACTGGTTTCAATGAATGTTGAGTCAAATGGAGTACACTTATAGTGTGTCTTGTCCCTTAAAGACATAACAAAAAATTCCCTTGCATACTGGGTAATAATAAATATATAGAGTATATGAGTGATTATTTAATAGGTACAAAGTCCTTAAAAAGCTCTGCCTCCTCTCAACCATACCAGTTTGTTTCCCATTTAGTTTTTGCAAAGGCCAATACTAAACAGTTTTAGGGACTCCTACCCCTGAGAGTGAAAGTGAGGCATCCCCCACTTTGTAAGCATAGCTATTATTTCCCGGGCCATTTCAGCGAAATTCTATCTTTTGGTGTTATTCAGAAACTACTGCAGCCAAATAGATCCGCAGGATTGCCGGCAATGTGTAGTGTTTAAAAGAAAATAAAAATATTGCAACCCGACGTATACCTCTCAGTTCAGTTGTCCTTTAAATGACACACACAGCATGCATGAAATATATAAAAGGGTAAAAGGCTAAGGGGCAGAAACAACAGCTAATTTCCTAAATTGCAACAAGTGTTCACTTAAAGGAATACTATCGATGTATGCATTTATTTTTAAATGCTGTATGTTGTAGCACACATTAGGGCAAGTACTAGGAGCCATTTGATTCCTCACACAGCTGTTCCTCTCAGCTGTAAAATCCTCCGTCAGTTTTGGCATCAGTGTTGGATACAAATGTATCTAATACTGAGGGCTCCCAGAGGGCTAGACCATGTCTCTGCAAAGGGGAGATGCTATCAACTCCTCAGTTTATAGTTTAATTATCACCTTGCTGAAAGAATCTTGTTGATATGGTGGTAAGGGGTTAAAGATTCTAGCAATGTGTGTTTATTATCTTTGCTTCTCTTTACTGATAAACATACTAATAATGCTAATTGTAGACAGTGGTCTGCCCCTCTCAGCAGCTTGTAAAGTGGATGCAGCCTGGAGTGAATCGCCTCAAGCAGGCAGCCAGTCTGAGTGTAAACACAGACTCTGGTATAGCCAGTTATATTCCAGCAATATTCTAGCTCATTTAGTTACCTGTTACCACCTCAGATCAGCCTATTTCTCCTCATGTCTGCTGCATGCTGTGAGTGACACTGTGAAATATATTTGTGAGCTGTGTGACAGAGTAACCAAGCAGCTCAGGGTGACCCAAACTACCATGAGCTGTGTGAGAAATGAATTTTTAAGCAGGGATAGTGAGAGAGAGACCTGGGTGAATAAATAAAGTGCCCCTAGCACTAGTGGTAATGTGTACACTAATATAGAGTATTAAAAAAAAAAGTCGTTTCAATCGATAGTACTCCTTTAACTTCAAATATAATAAAACAGCAGACTGGTTATTTGAACCTAGGACAGAATGTTTATTGTAATATATTACATCTGATTTGTCTTTTCGCAGTTCCATATTCTTGTGTTCATCTCTTCAATAGCAAGCTGACAATAGAATTTATAGCAATGGAATGAGAAACCCAAAATATTAAAATTCACTTTGCAGCACCTCCATTCTGATAATGAAATGGAGCTGCGTATTGTAATTTGGGCCAAATTAATTATTTGCTCAGATGAACCCTAGCAAAGATTGCATTGTCTGATATATATCAACCCGCTAATTTCAGAGTTGTAGACAGTTTATTAAACTGGTTGGCCTTCTGCGGTTAAAAGTTTTTTTCTTTTCTTTTTTTTTTTTTTCCAATCTGCAAGATTTAAATCATCTGCAGAAACACTCAATGTTCCCACTGTATCAGCACAGCAATTTAATAAATGTAAAGTCTTAACTTTCTTGTAACAATACCATTTAGTTGCCATAAGTCACTTGTTCTTTTCTGTAGTGAATCCGACTCGAGGGAGATAGGCAAGTATCATAGATTCGTTTTTTGCCAGCACAGAATAATTAGTATTTGAGACATCCACGCAAGGCAGCAGACTAGTAAAGCCATAGATTAAACAAACAGAACAATGGGGTCAGACAAATGCAGAGGCATTTTGTTCCATGCAAAGCTTTACTTTCTAAAATACACAACTAAGGAGCAGCCAGACTGTGCTGGTAATGAATGATACCTCTTTGATGTAAAGAATGCGTAGAGCAGACGGTACGGAGAGATTATGAAAAATGCCAGTTCTGGTTTAATTCTAAAAAAAGAAAAAAAGCCAGCTGCCTGGCTGTAATACTGATATTTCGGTTAAAGTGATGCAGTAGTGAAAAGGGATATGGAGGCTACCATATTTGATCCCCTGTATCAGAGGAAGGGAAGGTTAGTAGTTAGGGCCCGAAAATAGCTCTCCCCCCCCCCCCCCCCTAGTTACGCCCCTGATACTGTACGTTTAGTGCTGAAACATAGGAGTAGTCTAGTTGTGCCCTTGATACTGTAAGTCTTGTGCTGAAACACAGGGGTAGTCAGGTGGAGGAAAAGGTAACTAACTTTTTTTGGCATGTAAATCATTTTCTAAAGACATTTTTGTAAAGGACAAAAGAAACCAGAACCACTAACAATAAACTAAACCGTTAAAAGATACCTGACTGAGGCAAAGCTATTTTCTGGAATGTTTTTGTCTTGTGTTTTTTTCTTGAGCCAGCCTACCTTTCTTCTCTATCTTGAGTCTTTCTCTTTCTTATTCTTCTTTTTGCCTTTCTTATTTTTTCTTCATACTTTTGCCTGTGTTCAACTTCTGAAGACGTTTCTCCTCAAAATTACAGCAATTTGGTCTAAATTGACTCATTTCATTGTTCAGTCCATGTGATATTTTCATAGCCATTTGGTATATGAAATGTTTTTCTTTTCTATGAAAAAAAAAATCTATAAAAATTTTAAGAACAAAAAATAAATACTGTATATTCTGGCATATAAGACTACGTTTTCACCCTTGAAAATCATCTGAAAAGTCAGGTGTCCTCATATACGCCGGGTGTCATTGATGCCAGGTGATACGCCCCATCCTGTTACCGACTCTCATACCTCGCTGCTGGGGACTGTAGTGAAGCGGCGCGGGCGCACATGTGCGAGATCTGAGAGGCAGAGAAGGAGGTAAATAGGATACAAGGGTGGGCCAGAAGGGAGAAAGAGGCGTGTTTTATTCTTCAATACATCTATGATAAATAGGAAGAGCTGACCAATCCACTTAGGGAGAGGGAGAGTTGATCAATCCAACCAGTCAATGGCCTATATACTGTTATATACTGGGTACCACATACAGTAAGGCACCAGTATCTGTTCATACATAGCACCAGTATAGGATGTTTTTTTAATTTTTATTTGGTGTGCATTGGAAGAAGGGTAGTCTTTTACGGCTAGTATATCCCAAACTCTATATTTTAACTGGAAAAGTTTGGGGGTTGTCTTATATGCCCAGTCGTCTTATATATGCCCAGTCTTCTTATACACCGGAAAATAAATAACTTGTCATAGCTATTTGTTGCTGTTTTTCTACCTCCCGTAAAGGAAGAAACATGCTTCTTAAAGTGGACCTGAACTCTTGTACAGGACACAAGGAAATCATAACAGAAATGCACCCTGTATGTGTTTAAAGAGTTTAGTCTGTGTCATTACCCCTCATTTGTGTCTAATCACTAGTTGTAATTTGATCTCCCCTCGTGTCACATGACTGCCTATGGCAGATAAGCAGATAAGCCCATTTGAAAGTACAGGCTGTAAACTTTATGTCCGCTTCCATGAATCAGGAAGTAGAAATTGTGCAGATTTATTTTAGGATTTGTATTGTAACAAAGAAATGTTTTTTGTTGTAGGCCCCATTTACATTTAATCAGTTGATATGCGTTGGTACGCGTTAGTATGCTTTAGTGTGCGTTAATGCACATTGCTACACGTTTTTTCCATAGCAGTGCATTGGGAAGATTTCAGTTAAAACACGTTAAGTGTGAAAGGTGCCATAGGAAAACATGGGCATTACTTTGAAAATCGGTTTTCTTTCAGTTATAACTGAGAGCAACTGATTAAGTGTAAAAGGGGCCTAAAGGTTATTATGCTGTTGTGCATCTTTTAGCGCAGAGAAGAGTTCTGAGTTCAGGTCCAATTTAAGGGGAGTGAATGGGTGAGGGAAGAGGAGGGAACAGAAGAGTAATAGGAGGGAACATCACCACAACATGCCTTTTCCTGTCTGAGAATGTTACTTAAGCCAAAAGTCAGATTTTTCAAGAGGTGATTGTGGGGCCTGGGGGGATTGAGGAGAGGAAAGGACAATGCATAGAGAAATGTGGATCCAGCATGAATATTATTATTATTATTATTATTATTATTATTATTATTATTATTATTATTATTATTATGTATCTATATAGTCCCAACATCTTCCGCAGTGCTGTACATTGTCTTAAGTATATTGTTTTGTCACTTAACTGTCCCTCAGAGGAGGTCACAATCTACTCCCTACCATAGTCCATGAATCGTGTTCTGTATGTATTGTAGTTTATGGGCAATTTTAGGGGGAAGTCAATTAACCTACAATGGGATGCGAAAGTTAGGGCAACCTTGTTAATCGTCATGATTTTCCTGTATAAATCGTTGGTTGTTATGATAAAAAATGTCAGTTAAATATATCATATAGGAGACACACACAGTGATATTTGAGAAGTGAAATAGAGTTAATTGGATTCATAGAAAGTGTTTAAACAAATATTAGGCAGGTGCTTAAATTTGGGCACTGTTGTCATTTTATTGATTCCAAAACCTTTAGAACTAATTATTGGAACTCAAATTGGCTTGGTAAGCTCAGTGACCCCTGACCTACATATACAGGTGAATCCAATTATGAGAAAGATTATTTAAGGGGGTCAATTGTAAGTTTCCCTCCTCTTTTATTTTTTTCCTGAAGAGTAGCAACATGGGGGTCTCGAAACAACTCTCCAATGACTCGAAGACAAAGATTGTTCACCATCATGGTTTAGGGGAAGGATGCAGAAAGCTGTCTCATAGTTTTCAGCTGGCTTTTTCCACAGTTAGGAACATATTGAGGAAATGGAAGCAGGGTTGCCAAGTGTCCGTATAAATACGGACAGTCCGTACAAATGCTCCCCAAAATCATCTGTCCGTTTCTGTCCGTACTTGCTGTCAGGCGTCCGTCCAAACAGAGCAATTTTGAACAGTGGCGGCGCTTAGGTCGGGACGGGAAGCAGGAGCAACCCAGCCGCATCGGATGTTTAGTTGCAGGGATGCCGCTGAAGTGCTGTGTTCCGCCGCCAGGGACTTTTTTTCTCTCCAGGCAGTCACGTAGTAGATTCGGCTACAGAACTGCAGTTGCCTGGCAGGGAATACACAAGACTTCCTGGGATGAGTGTGTGGCCCAATCAGTGTTGAGTGGGTGGATGTCAGCAGTGCAACGTCACTGTGAGGGGGATGGGACGGGCTACATAGCCCGCAGTTTTCAAAGAAATGTGCACGCAGGGTGACTGGGTGAGGAGGAGGATTATTGTTGCTGCTGCTGCTACCCATGTGATTCAGCAGAAAGATGCTGGTAATCAGAGCGTGACCCTCAGACGGGCCCTGCCTGCGGTGAGGACAAAGCAGGCTGACACTTCAGCCTGGGAGGAGAAGGGTGAGAGGCAAAACCTATTCAGCTGTAGCAGATTGTTATCATCCCTGTTTGCTTTGATCTCTGCACACTTTCACTCACAGCACAGCCTGCTTCTGGCTTTCAAATCAATGTAAATACCACATAGCTAATATTGTTTTGACTGCAAAGTCATTAACCCTGTATTTGCAGGCACTGAATTGCTAGACTTAAACCAGATGAACCTTTTAGCAGTCCCCTCCAGGCTGAACGCTCCCTTGCTGTCCTCCGCCACCCTGCATTGTCCACAATTGCCCCATGAGAGCCTCAGGTCTGGGGTGTTCTGCACATGCATGGCCGGACTGCACCTGTTCTGACTGGAGGACTTTCTGGCACTAATTGTGGACGATCCAGGCAGCAGAGGAAAGCGCGGGAGCGATCATCCTGGAGGGGGTTGGAGGAAGCCCCAGGTATGTATATGATTTTTTTTCCTATCTCGGGTACCTTTTATATGTAATCCCAGGTGGGGTGATAACTTTAGCTGGCTTTTACATACCCGGGGCTTCTGCACTGTCATCTTCTGCAACACTTTAGAGTACATAGTCATGTCACTGACTGTCCTCAAAGGAGATCACACTCTAATCCTAACATAGTCATAAGGCGCATACGTACGCCTGATTTATTCAAACGGCGGATCTGTCAATACCAGCCTTATCAGCATGCCGACAGGCTGTACACACACGGAAGCTGTTGCTAGAACGGCCACACCGCAGGTGGGTCTGACGACCCGACGTTTGAATGTCTCAAGAGTGTGTACGCGCCTATAGGCTATTGTCCTACCATATTATTATTATTATGCATTTATATAGCAGTGACATCTTCTGCAGCACATTACAGAGTACATAGTCATGTCACTGACTGTAGTCAGAGGAGCTCACAATCTAATCCTACCACAGTCATAGCCCAATGTCTTATCATAGTGTTATTATGAATTTATATAGCACTGACATCAGGTTTCTTGAATGGGCAAACAATGCTTTTCAGTTCAGGAGAGCTGTTTCACATGAGCCTTATGCAGTAGTCATCTGCTTATTTCCTCCCAAAATTCACAAGACGTTCCCTAAAAAGCCCGCTACTGACTCCACCCCTGACTCCGCCCCCTGTCCGTCCAAAACGGGGTGTCCAGATTTTTTGACCATTTTGTCCAGGAAAAAATAGAAATTGGGTTGGCAACCCTGAATGGAAGACCACAGGCTCAGTTCAAGTTAAGGCTCGAAGTGGCAGACCAAGAAACATCTTGGATAGACAGAAGCAATGAATGGTGAGAACAGTTGGAGTCAACCAACAGAGCAGCACCATAGACCTACAACATCATCTTGCTGCAGATGGAGTCACTCGTGCATGAAAGAGTGATGCAGAGGAAGCCTTTTCTCCAAACAGAGCCACTAGAGGTATGCTAAAGCACATTTGGACAAGCCAGCTTCATTTTGGAATAAGGTGCTGTGGACTGATGAAACTAAAATTGAGTTATTTGGGCATAACAAGGGGCGTTATGCATGGAGGAAAAACAACACCTCCAAACACCAGGCCTCAGGTGACTATATCTGTGTTCACTATGATTATATTACTCATACATATTTGTTTGGTGAATGCTATATGTCAGCCTGTATGTTACATCTGCCTGCAGGATATTGTAGAATTGTATTAAGTTGGAGTTTTGTGCAGGTGTTATGGGCTGGGCTATAGGCCAGTCACATCAGCATACAGCCTGACCTATAGTCATTGACCAGGCAAGCCTGACAGGTAGAGACCTGTGTTCTGTAAATACATAAAACACATGAATTTCTCTCAGTGAAAAAAGCACTGTAAATTACTTTATCCAGTGCTGCTGTCACTTACAATAGAGAAAAGATATCTGACAAATCTGACTGGTTTTAGACTAGTCTATGTCCTCATGGGGGATTTTCTATACTTTTTTCATGCGCTTACTAAATCTCTCCCTGAAAATGATCTATACATGGAAGCATATCAGCTTATTTGTTAGAATGAGCAACTGCCATTAAGTTAGTATTTTTGGAAATAAAAAAAAATTCTAAGCAACCCCCATGAGGAGATTGGCTAGTCTAAAACCTGTCAGATTTTTACTAATTAATGTAAGTGACAGCGAGATAGGAGACATCTTGTATGTATGTATTTTATAATTTTACAATTTTTCTCTATAATGATCCTGTGAGTGCCATGTCTCACATCCTTTAATCAGGAATATATCAGGGTTTGTATAAATAAACATTTGTAAAGCATTGCTTTTTCATGACAAAGATCTTTCATTCAGTGCAAGCAGCATTTGAATCACATTAGTGTAGATTTCTCATTCCATTTAGCAAAACGTACCCTGACATTAATGACGTACTACCAGCCTAGTTAGTGCATTACCTACATTAGAATCACTGTTGTTTCTTACTTCTGCAATGCTCACTTCCTACATGTGAATTGGCAGCACAAAGAAGTACAGTCTATTGCCTACTGAGAAGAAAAAAAGCGTTCTAGAATGATTGATGGTCTACACTGTAGCAGGGAAAGGTGTCTAGCAGGTTTGCGTGGCACCCACTAGCTTTGCTACATTACCATCATTCCAGTAATAGGGGTTTAAATTATACTGAGCGAAAAGCTATTTATATTATATAAATCAAAGCTGCAGACATCGGTCCAGTAATGCAGTCATTGATACAAGTGCTTAGCTTTTATACACTGCTCCCTCTGAGGTTGCTGACTGGGGAGTTTTCCCTTGTAGCATTTGAAGTGCATCTATCATTTCAGCTTTCATGTCTTGAATTAGTTATTCTATGGTAACATGAAAAGCTCAGGGCACTTTAAACACTAGTTTGAACTTCGTATGGTTAATTATGGACAGCACTGGGTAAACAGATATAGTGTGTACTTTACATTATGGCCTGTCTTTGTATTAGGTCACTGTCTTGCAAGGGTTGATGGGACCAGTACTGATCTTATCTCTGAGGGGGAAGAAGAGAAGGCGTGGCTCTCATAGTTTGGAAAAAAGAAAGTCACGCAGTCCATAAAAATAAACATTGAAAGTGAAATTCCACTCTTGCTAAAAAGGAAAAATCCTTCAGGGCTGGATTAAATGCAAACACTATTTCCTCTATGTAACGATTGTGGAATTATCTCCGTGGTCAGCGCACAAGATGTGCGCTGACACTGCGGAAGTCCTCCACAAGCGTATAAAACGACAGAACCCAGCTTTGGTGCAATGCACCTGTAGAGGGGAATTCCCACCGGCAGATGGAGCTGTGGAGTGCAGAGGAACAAAGCCTCTGCACTACCACAGAAGCCAATAGGAATTGTACAAGGGGAAGCAATACAGGGCAAGATAGCCGCCAGTGAAAGAGAATGAGCACAGAGACAGAATGTATGTGTGTCCACCAATCTAGTCGCCACCCGGCGACGGTGAACACACAACAGCGGAAACCAAGTGGGAATGCAATCGCAAGAGTGGCGATTACCAACAGTGACACAAGACCGAGTAGAGACAGAGCACAAGTGTAGCGAGAAAGACACACCAAACAACAATGATCAGAAAGCCAAGGAAAATAACAAACGCACTCGCTGAGCACGGTCGCCGCATGTAAAGCACAACAGCAACAAAACACGCTAATGGCGCGGTCTCCGCACGAAAAGCGCAATAGAGACAAAACGCGCCAACCCTAACTAATCAATGAAACACGAAAAATGAATAGAGAACGCGAACGCTTGCTAAACGGTTACCTCACCGAGCCTACAGCAAGGGTTCGTTCCAGACAAGACAGACAGAAGGAGTAACCAGTAGCAACCGCAGCTCTGGCCTACACTCCCAGACAGAGTACAGAAGGAACCACCGCCACTACCGCTAGGGCGAATGCGATCCCAACAGACAAAACGATTTCCTGTCGACCGCCGCTGGCGACAAGACAATCGCAAAGGAAAGACAGAACGATTCGCTACTGCCAACCGCTGGCGACAGCGCAATTGCAAGAACAAGACATGACAGAATAGGCAGCACAAATATACACAATCCTGACTGCACTAAACAGGAATGCAAGGAGCACTCTCAAAGGGTGTCTACTCTAAGCTAGCAATAATAGCCAACAATGAGCAGAGGGCTGAGACTCCAGGCAAGTTAGCAGGAACAAACCATCATGACCAGCAGGGAATTCTGGGAGCAAAAGGTATTTATACTGCAAGCCATCAAAGGAAGCAGCTAAGCAATTTGCATGAAAAGTGTATGCAAATTCCTCACCAGCAGAGCAACTCTGAAACTTCACATTGGGATTTGTGTTGTGTTCCCTGTAAAAACAAGAGTGAAACGGAAAAGTTTTTCATATTACCTGTGTGTTGTGTTGCATACAGTGAAGCATACAGTCAATAAAAAGTATGCTTCGCTATTAACACACGCATTATGCAGTAACTCACTGCTTGCAGTGCATTGGGATACTGCACGCCATTAGATTTTACCTGTCACATTCCAGGATACAATTTTTATTTATTGATCACTCGCCACAGTAAAAAAAATAAATGGTAACAACAATAGTATTTGTCTCAGGCAGATGGCTTTATGTACAGAGATGGTCAATGGTTTATCTAAAAAAAAATGTATTGTACAAGGAGAGCAACTTCAATTTAAAACCCCAAACATCCTTCAAAAACAGATTTCTCTATCTCAACTTTGTGATAACGATTTGTAGAATCAACTACTAAACTCGCAAACTTTAACTGCCACCCTACATCTGCAGCACACAAATTATGCATAAAAAACTGCAGATTAGGAACAAAAACAAAAGTCCATTCAGCATACTGACTTGACCTCTTCCCAACATGCATTCCATTTCCCACGGCTACCTTAGTTCTATCTCATTACGAGGTAGGCAGTTTATGTTAAACAGGGCAGAAACAGAGTGTATTAGTTAGAAAACCATAGTCAAAATCAAACTGAACATCGTGCAGCGTTTCTTGTAAGTGTGAAGAAAAAACGTTATACTTATCCCTCACTTCTGGAAAAGTAATTTACCACCATTTTCAACCAATCCATGTGATGTAGTAAATGCGTGTTTCTTTGGGCCCTGAGCATTCTGGGGGGAGAGGGGGGCTCAGTAGATTCAGATGTAGATTGGTTGGCTTGGGTTCTTTGAAGATTTGATTCATGCCATCAGCCTCTGTGATTTTCATTTTTGCAGGATATGGTACAGCGTACCTAGTTCCCTTGTTGATGAGCTCTATGCACACTGCTCCAAAGGCCTGGCGTTGCTTTGTTACTTCCATTGAGTAATCATTAAAGATCCACAGATGCAATTCCTCATATCTTACTGGTTCTCTTTTAAATGTAAATGTATTGAGGATTTTGACCTTATAATTACAGTCCAGAAAGTTGAACATTACCATTCTGGGGGGGGGGGGGCTGTTAGGGTTACCTTCTCTGGATGGACTCAACTGGTGAGCTCTTTCCATTCTGAACATCCCTTTAAGGCCTAGAAGGTCTGGTGGTGTATTTTCCCAAAAAGGCTGCAGTTCTGCTGGCTTGTGTTTCTCTGCCAGGCCTACAATACACAAATTGTTCCTCCATGACCGATGCTCCAAATCTTCCAATCTGCCATGTGGTATCTTGGTTTGCTGAGTCATCTAGTCCCCTCTTAGCTGTGGTATGCTCTTGATTGCATTGCTCCATTTCATTCAGTCTGTCTGCATGATGCTGGAACTCTTGTGTGACTCCCACTAAGGACTTGGAAACAGCTGCCTGCACGATTGTTTGCAGGTCTGGTTCTATCTGCTGCATTATTGCTCATTTGCTCTGGCTGGCTTGTGGTAGTCAATTCCCTGGCTCAGGGGGGACCCCCTGCTCTTCCTCATAACCTGTGTCCCAGTCCTGCCCATCCGAGTCTCAGCTTGTGTTTTTGGCCTTATCACTGTGTGCTGGTGCCAATTTGGATCCAGGCAACGCTGCTTCCGATTCCTTTTCAGTAGCAGATCACATCAAATAGCAATTCATCAAGTGCCTCGCTGCACTGTGATTCAGGGTAGCAATCCTTGGGTGTTTGTGGACTCTCCTGTCCTGTGCAAAGTCGCGGCTTCACGGAGTTCCGATAGCCTCCTCCTAAATGCAGGTGCTGCAGCCAGAAATCATTTATGGATACTGTTCTATATATGTCTGATCTGTATTTCTGTACTCTATAAGGTCAAGTACAGATGTTTCTAACTAGTTTTAACTAGGCAAATATGAAAAGTCACAAATAAATGTGATTATGCACAGAGCTCCACCTGCTGGTTTCACCTAAATGTGTTATGATTTTTTTTTACTGGTGCACTACTACAGAGAGAGTTAACTCCAAAAATAACTATTAGGTATAATTTCACTGTCACAATCAGTGATACTCAGATACTCTCCAATCACGGATTCGACAATTCGGCCGTGGTTGAAAAAAAATCCAGAAACGGCGTGATTAATTTCCTGGATTTTAAACAGACTCACAAATTCGACCCAGATTTTTCCTGTAAATGAGGCAATCACGGAAATTCACGGCCGTGATTACAGAAGAGGTGTTATAGCTAATAGCAAAGCCCCCATATATGCTATAATCACCAAAATTGCATGGATTATAAAGGTGAGATGTGGCTACAACTTAAAAAAATTCAAAACGAACTTTTAGTTTTTGAGAAAATCGATTTAAAAATTAAAAAAAAAAGTATTCATGATTAAAAAGCCGCCAAAACTCACCGACTTTAACAGTTAATAGCAAAGCTCCCTTACATGGTAGGAACACCACATTTTCCAAATATGTTAAGAAGTGGGAACAAGAGGAAAACATTTTTCAAAAAGAGTTTTTGAGAAAATCGATTTTAAAATTTCAAAGGAAAAAAGTATACATTTAAATGCGGCAAATGACAGTGCTTAGTGAAACAATTCCTGCCGATTTTAGCAGTTAATAGCAAAGCCCCCTTACATGGTAGCAACACCACATTTTCCAAATATGTTAAGAAGTAGGAAAAAGAGGAAAACATTTTTCAAAAAGAGTTTTTGAGAAAATCGATTTTAAAATTTCAAAGGAAAAAAGTATACATTTAAATGCGGCAAATGACAGTGCTTAGTGAAACAATTCCCGCCGATTTTAGCAGTTAATAGCAAAGGCCCCTTACATCCTAGCGACACCAAATTTGCAGGATATGTTAAAAAGATGGTGGGAAACAATATTTAAAAAAAATATTTTTTTGTGTGCTGATAGGGGGGAATTTTTTTTTAAATGACGTGGGGTCCCCCCTTCCAGAGCCTCTGTAGCCCCTTGTCCCCCATGCAGGCTGGGATAGCCAGAATGCGGAGCCCTGGCCGACTGGAGCTTTGCACCCTGAGCTATACCAGCCCGCATGGTCCATAATATGGGTGGGGATCTGGGGGAGAGAGGCGGCCAAGCCTTCCCCTCTCCCCCGGAGCCCTTGTCCATCCCCACCTCCGGTGCCCCAGGAGGAAATGGGGGCAACGACTCCCTGGGTGGGTTCATGGTGGCGCCCCCCACCACCCTCCCAGGAGAAATTAGAATAGGGGTAAAAGTACAGTTAAATGAAACAAAAACACAACCACGAAAAAATTATTTTATTATTCTAAATTAACCATAAATACTTACCTGTACCTTCAAAAAAAAGTTCCCATGGCAATATCCTCAGAAATGTCCCACGCCAATATCCTCTAATCTTGCGATCTTCATTAACTTGATTGATTGACGCCACACCTGACACCACCCACGCAGCTATACTAGTTAGTATAGCTGAAAATGTGTCCTTTAGGATGCATAGCCGTGGTCTCCGGCTGTCCTCCCGCCTCCTCACCTGTCACCCTTACCTAGCCTGGCACCTGGTGCACCCATGGGTGCACCATGTGGAAGGCTAGGTGAGGGTGAAGGCAGGTGGGGAGGACAGTGGGAAGCAGCGGCTATACGTCTGCATAGGATGCATTCTCAGCTACACTAAAGTGTATAGCTGAAAAGCATCTTTAAATTTTGGCTCCAAGGCTCCCTATTGGTCTGTTTGACGCCCACATGCTTCAAACTGCTGCTTACAAGAACAGGCCCTGTCCCTATAAACGTGCCACTTTTTAGACAACAACCCGTACATAATGAGGTAACCAATTACTCCTGCAATTAGCCCCCTAGTCCTCGTTACACAATTAATATTGTTGTTTTTTTATTATTGTTGTAGTACAAGGGGAAAAGTACATAATGCAGTAAAATATACCTCTATTTCAATTGTATCACTCAGAAAATGTAAGTTTTTTTGATAAACAGGCTTAGTGGTCAGATACAATTTGTGTTATTTATCCACAAGAGCACTATTCATTTTAAAACTACAATGGCTTCAAATCACTAAAACACGTTCGGTAAAAATGTCATGTTCGGTAATTTACCTCATGCGGTATTTCAGACTTTTTTTTTCCAAATTCACTAAGATTTTAAGACATGCGGTAATGGTTCGGTAATTTACCTCAATAGTTGGTGATTGACATTTCTCAAAATGTTTGGTAAAATCAGCTGTTTTCTGTTTTATGGAATGTGCTTAGATTTTGTAAATTGAGCCCTATACGTAAATGCTAAGAAATGAAATTATTATTGGAAAAAGTGCATAAATATCATTTAGGTGTCAGAATATATATAAAGTTATTGCAAATTAAATAGGAACACAGCTTATGCTAGGGTCACACCATACAATATGCTCCTGATCAATAATGGGATCAATTTGTAGATCACTACTGCACAAAGAATTCTAGATTGTGAGTGGATCAGACAACAGAAAAGTGTATGGTGTGTACCGAGCATTAAATGTCAAAACTGCTCTGGTCTGTAACATGTAAACAACCTCTAGTTGTGAAGTGGCTACTGGTAAAAAGGGAAGGGGAATGATATTCAGCTTGTAAGTGCAAATGTTATACCAGATCTTTGTGCTGTATGGGAATAGTCCTAGCTTGTCCCTTAAGCACTGGGGCATACGGTAAATTCAACATTTCTTCAAAAGTAAGGCATCCATGAAACACAAATGTGCCAACTAAATTAATTTGTGGATTTGAGTGTTTTGGGTTGTAATACTATATTGCGCACACAATGGTAGTGCCGTGTCTGTTTTCTCAATGTGATGCACAGGGACTAACTTATCGTCTTTCCCCAGGCAGTTAATACATTCAGGTCAGTTTGCAGGAGCAGCTACTGTATGTTCTCCAATGATTTCCAACCAAGTTTGTAAATCAGGCTCTGTGTTTCTATGTTACTACACAGAGATGACCTCCTGTCACAACAATCCCAAAATAGAAGGCTCCCAATTGTCATGTGTCAGCATCACTTTAGTTGTGGCTGTGAATAGAATAGATTATGAGCTACACAGAAACGACTACACTGTAAAATATGTCATTTTCTGTGCAGCCAAGCAAACCGTTGAATGCAATGTTTTAAACACTTCGTATTTAACAAATACACTGTAAATTAACTAGTTAACCACTAAGGTTTTTTTCCCCTTATGGACCAGAGCAATTTTCACAATTCAGCGCTCCTCTCATTCATTCGTCACAAACTTTTTCATTATTTATCACAACAAAATGATCTATATGTTTTGGGGTTTTTTTCCCACGAATTAGGCTTTCTTTGGGCGTTACATTTTGCTAAGAATTATTTTATTCTTAGGCTACTTTCCCATCAGGATGTTGCGTTTGATGCGACGTTAAGGTCGCACAACGTGCCCCTAATGCAACGCATTGTGCACTATAAATTGGATGTTATAGTGCATTCTTTAGCCCTGCATTTGGTGCGCCGTTTTCGTCGCACGTTGATGGAACGAAAACGGCGCATGCGTTACATATAAAAAAAAATACATTACTGAGCATGTGCAACACAACTAACGCAGCAGATTAATTGCTAAACGCTCAGCATGCTGCACTTTCTAATAACGCCTCACGTTACACACAAATGCAACGTGTGCACTGTGAATGTCGCACAGACTTAGTATTGCTGTGCGTTAGTCTGCGTTATAAAATTTTATAACGTGCGACTTTAACATCACACTGTGAAAGAGGCCTAATGCATTTAAATGGAAATAATAAGAAAAAATGTGAAAAAAATATTCTTCTAATGGTAAAAAATTATTATCATTATTTCTCAGTTTTCAGCCATAGAATTAAAATAAAATGTGTTACTGTGGATAAAAGACACACATTGTATTTGTCCATTTGTCCCAGGTATTACAACTTTTAAATTATGTCCCTAGTACAATGTACGGCGACAATATTTTATTTGGAAATAAAGGTGTATTTTTTTTTAGTTTGCGTCATTAATTATAAGCCCTTTCTTCAAAAAATAACAGTAAAATACCCTCATGACATACATATTAAAAAAAAGTTGAGCCTTTAAGGTAACTATATGTCCAGTTTATTCCTCCTGTGTAAACTGTGTACACAGGCGGAAGTAATGTGTGTTTACTTTCCTTTTTGGCAATGGCATCTCATTGATCACTCATTATTGATCATAGGCCCTTAGACCTGGGAACGGGAACTTCCCATTTACTGATCTGTGTACTAACAGGCAGTGATGAGAACGCACGTGGCAGCGTGCGGGGGAGTAAGCCGGATCGCACAGCAGCGATCATGGCTGGAGATGATTATCTACGTCCCTGTGACTTCAGATGAAGTCTGTTAAGGGTGTAGATATACTGCACACTGTGCAGTAACTAGTTAAAGGGGCACTATGGTGAAAATTTTTAAAATGTAAAATATTTAAAAATTACTTTTCACCTATGTTGCTGTAGGTAGTAAAGATCTGACAGAAGTGACAGGTTTTGGACTAGTGCAAATCTTCATAGGGGATTCTCAGCAAGGCTTTTATTCTTTATATATTCCCTAAAAAAGGATTTAAACAATGATTCTAGTCAGCCTTCCTGCTTGCTACACAGTTTTTGGCAGTTGGACAGAGCAACTGCCATTCACTAAGTGCTTTTGAAAATAAATAAATCCATGAGAATCCCCCATGAAGAGACGGACTAGTCCAAAACCTGTTGCTTCTGTCAGATTTCTACTACCTACAGTAAGTAACAGCAACATAGGAGAAAAGTAATTTATGGCTGTGATCAATGAGATGCCTCCCCCTACAACCACAAGCTTGTCTGCAGAGGACTTTGCAGCATATTTTGTGAGCAAAATTGAAACGCTACAGAACAGCTTTCAAAAGCAACCCTCTTCACCGGTCCAATCACCTCTTCCTTTTTCCTCTCCTCCCGGCAGCTCCCCCACTATTAACTATCCCTCTCCACATAACCACTCACCCACTCAAACCCCCTCCCTGCTAACCATCTTCTCTGCCTTAACTGAACAGCGTCTTTCTTCACTAATCTCTAAAGCTCATCTTACTACATGCGCCTCAGACCCTATTCCCTCTCATCTTATCCCCCAGCTCTCCTCCCCCCTCATTCCTGCTTTAACAACACTGTTTAACCTTTCCATCTCAACTGGCATTTTCCCTTCTTCATTTAAACAAGCTATCATAACACCACTAATCAAAAAACCCTCCTTAGACTCTACTGCCCTTTCTAATTACCGCCCAGTCTCTCTCCTCCCCTTTGCCTCCAAACTGCTGGAACGCCACATTTACTCAGAGTTGTCTAACTTTCTCTCTGCTAATTCCCTGTTGGACCCCTTCCAGTCTGGCTTCCGCCCTCAACACTCTACGGAAACCGTTCTCACTAAGGTTGCCAATGACCTCCTAGTTGCTAAAGCCAAAGGCAGATTTTCGGTACTAATACTCCTAGATCTGTCCTCTGCCTTCGACACTGTTGATCATACCCTGCTTCTCCAGACCCTCTCAACACTGGGAATCAAGGGCCTAGCACACTCCTGGCTCAACTCTTACCTGTCTGGATGTTCTTTCATGGTCTCCTATGCCAATACCAACTCCTCTCCACGCCCACTGTCTGTGGGAGTACCACAAGGGTCCGTCCTTGGACCCCTCCTCTTTTCCATTTACACCCATGGCCTGGGACAGATAATAAGCTCTTTTGGGTTTCAACACCACCTCTATGCTGATGACACCCAAATTTATTGTTCTGCCCCAGACCTCTCCACACTACTATCTAAAGTCCCCAAATGTCTATCCGCTGTATCTACATTTATGTCATCCCGCTTCCTTAAACTCAATATGAGCAAAACGGAGATTGTGATATTTCCACCTTCGCTCTCTGTTCCACCTCCCATTGTCACAATCAATGTAGAGAACACCCCAATAGCATCAACCCCCAAAGCTCGTTGCCTAGGGGTAACTCTGGACTCTGAGCTCTCCTTTAAACCACATATTAACACTTTAACTACCTCCTGCTACTTCCATCTCAAAAACATCTCCAGAATCCGTCCCTTCCTTTCACAAGAAGCAACTAAAATGCTTGTGCATGCCCTAATCATCTCCCGTCTTGACTACTGCAACACCCTACTCTGTGGTCTACCAAAAAGCAGACTGGCACCCCTCCAATCCCTACTAAACTCTGCGGCCCGTCTCATCCACCTCTCTTCTAGATCCTCTGAGGCAGCCCCTCTCTGCCAATCCCTCCATTGGTTACCAGTTGCCCAAAGGATCCAGTTTAAACTTCTCACACTTGCATACAAAGCTCTACACAAGCTGTCGCCTCCATACATTTCCTCTTTAATCTCCAGATACCTCCCCGCTCGGACCCTCCGTTCCTCACAGGAGACCCTTTTGTCCTCCAGCCTAGTCACCTCCTCTCACTCTCGCATCCAAGACTTCTCACGGGCGGTCCCTCTCCTCTGGAACTCTCTCCCTCAGCCGGTTCGTCATGCCACGAGTCTGGAAACCTTCAAACGTACTCTGAAAACACACCTGTTCAGACAAGCCTATAATTTGCTATAGGCAGCACTGAAGGCACACTGGCTCACCCACTAATCCTGTTGTTTCCTTCCCCTTTGTTTCCTCCCCTCTACCCTCTAGATTGTAAGCTCGCAAGGGCAGGGACCTCCTCCTAGTGTTTCTCATACTGCTGAAATTTTAACATATGTATATGTACCAACTACATATCAACTATGTATGTATCTGTATTTATTCTATTCAATGTCATGACTGTACAGTGTCTTGTATTTCTTATGTATATTTGTTCCCCATTATTTGTTTGTACTATGTACAGCGCTACGGAAGATGTTGGCGCTATATAAATAAAAAATAATAATAATAATAATAATGGCTCATTTTACTCTGGAAAAAACATACTTCTTATTTATATATGTTTGCACATATTTTAAATTTTAATTTTTTTCACCGTAGTGCCCCTTTAAACGTGCACATCAAGCAAGTAACATCAAGTGTAATATCTTTCTGCAAAGCACTACAATCTGAGAATAGAAAAATCTGTGAAATAAGTATTTACATTATTATTACAATGCAGGCCTTCAACACTACAATTAACATTAGATCTCTACTTAAATATATGTGAATCAACCATTTAAAGTGTCAATTGACTAAGTAGTGAGAGGTCATTAAGGCTAAATTCTAAATATATGTATATGGTTGTTAGAATGGTGGAGTCCTGTTGAGCTCAGCACAGGTGTTCAGAGTGGAGTCTTATGCTGGGTACACACCTTATGTCTTTTCATGCGATTTAGCCACCCGATCGTTTTTTCAGCACGATTTCGCACTCGATTCTTTTATCTTCATTCGTTTTTTGTATCTTATTCCATTCACCGCTATGAGAAATCGAGTGAGGAAATGATCGGGAGCAATATCGGACATGATAGAGTTTATCTATCTGATCCATCTATCACACGAAAAAACTTAACATGTGTACTCAGCATACACTGGCCTTCACCAGAGGATCCTGCAATGGTCTATTTCCCTAATTCCCTCTCTAAAATTATTCCATTCATGTGGAATTAAGATGAGGGTAGATTATGGTTAGGAGAGGGGTGGTTAAGTGTTAGCAGGTGGGGGTTAAGTGTTAGGCATGGACAGAGGGAAGTCTTAGGGTTAGGCATCAGTAGAGGGAGTTCTTAGGGTTGGGCATTGGTAGAGGAAATTCTTAGGGTTGGGCATCGGTAGAGGGAGGTCTTAGGGTTAGGCATTGGTAGAGGGGGGGTTCTGTTTGAGATTAGGGTTAGGTTAAGACGTAGTAAACTATCGGTAAGGATTACCAACAGTATTAAAAATTAAGTAGTAGAATATGGGTATTGTTACCGATATTCTACTAGTGGCAATCTCCCAAGTCCTTTTTCCAGGCAACTTTTTTACATGTATGCCTATACTCTATTCAAAAAAATATACTTCACCTGTGCTACTACATGCATTACAGACCAAAAGACCAAGGTTTCACACAAATCTGTTCTTCAAGCTTCATCAAATGCATCTGGTTTGCACCAACAAAATTACAGTAGAATGAAATTCTCCTCCATTTGATATTTTAAGCTGTAGATTTTCTAGCACAGAAGCAAGACTTACACATAGAAATATTTGAGTGGTTAATTGAATAATTCTCTGTATGATGTGAATTGTAAGTGTTGAGTACAACGTTCTTTTCCGAGAGCTACAGGGCGACTGATATAAACACTTCACATAATTATTTATTTTATTGGAATCATCTGCCTCAGCGCCTTTTCACTGTTAGAAGCTGTCAACAAAGGCAGCAAACCCGTAAAACTGAACTGTAAGATAAACAAATATGTAATGGCTCTTACTATGCGGCCATTTCAAAGAAACCCATTACATGGTGACCTAATATAGATAAGCAGCCAGATCAGCTCCAGATGTCTAAAATTCAAATAGTCATTCAAAGTCAATTTATGGTATTAACAACAAAATCATAAGTGGTGGCAACAGCAGAGAATAAGCCTAGAGTAAGCATGTAAAACTCGCTTACAAAGGGCCCAACACAGGAGACCGATAATACAAAAACAAAACTACAAAGTATGGTTGAAGGCTCCATATATTTTATAGCGTATGCCATTTTTGCTTTTTTGGAGTTTTTGGAAATTCATAGCTGGCTACAAACTGAAATGAAAAGATGATCTTTAATAATATTAAAACCTGTGTCCCCTGTTAAAAATATATTAAAGTGAACCTGAAGGGAAAATAAAGAGAATTAATTCTATGTGTAGTACCGATTGTAAATAAAACCTTACTAACATTGAAAATGAGTCTCATATTTTTATTTTAGCTTAATGGCTTTATTTTTAAGATTCCATAAGGGCTGGTTCACTCCAGGGGCCATATGCAATTCACTTTTTCACCTGAGTTTTCTCCAGGGTGATATTTTCAGAACTTGTCAATAAAATGCCTTTTACACAACTAGCAAGCGCACAAATACTTAAAATAATTTTGAAAGTACTTTTCATTATTATTATTATTATTATTATTATTATTATTATTATTATTATTTAGTACTTATATAGTGCGGACTGCAGCACTGTACAGAGTATATTGTCTTGTCACTTACTGCCCCTCAGAGGATCTCACAATCTAATCCCTACCATAGTCATATGTCTATATTGTGTAGTGTATATATTGTAGTCTAGGGCCAATTTAGGGGGAAGCCAATTAACTTATCTGTATTTTTTGGGGGTGTGGGAGGAAACCAGCGTGCCCAGAGGAAACCCACGCAGACACGGGGTAAAACATACAAACTCCATGCAGACAGTGCCCTGGCTGGCATTCAAACTGGGGACCCAGTGCTACAAGGCGAGAGAGCTAACCACTATGCTTCCGTGCTGCCCACCTACTTTTTACTACTTTTTCAATTGCAAAGTGCTAAAAAGGTAATTCAAGTTGAAGATGATGAAACATTCTTGGTTTTAAATTTGTGTCAACCTCTGATCTTTGGTTCCATTCCATTAGTTCCCAGCTTTTGGCCTTATCTAGGTCTTGGCCTTAAAATAACATATAATTTATTGCCTTGCCAGCTGTTTATGCAGTGCTGTATGCTGTGTTTGATCTGTGAGTTACAAATCTGTCCAGCCATACATGCAGAGTCTCCTTTAAATCCAGCCTACAAGGCTGAGACTTTCATTCAACCTCTCCACCATCTCACCTGCACTCAGTCTGCTAATTAAGATGCTGGCAGCCTGATTGCATATAGCTAGGATAGGAGGTCAATTTTGACCACTGGTCAGTTTTGAGCTTCTGAACTCAAAGTGCATCAGTAACTCTAAGTGTTCAGAAAATACAACAACCAGAATTAGACCAGAATTGAACCAGAAGAGAACAGAAGGAACTGACAGAAAACTCTGCTTCTCTGGTTAGTTGCAAAAATGTTTAACCTAGTGTTTACTAACGGCCTGCTCTCCCCAGCCATCCTCAAATCTCTCCACACACTACATCCCCCTGCTTTCAGCAATATGCTGTACATTTCACCATCCCTCCTATCCACTCCAAAGATCGCCTCTCATGAGATTTTCTTGTACTTACAACCTCACCTTCCTTGTCATTCTACGTCTAAATATAAGTCTACATCACAACTTCTGCTCCGCTACATCTGCCTACTCCTCCTCCTTGTTGCTGGGGACATTTCACCTAACCCTGGACCCCCACTCCCCCCTGCTAATCACACTGTTTGCAATAAATCAAATTTCCCTCCCTCTTATTGTAACCTTATTAATATTCCACTCCTTCCCCCTCCGATCTCGGCTGCCCTCTGGAATGCCAGCTCAGTCTGCAACAAACTGCCCATTATCCATGATCTTTTCATTTCCAATGCTCGCACATTCTTTGGGATCACTGAAACCTGGTTGACCCCTTCTGACACTGTCTCACCTGCCGCCCTCTCCTGTGGAGGTTTCCACTTTAGCCACACTCCTAGAAGTGGGAATAAACATGGCGGTGGTGTGGGCATTCTCCTCTCAGATAAATGCTCCTCGTATTCACTCGTCTATGTTCGGTCACTGACTTTACTAATGATCCACTACCACTCTCTGACCATAACCTACTTCGCTTCTCTCTCTCCTCCTCTTTTCCTACCACCCTGGCACAAGCACGCCCACATATTCGCAGAAACTATCGCAATCTAGACATGCAATCTGTCTCTGATGCCCTGGCACCTCTCCTCACACAATCCTTCACTGGCCCAGACTCGGCTGCTATACACTACAACAGCTCCATTACAAAAGTCATGGATGACTTCGCCCTCCTCGTCAATCCCCGCCCTCACCGTGCCTGTCGCCAACCCTGGATGACCAAAACCACTAAACAGTTAAAAAGATGCTCTAGAGCAGCTGAACGGCACTGGAGGAAAAGTAACACAAGTGAGGACTTCATCTCATATAAAATTGCCTTGAACAACTTCAGAAATGCACTCTCTGTGGCAAAAAAGTCCTATTTTTCTTCCCTAATATCCGCCCATTTACACAATCCAAAACGCTTGTTCAGCACCTTCAACTCCGTTCTCCATCCCCCTTCTCCTCCTCCTTCATCTTGTTATCAGCTGAAGAATTTGCAACATACTTCACTGATTAAATTGACAAAATCAGAAGTGAATTCTACACGCAGCCCTCAAATCCCACCCCCTCACCTCTCATTGACTGTTCTCTAACTGCCTTCTCTCCACTCTCTGAACACTCTCTCTCCTCTGTAATTGCCAAAGCTAACCTAACCACCTGTACTTTGGATCCTATTCCCTCCCATTTCATTCCGCAGCTATCCTCATCTCTCTTGCCTGCACTAACAACGCTATTTAACCTGTCCCTCTCTACTGGCATCTTTCCGTCCCCACTCAAAAAAGCTGTTGTGACACCACTACTTAAAAAACCTTCTCTAGATCCTACCACACTTGCCAACTACCGCCCAGTGTCACTTCTCCCATTTGCATCCAAACTACTTGAACGCTATATACATGCAGAATTAAGCCATTATTAAACTGCTAACTCCCTACTTGATCAGTTCTAGTCTGGCTTTTGCTCTAACCACTCCACGGAAACAGCCCTTACCAAGGTGGCCAATGACCTTCTTACAGCCAAATCCAAAGGTCAATTTTCCATACTCATCCTTCTTGACCTGTCATCAGCATTTGATACTGTCGACCACACCTTACTCCTACAAATACTTTCAAATGTATACTTTCACATGGTTATCTTCCTACCTCTCTGGAAGGTCCTTCACAGTCTCCTACTCAAATCTCTACTCCTCATGCTTTGTATGTCGGAGTTCCCCAAGGCTCTGTCCTTGGTCCTCTCCTCTTTTCCATCTACATGCATGGTCTTGGTGATTTAATCAACTCATTCAGGTTTCCATACCACCTCTATGTAGACGATACACAACTGTACCTCTCTGCCCCAGACCTTAACTCCCTCCTTAAACGTGTTTCTGACTGCTTGTCTGCTATATCCTCCTTCATGTCCTCTCGCTTCCTAAAACTTAATATGAGTAAAACTGAACTAATAATTTTTCCACTTCCTCTGTCTACCTCCCTGCCTGAAGTAACAATAAATGTTAATAACACTCCCATAACTTCAGTTCCCAAAGCTCGGTGCTTGGGGGTGATATTCGACTCATCTCTCTCTTTTATTCCTCATGATGTTCACTCCATAACCAGTTCCTGCTATCTTCAACTCAAAAACATATCTCGCCATGATTATTTTTCTATTTCAAATGGTACCCATCAGGGTTGCCCCTTGTCCCCCTTATTATTTGCATTATCCATAGAACCTTTGGCTGCTAGGGTCAGGGGCAACCCTGATATAACGGGCATAGAGCATGGGGATTCTAGATATAAATTATCGTTATTTGCAGACGATGTTCTTTTGACATTGTCTAGACCCATGCTTTCTTTACCGATGTTGCAGAAGGAATTACAAGAGTATGGCTGTTATTCCAATTATAAAATTAATAACTCAAAATCAGAAATTCTACCTTTTTTCCTATCCCCTTTGGAAAGTACTATACTGAGAGACAAATACGCCTATAGAATCCAATCAAATACTCGAAACACTAAGAAGGCGGTACATTTGAATATCACACCAACAATTCAGAGGATAAGCAGGGATCTCTCGAAATGGGATACTTATCCAATTTCATGGGTGGGACGAATGACATCATTTAAGATGAATTCTCTGCCTAAATTAGTATATTTAATGTCTGTTATGCCTTTATGGCTTCCACGCTCTTTTTTTGTTCCCCTACAAAAGAAGCTCTTTCACTTTATTTGGAACCACAGACCCCCAAGGATAGCTAGGGGTACGCTTATGCTTCAAAGGCAGCTTAGGGGTCTGTCTGTTCCAAATATTTACAACTATTATATAGCTTGTCAGCCCAGGCAGATATTGGCATGGGGCTCTAAGACTCCTCATGCCCCATGGGCAAAAATAGAATTTTTGCAATTTTCACCCTGGCACCCTAGCTTAGCTTTACTGTCTACAAACAGTATTGTTCCTTCCAGTACAAAAATACTTACCTCAATTACTGCTAATCTAAAGCTCTGGAAACATTTACACAGATCATTGACCCTATTTTCTAAAGATTCAAGTCTTCAACCATTGTTTGGCAATCCCCAATTTCCGCCTGGAATCCCAGAACTCTCCTTTTCTCAACGGAAAATCAATCAAGTTTTATGGATTAAAGACATTCTGGATCCCTTTACTATGCGATTGTACTCATTCGAAGTTCTGAAGGAGCGGTTAAACCTGTCGAACTCACATTTCCTGCAATACCTTCAGATTCGAAGTTTTTTATACTCACTTTCTCCAACATTGACTTTCCCTGCTAAAACGGATTTAGATAGAATCTGGGAGATGGGCCCTACATCTAAAGGAATTATATCACAGCTCTATACTTGGATTAACCGCCCAGATAAGGGTCCGTCGGATTTTCTATTGAGTTACATGAGATACTGGGACTCGGTCTGCAAAACAAACACCCCATTTCATCAGTGGGAAAAAATATGGTGCAATATTGCTAAATCTTCGTTATGTGTTACAACTAAAGACAATATTTATAAGATATTAATGTTATGGTACAGAACTCCTGAACGATTGCATAAATGCTATCCTAATGTTTCTTCGTTATGTTGGCAGGGCTGTGGCCAAATTGGTTCTATGTTTCACTTATTCTGGGATTGTCCAAAGATTCAGAGTTATTGGTCTATGATTATCGACACTATTCATTCCCAGATAGATATAGAGATTCCGAAAGATCCTTGGATATGCGCTTTGGGCAAACTAATCTCTAAAATCAGAACGCATACCCAAAGATTAGTGAATCATTATCTAACAGCTGCTAGATGTTTGATAGCTTTACATTGGAAAAAGACCACCTGTCCTTCTAAACAAGAGTTTCTGGCTAGAGTGGCCTATGTTTATAAATTAGAATATCTCACAGCTCAATTGTCGGACTCTATTCACAGATTTAATAAGATCTGGGAACGATCTCCTCTGTTTGTAAGCTGAGTAGGGTGTAGCAAGACCTGAATTTGGGATCTTGGCATTCTGGGCCTCTACAGTCTTCACGATCTTCTAACTAAAGGACATAACCCAGACACTCGACTCGTTCTTCTTTCTTCTATCCTTTCTCTTTTTCTTCTCTGTCTCCCTATCTATTCTCTTTAACTTCTTTAGGTATCTGTCTTAGAAATAATTTAAAAAAAAATCTCTGAGAGGTTATCTGATAATTGATACATTCCAGGGTTATCTACATAGGGTATGGTTGGATGATTGGGAATAATGTAATTCCCACCACCATTCCAGTTTCAATCTGTTATATTGCTTATACTAATATAGATTCCCTGGTGTTTCACTGCACTGGATATTGTCTATTTTTTCAGGAGCCCCTGATGAGTCCGGCGTGAGGACGAAATGCGTAGGGCGGAGCTTAACGTCTGACGTCACGCGCACACCCGGAAGCGAGTGGACCGGCCGGTCACTGTTACTAGCGCGGATCTATACCAAAACACCGGGCTGGAGGAAGGAATATAGCTGGACACCGCGGAGTGGGAAATCCTTCTATGTGTCAGCGGATGGGCATCGGTAAAAGTGACTTGTGACATGCATGAACTTGCCCTGGACGCGTAAGTGCATTTCTATGTGCGCCCAGAGGCAAGCATTTACAGTTTTACGCTATGTTTGCTTTTATTTGTTTTATTTGAGATTCACTGGAATAAAAGACCTCAGGAGAGGTTATATTTTATGAACAGGAGTGGAAGAGCTTGTGTTCGCAAGGCACTACTAAGCGCAGTTTCCACCTGTCTGTAGAGGTGGGCTCCATCTGGTGAGCATATTGTTGTGTAGGGAGTGGGACCCCCACGGCATGGAATGAGAGCACGGCTTACACAGAGTGACACTGCTGAGGAACACATTATTTGTTGTATGGACAGTATTACCCTATGTCGAGATTTGTTTCTATTACAGGACCATTACTACTCACACATGGATATGAGCACTGCTTAAGATCCACCATTAATTGAGGTGGTCTGAATCTGGTGAGCATATAAGGAGAAGGGGTGTGGGTCTATGAATTGATAACACCAACCCTCACAATTCACTAGAACACTTCTGGGTGGCGTGTTGTTCATTACCGATGATCTGAACGTTATCACCCTATGTGGAGATTTTTTTGTATTTTTCTAGGAATGGTGAATTCAACTACATTTCCTCAGTGAACCTTTAGCAGTAATCCTAATGGTGGATGACATTTTTCTGAAAGGAACTTTGAGGACTTTTGTAAGATAAATTACAGTGTTGTGGACTTTTTGATCTAAAACTGTGAGCAATAGAGTCTGGTGAGCGCAGCAGATACATTTGTATATTGTTCTAAGCTTTTACTTCTCAATAAAAATTTGAATAACAAAAAAAAAACATATCTCGCACCCGTCCTTTTCTCACTCAAGACACAACTAAAATGTTAATACATGCCCTTATAATTTCTCGTCTGGACTACTGCAACATACTACTCTGTGGACTACCTTCTAACAGACTGGCCCCGCTCCAGTCGGTACTGAACTCAGCTGCTCGTCTCATTCATCTTTCTTCTCGGTCTTCCTCTTTGTCAAGCTCTTCACTGGCTGGAAATTAACCAGAGGATTCAGTTCAAACTCCTAACCCTAACCTACAAAGCTCTCCACAATCTCTCTCCCCGGTACATATCCTCACTAATTTCCAGATACAAACCCAATCGCAATCTCAAATCGGCACATGATCTTCTGTTGTCCTCCTCTAGAATCAAATCCTCACATTCACATTTACAAGACTTCGCACGCGCTTCACCCCTCCTCTGGAATGCCCTCCTACAACACATCCGTCACTCGCCAACCTTTGCTAGTAGACGGGCCCCCACTTTGGGTGGCCTTCTTTCCCCCAGCCTTTTTTCCACAAAGAATAGCCAACCGTGTTGGCTTACTACGGTGGGCTCATACAAATGTGGATCTCGTACGTGTAATTATTGTTCCTTGCATTCAGTTACTAAAACGGTCACCTCTTTCTCTAGTGGTAGAACCTACCGCCTGAAACAATACATCAACTGTGGTACTAAATTTGTAGTGTATGTAGTGTCTTGTCTTACATGTCAGCTTCAATATGTAGGTTGTATGATCCGACCTCTAAGGGAACGCATTGCGGAACATTATAGAGGCGCTGGCTGGCTGACAGCGGAAATTTCCAATGTCGCCAGGCATTTTCGCCAAGTACATGCATGTGATATGTCATCTTTCTCATTTCAGGCGGTAGAACGTATCTTAAAACCACCAAGAGGAGGTGATTTATATAAGATCCTACTTACTCGAGAAGCCTACTGGATCTTTCAATTAGATACACGAATACCGAAGGGCTTAAACTCGAGATGGGATCTTAACCGTATTATGTAAGACATACCTCTTAATGTAAGTTAATTTAATTTAATTTAATTTATCTGCTTCACTCTGTTTTACCCATGAAATCTTTATCTTCAAATAGATACTTTATTTTTCCATTTTTCTACTTTTCTCAGAATTAATATTGTATCAATATTTATGCTGTGTGTTTTCTATATGAATTTTCTATATGAATTTTCTATATGAATTTCTTGACTGTTATGTTATCCTTTTTAATTGATTTTATAACCCCTCCCAGCCTTTTGGACTACCTTAGGATGTTCCTCTAGATTGGCTGGGGGCGGGTAAAAAGGGTGTGGTGTGTGGAGTATTTAATTTCACTGTTTCACTTTGGATTCATGCTATGACAAAGGACCAGTGTGTGTCCGAAACATGTCAGTGTATCTTGTGCTGTGTCACTAGTATTCAATAAAGCAATTTTGATTTTTTTGCAACATTGAGCGGAACCTCACCTTTCTTTTTCCACTCACAAACCTTTGTTGCCGTTAAACGCTTTCTAAAAACACACTTGTTTCGACAAGCATATGCGCTACCTTAGGCCACTTCCCTTTGTCCTAAGACCAAATTGCACTCCTACTAGGTATCCTAAAAAACACAGCCTTTATATATTTGCTGCATACTACCCCCCCTCCTGCCCCCCCCCCCCCCATTCCCTTTAGATTGTAAGCTCGCAAAGCCAGGGTTCTCTCCCCCTTTTGTGTCTTGGTAACCATTATACATTATATTCAGCATGTTAATTTTACCACTGTCATTACCAATTCTATAATTTGTTTTTGTATCATTCTTTGTATTTTGTCACTAATGATGTATCTTGTATTTTGGTGTACACCATTGTCTGTATTATTATGTACCCCATGTTTGTTTCTTACTTTGTACAGCGCCACGGAATATGTTGGCGCTTTATAAATCAATAATAATAATAATAATAATCTCCTAGGAGAAAACTCAGTAGAAAAAGTGAATTGTTTATGGGCCCAGGAGAGATTCACAAAAGAGTAGAGCAGAGAGCAGGACTAAAAACACTACAGGAAAAGGTGAACAACAGAAGTTGACCTCTGTGTCAGGAATGTAGATTCTATGCTGCATCATCAATTTTAAAAAATGTAGATGTAGGTACATAAGGGGTTCCGTGTGTTTGTTTTTACACATAATTAAAACACCTGCAAATGTAAGAAGCAAACTTATGTATCAGATTTTTGCTGTAAAGAATCCCCTAGTATCTTAAGAAAACCATAGTTTGGTCAGAGACTCTATCTATATACAGGGTTCTTATTTAGAGACATTGGGCCATATGCAATTCACCTTTTCACCTGAGTTTTCTCCTAGGAGATAATGTTTCATCTTCGATTTAAAATAACTTTCCAGAAATTTTCAACTAAAAAAGTACCGAAAAGTAGGTGAGAAAGTGATATCAAAATCATTTTGAGTATTTTCTTGCTTTCTGGTGACTTAAAAGGCATTTTATTAACAAGTTCAAGAATATCACCTAGGAGAAAATTCAGGAGAAAAGGGGAATTGCATATGCGCCATTGGCCCATATGCAATTAACTTTTTCTCCGGAGTTTCCCCCCAGGAGATAATTTTTCACCTTTTATTTAAAATACCTTTTTTGCATTTTACAATTGGAAAAGTACCAAAAAGTAGTTGGAAAACCACTATCAAAAGTAATTTGAGTATTCTCTTGCTTGCTGTTGGTTTCAAATGTATTTTATTTACAAGTTGTGAAAATATCATCTAGGAGAAAACTCAGGTGAGAAAGTGAATTGCCTATGGGCCTTTGTTAGAAGCACAATACTGAGGGTTTAGGAGCATGTTGTTTGTGTTCCAGAAGGCCAGAGAGCAACTTATCAACTCCAATGTGCAGACTGGCCGACTATAGCGAGGAAAAACATGGGTTGTCAGATTACTGAATGGTAAACAATGCACAGTTAGAACAGACAATTATTTTCATGGAAGAAAGGGACTGGTCACCAGAAAATCCCATTTTTGCTCTGTTGCTGGGACTACACGGGTCGTTTCTGGAGCTCGATTGTGCAGCTGATCGTTTTGCCGCTCGATTCCCACTCCATTCTCTTATCTCCCGTTAATTTTTCTTATCTTTTTTTTTTAAATTCACTTCAATGACAAATCCAGCGGCAAAATGATCGAACGGTGATCGGACATGTCGAGAATTATCTATTTAACCATCTAATCAGCTCAGAAACAACCTGTGTATTCCCAGCATAAGATCTGGTGCCTGCTAGTGTTGGGCGAACATCTAGATGTTCGGGTTCGGGCCGAACAGGCCGAACATGGCCGCGATGTTCGGGTGTTCGACCCGAACTCCGAACATAATGGAAGTCAATGGGGACCCGAACTTTTGTGCTTTGTAAAGCCTCCTTACATGCTACATACCCCAAATTTACAGGGTATGTGCACCTTGGGAGTGGGTACAAGAGGAAAACAAAATCTAGCAAAAAGAGCTTATAGTTTTTGAGAAAATCGATTTTAAAGTTTCAAAGGGAAAACTGTCTTTTAAATGCGGGAAATGTCTGTTTTCTTTGCACAGGTAACATGCTTTTTGTCGGCATGCAGTCCTAAATGTAATACATATAAGAGGTTCCAGGAAAAGGGACCGGTAACGCTAACCCAGCAGCAGCACACGTGATGGAACAGGAGGAGGGTGGCGCAGGAGGAGAAGGCCACGCTTTGAGACACAACAACCCAGGCCTTGCATGAGGACAAGAAGCGTGCGGATAGCAATTTGCATTTTGTCGCCATGCAGTCATAAATGTAATACAGATGAGAGGTTCAATAAACAGGGACCGGAAACGCTAACCCATCACAGATGTTCATTGTTCATGTTACTTGGTTGGGGTCCGGGAGTGTTGCGTAGTCGTTTCCAATCCAGGATTGATTCATTTTAATTTGAGTCAGACGGTCTGCATTTTCTGTGGAGAGGCGGATACGCCGCCGATCTGTGACGATGCCTCCGGCAGCACTGAAACAGCGTTCCGACATAACGCTGGCTGCCGGGCAAGCCAGCACCTCTATTGCGTACATTGCCAGTTTGTGCCAGGTGTCTAGCTTCGATACCCAATAGTTGAAGGGTGCAGATGGATTGTTCAACACAGCTACGCCATCTGACATGTAGTCCTTGACCATCTTCTCCAGGCGATCGGTGTTGGAGGTGGATCTGCACGTTTGCTGTTCTGTGTGCTGCTGCATGGGTGTCAGAAAATTTTCCCACTCCAAGGACACTGCCGATACCATTCCCTTTTGGGCACTAGCTGCGGCTTGTGTTGTTTGCTGCCCTCCTGGTCGTCCTGGGTTTGCGGAAGTCAGTCTGTCGGCGTACAACTGGCTAGAGGAGGGGGAGGATGTCAATCTCCTCTCTAAAGTCTCCACAAGGGCCTGCTGGTATTCTTCCATTTTGACCTGTCTGGCTCTTTCTTCAAGCAGTTTTGGAACATTGTGTTTGTACCGTGGATCCAGAAGGGTATAAACCCAGTAATTGGTGTTGTCCAGAATGCGCACAATGCGTGGGTCGCGTTCAATGCAGTCCTAGGCCGAAGAGGTCATAACCTAGGGTCACAAAACCTGTTTATTTGGGCAATTTCAATGGTGGCGAGTCTGACGTACATAAATCGCAGCAATGGCCGTTAGCAACGTCTGAATCTCACGAAATGTCTCATGCAGGTAGAAGACATATTGTTAGACTTGGGCTCCAAAGATGGGTTCCCTACATCTCTGCAAACCAGAGTTACAGGGCTCCAAATTTGGTAAAATCCCCCATAGGCTTTCATTGGGCCTCCTATTTACAGTTCCAAAATCTCACATCTTTTCAAAGGGCAATTACTCAGCAGTGGCAAATTTTCTAGCATTGTAGGGACCCTTAGGGGGAACATGACTGGTGAGTTTCGGGCCCCTAGGCCAAAGAGGTCATAGCCTAGGGTCACAAAAACCTGTTTATTTGGGCTATTTCAATGGTAGTGATGGTGACGTACATAAATCGCAGCAATGGCCGTTAGCAAAGTCTGAATCTCACGAAATGTCTCATGCAGGTAGAAGACATATTGTTAGACTTGGATTCCAAAGATGGGGTCCCTACATCTCTGCAAACCAGAGTTACAGGGGTCCAAAATTGGTAAAATCCCCCGCAGGATTTCATTGCCTCCCTATTTCACTTTCCAAAATCTCACATCTTTTCAAAGGGCAATGGCTCAGCAGTACCAAATTTTCTAGCATTGTAGGGACCCTTAGGGGGAACATGACTGGTGAGTTTCGGGCCCCTAGGCCGAAGAGGTCATAGCCTAGGGTCACAAAAACCTGTTTATTTGGGCTATTTCAATGGTAGTGATGGTGGCGTACATAAATCTCAGCCATGGCCGTTAGCAACGTCTGAATCTCACGAAATGTCTCATGCAGGTAGAAGACATATTGTTAGACTTGGATTCCAAAGATGGGGTCCCTACATCTCTGCAAACCAGAGTTACAGGGGTCCAAAATTGGTAAAATCCCCCATAGGCTTTCATTGGGCCTCCTATTTACCGTTCCAAAATCTCACACCATTTCAAAGGGCAATGGCTCAGCAGTGGCAAAACTCACCAGTCATGATCCCCCTAAGGGTCCCTACAATGCTAGAAAATTTGGTACTGCTGAGCCATTGCCCTTTGAAAAGATGTGAGATTTTGGAAAGTGAAATAGGGAGGCAATGAAATCCTATGGGGGATTTTACCAATTTTGGACCCCTGTAACTCTGGTTTGCAGAGATGTAGGGACCCCATCTTTGGAATCCAAGTCTAACAATATGTCTTCTACCTGCATGAGACATTTCGTGAGATTCAGACTTTGCTAACGGCCATTGCTGCGATTTATGTACGTCACCATCACTACCATTGAAATAGCCCAAATAAACAGGTTTTTGTGACCCTAGGCTATGACCTCTTCGGCCTAGGGGCCCGAAACTCAACAGTCATGTTCCACCTAAGGGTCCCTACAATGCTAGAAAATTTGGTACTGCTGAGCCATTGCCCTTTGAAAAGATGTGAGATTTTGGAAAGTGAAATAGGGAGGCAATGAAATCCTGCGGGGGATTTTACCAATTTTGGACCCCTGTAACTCTGGTTTGCAGAGATGTAGGGACCCCATCTTTGGAATCCAAGTCTAACAATATGTCTTCTACCTGCATGAGACATTTCGTGAGATTCAGACTTTGCTAACGGCCATTGCTGCGATTTATGTACGTCACCATCACTACCATTGAAATAGCCCAAATAAACAGGTTTTTGTGACCCTAGGCTATGACCTCTTTGGCCTAGGGGCCCGAAACTCACCAGTCATGTTCCCCCTAAGGGTCCCTACAATGCTAGAAAATTTGCCACTGCTGAGTAATTGCCCTTTGAAAAGATGTGAGATTTTGGAACTGTAAATAGGAGGCCCAATGAAAGCCTATGAGGGATTTTACCAAATTTGGAGCCCTGTAACTCTGGTTTGCAGAGATGTAGGGAACCCATCTTTGGAGCCCAAGTCTAACAATATGTCTTCTACCTGCATGAGACATTTCGTGAGATTCAGACGTTGCTAACGGCAATTTGCTGCGATTTATGTACGTCAGACTCGCCACCATTGAAATTGCCCAAATAAACAGGTTTTGTGACCCTAGGCTATGACCTCTTCGGCCTAGGACTGCATTGAACGCGACCCACGCATTGTGCGCATTCTGGACAACACCAATTACTGGGTTTATACCCTTCTGGATCCACGGTACAAACACAATGTTCCAAAACTGCTTGAAGAAAGAGCCAGACAGGTCAAAATGGAAGAATACCAGCAGGCCCTTGTGGAGACTTTAGAGAGGAGATTGACATCCTCCCCCTCCTCTAGCCAGTTGTACGCCGACAGACTGACTTCCGCAAACCCAGGACGACCAGGAGGGCAGCAAACAACACAAGCCGGAGCTAGTGCCCAAAAGGGAATGGTATCGGCAGTGTCCTTGGAGTGGGAAAATTTTCTGACACCCATGCAGCAGCACACAGAACAGCAAGCGTGCAGATCCACCTCCAACACCGATCGCCTGGAGAAGATGGTCAAGGACTACATGTCAGATGGCGTAGCTGTGTTGAACAATCCATCTGCACCCTTCAACTATTGGGTATCGAAGCTAGACACCTGGCGCAAACTGGCAATGTACGCAATAGAGGTGCTGGCTTGCCCGGCAGCCAGCGTTATGTCGGAACGCTGTTTCAGTGCTGCCGGAGGCATCGTCACAGATCGGCGGCGTATCCGCCTCTCCACAGAAAATGCAGACCGTCTGACTCAAATTAAAATGAATCAATCCTGGATTGGAAACGACTACGCAACACTCCCGGACCCCAACCAAGTAACATGAACAATGAACATCTGTGATGGGTTAGCGTTTCCGGTTCCTGTTTATTGAACCTCTCATCTGTATTACATTTATGACTGCATGGCGACAAAATGCAAATTGCTATCCGCACGCTTCTTGTCCTCATGCAAGGCCTGGGTTGTTGTGTCTCAAAGCGTGGCCTTCTCCTCCTGCGCCACCCTCCTCCTGTTCCATCACGTGTGCTGCTGCTGGGTTAGCGTTACCGGTCCCTTTTCCTGGAACCTCTTATATGTATTACATTTAGGACTGCATGCCGACAAAAAGCATGTTACCTGTGCAAAGAAAACAGACATTTCCCGCATTTAAAAGACAGTTTTCCCTTTGAAACTTTAAAATCAATTTTCTCAAAAACTATAAGCTCTTTTTGCTAAAAAAATTTTTCCTCTTGTACCCACTCCTAAGGTGCACATACCCTGTAAATTTGGGGTATGTAGCATATAAGGAGGCTTTACAAAGCACGAAAGTTCGGGTCCCCATTGACTTCCATTATGTTCGGAGTTCGGCCATGTTCGGCCCGAACCCGAACATCTAGATGTTCGCCCAACACTACACGTGACCCGTTCGGCCAATCACAGCGATAGCCGAACGTTCGGGTAACGTTCGGCCATGCGCTCTTAGTTCGGCCACACCATCAGGTGTTCGGCCGAACCCGAACATCACCCGAACAGGGTGATGTTCTGCAGAACCCGAACAGTGGCGAACACTGTTCGCCCAACACTAGTGCCTGCACAGTAGAGATTGCGCAGGTCATAATATCACATGCTCCAGCCAACCAATTGCAGGCCTGAGATGTGATGGACAGCGAGTCCACCTGGCTGGCTGTTTATAAGAGACTGACTGCCACGGGGCACTTCACTTGTAACTTCTTCAAACTTCCTGACACTTCCTGTTATATGCTACAGTAACAGTACCTGTCTTAGTGCAACATAGCATAGACTGTTCTTGTTCTGAAGGCAGCAGAACCTGAGTTATTCACTAGGAGTAGCTCATGAAGACATGGCACCACCAAGAAATAACAGAGCTTCACATGTGTGCTTTGCTTTACTGAGATAATATTGCTGATGCACACACCTGTATGCCTTTACTTGCCAAAATAAATTCCTTAAAGCTTGAGGTGTCTGGAGTCCACTTTGAGATACAGTAAGTTATCTGCCAGGCTGTGAGAATTTCGTACCGCTAATTGCAGCCAACCCTTTTTTAGAAAGGGTTATTTAAGGGTTTTATTAAGGGCCAAGGGTTATTTAAGTTTTTTTATTTGTCTCAATCCCCTGTAAAGTCAACCTGAGATGGGAAAAGAAAATATATACATACCTGGGGCTTTCTCCAGCGTAAGTATGTACACGTCGCTGGTGAGTTGGGTACAAGGTGAGATGAATGACAGCTCTCCCTGCTGTCGCAAAACTCCCCGGCGGTGTTAAATTCAATCCCCCCTCCGAGTAGTCGCAACTCGGAGGGAAATACAATTCAGGGTCCAGCAATCGCTGGGGCCCCGAATTTCCTTTATGTGCCCAACACAGCATTGCACTGCTGCTATGGGGCACCTGGTTTTGGCACCCAGTGCTGAGCGCTGTGCACTGAAACCACCTGCTTCATTCATCCAGCCCCCTCCAGGCTGATCGCTCCCTTGCTGTCCTCCTCTGCTATTTGGATTGTCCGCAATTGGTCACGGAGTCCTCCAGTCTGGGGCATTTTGTACATGCATGGCCCAGCCGCTTTCCCATTGTCGGGAGCATTCTGCGCCTGTGCAGTACTACTGCATAGGTGCCCAATGCTCCTGGCGATGGTACCACGACAGGGGAACGCACGCAGCCAAACTGCACCTGCGCCAGTTGGAAGACTTTCTGGGGCCAATTGCGGACAATCCAGGCAGTGGAGGATGCCAAGGGAGTGAACAGCCTGGAGGGGGCTGGAGGAAGCCCCAGGTATGTATATAAGTTAATGTGCACACACTGGCCTCCAGAATTCTGCCATGAGGAGGACTGAATCATCCACTCACCCCGCATGGCTCTGGCTGCCAAAGAGATTAGTAGTACTGACAGGCAACTGGTACTGTTTAAAAAGGAATACATGTGACTGCCTTCATAGCCCTGTCACTTCAGGTGTCATTTAAAAGCGTTCCAAGGTGGAATACCCTAAGTTAATGTGCACACACTGGCCTCCAGAATGCTGCCATGAGGATATGAAGGCTGTCATATTTATTTCCTTTGAAATAATACCAGTTCCCTTGCAATCCCACTGATCTGTGTGTCTAAATCGCACACCTGAAACAAGCATGTGGTTATTCCAGTCAGCATTCATTCAGAAACATATGATCTGCATGCTTGTTCAGTGCTTCTGGCTAAAAGTATTAGAGGCAGATATAAGCAGGGAAGTCAGGCAATGTGCATCGTTTAAAAAGAAAATTTACATATCAGCCTCAATATCCCTCTCACTTCTGATGTGCTATGGGGGGGGGGGGGGGGGGAGAGGATTGAAGGGGAGCGTGCATCAAAAAAGGGCACCTGGAAAAAAGGGCGTGGGATATAGCCGAAATTATAAGTTGTAATGTAAAACAATATTTTTTGTTTATAGCTTATAAACGAAAATATAGTGCTAAATCGGTTGAATAAACGGAAATGAAACGGCAAAATACCGTCTATAACAACAAACGAATTCGGAAATGAAACGTCAAATAGCGTCTATAACAAAATCGATATTTACACTTGTATTAAGCATAGTAATACAATGGTAGGTTTTACGGGTATTTTACTGCAATTATACCTAACTGTAGGCTCACACAGATCTCTCCCTATCCCTAACCCCTAGACCCCCCCCTTTTGTGTAAATATACATAATTTAATAAATTGTATATATTACAAATATTGTACTGTAACTATACCTAAACCTACTCTCACACAGAACCCTCCCTGTACCTATCCCTAACCCCTAGACCCCCTGGTGGTGCCTAACCCTAACCACCCCCTGGTGGTGCCTAACCTTAAGACCGCCTTGGTGGTGCCTAACCCTAACCACCCCTCCTGGTGGTACCTAACCCTAACCACCCCCCTGGTGGTGTATATTGTACTGTAACTATACCTATCCCTACTCTCACACAGAACCCTCCCTGAACCTATCCCTAACCCCTAGACCCCCCTGGCGGTGCCTAACCTTGAGACCCCCACTGGTGGTGCCTAACCTTAAGACCCCCTGGTGGTGCCTAACCCTAACCACCCCCCTCGTGGTGCCTAACCCTAACCACCCCCTGGTGGTGCCTAACCCTTACCACCCACCAGGTGGTGCCTAATCCTAACCACCCCTCTGGTGGTGCCTAACCCTAAGACCCCCACTTGTGGTGCCTAATCCTAAAACCTCCCTGGTGGTGCCTAACCCTAAATCTCCCCTGGTGGTGCCTAACCCTAACCATCCCCCTGGTGGTGCCTAACCCTAACCATCCCCATTGCAAAAACACTATTACACACATATAAACAATAATATATTTAATCGTTAAAATACTTCACTGTAAATAACATGTATAGAATAATGTATATATTTGTAATAGAATAAATAGCCTTAAAATCACGTACACAATAATATTATAAATAGAAAAAGGTGTATATGTATATATATATATACATATATAAATATATATATATAATAGATTAGATAGCCTTATAATCATGTACGCATTAAAAATCTTCAAATAAAGGTAATATTAAAAGTGATATATTAGAAAACTATAATCGACGCATTATAAGTGTAAAAAACAAAGTGAATACCAAAACCTATGTATTTCTAATAGAATGAGGTTGAAAACAATATTTAAGCATTATACGTATGAAAACGAATTTTAAATGATAAAATAAGTGTAAACAAACATTTCCTTGTTACAGTCCTGGAAGCGAAATTTAAAAACAAAAAAATAAGTATACGCTCCTATAAGCGAAATTTAAAAACGAAAAAATAAGTAAACTACAAACTCAAAACAAATTTGTAAATGATATTTGTAATAAACCTTATTCTATAAATGAAAACTTTTGTTAACACGATCCCTACAACCGCTAATTCTTGGGCGCCCTTTTTTCCTGTCGGGCGCCCAATTGCCGATATTTTGCATTGCAGTCTATGGCTGCGCCCTTTTTGTCCATTAGCGTGGGCACAGGACATCTGCAGGGGACTGGTAGAAGGCCCAGCTACCGTATTTTTCGACATATAAGACCCTCCGGCATATAAGACGCACCATGATTTAGAGGCCAAAAATAAGGGAAAAAATAAATAAACCAAACCTAGGTGCGTCTACACTGCAGAGGCGTCTTATGGACCTTTTACCCCCTAAAACTGCCTCTAAGCTACTCTATCTACACTACACTAATCCCTGCTGCCCTAACAACTAAGCTACACAGCAATACAATACACTACACTACCACAACACATTAATACACTTCACTACACTATGCTACACTACTACACTACACTACACTACACTAACACAACACACCACTGCAATACCCTTCACCAGGGCCGGCGCTACCATAGAGGCAAAGGAGGCAGCTGCCCCAGGGCCCCAGAGCTTGTAGGAGCCCCCAGTGGCTACAAGGGGGAAAACATTTTTTTCAAAACGGCCTTATAGTTTTTGAGAAAATCGATTTTAAAGTTTCAAAGGAAAAAAAATACACATTTAAAAACCTGCCGAATTTAATGGTTAATAGCAAATCCACCTTAAATATTAGAAACCCTAAATTTGCAAGATATGTTAAGGAGATCATTAGGAATAAGAGAAAAAAAAAAATTTTTTAAAAAGACCTTATAGTTTTTGAGAAAATCGATTTTAAAGTTTTGAAGGAAAAAAGCATACTTTTAAATGCGGTAAATGTCACTTTTAGTAGCAAACCTAACGGTAGTGTAATTTTACATGCATCAAACGAAAGCGCAATAAATTTCCTGACGGGGTTTCCAGGGGGTCTATACGCAGCCGCAGCGCTTTGGCCAGGGATCGCTATGCAGCCGCAATATGGCTGTATGAAGATCCCTGGCATTTTTTCCTATTTTCCCCCAAAAATTTTTATGTTCAGAGTGTGGGAATTTTTTTAAAAAAAAAATTATGTGGGGTCCCCCTTCCTGAAACTTTTTAACCCCCTTGTCCCCCATGCAGGCTGGGATAGCCAGAATGTGGAGCTCCGACCGATTGGGACTTCACACCCTGACTATACCAGCTGCAAAAAAGGTCCCCAATGCCGATTTTTGTTCCGGGGTATATGTTGGGGGGGCCCCCAGGTTTATTTTGCCCTGGGGCCCCATTGTTGCTTAAACCTAGAGTTGGGCCGAACGGTTCGCCGGCGAACGTGGTTCGCGCGAACGTAGGTGGTTTTTGCGGAAGAAGTTCGGTTCGCCCCATAATGCAATGAGGGTCAACTTTGACCCTCTACATCACAGTCAGCAGGCCCAGTGTAGCCAATTAGGCTACACTAGCCCCTGGAGCCCCACCCCCCCCTTATATAAGGCAGGCAGCGGCGGCCATTACGGCCACTCGTGTGCCTGCATTAGTGAGAGTAGGGCGAGCTGCTGCAGTCTCTCATATAGGGAAAGATTAGTTAGGCTTAACTTCTTCCTGGCTGCATACCTGTTCTGTTCAGTGAGCCCTCAGCCCACTGCATACCTGTACTGTGATCCTGCCACTGCATACCTGTTCAGTGATCCTGCCACTGCATACCTGTTCTGTTCAGTGAGCCCTCAGCCCACTGCATACCTGTACTGTGATCCTGCCACTCCATACCTGTTCAGTGATCCTGCCACTGCATACCTGTTCTGTTCAGTGAGCCCTCAGCCCACTGCATACCTGTACTGTGATCCTGCCACTCCATACCTGTTCAGTGATCCTGCCACTGCATACCTGTTCAGTGATCCTGCCACTGCATACCTGTTCTGTGAACCCGCCACTGTATACCTGTTCTGTTCAGTGGACCCGCCACTGTATACCTGTTCTGTGAACCCGCCACTGTATACCTGTTCTGTTCAGTGGACCCGCCACTGTATACCTGTTCTGTTCAGTGGACCCGCCACTGTATACCTGTTCTGTTCAGTGGACCTGCCACTGTATACCTGTTCAGTGAACCCACCACTGCATACCTGTTGTGTTCAGTGAACCTGCCACTGCATACCTGTTCTGTGAACCCGCCACTGTATACCTGTTCTGTTCAGTGGACCCGCCACTGTATACCTGTTCAGTGAACCCGCCACTGTATACCTGTTCTGTTCAGTGGACCCGCCACTGTATACCTGTTTAGTGAACACGCCACTGCATACCTATTGTGTTCAGTGATCCTGCCACTGCATACCTGTTTTGTGAACCCGCCACTGTATACCTGTTCTGTTCAGTGGACCCGCCACTGTATACCTGTTCTGTGAACCCGCCACTGTATACCTGTTCTGTTCAGTGGACCCGCCACTGTATACCTGTTCTGTGAACCCGCCACTGTATACCTGTTCTGTTCAGTGGACCCGCCACTGTATACCTGTTCTGTTCAGTGGACCCGCCACTGTATACCTGTTCTGTTCAGTGGACCCGCCACTGTATACCTGTTCAGTGAACCCGCCACTGCATACCTGTTGTGTTCAGTGAACCTGCCACTGCATACCTGTTCTGTGAACCCGCCACTGTATACCTGTTCTGTTCAGTGGACCCGCCACTGTATACCTGTTCAGTGAACCCGCCACTGTATACCTGTTCTGTTCAGTGGACCCGCCACTGTATACCTGTTTAGTGAACACGCCACTGCATACCTATTGTGTTCAGTGATCCTGCCACTGCATACCTGTTCTGTGAACCCGCCACTGTATACCTGTTCTGTTCAGTGGACCCGCCACTGTATACCTGTTCTGTGAACCCGCCACTGTATACCTGTTCTGTTCAGTGGACCCGCCACTGTATACCTGTTCTGTTCAGTGGACCCGCCACTGTATACCTGTTCAGTGAACCCGCCACTGCATACCTGTTGTGTTCAGTGAACCTGCCACTGTATACCTGTACTGTTCAGTGAACCCACCGCATCAGTGCGCATACCTGTGCAGTTAAGTGAACCCACCTACCTACGTGAGTGCACGCAGTGTGATATACCACTCCGTGCATACCCGATATGGACAAAACAGGTAGAGGAAGAGGAAGAGGTAGTGGCAGAGGCAGAGGAAGGCCACCCGGCAGGTCTGCGCGAGGTCGTGTAAATGTAATTTCGTGTGGACCTGGCCCACAGTACAGTGCTCGGAAGAAGGCACGTCCCATCACCTCCCAAGATTGTCAGGACGTGGTTGAGTATTTAGCGACACAGAACACCTCATCTTGCTCAGCCACCAGCGCTACTACTAGCACCACTTCCGCTGCATTTGACACTTCGCAAGAATTATTTAGTGTTGAAATCACTGATGCACAGCCATTGTTGTTACAGCCAGATGAATTTTCACCAGCTAATATGTCTGAGTTACGCGGCAACACTATGGATGTAACGTGTCAGGAGGATGAAGGACCTACTGATGGTGCAAGTTTGGATTTGTCTGAGGCAAGCGAAGCTGGGCAGGATGACTACGATGATGACGGTAATAGGGATCCTCTGTATGTTCCCAATAGAGGAGATGAAGAGGGGGACAGTTCAGAGGGGGAGTCAGAGAGTAGTAGGAGGAGAGAAGTTGCTGAAAGAAGCTGGGGCAGCTCTTCGTCAGAAACAGCTGGTGGCAGAGTCCGGCACCATGTATCGCCACCTATGTACAGCCAGCCAACTTGCCCTTCAGCATCAGCTGCTGAGGTCCCCATAGTGCCCACATCCCAGGGTGGCTCAGCGGTGTGGAAATTTTTTAATGTGTGTGCCTCAGATCGGACCAAAGCCATCTGTTCGCTCTGCCAACAAAAATTGAGCCGTGGAAAGGCCAACACTCACGTAGGGACAAGTGCCTTACGAAGGCACCTGGAGAAAAGGCACAAACAGCAATGGGATGGCCACCTGAGCAAAAGCAGCAGCAGCACACAAAAGAAAAGTCACCCTCCTTCTCCTCTTCCTCCTTCAGGTGCATCATCTGCTTCTGCCGCTTTCTCCCTTGCACCTTCACAGGCACCCTCCTCCACTCCGCCTCTGCCCTTGAGCGGTTCCTGCTCCTCTGCCCACAGCAGCAGTCAGGTGTCCGTGAAGGAAATGTTTGAGCGGAAGAAGCCACTTTTGGCCAGTCACCCCCTTGCCCGGCGTCTGACAGCTGGCGTGGCAGAACTGTTAGCTCGCCAGCTGTTACCATACCGGCTGGTGGACTCTGAGGCCTTCCGTAAATTTGTGGCCATCGGAACACCGCAGTGGAAGATGCCAGGCCGCACTTATTTTTCGAGAAAGGCCATACCCCAACTGCACCGTGAAGTTGAGAGGCAAGTGGTGTCATCTCTTGCGAAGAGCGTTGGGTCAAGGGTACACCTGACCACGGATGGCTGGTCTGCCAAGCACGGGCAGGGCCGCTACATTACCTACACAGCCCATTGGGTGAACCTGGTGGTGAACGATGGCAAGCAGAAAGCGGCGGACCAAATTGTGACACCTCCACGGCTTGCAGGCAGGCCTCCTGCCACCTCCTCTCCTCCTGCTACATGCTCTTCGCTGTCCTCCTCCTCCTCCTTGGCTGAGTGGCAGTTCTCCTCTCCAGCTACACAGCCCCAGCTCCGCAGGGCCTATGCTGCATGCCAGGTACGACGGTGTCACGCCATCTTAGACATGGCTTGTCTCAAAGCGGAGAGTCACACTGGAGCAGCTCTCCTGGCTGCTCTTAAGAAACAGGTGGATGAGTGGCTGACCCCGCACCACCTGGAGATAGGCAACGTGGTGTGCGACAACGGCAGCAATCTGCTTACCGCTTTGCATATGGGGAAGCTGACACACATACCCTGCATGGCACATGTCATGAATCTAGTGGTTCAAAGATTTGTGGCAAAGTACCCTGGCTTAGCGGATGTCCTGAAGCAGGCCAGGAAGTTCTGTGGGCATTTGAGGCGCTCTTACACAGCCATGGCACGATTTGCAGAAATTCAGCGTAAAAACAACATGCCGGTGAGACGCCTCATTTGCGATAGCCCCACTCGCTGGAACTCGACCCTGCTCATGTTCTCCCGCCTGCTAGAACAGAAGAAAGCCGTCACCCAGTACCTCTACAACTGGAGTAGAACGAAACAGTCTGGGAAGATGGGGATGTTCTGGCCCGACAACTGGACACTGATGAAAAATGCATGCAGGCTCATGCGGCCGTTTGAGGAGGTGACCAACCTGGTGAGCCGCAGTGAGGGCACCATCAGCGACTTAATTCCCTACGCGTACTTCTTGGAGCGTGCTGTGCGTAGAGTGGCGGATGAAGCTGCGAATGAGCGTGACCAGGAACCGTTACGGCAAGAACAGGCATGGGACCAATTTTCATCAGACCCAGCTGTTTCCTCAACACCTGCGGCAGCACAGAGGGGGGAGGAGGAGGAAGAAGAGAGGTCGTGTGCAGAAGATGAGTCAGACTCAGAGGATGATGAGCAAGGTGTTTCTTTGGGGGAGGAGGAGGAGGAGGGGACAGCGGCAGGAGAACAACCGCAGCAGGAGTCGCAGGGGGCTTGTGCTGCTCAACCTTCCCGTGGTATTGTTCGCGGCTGGGGGGAGGAGTTTGACTTACGTGACGTCACTGAGGAAGAGCAAGAGGAGATGGAGGGTACTGGATCCGACTTTGTGCAGATGTCGTCTTTTATGCTGTCCTGCCTGTTGAGGGACCCCCGTATAAAAAACCTCAAGGGGAATGAGCTGTACTGGGTGGCCACACTACTAGACCCTCGGTACAGGCACAAAGTGGCGGACCTGTTACCAACTCACCTGAAGGTGGAAAGGATGCAGCACATGCAGAACCAGCTGTCAACTATGCTTTACAATGCCTTTAAGGGTGATGTGACAGCACAACGCCAGCAAGGTACCACTGCCACTAATCCTCCTCCCGTGTCCACGCAGTCAAAGACAGGACGCTCCAGCGATCTCATGGTGATGTCGGACATGCGGACGTTCTTTAGTCCAATGCCTCGCCGTAGCCCTTCCGGATCCACCCTCCACCAACGCCTCGACCGGCAGGTAGCCGACTACCTGGCCTTAAGTGTGGATGTAGACACTGCTGTTAACAGCGATGAGGAACCCTTGAACTACTGGGTGCGCAGGCTTGACCTGTGGCCAGAGCTGTCCCAATTTGCCATCCAACTTCTCTCCTGCCCTGCCGCAAGCGTCCTCTCAGAAAGGACCTTCAGCGCAGCTGGAGGCATTGTCACAGAGAAGAGAAGTCGCCTAAGTCACAAAAGTGTTAAGTACCTCACCTTTACCAAATGAATGAGGCATGGATCCCGGAGGGCTGCTGCCCGCCCCAAGACTAAGTCAGTCCCCGCACACACAGCATCTCTGCCTGCACGCCGTGTGACTGGCTGCCTGGCCTGCCCCAAAAAGACTAAGTCGCTCCCAGTCCCTCCACACAGCATGTCTGCCTGCAGGCCGCTTCACTACCTTCTCCGCCACCACCAACAGGGTCCGGGACTCCAGGCGGATTGCTGAATTTTTTAGGCCGCTGCTAGCAGCGGCCGCTGTAATAATTTTTATGGTGCGTGTACATGACTGCCTAATTTTTCTGGCTGCACTGAGGGCAGCTGCAACAACAAAAGAAAAGGCATGTACATGCGCCCATTCCCCTTCGTGATCATTACCTTGCCGTGGTGAAGGGGCTTGCGTATCACAATGAAGCAATGACCGGCGCCTAGATGAGTGTCTCGGGGGGCACACAAAAGATAATAAGGTCGTTGCTTCATTGTGGTCAGACCAAATTTGATCAGCTGGACAGTCACTGTTCTGTCATTCAGCTACATCAGCCAGGCCGACCATATGGGCTGTAAAGCCACCAAAACCTGCACTCTCGCCATGGTGCGCACCAGTCCAGCACGGCCGTCACTAGTACAAACAGCTGTTTGCGGTGCGTTACACGGTGAGTTTGGTGTGTCAGTGTGAAGCAGTACCTTAATTACACTACCTGATTGATGTATACACATGCAAGATGTTTTAAAGCACTTTAGGCCTGTCATTTAGCATTCAATGTGATTTCTGCCCTTAAAACGCTGCTTTGCGTCAAATCCAGATTTTTCCCGGGGACTTTTGGCGTGTATCCCACTCCGCCATGCCCCCCTCCAGGTGTTAGACCCCTTGAAACATCTTTTCCATCACTTTTGTGGCCAGCATAATTATTTTTTTTTTTCAAAGTTCGCATCCCCATTGAAGTCTATTGCGGTTCGCGAACTTTAACGCGAACCGAACGTTCCGCGAAAGTTCGCGAACCCGGTTCGCGAACCTAAAATCGGAGGTTCGGCCCAACTCTACTTAAACCGGCCCTGCCCTTCACTACACTATACTACACTACAATGCACTGACACAACATACTGTTCACTACAGTGTTCACTACACTACACTGTACTATACTAACACTAAGCTGCACTACAATGACTTGAATACTACACCTGTTCCTGCCGCCATGCTCCTCTTCCCCTCGCTTCAGCCGCGTTCCTCTTCACCTCCTCAGGCGCAGTTCTCGGATGCCACCTCCGCCGCCAGGTCCTCCGCTCCTGTGAAGGGGGAAAAGAAAAGCATTAGTGGCACTGTCCCCCTCTCCTGCCGCGATCTGCTCGGCGCTGCCACTCACGGAAAGCCGCCACCGCTCCCTCTGCCACTACACGCCGAGTGTCCATCCTCTTGCCCTCCTACTTCCTGTTTACATCACGTGCAGCCACGTCATGCGTAGCCCCAGCCGCATTGCGCTCTGGCTACGCATGACGCGGCTGCACGTGGTGTAAACAGGAAGTGAGAGGGCAAGAGGATGGACACTCGGCGTGTAGCAGCAGAGGAGGCGGCGGCGGCTTTCCGTGAGTGGCAGCGCCGAGTGGATCGTGGCAGGAGAGGGGGACAATGCCACTAATGCTTTTCTTTTCCCCCTTCACAGGCGCGGAGGACCTGGCGGCGGAGGTGGCATCCGAGAACTGCGTCTGAGGAGGTGAAGAGAATCGCGGCTGAAGCGAGGGGAAGAGGAGCATGGCGGCAAGATGGGTAAGCGCTTCCCTGTGCACTCTGCAACATTTTTTTGGTGCATTTGGCATATAAGATGCACCCAATTTTTTCACCCTGTTTTGGGGAAGAAGAAGTGCGTCTTATATGCTGAAAAATTTGGTAAGTTAAGCTCTTTTTCTATTTATCAGTTTGGGTTCCCTTAAGCATCACCATTTACAGTAACTTAATTGGAAGTGTCGGGGAAATGAGCCTGGACTTTGTATTTTGTTATGTCGTAAACTAGAGATGGTCAGACTGCCATAGAAAATAGGTATGCAGTTTGTAATTTGTGCGATATATATATATATATATATATATATATACTGTATATCAGAAGTAGCCAGAATGCGCCTGTTCTCCAGATCGATACCACTGGCAATATGCCAGTTTCCTCCTTGACCTGCTGTGCTTTCTCTTCTGTTTTATGGTCTTGGTTCTGAAATTGAAAGTTTGCTAATCATACTGAAATTAAAGGATCTGTGAAGAATCCTTCCTGGGTAAAGAAAGCTTTCATCTTGAAGCAGCATTTAAAGTAAAAATTAACTTTTGTTAAGTTCTCTCAGGGGCGTCGCTGTCACTAGGCAACAATAGATTTTGGCCTAGAGCGCCATGTGTGGGCGCTCTCTCGCCGCGGTGTTTTTTTTTTTTTATTATTATCAGGTCACGCAGCTGGCTGACAGGCAGCTCAGCCTGTCCGACCTTATGATCCACCCCCTCCCTCTCCCAGAGCGAGCAGCCGCACGCTAGTCAGCTTTTACGTGCGGTGCCGCCGCCTACTAGTCCGCCCCCCTCTCCCTGCAGAGCAAGCGGCCGCACGCTAGTTTGTTTATATGTGCGGCGCCGCCCCTAACTCCGCCCCCCGCCTGTCACACACGCTACAACGATGCGTGTGACTGAGAGTGTGTGTGACGGTGCAGTGCAGTCAGCCTGTGTTCAGAACTCAGACAGTACCACCAGGTGCTTTTTTCTATTCCTATTATTTGACTACCACGTGTTTGAGAAAGATCTGCACAGTAGAACATAAAAGTATTCGAGCAAGACATACTCCTGCTGTTATCACCTAATTCCCAGCAAGACAAAGTCAAAAGCCACTATGATTTTCTTTGGTGTATTAGAGCGTGCTCCATACACACTTACGTAGTACTTCCTGTATCGTGTTGCATTGTGGGAAGTGTAGTTCAGTTCATAGCCAAGGACGTGTAGTCCAGAAAGAGAAGCTGCTCAGGTAAAGAGAGGTTTGACTTTCATTCTTGCATCAGAGAAGTGAAGTCACAAGGTACAGCCGTTGCTGCCCCTAGAAGAGGGCATAGTAGTTCTACTATAGATTATACAGCATATCCTGTGTGTATATTTGGTGAAGAAGGCTGATTGTGTACTGTGAAGCAGCTGATTTTCTCTACAGCAGCAGACCCATGACACTTCAAGCAGCGGTGGAAGAATGTTCTTCTGTCAGCATCAGTTATAATGTAAGCAGTGCTTCAGCTAGGTATATGGGAGAGCAGCATCACCCACAGCTCCCAACTATCCCTTTTTTTTTTTAAGTTGGAAGGAGTCACGCTGGCCACATTACGATTATTTCCTGGTGAACGCTGCCACATTACGATTATTTCCCGGTGAACGCTGCCACATTACGATTATTTCCTGGTGAACGCTGCCACATTACGATTATTTCCCGGTGAACACTGCCACATTACGATTATTTCCTGGGGAACGCTGGCCACATTACGATTATTTCCCGGTGAACACTGCCACATTACGATTATTTCCTGGTGAACGCTGCCACATTACGATTATTTCCTGGTGAACGCTGGCCACATTACGATTATTTCCCGGTGAACGCTGCCACATTATGATTATTTCCTGGTGAACGCTGCCACATTACGATTATTTCCTGGTGAACGCTGCCACATTACGATTATTTCCTGGTGAACGCTGGCCACATTACGATTATTTCCCGGTGAACGCTGCCACATTACGATTATTTCCTGGTGAACGCTGCCACATTACGATTATTTCCCGGTGAACGCTGCCACATTACGATTATTTCCTGGTGAACGCTGCCACATTACGATTATTTCCTGGTGAACGCTGCCACATTACGATTATTTCCTGGTGAACACTGCCACACTACGATTATTTCCCGGTGAACGCTGCCACATTATGATTATTTCCTGGTGAACACTGCCACATTACGATTATTTCCTGGTGAACACTGGCCACGTTACGATTATTTCCTGGTGAACGCTGTCACATTACGATTATTTCCTGGTGAACGCTGCCACATTACGATTATTTCCTGGTGAACGCTGGCCACATTACGATTATTTCCTGGTGAATGCTGCCACATTACGATTATTTCATGGTGAACGCTGGCCACATTACGATTATTTCCTGGGAAACGCTGGCCACATTACGATTATTTCCTGGTGAACGCTGGCCACATTACGATTATTTCCTGGTGAACGCTGGCCACATTACGATTATTTCCTGGTGAACGCTGGCCACATTGCGATTATTTCCTGGTGAATGCTGGCCACATTACGATTATTTCCTGGTAAACACTGGCCACGTTACGATTATTTCCTGGTGAACACTGGCCACGTTAAGATTATTTCCTGGTGAACGCTGCCCACATTACGATTATTTTATGGTGAATCATTACTGCGTTATGATTATTTTATGGTGAATCATTTCTGCGTTATGGTTATTTTCTGGTGAAAGATTGCCGCATTACTTTTATCGTATGGTGAAACATTGCTGCGTTACGATTATTTTCATCAGGGGGCACCCCACCGGGGGGGGGGGGGGGGGGGGCGCCTCAGGTTTTCTCGCCTAGAGTGACAAAATGGCTAGAGACGCCCCTGAGTTCTCTGCAGGTCAACCGTATACATTGCAAGGATTTAGTAAGCTTTATATACGTTTTATTTTCCCTGCTGCTACAGTGCAGGTACTGAGATGATCCTAGCAGGGAATTTTTTGATAGGACATGTTAAGAGCCAGGGACGGTCCAGTCTTATTTAGAGATAAAATACCACTCCTATACATTTGTAGTTTAATGAATCAGCAGGGCTACTATATTTGTTTCTGTCCATTTCCCAGGCTTTTCCATATATGCAGCATGGCTTCATTCTGCATGTCCATGGGTCTGCTGCTCTCCACTGTGGGAAGGGGTCTGGCATTATACCTAGTTTAAGCACGCCATCATTAAAGAGAATCTGTACTCTAAAATTCTTACAATAAAAAGCATACCATTCTATTCATTATGTTCCCCTGTGCCCCTCTGTGCTGTTTCTGCCACTCCCTGCTGAAATCTTGGCTTGTAATTGCCAGTTTTAGGCAGTGTTTACAAACAAAAGACATGGCTGTTACCAGCTTGTGATAGGCTGAGAGGAGCTCACTCTGTGACTCACAAAGCTGCAGGGGGCATGGAGAGAGTGTGTATAGCTTCTATCCTATCACAAAGAGAGCTGCAAATTCCAACTTAAGTGCCTGAGCCTGACAAAGATGACAGAAGAGAGAAGATTAGATTATATAACAGAGATAACACAGCCGTCAGCCACTGTGCAACTAGGAAAGGCTGCAGTAATCCAGACCACATTAGAACAGGTATAGGAACTTATAGGATAGAAAAAATAAGGCTGAAAATTTTGTTACAGAGTCTCTCCACTTAAGGACCGCCTAACTTCGATAGGCGGCGGCGGGTTTAAGTGGTTATTACATGGAAGCGGCCTTTCCATGTCAGTTCACGGAGGGTGTCTCGATGAACAGTGTGCGAGCCGCCGATTGCGGCTCGCACGCCTAATGTAAACACGCGGGGAAGAAATCCCCGCCGTTTACATCATACGGCGCTGCTGCGCAGCAGCGCCGTAAGGCAGATCGGCGATCCCCGGCCTCTGATTGGCCGGGAATCACCGGCATATGATAGGCTGAAGCCTATTCTACAATGCGCAGGACGGATATCCGTCCTGCGCCGCTCTGAAAGAGGAGGGGAGGGAGGTAAGTAGAGGGAGCGCAGAAAACGCTGCGGAGTGGGGCTAATCACAACTAGCCGGCGGCGATCAGACACACCCCCCCCCCCCCCCGGCAGGACATCCCCCTAGTGGGGGAAATAGGGGGGGAAGTCTGGTCGCCCTGGCTGCCACACGATCTGTGCTGTGGGCTGAATAGCCCACGCAGCACAGATCACCAGAAACACCCTTGGTCCTCAAGTGGTTAAAGAGGAACTGTAACGACAAAACGGCCCCTGGGGGGTACTCACCTCGGGTGGGGGAAGCCTCAGGATCCTAATGAGGCTTCCCACGCCGTCCTGCGTCCCTCGGGGGTCTCGCTGTAGCCCTCCGTGCAGCGGTGACGCAATATTTACCTTCCTGGCTCCTGCGCAGGCGCTCTGATGCCTCTCGGCGCCGAAGTAGACGGAAATACCCGATCGCCGTCGGGTCTGCTCTACTGCGCAGGCGCAAGTTTCCGGCGCCTGCGCAGTAGAGCGGACCCGACGGAGATCGGGTATTTCCGTCTATTTCCGTGCCGAAAGTCGCCACAGCGCCCCCGCTGGAGCCAGCAAAGGTAAATATTGAACTGACAGTCGGCACAGTCGCCGGCTGTTCGGAGGGCTGCGGCGAGACCCCCGTGGGACAGAGGACGGCGTGGGAAGCCTCATTAGGATCCGGAGGCTTCCCCCACCCGAGGTGAGTACCCCCCAGGGGAGGTTTTTGTTGTTACAGAGTCTCTTTAAGCTTGAGCCAATGTATTGTTTCTCCTGAATTTTCACCTATGAGATAATTTTGCATCTTCTGTTTTAAAATAACTTTTGCATTCTGTGATTCAAAAAGTACTGTCAAAATTATTCGAAGTATGTTCTTGCTTGCTGGTGGCCTACAAGGAATAAGGCCATATGCAATTTAACTTTGTCTCGGGAGTTTTCTCCTAGGAGATAATTTTTGATCTTCAATTTAGAATAACTTTTTTAGCACTTTGCAATGGAAAAAGTACCAGATAGTTGGTTAAAAAGTACTATCAAAATTATTTTGAACATGTATTTTCTTGTTGGTGGTTTAAAAGGTATTTTATTGGCAAGTGTAAAAATATCACAAAGGAGAAGCATTGAAGTGGACGTGAAATCTTGCACAGGACAGAAGGAAAACATAGAGAAAGGCACCCTATACAGTATGTGTTTAGAGCATTTCGCCTGTCTAATTCCCCCTTATCTGTGTCTAATCACAAGTTGTAATTTGAACTCTCCCCTGTGCCACCTGACTGCCACGATGGATAAGGTAGTTATCCATCGTGGCTCATTTGAAAGCACAGGATGTTAACAATATGTCTGGTTCCATGAAGGCAGGAAGGAGAGACACTGTGGATTTATTTTAGGATTTGTATATTTTTCTTTAAAGGTTATTATGCTGTTGTGTATATTTTAGAGCAGAGAGGGAGTTCTGAGTTCAGGTCCACTTTAAAGGGGAACTTCAGCCTAAACAAACATACTGTTATTAAGTTACATTAGTTATGTTAATTAGAATAGATAGGTAATATAATTTTTTACCCACCCTGTTTTAAAAGAACAGGCAAATGTTTGTGATTCATGGGGGCTGCCATCTTTTTGGTTGAAAGGAGGTGACAAAGAGCAAGAGACACAGTTCCAACTGTCCTGTGTCCTGATAACCCCTCCCAGCTGCATGCGCTAGGCTACAGATGTCAAATTCAAAATGTAAAAAAAAAATTGCACCAAAACAGCAGAACGAGAACAATAACATCAGAAATCCCATCATGCTTTGCACAGCATAAGGGGAAAACTGCCTGGGCAGTTTTCTTCTGTGCAGCTAAAAATTAGGCTTGTATAAGAGAAACAAAGTTCTGAAGCTGTGAAACTGTTAAAGAAACACCAGGCCTTTTCAGTGCTGCTGAGTCGATTTTTAGTCTGGAGGTTCACTTTAAGGAGAAAAAGTAAATTTAATTGGCCCATTGACTTCTACCTTTTATCTTGTGCAGGCAGTAACATCTCTAGTGGCCTGACACCCAAAAACTAGCACTGGAAATGTGTTATAGCAAAGGCTGCCAATACGGTATGAAGCTAACTCTTAAAGGATACCCGAAGTGACATGTGACATGATGAGATGTACAGTACAGTGCCTAGCACACAAATAACTATGCTGTGTTCCTTTTTTTTTTTTTTTTTTCTCTGCCTGAAAGAGTTAAATATCAGGTATGTAAGTGGCTGACTCAGTCCTGACTCAGACAGGAAGTGACTACAGTGTGACCCTCACTGAAAAGAAATTCCCCTTTGTATCTTTTTCCAGCTCTCAGAAGTCATTTTCTGCTAGGAAAGTGTTTTATAGTTGGAATTTCTTATCAGTAAGGGTCACACTGTAGTCACTTCATGTCTGAGTCAGGACTGAGTCAGCCACTTACATACCTGTTATTTATCTCTTGCAGGCAGATAAAGAAAAAAAGGAACACAGCATAGTTATTTGTGTGCTAGGCACTGTACATACACATGTCTATCTCATCATGTCACATGTCACTTCGGGTATAATGATGGGGGTAAAGTCAATCACACTTTTTGTTTTCTAACTATTAAAATAGTGAAAGCTTTATGCCCAACATCTAAATTATTCTATGTCTTGTGTTTTAAAATTTCTGCATGTTTTCTGGTATCTTTTTGCTAATAAAGATCTATAAAATGCTTACAAATCTGCAATTTGTTAACAATTATTCACAGAAAATAATTTTCACAAAAGGCATGCATTTTTAATAACAAGAAGAGTCATGATGTTCTCTCTTTGGATTTGATGGATTTGCCATGTGGTACAGCATCCAGTGATGAGCTGCAAAGTTTACAGCTAATTACAACAAATTGGTGGATAAGTGTTTGCATTCTAGAGTACTTCTGAGTTCCTAAGTTTAAATCTACAGATTGCCCAGCAAGCTCACAGTGAACCAGAACTCTTAGGAGTGTGTAAGGGGCTGAAAGAGCTCAAAATGCCTCCTTACTAAGCTTACTAAGCGTGGTTTCAGAAAAATACTTATCTAAAGAGAGGGAAGCCTCAGGATGCTATTGAGGCTTTACAAGGTGTCCTCTGCTGTCCCACGCTGACCCCTCCACATCAGGGCCTCGCTCCGCTTCTGTGAAGAGCAAGCATGCGCAGTAGAACAGAGGTGCTTATGCATGAGTTGCTCTGGCTAACTGTGCATGCTTGGCCATGCTTGATGCCAGAGGGGGTGCGGCGGCCCCGATGAGATTGCTGACTATCTGTTGTCGGCAATCTTCTGTGGGTCCACGATAGGTGAGGGTAGACCACAGAGCACAGAGGGAAGCCTCAATAGGATCCTGAGGCAGTGGCTTTCCTATCTTTAGGTTATTTTTGTACGCAAGCTTCTGCTCAGGTACACTTTAAGAAGTTGAGAAAAGTGATACAAACTTGATTTGTCAGCTGTGTGAAGAAAAAGACTAATGTTGCATGCTAAAAAACAAATATAGAGCCATAAATCATATTAATATCTGTTAAGACACCATGCTTCAGTCTGAATTACTGCTACTCAATTTGCATATGAGAAAACATTAGTGTTGGACTGCATTTGCTATTTTTGCTACTCACGTTGTTCCTCACTTATACTGTACATTAAGTATATTTGAATATTTTTTAATTGCAACTTACAGAGGAACTGTAGTGAAAATGACGTAATGAATAAAATTGTTTATTTTTTTCAATATTCATTTATAGATCATTCAGGCAGTGTTTGCCCATTGTAAAATCTTTCCTAGACCTTCCTATCTGGCAGGACACAGCAAGTATGTCTGGGCACACACTACTCTAATCCAGTGCCACTTGCCTATGGAGTTCCACAGGGTTCTGTACTATCACCATTACTCTTTGCAGTCTACATGCTCCCACTGGGCAAAATAATCCAGAACTATGGTTTAGGATACCATTGTTATGCAGATGACACACAACTGTATCTGTCCTTCAAGCCTGGCACCCAAGACCCATCAGCATCCATAAATGCGTGTCTAGTGGATTTACAAAATTGGATGAACACCAGCTGGCTGAGGCTGAACTCTGACAAAACAGAGGTGTTGGTGGTAGGTGGTCCACACACACATGATGGATAAAGTTCAAAACGCTCACCACCTCAAACTAGCAATTGGGGGAGATACTGTACAGTATAAAGACTCTGTGCGAAACCTTGGGGTGATCCTGGATGGAAATCTAAAACTCAGACAGCAGGTATCAGCTGTCGTCAAGTCTTCCTTCTTCCATCTAAGAAATATAGCGAAAATAAAACACCTTATCCCAGCTGAAGACCTACCTGCCCTGGTTCACGCATTTGTATCCTCCCGCCTAGACTACTGCAACGCCCTGTTAATCGGATCTACAGATAAGGTTCTGCGCCCCTTACAGCTAGTACAGAATGCTGCAGCCAGACTCCTAGCCAATGCCCCCCGCAGCTCACACATCACCCCAGTACTGCAAACTCTTCACTGGTTGCCAGTAAAATGGAGAATCAATTTTAAGATCTGCCTGCTGACATTCAAGGCTCTACACCACATGGGACCCAAATACATAGCGGATCTATTGGAACTTTATGCCCCTCCACGCACCCTCCGCTCTGCCAACAAGATGAAGCTGGTTATTCCCAGGATACACCTAACATTTGGTGCTCGGGCCTTTTCCTATGCAGCCCCTACTCTATGGAACTCACTTCCACAATCAGTACGAGAGGCTCCTTCTCTGGACAGCTTTAAAAAAAGGCTAAAAACTCACCTCTTTTCCCTAGCCTTTGAGACTGCATAATGCAGGGTCAGAGCGCTTTGAGTCCCCAGGGAGAAAAGCGCTATATAAATATTATTGTTATTGTTATTGTTATTGTTTACATTCTGTAATTTTTGTACAACAGGAGAAATTGGCAGCGCTTCCAAATACAGCCTGCACCCGCGTTGACCACATGCATAGATGTGCAGAGCCCAAAACACGGGCAGACTACACAACTTGTATTCAAAACAGATGCAGAAAATGGAGGACATTAGCTTCCAAAAATAGTTTGCGCGCAGATTGCTCAGTACTAGACTCTTCCACGACCTAACTGCTAACTAACAATTAACTAACAATTAAATCATAGTGTAAACCTGAGGCAGCTAGTCATAAATGGTCTACAATGTGTAGAAAGTGTGTCTAAAGAACAGGAAAAAAATTGGCAGCACGATTACATTCTGACATTTATCACTAGTGGTGACATCTTTAGTTATGCCAGGTGATGTTACTTGGCAGTTGGAAAAAGCCGTCATTCCCCACAATGCAACGAGGTTCACAGACAGGAAACTGTCAGGACCATGGTGATGACATCACATTGTGGGAGGGTTTTCACCACAATATCAGCCACACTGATGATCTATTAGAAGAAAGGTAAAGATTTCTCATGGGCAGTGGGGTATCAGCAACTGTTTGGGATGAAGTTCAATCCTGGGTTAAAGTTCCTCTTTCACCTACCTATATCACAGCTACTATAAAACAAACAGGAGTCAAACACTAAGGTGACAAGCTTATACAAAGATTAGTGAGTCAATCAACCATTGGACATATACATAGAAAAGAAAACGTCGTTAGCAGTGGTACATGTCACCAGGAATATATCACCCTAGCTGCACTGGACATGTGTGTTTATGCAAAGAAAATAGTTTTCATGGCAGACTGGTCTGGTTATTAATTACACAACAACAAGCCTTTTGTTGAAGGCCATTAGAGATCGTCTATCTTTGTCAGTTTGAGTGGGCGAGTACCTACGGTCCTTACATCTGGTGCTAAATTCTGAAACGATATTTAAGTGATCCAGACGTGATTTGTCAGCTTTGTGGAGAAAAAGACTAATATTGCATGCTAAAAACCAAATAGAGAGCTATAAATCACATCCATCTCTGTTAAGTCACTATGCTTCAGTCTCAATTACTGAAATTCTTTGCAGTTGTTCAGGGTTGTTCCAGATTAATCTTAATGCGTTAAAAACGGAAAGACTCTTGTTCGTAATGTGTATATACATGTTACTTCAACAGTGGTTACATGACAGCAAATGTGTCCATTGTGTAGAGATAGTCATCGGAAAGTTCAAACAAAGCATCTGCTTGCATCTGTGATTTTCTACAGGAAGTTTATCTCAGTGCTGAGCATTAATGCATCCATTGTTTGCAATATAGAAAAGACAAGCTTCAGTCATCAACGTTGGCACTATAGATTGCTCCAAGACTATGGATCACTTAAGCTAAAATCTGCTTTAGATTTTCCTTGTTCGTGATTGTTTCTAGCCATAAATCTAAACTGTGTACAGATGTCCCTCAATATTGATGGCCTCCAATTCCTGATTTGCCAGGACAGATCATGTCTCTTATTCTGCAGGAACTTCAAAGGAAGTTCTTGTGTGGATGTTGCCACTGGCACATGTTCTCCCTCCCCCTCAGTACAGCAGTAAATGCTGCTTGGCAAGAAGCAAAACCATGTGTCTGTACAGTGACTGCTCAAAAATTGCTGCTCAAAACACTCTATACACATCATTTTGGGCATCAGAAGTATAAACTGTGTACCACACTTTAGCAGTGATACAATAAGTATACAATATGTTTGCCAAGCCATGGTGGAAATCATATCATATCAAAGTCTTGTGGCATCAATAATCAAAAATGGATGTGTGTACCAGATTTTACATTAAGCACATATGAGTAAAGTTCTGTATCTTCCCCCTTCCCAAAACACACACACACACACACACACACACACACACACACACACACACACACACACACACACACACACACACACACACTTTCCCTCTCTATCAGTCACATAATTCCTTCACCATTGAGTGAGGAATTTGCAAGGGGGCTGAAAAAAATTATGAAGAGCACAGGAGATCTTTAAAGCTAATGGGAACCGTTTTTTTTTTTTTTTTTTTAAAGTCAGATACTCACCTAAGGAGAGGGAGGCTCTGGGTCCCATATTGCCTCTCCTCTCCCGGTCCCCGCTGCTGTCCTGGCTCCCCCCTAGTGGTATTCGACCGTTTCGGTCAAATACTGCTGTCTCCCGGCCGAAGGGAGGGTTCGGAAATGCTTCAGGAGCCCGAGTGCTACCGAAGACAGGCCGCTGTACACTGCGCACGCGCAAGCGCCCTCTTTGACGCACTCGCGTGTGCGCCGCCTGTCTTCGGGAGGACTCGGCTCCCGAACACTTCCGAAGTCCCGTCGGCGGGGGATGTGAACGGAGGAGCCAGCGCAGCATCAGGGGCACCGGGAGAGGAGAGGGATGGCTCATTAGGACCGAGCCTTCCCTCTCCTTAGGTGAGTATCTGCCTTTTTTTAAAAAAATACGGGGTTACATTAGCTTTAAGTATTTTCTTGACCTGAAGATGCCCAGTACTGGTTTGACTGGTAGTTTATGCATAATCTGAAAATGACCCTACTGTGGCCACTTTGTATAGGTGGTCACTTATCAGAGCAAATACCCATTGGCCACTACTGTAAAAAAGTAATATACGAACACCGAATGTTATACAGATTTAATGAGCTAATATGCATCAGCTTAGAAAAAGTTTGATGCACCCCTCCCTTGCTGCCCTTTGATTGCTAGAAGACTTTGGGGCTCTTCACTTTGGTCTCCCAGGCTTCTACTTTGTCTTCACCAGTTTAATTAAAGAATCTTCTTAGCTTTATTGAAGAGTGGTGAACTTTGGCCTTCTAGACTTGATTAAAGATCTCTGGATCTTGATTAGGAGCTCTTATGCATATCAGACACAGCTCAGAAAATTGGCCATTACCATTTTTCTAATAAAGTGTTTTACACAACACAAAGATTTCCTCAATGCCGCTATCTCCCCTAATGTTTTATGTCCCCCCAGTGCCCAATGCGGAAGCAGGAGGACAACCGCAGCGTGGACGGCAGCAGGTAAAGTATACGTGCACAGGGCACCGAGGAGGACATAAAACATTAGCGGTTCCCACAAAATGTCATGCTAAAATTGATCAGTAATCAGCCTGTGGTTTATGGCAGCCAACAGATCTCCCTCTGATCAGATTCAATCAGAGAAAGATCTGTCTCTTGATCAATCGGCCACCAAAATCGCTAGATGTAACTTAGGTTCTTAACCCTTTCTGGACCAGCACCCTCTGCCCCCTTAAGGACCAGAGGGTGCTGGTCCAGCAAACCGCCGCTTCCCGATGAATCGCCGTAAGTTACCGTCGCTCCCGCCGTACACGCCGCTCTGTCCCCGCCGCAGGCTGCTCTCTCTGCCGTCGCTATGACGGTAGAGCGCTGTGCGCCGGTCAGGAGCCGCTTTCATTGGCTCCTGACCCTGTCACTCCATTTAAGCCAATGGGAAAGGCTTACATGAATGACAGGGCCAGGAGCCAATGAAAATGGCTCCTGCCCGGCTCACAGTGCTCTGCCGTCATAGAGGCGGCAGGGCATCACATTGCGGCGGGGGCAGAGCGGACCGAGCGACACGGATGGGCTGGGGCGCGCGGTCAATGGGACGTAGAGTTATGTCCGGTCAGGATCGCAGCGCCCCCTGCCCGACGTAGATTCGTACTCGCTCGGTCCGAAAGTAGTTAAGTGAACCTTTTATCATCAGTTTATTTTCCAATCTGTTTGATCTGCTTTGCTAGGGCCACACAAACACACACACACACACACACACACACACACACACACACACACACACACACACACACACACACACTTGAAGGGTAGTTGTGGAGATTGGATTGATGATTGAGAGCTACTTAAGTCAAGTGGTTACCATACGAACAGGGAGCTGTAGAATGCTAAAGCTGTCCATTAGAGATGGCCCAAACAGTTCGCCGGAGAACGGTTCCAGGCGAACTTCTGTGGCGAACTTTTCCGGAAGTTCGGTTCGCCCCCATAATGCACCATTAGGGTCAACTTTGACCCTCTACATCACAGTCAGCAGGCACATTGTAGCCAATCAGGCTACACTCCCTCCTGAGCCACTCCCCCCTTATAAAAGGCAGGCATCGCCGGCCATTTTACTCACTTGTGTGCCTGCAGTAAAAAGAGAAGGGACAGCTGCTGCTGCTACTGCTGCAGACTCTTATAGGGAAAGATTAGTTAGGCTCTTGTAGGCTTGTTAGCTTGCTCCTTGCTAATTCTTATTGCTAAAATAGCACCCCACAACAGCTCTTTTGAGAGCTAATCTTGTTCTTGTGATCTATTTGTTTTTTCTGTGTGTCCCACTGACACTTGTGTTGCATAGAGAGCCTTGATAATTCATACTGTGTGTGTGCCACTGCCAGGCCCAGCACATTCAGTGACTACCTGTGTGTGATACAGGTGCACATTGTAATACCCATTACTGCATATACCTACCTACCTGTTGTTCACAGTGCACCCACCTACCTACGTGAGCTGAGCGCACGCAGTGTCACTGTGCCTGTCCGCTACCTGTCTGTGTGTGACAGGTGCACATTGTGATACCCATCACTGCATATACCTACCTGCTGTTGTTCACTTCAGTGCACCCACCTACCTACGTGAGCGCACACAGTGTCACTGTGCCTGTCCGGTACCTGTCTGTGTGTCCAGCATGGCTGTTTGCAGTCACTGCATACCTTTCATTGCATCTTTGACTGCACATTGTAACATACCTGGCAGTCAGTGCATACCTTTCACTTGAATGGATGGCAGACTTGCCCTCCATAACAGATTCTCGTTACAGGTATTACAGTCTATCAGTGTCATCTACAGCAGGGCCTCGAAAGTCCTCCTTTTGGTCACTACCTCGGGACGTGCATGCCATGCCTGCTGCCCTACTTGGCTGTGTGGTAGCCGTTCCTGCTCCTTTGCCCACAACGTGCCTGCTGCTTTCCTTGGATGTGTGGTGGTAGCTGTTTCTTAGGCTCCCACTCCGGACTGGAATCAAACCAGGATTCCCCTGCCATTACCCGTGGTCACTCACAATGGCAGACTTGCCCTCTATAAAAGATTCTCGTTGCAGGTACTGAACAGCAAGCAGAACAAGTATTTAAAAAAATAGATGTAAGCTTTAACAATGGTAGAGAAAGAACCACTGAAAGTTGATAAGGCAGTCAGACATTACCTGACATCACTAAGTGAGGAAGAGCAATCTCGCCATGGTGCGCACCTGTCCAGCACGGCCGTCACTGTTTGCGGTGCGTTACACAGTGAGTTTGGTGTGTCAGTGTGAAGCAGTACTCTAATTACACTCCCTGATTGAGGAGTTTTGAATCAGGATGATACCATTTATTGGCTAACTTAGAGATGGATAAACAGTGAGCTTTCGGCTTATAAAAAGCCTTCGTCGGACTGGTTCCTGACAAATACTGAAAAACACAGCTTATATACACTGACATACAGAGGAGAAACATTCTTTAGCAAACATAAATGTAATTAGATGCCTCAACTGTTACTGATTGATGTATATACATGCAAGATGTTTTAAAGCACTTTAGGCCTGCAATTTAGCATTCAATGTGATTTCTGCCCTTAAAATGCTGCTTTGCGTCCAATCCAGCTTTTTCCCGGGGACTTTTGGCATGTATCCCACTCCGCCATGCCCCCCTCCTGGTGTTAGATCCCTTGAAACATCTTTTCCATCACTTTTGTGGCCAGCATAAATTTTTTCTAGTTTTCAAAGTTCGCCTCCCCATTGAAGTCTATTGCGGTTCGCGAAAGTTCGCACAAACAAATTTTTGCGGTAGGTTCGTGAACCCGGTTCGCGAACCTAAAATCGGAGGTTTGGGCCATCTCTACTGTCCATACACTGATCAATATGACCAGAAGATTAAGATCATTATCTGATCGAATCCCTCCACACACTGTGCACAGATTTTCAATTGATTTCAGCATGAAATCTATAAAAAAATCTGTGCACACTGCCTGCTGGGTCTCCAGGTCTCCCCAGCTGTGCAGAGTGTAGGGGCAGCAGAGCTGTCCACCGACACACGTCTTCTTTCCACTGCCGAGCACACCTCCCAGTCTCTTCTCTCCAGGGTATCCTGTGTCCCCGTCCTAAATGCTAGAGGCCTTACACTAGGGGCAACTTGGTATGTACCTTCTGTGACCACTGGAGGCCTCTAGAGTTTGGCCTCTAGCAGTTCTGAAATGACACAGGCTCCCTGGGAAAAAAGATACAGAGAGAAGCGGCCAGAAGTGGAAAGAAGACATAGGAGGAGATGCAACCATGGATAAGTGAGTGAAGTTCAACGGTGTATACTGTATGACACTCTTCATGAAATCAAACGGCACTAACGATGCGCTCCTGACCCACTGGCGATCAAGCCAAATCTTCCATGGAGGCGTTATTGACCAAATAGATCAATTTCGGCCAAATATCGATCAATCGATAAACATTTGCATTATCAGATTCTAGCAGATTTGATCAGTTGTTTGAATCGGCCCATTATCAAAAAATAAATAAAAATTGACAGTGTATGGTCACCTTAACCCCAAAACTAAAAGAGTGTGCTGCCGGTTTACAGAGATACATTTTACACTTACTACTATCCAGTTGTTTGAAGATATTACGCCAAGCCTGACTCTCTGGATATGTTTCTCTCTATTTGCCTTTCAGAACAGAAAAACTGGTAATTTAGGTGAAGATGTGTGTATATAGTAGCAAAGGAAATACAGTAAAGATATTCTAATAGAAACTGCAAATTGAATCAAACAAAAGTAAAGCATATCTCTGCTTCTGTTTCATCATACTTCATTTCACCCAAGCACCTCAGGGTGAATTGAAACCACTAGTATAGGGGACTAAAAGAGACGGAAAAGCCCTCCTACTAAAAAGCAACGTTCATTGTATTTTGCCTTCTTAAAGCAAAAGGTATTTGTGATAGTTCAGCTATAGACTTGCTATGCACCAGCAGTTCTGGATGTAAGCCTGGCTTTAGGGGCATAAAGAGATCATTTGCATATTCAGTAGCGGTGCATTGTGGGTAATTCACCCACTTGGAAAATCTTGTAGTCAAAGTTTCCCTATATCAATCATGAAAATGACTATGTATGGCCAGCTCTGTGTGCTGCAGCACATGCTGCACTGTTTTCCACTGACACAAAAGGTGACACCATTTAGTTTGCAAACTAAAAGTCTCCAGCGGGCAAGCTGGCACACAACAAAAACGTATTCACTTTTAAAACCATAATTTGTTTTTAATCCATGTCCTTGTGCCTTGTTTCCATTGTATGAACAGAGTAAAAGCAAAATAAACAGGACAGTGAATCAAATGCATGCTATACAATAAAGAAGGATAGAGCAACGTAATAGATTTTGACTGTCTTCCTAAATCGTAAGGACAAATTTCCTAATTAAAGTATATTCAATCTATCTGTGCTGCCAAGTTGCACCAGAGACCTTGTTTAATTTATCTGCACTGCCAAGCTTTTCATCCTGAGACTAGCTTTCTGCTTTTTGCATAAATTTCAGTAGCAAGTGTGTGTTCCCTCTGACAGGCTGCGTGCTCAGGTTGCGTATGTCTTTTTCCAGCACGCCGTACAAATTAATGCTATTGTATCTCTGGGCCTATTCTTTTTCTTTTTGGTTTTTTTTTGTGTTTAAATACGTTGACAGGGATATTAGTCATCATGCTGAGTTAAAGTAAAGATTCCTTTTTTTTCCTAGTATATTGTAATTACTTTCATGTGATATATGCCGGTGGGAGGCAGGTGAAGTTGGTATATTGGTTATACTACTTCAATCCTCAAAAGTAAACTTAAAGAAGTAAACTACTGGTGCATAAATTCTAGATTGAAATTTAAGTTAACTCTAATAAGGATTTTTTATAGAAGAACATTTATGCAATAGCGGGATGTAAAATATACATTTTTATAAGGTAAGACATACTATTTGTGTAGCGACTCAGGGAGAAAACAACAGTCCATGAGAGGGAATAAGAGAAGCACCAGTGCAACTATAGCCCCCATGGCCCCTGTGGTTACGGGGGGGCCCGGCTGCTGGTGGCCCAGGAGCTGGGGGTTGGTCCTATACATAATTAAAGAGAAACCGTGGCCAAGAATTGAACAGCATCCCAATCATTAGCTGATACCCCCTTTCCCACGAGAAGTCTTTACCTTTTCTCAAACGGATCATTAGGACGCTCTGTATGGCTGATATTGTGGTGAAACTCCTCCAACAGTGTGATCTCAGTTTCCTGTCTGTGAACATCATTGCATTGTGGGAAATAACAGATGGTTACAGCTGGGTCCAACTGCCAAAAAAGCAAGCAGCATCTCCTTCCAATGACATCACCTTCTAGAAGTAAAAAATGTCACCATGTGATAAATGTCAGAATGTAAATCAGGAAAAGGAAAGATTTTACAATGGGAAAACACTGACTAAATCATTTATACATAATTATTGTAAAAATTCAGCACTTTTTTATTACATTATTTTCACTGAAGTTTCTCTTTAATGCACAGCAGGCACATACCTGCTCCCGGCAATATACATTTCTTCTCCACTTCCTGTTCATTTTGCAAGTGCCATGCAGCCAGCCAATTGATCACTATGCAAATTCAGTCCTTGGGTCAGGAGCAGGTATGCATAGCGCTCCATTGTACTGCCTGCTCTGCATTAATTATGTACAGGACCAGGCCTCCTTAGTTCCCAGCAAACACTCTGCCCCTTATAATGGAGGTTAGGCCTGTGCGCAGGACCCAGCCCTGTGTAGTTATGTCCCTAAGGAGGAGGCATGGGTTATCAGAAAGGAGGCTTTATTTTGCTGCCCCACTGATTATTTGAATCAATATGTTAAACATTCTGTAAGTTACCGGATGAAGAATTCTATACAGGTGGCTTCTTGACATGAGTCTATCATGCAAACCCACTAAATGAGTGCAACTCTTCATAGTAACCAACAGAGGAATTTAAAAAAAAAAAAAGGCTGCCCCGACCTTCATGAGTCTTCAGTTTGAGTCTGTTGCTAATAGCACTTTTAAAGGGGTCGTCTGGAATTCGACCCTGGAGGGGGGGGGGGTACTGTGATGATTTGCTCGGCTGCCTGTGCAGGCAGGCAGCTTTTTGACCATTGTGTAGGTTTGCATGCTGCAGGACTCTGGAAAGAAGAGCTTCTGTCAGTTTTGCAGCTTGTGCTTGCAGAGGAATTTGCATACGTTGTCATGCAAATTGCCTGGCCACATTCATTGGAGGCGTGTACTATAAGTACTATGTCTTTCCCACAATGCTTCGCTGGTCATAAGGAGTCTTCCTGTGAAACACTCTGGAGAGTGTCAGCCATGCTCTTTGTTTGAAGATCAGCTTAGAGTAATTCCTGGAAACTGTGCTAGGCAGATTCCCTAATGCAGTTAGGATTGTTTATCTGTTTGTTTGTTCTGTTGCTGTTGTCCTGTCCCAGCGGTGGTCGACAGGAAATGGTTCTGATCTCTGTTCTTGGAGTATAGCTGGTGCAGCGGTTGCTACCAGCTATCTCTTCTGTTCTGTCTCCTGGGATCGCGCTAGCCACTTTTTGCTAGCGCTGTGGATCCTTCTGTTCTGTCTCCTGGGATCGCGCTAGCCACTTTTCGCTAGTGCTGTGGATCCTTCTGTTCTGTTTCCTGGGATCGCGCTAGCCACTTTTCGCTAGCGCTGTGGATAATTCTGTTCTGTCTCCTGGGATCGCGCTAGCCACTTTTCGCTAGTGCTGTGGATCCTTCTGTTCTGCTACTCTGTACCTGGATCGCGCTAGCCACTTTCGCTAGTGCTGTGGATCCTATCTCTCGCTTGTCCCTGTTTTCGTGTGTCTGTCTTGTCTGCTACGGACGCTTGCTGGAGGCTCGGTGAGGTAACCGTTAAACAAGCGTTCGCGTCCTCTGTTTTATGTTTGTCTGTCAATGGTTAGTTAGGCGTGCTTGTCTCTATTGTGCTTATCACGTGGAGACCGCGCATAACCGCGTGCACTGTTGCGAATGAGTGCGGTGTTCGCGGTTAGCTAGCATTTGTTATTTTCCGTATCTCCTCATTGTGTTATTTGCTGTGCCTTTGCTAACCTCGTATTCTGTCCTGATCTGCCTTGTGTCACGTCTGGCGATCGCACCTCTCGTGATCGCGTTCCTGTTTCATATCTGCTGTTGTGTGTGCACTGTCGCGTGGTGGCGACTAGGTTGGTGCACACACATACAACCTGTCCCTTTGCTCGTCTCATTCGCAATCGCCTCTCTTGCGATTGCGTTCTGCGCTTCGTACAATTCCTGTCTGGCATTTGTGGAGGTACAGAGGATTGGTTCCTCTGCACTCAACAGCGCCATCTGCCGACAGGAATTTTCCCTCTACGGGTGCGTAGCACCTTTTGCTGGTTGCCTGCAAATATACGCTTGTGGAGGATTTCCGCCGTGTCAGCGCACGCGTTGTGCGCTGATCACGGAGAAAGTTCCGCAATCGTTACAAAGGTATAGTGTTTTTGTGAATTTTGTTTTATAATGTTAAAATGTTTAAGTAAGGCTGAAATGTGCTCTTTTAACTTTGTTTTAGCCATATGAGCACTACTGGGAAGTAATGAGTATTTATAGCCATTTTCTTTTTGCCATCATTTTAGCAAATGCTAACCCTTTTTGCACAGATGAGAATATTCACTAAATGACATAGTAATAAGAAAACATATTGTTCACACAGATAAGAAATCTCACAAAAATACATGGGAATGAGAAAACTCGGTTTTGCCAAATTTGGTGAAAGTCAATGGGCATAAGAAAAAGAAATATTTGTGACAAATATGGGCATGCAAAAACACCAATTCACTAAATCTATTGAAGTCAATGTGCATGAGAAAACACATTTCCAAGAAGATTCAAATTTTTATCAAAATGTGTATCTTGTGAAAAGTCATTACATTTTTGCAAAAAGTTTGAGTGAGGGAAAAATGACGCTGTAATGCTGAAAATTCAAGCTCATCCCTACTACTAAGCACTAGTCTAGTACATTGCACAGCGTGTTTTGCACAAAGGATCTCTGAAATGGGCTGTGTATGTTGAATGTTTATGGAACGTTGGTTCAGGAAAGAAGGATAGAAATAGAAAAGAAAGTTCTGAAAAGGTTTAACACAAACGAAAAAAAAATAGAGTAAGTTGAAAACTGAGTTTAAAATAAAACATTTTTTTCAATAACCTATTTAACCACTTAAGGACAGGCAGATTCTTCTATGATCTGTGCTGCGTGGGCTCTTCAGCCCCCAGCACAGATCAGGTGGCAGGCAGGTCGATCAGACTTCCCCCCCCTATTTTTCCTACTAGGGGATGTCCTGTTGGGGGAGTCTGATCGCCGCCGGCTTGTTGTGACTAGTGACTCCGCAGCGATACTCCCCCTCCCTTTCCTTCCCCATATAGGCGGTACAGGACAGCGAACCATCCTGTACCGCCTCAGATAGGCTTCAGCCTATCAGATGGTGACGATCCCCAGCCAATCAAAGGCCCGGGGATCGCCGATCTCCTTTACGGCGCTACTGTGACAGCAGCGCCGCAACCTGTAAACACCACGATTTACATCCCCGGGTGTTTACATTTAGCCTGCGAGATCGGAGGCTCGTAGGCTGTACACAGAGCCCCCCGCCGTGAACTGACAGGGTTTCCATGGAAACCCAGGTGCGACCAGCTGCCGCCGATAGGCGTTGGCTGGTCGTTAAGTGGTTAATCATGTCCCACAACCTTCAATCTTGAAGTCTGCTTACACCCGTGTGTTCCAGCTCAAGTCCCGTTACCGGCGACACCCAGGATGGGTGTTGGGTTGACCCTTCCCGGATCTCGGGGTCATCACACCAGCCACTATGCATCATCACGGCAGACGGCGTGATAGTCCTGCGCATTTGCGGTTTTCTAGATCTAAACCATGCATGCGCAGGACTGTCACGCCGTGGGTCAAGATCCAGGAAGAATTGGCCCAACACCCGGCCCGAGTGTTGCCAGTAACGGGAGCTGCCGGCGGGACATGGAGAGGAGTCAGGAGGACACCGGGGGACCTCGCGGCCTATGGTGGGCTGGAGGGAGCCCCAGGTAAGTGAAATTTTTGATTGTAGGGTACTGCTCAGGGTCCCTTTAAAGGGTAATTTGCTCTTAACTCATGAATGGCAATTTAGGTGAAAAGTCTGACAATTTTGGCAATTTTTTTGCAAAAATGTACATTACAAAAGTACAGCATATTTTTGCAAATATATTTTTGATGTTAAAAATAGAATTTTCAATGCAAAAATGACTGTGGTAAAAATGTGCAAGCAATACTGCTGGCTGCGCCCTTGCATCTTGGTGATAATGGCATGAGCATACATGATGGAGCAACATACACAAGCATCAAAAATATTCAAAGAGCTTGCTTTACTTAGACATACAGTATGTAGAAAGTGTTCCCATGGTAAACCAAGCTGCTTATATAACCAGGCTTCTCTCAATTTTACCTTAGAGTAAGAGTTAGCAAGGAGCCGGCATTAGGTCTTGTGGTCAGCCTATGCACACCAACCGCATCAGTATCCTGCTGCTTTGTAAACCATGTAGTAATAGCCTAGATGCAGAATGTCTCAGCAGAATACAAGCCAATTAAATATTTCTCTGACCGTTAGCAAATACATTTAATGAAGACCAAGTGGAGCAGAGAGAGGCTCCCCAGAGGTGATAAAATCCCATAGAAACATTCGAATAAAAGAAATGAGAAACTAGTTCAAAATTCATTTTACAAGTAAACATTGAGAGAATCCAGATCCAGAGGTTTTTTTTCCCTTTATGCCCACTAGAACACTTTCCTAAGAACCTTATTAGAGAAAATAGAATTTACCTTCCTATTCCGCTTTCATAAGCATACAATGTTTGAAACCTTTTGAGACTGTATGACCACAGAACTCCTTTTTAAATTCAAATTTCCTTATAATTTATAGCTGGGGTTGCATTATATTATTCACCGGATTATAGAGATGCATACATCTTTACTAAAACTACCTTAATAAGGAAGCAAAAGGGTTGTGTCTCCAGATACAGCAGGAAAATGATCCACCGTGCGTCTTGTTAGTGGTGGAGCATGATAAATGATGCTATAAAAAGAGTAGATATCAGCTCCTGGTGTCCCAGGAAGCCTAGAGTCCCTTCAACAAGAACAGTCTAATCATCTAATCATATGGGTTAGCAATTCTACAATGTACTTAGCCAGGCACAGAAAATCAGTGCTCTTACCGCATTTGAAAGAAAAATGACTACACGAGGATACAAACCGCTATTGTAGAAGAATCGTACCGTAAATAGCCATCAGTTAAAGATAAAAGTTTTGAACAAAGATGATGACATTTATCTGCTAACTTAATAGGTAAAAAGAGGAAGCATTCAATATATCAGTATATAAACTGAGGAGTATTACATATTTCCCTTTATAGCTTACCTGGAGCTTCTTCCAGCCCTCTGTTGTCTGTCAGGGCCCTCTGGGTCCTCTGGGCCCTCTCTGTTGCACTTTTGTAATCCAAATTAAAGTCTGTGACTGGCTGAGTTGCAGGCTACTGTTCATGCACCGTCCCGGTTGCACACCTCCACAATCACACTCTCATGGCCAGGAGCATTGTTCATTTTTGTAGACTTGTAACGATGCTTGCACAGAATGCTCCCAGCCACGGGAGGTTGATTGCGGAGGTGCACTGCCTGGACAGCATATGCACAGTAGCTTGCAACCAATTTGTTTGACAGCATCACAACAAAGTGGGCCTGGTGGACACTGAAGGACTTGACAGACCACAGAGGGCTGGAAGAAGGCACAGCTAAATAAAAGTCATCTAGTTCCCCCTTGTCTCTGGGGCCTAAAGCAATACTTTAACCCATCTGTCACAGTAGCCCTCGTGGTCAGACCGCAAATGGCCTTCCAAACGGTGCCAGCGCACAGATCGTGCGAACTCTGGTCGCAGTCAATGCGCAGGAACCGTTGGGACAAACCGCAGACAAACCAGAAGGGAGCCTGTGAGATATGGGTGATTACAACTCACACACGATTCAGGGTATACTGCCACCACCACGGGTAGGGGCCCATGGACCCGACTGCCTGACTGATCCTGCGAATAAAAACGGTTAAAACACGCTATATTCTGTCTAGCCAAAAACAACCAATAGTGGCGTCTCTCCAGAGACTTGGGATCAGTTCCTGTGTACGGCTGAAAAGCAGGGTAGCGGAACAGTGAATGACTTGGAGAAAGTCGTTTATTCACGGCAATATAAATAATTAATATATACAGACAATTATTAAAATCAACAATTATTAAAACAGTAATAGCCAGTATGAAATAAAAAGGGAGAAAATACTTAGGGTTTGTGGAAATATGTCCTTTTGTGGGAAAATCATAAAGTTCAAGCAAAACGGTTTCAAGTTCTTAAAGCTCTTGGTTTCAATCAAAGTTCAGCAGAATTTTTTGTTCCAGGTTACAGAAGATGGCCAATCAAGATGGCCGCTAGCACATGTGTCCTTTGTTTCAGAGCTTCATTCAAAGTTCAGCAAAATGGCCACCAGCCCTATGTCCTCTGGCTGGCAGCAGGATGTTCTCATATGGATGGAATGGGAGGACTAGATGCCCGCCTGCTGGCCAGGTGCTTTTGATGAAGCTGGTTTGGGGGTGTGGCAATACCGGCCCCTCTGAGTCACCAACCAATGACAGTTCATTCCCTCTGAGAGATTTTAGGGCTAAACTTATGAAATGCTGTAACTCCTGAACCATACACGTTATATTTAGGGGGGTAACAGCTTCATACTTGTTGGAAAATACAGATTAATATAATATCCGACATGGCTAGTGCAGCAGATCAGGTTCCTGAGAAGATTCATACCTGGGTTGTAGGGGCCCCGGGCCCCTCTCGACTGGTATCAAGAGATCCAGCATTACCCTACGGATCCAATGATACCGCTCTCATAACCACCCTATTTATTGTATTCTGTAAATGGGCAAAAGATTATATAGTACATTCATTTCTTCCTGCTAAGCCTGGAGCCAGGCTGGCTGGAGTCCAGCTGTGTCTAGCTTCCTGGGATCTCCCTCTATGAAAGGCCCTGTTGGCTCCTTTAATTAACATCTGAATGTGAGATCAGCTTAGACAAACTTTGAGCCAGTCTTCCTGCCAGCTGCTAACAGGGGGGGAAAAAAACTGCCTATTTAAAAAAACAGGAATGTCAGTCTCTAAATCGCTGGCCTGACTACAATCAAGGGCAATCGGCGCAATAAACCGATTGCGTTCTCGTTTCTCACGGCTGTTCCGTGACACCTCCCCTTCCTGACGCTGTGTTGGGGGTTGTCAGCAAGACATCCGCCGTAGCAGCCATTGGCGCTGTTGGGTCTAGTTCCCCCTGACACCGGGACAGCCCATCAGCGTTCCGGTGTCGGCCAACCTGGCTGACGGGTCTCGGGTTGCCGGTGCGGCGGGAAAACCTATTGAGCCTGTGGCTCGGTTCCCCTGGACCGGTCACGGTCTGCTACCCTCAGGGTTGACCCGACATGGACCGTTCTGGACAGGGCGTTGGCGGCGCCGCTGCGGTTGGATGTGGTGTCTGCCAGGACTGCTGACAATGGGCAGTGGTTTGGGTAGGTCAACAGCCAGCCCACGCAGGGGTTCCCTGCGAAGTGGCTGTGGACCTAAGGGAACCCCGCGGGAATCCCTGGACCTTCCCAGCTCCTGACAGACGGCACATGCTCCACAGTAGTTTGCTACATCCCTGTTCATTCGGGGCCAATAAAACTGTTTCCGAATACCGGCAAGTGTCTTGCGGACCCCTGAGTGCCCTGTCAGAGGATTACCATGTGCGGATTTCAGCACATGTCCCCTGAACGCACTCGGGACCACAAGCCATTTGGTATTCGCGTGGGATCTACCTGTAGGGGGCTGTACAGACTCACTGTACAGTCTCCCACCTTCCCAGTACACCTTGAAAGCGGCCCCGTCTGCGAGGGGCTCAGCGGCTTGCTGCCTGAGCACCTCCAGGCTTGGGTCACTTTGTAGTGCGGCTGAGAATACGGCGCTGTCAGTTTCAGCCAACTGGCTCATGTCACACGAGGCCAGCGGCTGAAAGGTCTCATCCCTGCGGTCAGAGGAGGGGGAGGAGGCCGGAACCCCCTCCACCTGTTCTGAGCTCGGGTTCTGAGCAGTGCAGCTGCGCGGTACTGCTAGCACAGGTACACTGTCAGAATGGCACAGACGGACATTACTCAAATCATCATTGCATGCAGTAATGACATTGACAGGTATAGACATTTTTTCATTACAGACAGGTTGTACAGTAAACTCAGGTACAGTTACAGCATCATCACAACAGACAGTCTGTACCTCAAACTCAGGTGCCTTTGAAGCAGGCACTATTGAACCTGGTACCCTTGAACTGGGCACATTCAACCCACCTCCCCCTGGTGCTCCCCCAAGTGTATAAAGTACCTGGTGGTGGGCGGAGAGTCCGTCTCCTTCCGTGAGCGACAAGGCGGTCGTGGCAGGTTCATAGTAGGACACAAGCTTGCCCAAATCAGTCCCCAGCAACACAGGGACTGGGAGATCCTTCATAACCCCAACAACCCTTTCTTGGATCCCTACTCCCCAATCCAGCTTCACTCTCGCGTGGGCTATGTGAAAAAGGGTGCCCTCTACTCCAGTAAGGGCAAGGGATCGGCTGGAGCTGATGCTCTCATTTGGCACAAGGTGTGAGTGAACTAACGTGATGTCAGCTCCGGTGTCTCGGAATCCGGTGACAACTTTGCCATTAACTCTAACAAGTTGCTGCTGGTCGGTTCGGTCGCGGATTTCCTTTCCGCGGGCAAACAGGACAAAATCTGATGATCCAGGCTGTGGTTCACTGGCGGGTTGCCTCTGCTGTGGGTGAGATACAGGTGCTGCAGGTGCTGGTGGTGTCTGTCTCCACTCCGGACAGTCGAATTTAATGTGTCTGGGCTGGCGGCAGTAGTGACAGGTGACCTCTCCAGGGGCTGCAGGCCTGGGTGCAGCAGCTGCGCTGGGTGGCCTGAGTGGCTGACGGCTCACAGGGGCAGGAGAGTCTGCCAGAGTATTGGGCTGACCTCCTCTCCAGCTGGATGGGACAGTTCTGCGTGTATCAGACACCCGGGTAGTTGCAAAGGTCTCAGCGAGGTCTGCAGCGACAGTTGCTGACGCAGGTTTGCGCTCCAACACAAATTGTCGTACATCAGCAGGGCAAATGTTCAGAAATTGTTCCAGGACTATCAAGTCCTCCAGGACATCATAAGACCCTTTGGTGAGGCCTCCAGTCCACTGGCGGAGGGTGGTGAGCAAGCTGCTGACCACATCTCGGTACGAATCAGAAGACTTTTTCTGCCAGGCCCTGAACTTTTTCCGATAGGCTTCTGGCGTCAGCTAGTACTTAGTAATGATAGCGTCTTTTATAGGAGCATAATCATTATCCTTCTCCGCAGGCAATTCTGCGAAGGCATCAAGCGCCTTGTAGCACAGCAAAGGTGTCAGATGTCTGGCCCACTGGTCTTGGGACAGACGATACTGACGGCATGCTTTTTCAAAAGATCGCAAAAACAAGTCAATGTCTGTGTCTTTCTCAATATTAGCAAATTAAAATTTTGCACTTACGGGTGATGCAGCTCCTTCAGCAGGGAGGCTGGGCGGTGAATCCCGGCTGGTCTGATGCACTTTTGCCATGTTTAGCTCATGCTGTCGTTGGCGCTCCCGCTCAGCGGCATCCCTCTCCGCGTGGCGTTCTGCAGCTTGGCACTCCAACTGCGCTTGCATGTACTGCATGTACTTGTCCAGGTCAGTCTCCATCAGCTTTCGCAATGCCTGCTGCATTACCGGGTCAGCACCCATGGACAGTCCAGCACTGGCCAGTTCCGGGCTAGTACTGTCAGAAACTCTGGGATTGGGGTCCATACTGACAGTCTCTGGCGTATCTGTTGCAACAGGGCCCGCAGGATGCTCAACCTCTGTACGCCTAGGATCTTCAGCCTCTGGTTCCCCTGGCCTTGAGTCAGATGGGTCAGCGTCTACCTCAGCAGACACATCCAGCTCCCGCAGTTGCTGGGTATCCCATTGAAACAATTCCGCTACCAGTTCCTGTTGTTTCTTGCGGCCGGCATCAATGCCTCTCTCTTGGCAAAGATTTTGCAGGTCCGCCAGGCACATTTTCTTGTAGTTCCCGGACATTTCCACGCCAAATAAAATAAAACTTTTTTGGGGAGGGGTACTGGCTACACAGTCTCTCTGTATATATAAAAAATATACTGCCTTCCAGCTACACCAACGAATTAGCTCGTTTCTTGATAGCGCTAGTGCTATCTTAGATACTTTTCAGCACAACACAGATCCCAACCGCTGCCTAACACTGTCACAGTAGCCCTGGTGGTCAGACTGCAAATGGCCTTCCAAACGGTGCCAGCGCACGGATCGTGCGAACTCTGGTCGCAGTCAATGCGCAGGAACCGTTGGGACAAACCGCGGACAAACCAGAAGGGAGCCTGTGAGATATGGGTGATTACAACTCACACACGATTCAGGGTATACTGCCACCACCACGGGTAGGGGCCCGTGGACCCAACTGCCTGACTGATCCTGCTAATAAAAATGGTTAAAACACGCTATATTCTGTCTAGCCAAAAACAACCAATAGTAGCGTCTCTCCAGAGACTTGGGATCAGTTCCTGTGTACGGCTGAAAAGCAGGGTAGCGGAACAGTGAATGACTTGGAGGAAGTCGTTTATTCACGGCAATATAAATAATTAATATATACAGACTATTATTAAAATCAACAATTATTAAAACAGTAATAGCCAGTATGAAATAAAAAGGGAGAAAATACTTAGGGTTTGTGGAAATATGTCCTTTTGTGGGAAAATCATAAAGTTCAAGCAAAACGGTTTCAAGTTCTTAAAGCTCTTGGTTTCAATCAAAGTTCAGCAGAATTCTTTGTTCCAGGTTACAGAAGATGGCCAATCAAGATGGCCGCTAGCACATGTGTCCTTTGTTTCAGAGCTTCATTCAAAGTTCAGCAAAATGGCCACCAGCCCTATGTCCTCTGGCTGGCAGCAGGATGTTCTCATATGGATGGAATGGGAGGACTAGATGCCCGCCTGCAGGCCAGGTGCTTTTGATGAAGCTGGTTTGGGGGTGTGGCAATGCCGGCCCCTCTGAGTCACCAACCAATGACAGTTCATTCCCTCTGAGAGATTTTAGGGCTAAACTTATGAAATGCTGTAACTCCTGAACCATACACGTTATATTTAGGGGGGTAACAGCTTCATACTTGTTGGAAAATACAGATTAATATGATATCCGACATGGCTAGTGCAGCAGATCAGGTTCCTGAGAAGATTCATACCTGGGTTGTAGGGGCCCCGGGCCCCTCTCGACTTGTATCAAGAGATCCAGCATGACCCTACGGATCCAATGATACCGCTCTCATAACCACCCTATTTATTGTATTCTGGGCAAAAGATTATATAGTACATTCATTTCTTCCTGCTAAAGCTGGAGCCAGGCTGGCTGGAGTCCAGCTGTGTCTAGCTTCCTGGGATCTCCCTCTATGAAAGGCCCTGTTGGCTCCTTTAATTAACATCTGAATGTGAGATCAGCTTAGACAAACTTTGAGCCAGTCTTCCTGCCAGCTGCTAACAGGGGAAAAAAAAAACTGCCTATTTAAAAAAACAGGAATGTCAGTCTCTAAATCGCTGGCCTGACTACAATCAAGGGCAATCAGCGCAATAAACCGATTGCGTTCTCGTTTCTCACGGCTGTTCCTTGACACCATCAACAGCTTCAATAGAGTTATCTAGTTTCAGATAAGTGCACTGCTTTTGCCCTCAGTCGGCAGAATTCGTTGTGCTGTAAATTCTTGGAATACTTTGATCTCTCTCTGCTAGCAAAACATATAGAAACTGAAAGCTGAAGTCCTCTGTTATTGTCTCATGCTGCCCCCTAATGACAAGTGGCCCTAAATATACATTACAGCAGTACTAATTAGAAGCAAGGAAGTGTAACAAATAAGAAATAAAAAATGTGCTAAAATTAATTGGCTGGGAGCACTTACAAGCCTCTAAATAAATGGGTTGCTAAAGGGTTAAGAGGCACCATCATGATATATATTAGAATGTAATATATTATTCAGGATACCCACTTTCACATTACTTATCCTGGTTTCATCATCAGAAAACCTTCCTATATTTATATATTGCCTTAGGCCCCAGAGCACTCCGCAAAACACATAACAAACGTTCCACAGTGATGCACCTCGCCAGCAGTAAAGATGTCACCACCTAGGATAAATTTAAAGGAAACCTGAACCGAGTAATATTATTTAAGATAAATACATAATGTACCTGAAAAGAAATACAGTGGGTTGCAAAAGTATTCCGCCCCCTTGAAATTTTCCATATTTTGTCATATTACTGCCACAAACATGAATCAATTTTATTGGAATCCCACGTGAAAGACCAACACAAAGTGGTGTACACGTAAGAAGTGGAACGGAAATCATACATGATTCCAAACATTTTTTACAAATAAATAACTGCAAAGTGGGGTGTGCATAATTATTCGGCCCCCTTTGATCTGATTGCAGTCAGTTGCCTATAGACATTGCCTGATGAGTGCTAATGACTAAATAGAGTGCACCTGTGTGTAATCTAATGTCAGTACAAATACAGCTGCTCTGTGAGGGCCTCAGAGTTTGTCTAAGAGAATATTGGGACCAACAACACCATGAAGTCCAAAGAACACAACAGACAGGTCAGGGATCAAGTTATTGAGAAATTTAAAGCAGGCTTAGGCTACAAAAAGATTTCCAAAGCCTTGAACATCCCACGGAGCACTGTTCAAGCGATCATTCAGAAATGGTAGGAGTATGATACAACTGGAAACCTACCAAGTCAAGGCCATCCACCTAAACTCACAGGCCGAACAAGGAGAGCGCTGATCAGAAATGCAGTCAAGAGGCCCATGGTGACTCTGGATGAGCTGCAGAGATCTACAGCTCAGGTGGGAGACTCTGTTCATAGGACAACTATTAGTCATGCACTGTACAAAGTTGGCCTTTATGGAAGAGTGGCAAGAAGAAAGGCATTGTTAACAGAGAGCATAAGAAGTCCCAATTGCAGTTTGCTACAAGCCATGTGGGGGACACAGCAAACATGTGGAAGAAGGTGCTCTGGTCAGATGAGACCAAAATGTAACTTTTTGGCCAAATGCTATGCTATGCTATGCTATGCTATGTGTGGCAGAAAACTAACACTGCACATCACTCTGAACACACCATCCCCACTGTCAAATATGGTGGTGGCAGCATCATGCTCTGGGGGTGCATCTCTTCAGCAGGGACAGGGAAGCTGATCAAAATTGATGGAAAGATGGATGGAGCCAAATACAGGACAAACTTGGAAGAAAATCTCTTGAAGACTGCAAAAGACTTGAGAATCTGTGGCAAGATCTGAAAACTGCTGTTCACAAACGCTGTCCACCTAATCTGACTGACCTGGAGCTGTTTTGCAAAGAAGAATAGGCAAGGATTTCAGTCTCTAGATGTGCAAAGCTGGTAGAGACATACCCTAAAAGACTGGCAGCTGTAATTGCAGCAAAAGGTGGTTCTACAAAGTATTGACTCAGGGAGCTGATTAATTACGCACACCCTACTTTGCAGTTATTTATTTGTAAAAAATGTTTGGAATGATGTATGATTTTCGATCCACTTCTCACATGTACACCACTTTGTATTGGTCTTTCACGTGGAATTCCAATAAAATTGGTGCATGTTTGTGGCAGTAATGTGACAAAATGTGGAAAACTTCAAGGGGGCCAAGTACTTTTGCAACCCACTGTATTACATACTTACCTCACTGTCAGTTCCTCCCAAAAGCTTACCATTTTCTTCTAACACTGATTATTTACTGTTCTGACAAGATTTTGTCAGAACTGAAATATATAAGTTGCTGTCAGTTATATATCAGTTGCTGTCAGTTATAACTGAAAGGACAACTGATGAGCAAGGTCATGTCCACGTTTCCCTATGGCTCAAGTGGCTGATATTACAGTTTAACAGTGTGCTGATCAGAAAGCTGTTACAGGGTCATTGCCATTTTTTAAATGGAGGATGGAGAATTCCATCAATCGCAGTAGACAAACAGGACGCAGGAGAGGAGAAAGAGATTGATGAGTAGACTACACAGGAGGTAAGTATGACGTGTATGTTGTTTTTGACTTTTAATTTTCAGTTCAGGTTTGCTTTAAGAACGTAAACAGGGTTGAGGAAATATTTTGGCAACCCTGACTAAATAATATATAAATGAATATTTAAAAAAAAAATAAGCTATTTTTTTAATTATGTTACATTCAGTAAACTTTCTCTTTCAGATTCGTTTTATGTTAAAATGGTGTACTGTTGGCTTTAGGCTGCAGAAGTAATAAAGGGCCTTTTCTTCAGCTTTGTTATATAAAATATGGAGGGATTTGAGATATAATATAGAGGGCTATACTGGAAGTGAATGGATATTTTATAGCCCTTTAATTAACTTACAGTAGTTCTGCAACCTCTGAGTTCATTTTAACCAGTTTATGAAACCTCCTCCAAGGCATCTGGATCTAAGCTTTAATTAGATTTTTCTACATTGATTGTCTGAATACTCTTTTGTATGGGAGAGCATTATTATTTTTGATGTTGGCTCCCGACGAACCAAAATGCGTTAAAGTGCATGGCCTACACAAGTCCTGCTGGAAACTTAAATTGAAATTAATTCACATATTCCGCTCGCAATCTTCTCATTACGGCAATTACCCACTGTGGGTCACTTCTTCCATACAAACCTGATTAATTATTTATTTAGCTCTTAAATTGGCTACACTTTCAATTTAAATGGCCGTTTAGACATATATTATGCCTGGGAGGATTTTCACATGTGCATATTTGAATGGTATGATTATAATAGCAGCGTTGAACAGTAAAAATGGGGTTTTGGGTCATTTAAATTAAAGTGATAGTGCATATATACTTAAGTGTGTTTAAAACGAGTTTAAAATGAGGCCCTGATCAATAGTTCCATATACTTGAATCATTATGAGGCTTTGATTATTAGTCCCATATACTTGAATCATTACTTTCTCATAGTTCCCAATTGTCCATCTTTTGAAGGGACTGTCCCTCTTTGGGAGCCTCGTCCCTCTGTCCCTCTTTCCTCCTCATTTGTCCCTCTTTCAGGACTTTGTCTCTCTTTCTATGTAAATATATATATTTATCTACTGAAAAAATGTATTCAATTGACTCTAAACTTTATTCCCATCCTTTAAGTTGATATATTTCTATTTTTCAAATGTTAATATGAAGGAAAATGAACCAGGATTGAAAGGACCAGTGTGGTTTGAGTTATAAAACAATACAAATTTTCTTATGAAATCTTTATGGTATTCAGGACTAGGGGTGAGTCGAGGGCGTGATCAGGGGTGTGACAGGGGTGTGGCTTAAGTGTGCCTCTTTCTCATCTCAAAAAGTTGGGAGTTAGGCTTTCTGTATATCTGCCATGGGAACTGGAACAGGTTGCAGATGCATCCCTATTGCCATCCATTTGAAGACAAATTGACTGATTGTTATTTAAACCTCATTATATGAGGCACAAAAAATAGATTTATATATAACCTTTTTCACAAAAAACACTTCCTAAACTTGAATTAACCAGACATATCCCCCACATAACAATTAGGCAGAATTCTAACAAAAAACAGTGTGTGCAGCAAACAAAATAATTAGAATAGTTTCCACCAGCAAACATAGTTAGGTAAAGTGTGGGCCCAAATCAACATGTTTCCTTCCGAAAAATAATTACGCAGAGTGTACCTTAAAGATACCCAGACTATAATGAAGAGCCAGGTGGTGCAGCTGCAGCCAGGCAGGGCAGATTCTAGGCTATATTGCACCAAGAGTGAGGGTGTAAAAGTTGCACCCCTTCCCATCCCCGTGGACTCACCAACCCTTACTTTTTAGGAACAGTCACGCAGCCACAGGTCATAGGTAGATCTGCCTACTTACAAGTTACCAGTCGCTCATCCAGGAGGAAGCAGGGACCAGGAGAACACACAGGCGAGAAAAGCCTGGAAAGCCGACTCCTCCATGGGCGCCGCGCACTGACAGCCTGCAGTACTGCTGTAGGACATCAGGTGTCATCAGGCGGTGGTGTGACGTGATGATGACTTGACATCTGATGCAGGCAGCCCAGGAGGAGTCAAGGAAGGTGATTGCGCTGGTAATCTTGTTTTTTCTTCCATTTGGCTGCACTTCACCAGTTCCCCAGCGGTTATGTCCTTCTTCCTGCATCCCCTTCTTCTACTTGCCTGTAGCACAAAGCACTCCGCATCATTATAAACAGCTTCAGCGCACTCTGCTATTGCTTTGCCGCCTGCCCATATGAGATCTCAAGCAAGCTTATTTAGCCCAATAATAGGATCCAGGACATTACTGCTTAATGTTTAGTGGGCAGGCCCCAATTATTTAACACTAGGGACATCACTGATCTACTCCACTGCTCCCATAGCTCAGCTTTAATGGTGTTTATACATTTTTGCTTATAGGCAGTGTTGTACTCCACCATGGCTGCAGGATTGGGACGGAATTAAGGTCTCACAACAGAAACAAAATGCTCCATTATATCAATAGCACCTGTAACTAAAAACTGTGCTTGAGGTAGTAGCTTAAGGGATTAAAGAGGAACTTTAACCAAGGATTGAACGTCTTTCCACAATCAGTAGATGATACCCCCTTTCCCACAAGAAATCTCTACCTTTTCTCGGATAGATCATCGGGGAGCAGTCTGGCTGATATTGTGGTGAAACCCCTTCCACAGTGTGATGTCATGACCATGGTCCTGACAGTTTGCTGTCTGTGAACCTGGTTGCATTGTGGGAAATAGCGGCTTTTTCCAACTGCCAAGCAAGCAGTATCTCCCTCAGAGCATAGAACTCTCAGTAACGAACATTCTGTACAGATCACCTGGCAGAAGATATCTCCCCCAGTGATAGATTTCAGAATGTAAATCAGGGAAAGTAAAGATTTTACAATGGGCAAACAATGACTAAATAATCTATAAATGAATACTGTAAAAAAAAAAAAAACAATTTTATTATGTTATTTTCACTACAGTACAGTTCCTCTTTAAGCTTTACTTTGATAAAGTGACTGTCTCCGCGTCTCTGTATGGGCAGCCCCGGTTTTATATATAACAAAGTAGAAGATGTATAGACTGCAGGGAAATTTTCTCTCTACAATAGTCTAATCTCAGTGGCCAGATTTCCAGTCCATGCCTGTTCAGATTGCTGTTAGTTATGCCTCCACTTGTCATGCTTTGTTGGTCTGTATATTTGGCTGCCAACTTCAGTCTGGCCAGCGTTGCACGCATGGAAAAGAAATACTCTTTTGTTGGTTTTTCGGCAACTGAATATATCCCTGGCTATAAAGAAGCAATGCAAAACAGCAAATATACAGTACATCATAGCAGTCACATTCCTCCTTCACTGTCATTAAGGCAAATGGAGCAGTGTCTTTATTACCAAAATATAGGAGCAAATTTACATAGCGTATAAGGCATATCAAGTCTGGGAGTGCTTGTACAATGCTACGGGGTGCATTAGAAGAACTATTAGTGTAATTAATTTGATGAACACACACATTGCAAAGCAATATCAGGCATAACAATTTAGATAACAATGCTGTGTAATTATTGCCTGCTTTAAACAAGCTAATACAGCATCTGCTTGCGTCTCTGTGCATTTTCCGCCTAACTAAATGTCTCCCTAAAATATTAGAGTAAATCCAAAGCTCTATTCAAGGGTATATTTTTGTACAAAGCTAATAATGGAAACAGCTCAGGAGTCAGGACCAATGTATTGCAGAGGAAAGTAATCCAATGTCAAGTCCGCAGCCCATCAATCTAGGGATTCCTGCCTGCTGTTATTACATGTGTGTGAATTAGATCTGGCCATGGTGACAACTGGTGCATTATGGTAGTTTATGTTGTGTTGTTTGCTAATGATGAGCAGCAGGGGCGTAACTAGAAATCACTGGGCCCCCCTGCGAATATTTGGATGGGGCCCCCCCCCATAGGTGCCAAATAATCGTAATGGTGCAGCGTTTCACTGTAAATTAATTGTAAAGTGGGCAGCATTTTACCAGACAATCGTAATGTGGGCCAGAAAATCGTAATGTGGGCAGAGTTCACCAGAAAATCGTAATGTGGGCCTTTAGAAAATCATAATGTGGGCAGAGTTCACCAGAAAATCGTAATGTGGGCACCAGTCACCAGAAAATTGTAACGTGGACAGCATTCACCAGACAATCGTAATGTGGGCAGCGTTCACCAGAAAATCATAATGTGGGCAGAGTTCACCAGAAAATCATAATGTGGGCAGAGTTCACCAGAAAATCGTAACGTGAGCAGCAGTCACCAGAAAATTGTAACGTGGACAGCATTCACCAGACAATCGTAATGTGGGCAGCGTTCACCAGAATATCGTAATGTGGGACAGAAAATCGTAATGTGGGCAGAGTTCACCAGAAAATCGCAATGTGGGCAGCAGTCACCAGAAAATCGCCATGTGGGCAGCAGTCACCAGAAAATCGCAATGTGGGCATCAGTCACCAGAAAATCCTAATGTGGGCAGCAGTCACCAGAAAATCGCAATGTGGGCAGCAGTCACCAGAAAATCCTAATGTGGGCAGCAGACACCAGAAAATCGTAATGTGGGCAGCAGACACCAGAAAATCGCAATGTGGGCAGCAGACACCTGAAAATCGTAATGTGGGCAGCAGACACCAGAAAATCGTAATGTGGGCAGCAGACACCTGAAAATCGTAATGTGGGCAGCAGACACCTGAAAATCGTAATGTGGGCAGCAGACACCTGAAAATCGTAATGTGGGCAGCAGGCACCTGAAAATCGTAATGTGGGCAGCAGACACCTGAAAATCGCAATGTGGGCAGCAGACACCTGAAAATCGTAATGTGGGCAGCAGACACCTGAAAATCGTAATGTGGGCAGCAGACACCTGAAAATCGCAATGTGGGCAGCAGTGACCAGAAAATCGCAATGTGGGCAGCAGTGACCAGAAAATCGTAATGTGGGCAGCAGACACCTGAAAATCGTAATGTGGGCAGCAGGCACCAGAAAATCGTAATGTGGGCAGCAGTCACCAGAAAATCGTAATGTGGGCAGCAGACACCTGAAAATCGTAATGTGGGCAGCAGGCACCTGAAAATCGCAATGTGGGCAGCAGACACCTGAAAATCGTAATGTGGGCAGCAGTGACCAGAAAATCGCAATGTGGGCAGCAGTGACCAGAAAATCGTAATGTGGGCAGCAGTCACCAGAAAATCGTAATGTGGACAGCAGACACCTGAAAATCGTAATGTGGGCAGCAGACACCTGAAAATCGTAATGTGGGCAGCAGACACCTGAAAATCGTAATGTGGGCAGCAGGCACCTGAAAATCGTAATGTGGGCAGCAGACACCAGAAAATCGTAATGTGGGCAGCAGACACCTGAAAATCGTAATGTGGGCAGCAGGCACCTGAAAATCACAATGTGGGCAGCAGACACCTGAAAATCGTAATGTGGGCAGCAGACACCTGAAAATCGTAATGTGGGCAGCAGACACCTGAAAATCGTAATGTGGGCAGCAGACACCTGAAAATCGTAATGTGGGCAGCAGACACCTGAAAATCCCCCTCCAGCTAGTCAATGTGTGTGGGCAGCGGGCAGCGGGCAGCAGCGGGATACATACCTTCTTCCTTGCGTTCCATCGCCGCCTTCTCGCTCTAGCGGCTGACGTCACTTCCGCTTCCGGAAGTGACGTCAGCCGCTAGAGCGAGAAGGCGGCGATGGAACACAAGGAAGAAGGTATGTATCCCGCCGCCGCTGCCCGCTGCCCACACACATTGACTAGCTGGAGGGGAGCGCAGAGGGGAGAGCCCCGAGGTGAGGGAGAGGGGGGAACTTCCCCTCTCCCCGCCGACTGTGGGCAAGGCTTTCCCCTCATGCTGCCACCCCTCCAGCCCCCAAAAAACGGCCCCGAGCGGGCCCCAGGGGGGGGGCGGGCCCCCCCGCGGGCGCAGGCGCTGCAGGGCCTATTGCTACGCCCCTGATGAGCAGAACTGATTGTTTTCACTTTGCAAACAGTTGTCTGTTTCTGGTACTGAAGCACTTGCATCAAAATCAATCTAGGAACTACATCTACACTGAAAAGAACACCAATGGGATATTTTTTGTAAAGGATCAAATATATCTAAATAGGCACTCCATGGGGTGTAACTAGAAATAACTGGGCCCCCCTGCAAAACTTTGGATGGGCCCCTCACCCCTCTGCGTGCTTGCGTCTTGTATGTCTCCAACGGCGCCAACATGAAGTAGTGTCAGCGGTGTTGGAGACACAGAAGACGTAGGCGCGCAAAGCTCCGTCGCTACCTGGAATGCGGAAGTCAGAGGTGAGTTCCTTGCCTGCTTTCCCCGCCCGCTGCCATCATTTCTGGAGTGGGGAGCTGGGAGTGCTAAAGGGAGGGGCCCAAGATAAGGGAGGGGGGAGTTGGGCCTCCCTCCCCGCCGCTGTGTGCCCCCTTTCCTGCGCTACACCCATCTCCTGCCCCTGAACACTGCCTTGGGCGAGCCCCCCACCAGGCTCAGGGGCAGGGCCCCCCTGCGCTTGCTGTGCTATCAGGAAAAGACACTCGTTTTGACCTGAGGAAGTTGAGATTCAGCCTGTGAAATGTATTGTTCATGGTGTTTTCTAATAAATATTGTTATTTTCAGCTCTGGCTGTAGGTAGACTTACTTGAGTCATCCTGGAGTATCCCGGCGTGGCAGACAGACACACTCCTCTTCTCTAAAAGCATCCTTTAGTGGATATGTCCAGTTCTATGTGTAGACTGTGTACATTTTAATATCCACACACACTAGGAGATTTATCTGAAGTTTTCTATGGAGTATTTATCCAATGGAGTGGTCTTTGTGAGAATATCCATTTGAGGTGGAATTTCATAGTCCTTTATTGGAAGTGATTCCTGTAAATAACATACATTTACCAGAGATCATTATTTACACTATATAGGAACATAGTAACATAGTTTGGTTGAAAAAAGACATTCCTCCATCAAGTTTAACCAGAAAGGAAAAAAACCACAATCATGATCCCACACATAACATCCGACCAACACATTTTGCCTGATCCAGCCAGCAGATAAGCTCAGACGACTGTTGGGTAGTGTAGAATGTACTCTAGCTTATGTTAACTTATTTCTATGTTAATGACCAGACACTTGAGGTCGTTTCAAAGGGGTTAAATAAAAGGGGTTTATTTACAGATTTACATATGTACAAGTTATAGCATACAAACTATGTGACTCACATAATGGCTCTATATACCCTATGCACAGTCACATGCTTTCATTAGCTGAGCCCCTTTCTATCTCACCGTCCATGTCAGCATTCCAAGAGAGCGAGAACTTCTCAAGCATTGTCTTATATCTGGATACCACAGGCATAAAGACTCCTCCTCTGTTATACATCATCAATAGTTCCTGCCCTTAGCAGCTGGGGGAAGGAACTTGTTGTAGCTAGTCCCATGGACCATTGTTGACCAAACCAGACAAACCAGCTTCCTCTCAGCTTTCTCCTCAATGGCCATTTGCGGGGGCTGGGGTCAGTGTCTGAGGCCATTGTCTTTGCTGTGTTATTTACTCATATGCAGATGTGTGTGGTTGTAAAAAGTCATTTATGAAACACAGGCTTTGCACAAGGCCCCAGCTGATCAACTAGATTCACTGTAAATCTCTCATAGCAACATAAATGTCCAGACATACTTTTCCATTAAGGCACACATGGAAATACAGTTTATACCGATAAAATACAACATTCCCTCCTGTTGTGCCTAATGGACACACCCTCATGGCTGGGATCCGGAACATGTGCCCTTCAGCGGATAGCTTCTGTATGCTCCGCACAGCTACATTGAGTCGCAAAACAGTTCTTGCTGGACGCAAGCCACCGCTGTGCTGTATCAAATAACAGTTACCCCCGGCAGTGTGACACAGTCCAAGGTTATTGGGAATCATTTCTCCTGTGGACAGACCATCCTCGCTATTCAGGGGCCAATGACCAGGAACCCAACATTCATTCCCACTCACACCTAATCGGTACATTGACATGACATTAATTGTAAGGGTGAATATCCAGCATCATACCATATATGTATCACCTGGATTTATCAGATCGCAATATCTTATCATGTGAACCTTAGTTTGTTCTGCAAGTTTATTGCCATCAATGTATACCTTTATGACAAAGACACATCATACCCATGGATTATCCATTGCAACCAAATATATATCTCAATGCGTTTGTTTGTGTAGGTAGGTTGTGCACATGAAAATATAATAGAAGAAAACTATTTATTGTACCATTGTAGGTCATGCGGTATTCATGTAACTAAGTCAGTACTCGACTAATCTTGCTGCAAAACACATTTACATTACATTACCTACATTGTCTTGTACTTAGTGGATTGGGCACAAAATATATATAGATGAAACAAAAAAGCTTAACTTCTAATCAATTATCAGTACCTTGATTCTATATCATTGGTGTCCAGACATTAAATTACCAGAGGTTACCCACCCCTACTGTATACTGAAAGGGTGGGCCTGATTATTAAATTAACTGGATAAAGGTTTTACACACAAAGAATACACCTGCTGTTCAGGCTTTATCCACCTTCAAAGCTTAATTTATCTTCTAACAAAATAAAAATGGATGGTGATGCCCAGCTATTTAATAATAAACCATTGTTGGTGGTAATTTCCACTGGCTTCTTTGAAGCTCTGCCTCTGGCTACTCTTGTTAACCATTCAATTGTGTGAATTTACATACATTCTTTTTGGTTGTAGACTTCACCTCATCCCTGTGGGCTAAATACCCATTCATTTCCTTTGATGAGTCCTTCTACAATATCTGTGTCAATGAAACTATCCCACACCCTACATAACAATGAGAATACTCTCTGTAGCCTTCCAACCTGGGAGGGGACTATTTGGGAAGGCATTCTAGTGTAGAGACCATCCCCCTTTCCTTATAAATCCCAATAAAAGAAAATAAATATCTCCACTACTGCTGTGTGTTACTATCTCTGCGGCCCCCTGCACACTGCCAATCTGATTTGCAATTCCGATTTTCGCTGGGTGCTGTTGACATACGCAGAAAAACGCATAAGAAAAAAACTCAGCATGCAGTACCGACTCAAAATCGCAACTCACAATTGCACGTAAAATCGCGTCCAAAATTGCCAATCGGAATTGCATGTAGTGTGCAAGAGCTCGCAGGAAAATATAACATATGACACTACGTCCTACAAGAGAACAAAATCTTTCATCTTAAATAATGCTGTCAGTTGGCCATACACCTACAGATTTCCATCCAATGTTCCAAAACGATCAATTCCTTTAGGAAAATAATCGATTCAGAATAACTCGATTCCTACCAACCACTGCCCATCAATTCCCAATAGATTCCAGCCGGGAATCTATTACTAATCGATCGTATTGCAGAGTTGCCCAATGCAGTGCAAGGTTATTGGCCATTAATTTGCCAAAGTTGTTGCTCCTGATTGTTTTTAACTTTCCAACCTGTCCGATCGATTTATTCAATCGCCAAAATTGATCTGACATTTGGGGAATCGATTCCTAGCAGCTGAATCTGCAAGGAAATAACTGAGAAAATCGATGAGTGTATTGGCAACCCTTACCCTTACTTTCCTTCGCTTGTAGATCAAATTATAAACTTAAGAGGTTTATTCGTAACCGTAAAATTGCATTTGAGTACTCTTTATGAATATACAGTATAAATAGGCAAACAGCATTCATAGCTGTGTTTGCTCATGCCTTCAATATCGTGTATATAATCCCCCCTTTGGTACCTCAAAGCATAGGTACCACTTTCTCAATACTTCTATGTAAAAAAAAAAACACAAAAGAGAAAAAATTTAAATAAAATAAAAAATGGTGTATGGGGCAACAAAAATCCCCACAACCGAAGAGCAAAAAATGTATTGCGAAAATAAATGATACAATTATTCAAAAACTGAGCAGGGAGAGAGAGAAAAAAAAAAACTACCACTCTTTGGTTGTTACTAATCAAACCAACAAACAAACACACAGAAACGTACAGGCCTTTCAGGACACACACATAAGTTAGTTACACACAGGTCTGTACAATTAGTACATTGACACACAGATGCTGATATCCTTTGGAGTTCATTGTCTTCAGTACTGGGCCATCTGTGTCAATAGAAACAAGAAAGAAAAGAAACAACAACAATACAGTACAAGTTAATTGTTAACCACCTTTACTTCAGTTTCACTCCTTAAACCTTCTATTGTTTAATTGTTTGCAAACAATTCGGATTTAACTCATGAGCTCATGGTATTTTTTTGCAGACTAATTATTAACCTCTATAATTTAGAGTGGGTGCACCCTGATCCTAACCAAATTCTCTGTAGATGCCCTTGGCTAAAGAGGAGAGAAAGAAAAACACAATACATGAATACAACATAATCAAATGTTAGATGGCTTGACTTTTTTTAACCATATACATTTTCCTTTCAGAGATATCTGAAAAACAAAGCAAAATTATGTTAATATCCTCACATTAGAACTCCATTGTTACTTCACAATTTGTTAGTCTACCCCTATAATGCAAACCTGTTGAGACAACCGATTGTATTCCATTTACCACACATTATTATACATTAATTTTTGAACACTCTGCCATATATCCCAAGAAAAAAGGAATTGCAATGTTTGACAAACTACAGATTAGCCAATATGGCATACTGGCTAGCGGGGCATAAATTGGAATGTTTGGCCAATGTCCTTGCTGTGCACTGGCACCGTATGCAAAACTAGAATATTGTTTAGGTTTCGCTTGCTGGCCATGATTTCCGATTCCGTTTTCCAGCTTATCTGGGCCCTGAAATGCACCAAAGTTCTCATGTTTTTCATGTTCGTGAGGGGAGACGGTGCTTACACAATTGGAGATATTGCTGGTGTGTCTATTCTTAACTTTGTGGTTTCTGCAATATCGTTTTATGTGGCCAGATCTATGACATCGGTAACATCGGAAATTTTTTCTCTGTGTACCTTTATATGCCACAGATACATTGGATGTCTCTCCCTCATTGCCCTCCTCACAACAATCCCTCAGTATATTAATGAATTGTTGACACGTGATGGCATTTTTAAGAGCAAGTTTAACTGGGTGGCTCACCATACATTTATTCGCCATGGAATATAACAACTCCCCATCATCAGATGATATATCTTGGCAATTATGTACCACTCTATACAGTGAAATGTACTCATGACAAAATATCACAGGATCCATTCCTTTCATGAATCTCATGCTTGCCAGCGCTTGCACGCCTCTTTCATCACGACTTCCCAATACACGCTGTACTTCCTGTCTCCTACCTCCTGCATCTGCTACGCAACCACCATTTTCCAGAACTATGCGAGTGGCTAAGGGCCCCGGCAACCAGGCGCGTAAAAGTGCACATGCATCTTCATCATTTAGACTGTACTGACATACCACTGCCTCAAATTGATTAGACAACCTCACAGGCGATTCTAGGGAATCAAAATCGCCCAGAATCTGACATAAGCGCAGTTTGTCCTGAACTGTTAGCACAGTAGGACTGGACACATCTGCTAGTTGTACCCCACTGCAGGTACTGTCATCAGTAATAGTGCAGACATTTGCAGAATCACAAGTTTTTGCTTTTTGTTCACATATTGATAAGATGTATTTCTCCTTCTGTATCAACAATGAGTTGGTATGTAACAGTTCTCTTTTTAAAGAGGCAACCAGCTCTTGCATCTGGGTTAATTTATCATTGAGTAAGTGAATTAAGGTTTCATTTGAGGCGCATTTGACCTTGTGCTGTTCTATTTGTTTCTCCAATTCACTATTCCTTTCCTTCCAATCATCTGCCTCTAATTTTAACGCCTGCAAATCAGCTCTCGATGAATCTGCCATAACCACCAAATTATCTTTAAACTTATCCAGGTCCTTTCTGATTTGCTGTCTGTCTGCAGCCCAATCTCTCGCTCTCTGCTCTGATATGACCCTCATCCTAAGTAAAATCGAAATTTCATTTGCAAGCTTTATCTTCTGTACTTTCTTTCCAAAATATGTCTGCTGCAATCCATTATTACATTTCTCACATTTTTCTACCAATGAAGCAAACTGTTGCTCCTGGGATTCATTTGCAGATGTATTCACATCAACCGTGCCATTGTCCCTAACATACTTCTGTGCAAGCTCCATTTTCACCAAACTGTACACAAGCTTCAATGACCAACACAAAAGCTATTGTCCTCGTAATACACTCACATTCACTTCTAACTGCCTTCAGATTATGTGATCTACACTCACAATGGCTGACCAAACTATATACACAAATACAGCAACAACAGGAGATGAAGCTTTTACTGCCTCTCACAGACCATTCATATTCAATCCACACAATTTCTGAAACCTATTGTTTCCTATAGCATACCTATATGCTTTCAACAAACTATTTTCCTAGCAGTTAACTCGTCATACATACAACTAAACATCACAAACTGCAACCAAAATACATACATGCACTGATATAACAGAAACAAAATACCTTATCGCCTCTCGAATGCTTGCATCGCGTCCAGGTTCCACGCTGGAGTCTTCCGTTAGGTCCTTCCTCGTAATTGTACGCTCTCTGGAACTAATAGCTAGAGTAATTTCTGTTATGGGGTTCTATGTGGATTTACTAATTATCCACACGCTATCTGGGGTGCCAAATGTAGAATGTACTCTAGCTTATGTTAACTTATTTCTATGTTAATGACCAGACACTTGAGGTCGTTTCAAAGGGGTTAAATAAAAGGGGTTTATTTACAGATTTACATATGTACAAGTTATAGCATACAAACTATGTGACTCACATAATGGCTCTATATACCCTATGCACAGTCACATGCTTTCATTAGCTGAGCCCCTTTCTATCTCACCGTCCATGTCAGCATTCCAAGAGAGCGAGAACTTCTCAAGCATTGTCTTATATCTGGATACCACAGGCATAAAGACTCCTCCTCTGTTATACATCATCAATAGTTCCTGCCCTTAGCAGCTGGGGGAAGGAACTTGTTGTAGCTAGTCCCATGGACCATTGTTGACCAAACCAGACAAACCAGCTTCCTCTCAGCTTTTCTCCTCAATGGCCATTTGCGGGGGCTGGGGTCAGTGTCTGAGGCCATTGTCTTTGCTGTGTTATTTACTCATATGCAGATGTGTGTGGTTGTAAAAAGTCATTTATGAAACACAGGCTTTGCACAAGGCCCCAGCTGATCAACTAGATTCACTGTAAATCTCTCATAGCAACATAAATGTCCAGACATACTTTTCCATTAAGGCACACATGGAAATACAGTTTATACCGATAAAATACAACAGGTAGATATCAGCCGCGTGTACAATGTCGTTTAAATGACATTGTTCTATAGAATGCACACATGTCAGGCATAATGTCACTTCCACTTGCATGCCTAGAATTGAAGAGCCCGTTTCCACTTACGCCGCACGCATCTGCAAGACGCGTGGCGGCACTTCCCGGTCTGCGGGTACGTAGACGAATCCCATCAGCCGTGCAATGCATGGTTATGAGATTCGCAGCCACCCGCATTTTCGGATAGAAAATGCCGGCCGAATCACTAGCGCAAGCGATTCGGCCAGAGGCGCTTTTGTTCCCTATGGCAGCGTTTCCCTGCACGATTTGCCTGCTGGGAAACTCTGCGGAATCAGCGCGGAAATCGCACAAGTGGAAACGGGCCCTTAATGAGTTGATACAGTAATATTGGTGTGCGGACGTCATTTGGAAAGACTCTTTACTTGTCCTTGTCGCCTGTAAAGTTGTTTCTGCCACATTGGTTGTTTGCAGAAACTTTTGTAGATCATGCGTATGGGCCTTAAAGGAACGCTCACATAGCAAACTTACCCTTTTGATAATCACAACCTGTGCTAAAAACATAAGCACTTACAAAACAACAGATGAATGAATCATATGATTGTGTCTCACAGAGATCTCCAACAGTCCTCTTGGTCTTGACTAGCCGTGGCCAACGGCATCAGCATATTTACACACAAGGCGGGAGTGGTTGGCTTCATAAGCTGATTGAGCCATTAAGACACTATAGCAAAAATTCTGAAATTCTGCTACTCCTGTGGCTATCCACATACTAATAGTGATACAAAGTGCTTTAAGTGGAATAAAACTGTGACATAACATGTAAAATGTGTTTTCCTATTTTTTTACAACCCATTCAGTTATCATACTAGCTTTCGTGTACAAGTAATATTGTCTGTCTACAAATTACAAATTCCCAAAGTACAGTTTACCTGCTCCGAAAGCTGCCAATGCATTTTATTGCATAGATGCTGTATGTATACATTAAAATCTATCTAGTGGTCATTTCTCAGCTCCTTTTGCTTCTTAGCTCATGCAGTTCAGTTTCAACAGTTTGCTTATGTTCATTAAACGTATCTGACAAAGAAATGTAAAAAAAAGATAATATTATCACCTCTTCGGATTTGGCCAGAAGCTGCCCACTGAAGCAAGGAGCTTTCCACTGACTAACAAAGTGCTGTGTTTAACTGTTTGAATGCTTTTCTGCTACCGTTTTGTTTTGTTTTTTGCTTTTTTTTTGTTTTTTTTGTTAGTAGATTTTATTCTGTAAATAATCTTTTAGCGCAAAGAGGAAATGCTGAGTTTCATAACATTTTAATTAACTTTCTGCAAAAAAAGAAAAATTCATATATGCTATTGATCAGCAGGGCTGCTAATAGGAATATGGTTCCCCCTCATCACCTAGTCTATTGCACCAGACAAAACAGTTCTTTTTTTTTTTTTTTCTTTCAGCAAACTCACCCAACTGATTTGCGATAGGTTTCACAGCAATGCTCTTTACGTTGGGTAAAAGTTAGCATTATCATTTGAGAATCTCATATTATGTTTAGTTAATGTTGCGGACATAAATTTTCTGCATCTTTTAATAAAAAGAATTCTCAGGTATTGCAATAGTTTATAATATTTCAACCGTTCTCCCACACATCCTTACGTCCTTTCATTCCTCTAACATACTCACATACTGGTAGAAACAAACTATCCTACTTGACTCACCCATAATAATTAACTAAAACACACATATACGCACAAAAAACAAAAACCATACTAACAAACGAGCACATACACATCCATCCTTTCATTCATCACACATCCAAAGAATGGTTACATTCGGGCTAATCAATTCCACTCTCCCCTCCCCATCGGCCTCAAAGGATCTCTCTCCTACGTTAATAGTTACAGGTTACTTGTGGGTCACCCTATCTTTATCTATTAAGAGCTTTTCACCCAGATCATCCATCTGATTTAACCATTCTGAAAAAGCTAGATGGAGTCCTTCCAATGCTTTGCCATTATATTCTTGATCACTACTGTGCCCACTTCTTTCAGAAAAGCACTACCTTGGGTATACCCCTGGTCGGCTAGATTGAATAGTGCAGTTTTTGCGGAGATATTAAAGTTAGGATCTGCGGATAGCCTGCCAAAATCAATGAGCTCCTTCCATAGCGTTTCAACAAAGGGGCATTTCCACCACATATGAATTTCCGTACCAATTTCCCTCTTACATCTCCAGCACATATCCCCAGCTTGTAGATTAAATTTCCCCGCACATACTGGAGTAAGATACTATCTTGGCATGATTTTATATTGTAGTTATTGCAAGTCACTGTCTGGAATTTTCCAGATGTTTTCCCAAATTTTGGGCCAATCTTCTTCTAGTGAGGTACTTAATATTAATTCCCATTTATTACAGTAGGACGGAAATTCAGTATGGTTAGTGGATACTAGAAAATCATGCATAACTGAAATAATTTTAGGGGACCTTTTATTTCGGAGAAGAAGTTTTTCTACGATGTTTGGTTCAATCCTAATATGCTTATTTTTTTGTTACATGGCTTCGGACGTGTAATTGCCATCAGTGTGTTGTATTTTTGGTATCACCTAATAAGCTAGGTATTCTTAGTTTTTTATTTCCTACTAGATGTATTAGGCAGGTATCCTGATCAAGTCTACTTGCACTAAACCAGAGTGGACCTGATGCTGGCGGGAAATCTGGGTTCCCCCTCAAGGAGGTCATAGGGGAGAGACCAGTTTTCTACTGCCACTTTGTTAGCAGAGCAAGAAGGATTCTCAAGGTAGGTTTCATGAGGGGGTGAGATGTAGTTTTAAGCAGTTTGCTAATAATTGTCGGGTGCCAAGTATGAACTGAGTCTAGGTTGAGTTCTTCATTCTCTAGTATCGGCCATTATTTATATCCTGTTTTTAGTGACACTTCTACTTTCCAGTGAATAACTCTAGTCAGATGTATACTTTTATAGTAAAATGTTAGGTCCAGTGCTGACATGCCTCCCTCTTTTTTTTGTATCTACTAATTGTTTTGTAGTTGATCCTACATGTATGCTTAGCCCAGATAAAGTCTTGAAACAGCTTATACCAGCCCTTGAACCAAGTGCCCGGGCACTTGGCAGACACTGCATGACAAACAGTATTTTGGGAAGAATAAGCATTTTGAGGATTGACACTCTACCCAGAGGGCTAAAAAAAAGGGTGCGATCCCAACCCCTGTTTTCCTCTGCTATCCTTGATCATATTTTTGAAATTTAGTGCAAATAGATTCTTTATCTCTTGACATAAATATATTCCTAAGTATTTCATGGATTGTCTCCAGCTGAAGTTATTAAACTTTTTAATTCCTTTCTTGGTCGCTTCTGTACAGCCTAAGCCCAAAATAATACTCTTGTCTTTATTTGTCCTAAAATTGGAGTAGGCTCCGAAGTTGTCAATGATCTCTTGACATTTTCGAAGAGAAGTTATAGGTTCACTTAGTGTTAGTAAACACAGACAAAACAGTTTTACAGCGGTAAGTGACATGCCATCAGCTGTGTGCAAAGAAGTAAAGGCTATCAAATAGAATGAGAAACTATGGAACATCCTTGCCCCCATTAGAAGCTATTTTGTTTGACAGGGAACTGCAAGAAATTGAAAAATTGCATTTCTAAGTATTTCTTTACTTTTTTATGAATTGTATTCTGCTGCACAGAGGAATGTTGTACTGGAGGAGAACGTGTGGAGCCTTATGAGACCAGAACTAGACAGCAATGACCATAGACATCAGAAAAGAGACAGAAAACTCTTCAAGACTTGTCTTTCATAGTCATAAATTTATTTAAAACAAAAAAAATGTCGTGGAAACTCAGGCTACGAGCAAAAAGTAAAACACTTCCTTAATTAATACCTGGATGTGTAGAGCACCTTGAAGGAATCTGACAAAAAGTCGATGAAGGAGCAAGTGTAGTAACTGAGGGAAAAATATCCCACAGAACAGCCCTCAGACATAAAGAGTAGGCTGCATAAGAGATGAGAAGAGGCCAGCACTGTGCAGAGGTACATTGTCACAGCAAGATGGTGCACATGTAACAATAGTTTAACCAGTTGACCACTGAGGGGTTTTACCCCTTGAGCACCAGAGCAATTTTCACCTTTCAGCGCTCCTTCCATTCATTCGTCTATAACTTTATTATTACTTATCGCAATGAAATTAACTATATCTTGGTTTTTTTTTTCCACCAATTAGGCTTTCTTTAGGTGGGACATTATGCCAAGAATTATTTTATTCTAAATGTGTTTTAATGGGAAAATAGGAAAAAAATTGGGGAAAAAAAACATTATTTTTCAGTTTTCGGCCATTATAGTTTTTAAATAATGCATGCTACTGTAATTAAAATCCATGAAATGTATTTGCCCATCTGTCCCGGTTATTATACCATTTAAATGAAGTCCCTATCACAATGTTTAGTGCCAATATTATATTTGGAAATAAAGGTGCATTTTTTTCAGTTTTGCGTTCATCCCTAATTACAAGCCCATAGTTTATAAAGTAACAGTGTTATACCCTCTTGACATAAATATTTAAAGAGTTCAGTCCCTAAGGTACCTATTTATGTATTTTTTTTAATTGTAATTTTTTTTTAAAGGTTAAAGGTTGTGCAAAGGGACGTAGATATACCCACCTGTGGTGGTGAAGTGGTTAAGTAACAAGGTGGGCACCAGGCAGTAGTGGTGCTGTAAGGCTTGGTGGTGTATTCTCCACAGTCAGCATGCAACGCATGAGCTGGCGTGGAGGAGGTACACACACTAGCACCAGGAAACAGGCTATCCCTAGTATAGTGGAGGGGAGGACTGACTCCAATAGGAGATTGTGGCGCACAGAGCCGGTGCAGATCTGACAGCCACAAACAATGCTTACGTTATAACGTCTCAGCGCAAAGTAGCGCTGAGCGCACAAACCAGAACTGAGGAGATCAGGACAGGCAGACAGAATGAACGCTTGCTAGCTAGCGGCTACTTAGCGACAGCAAGCGTCCAAAACCAGACAGACTGGAATGAGGCAGCCAATGCGATGCGGCGATGGCGTGCCTCACAAAGACAGGCCAGGATAGTCAGAAAATAGCAGGATTAAGATAGATGAACGTAACACAGATAAATATACAATAAGTATGTTTTCCTAGCGTATTACAATTACAGCTATCAATAAAACTATTTGTAACGTCTGACTAACATATGTATATATCGGCAATGAACCGATATATGACATAAGCAGGAACGCTGACTAGGAATGGAGTAACACAAGGAACAGGACTCAGAAAGATTCGCTATCTCTTCGCAGAGATGAACGCAATCCACAAACGGTAACAGAACAGGATTCAGAAGGATTCGTTATCTCTTCGCAGAGATGAACGCAATCCACAAACGGTAACAGAACAGGATTCAGAAGGATTCGTTATCTCTTCGCAGAGATGAACGCAATCCACAAACAGAACCAGGAGCAGGGTAACTACCTCAGCACGGGTGGTCACGGTACGCGCAACCTACCAAAACGTGCTGGAAACTGACTAACTGCACACAGGATATAAACAGTTCGTGTACGTATACATCAGCGACACTGATGTATTAACGTAACACAAATACAAGGAAAATAATAAACGTGCTGGTATGCATATATATTGGCAATGAACCAATATATGATGCAAAGACCAGCAAAGTATCTTTATAACAAGAAACACGATCGGGGGCTAAAGCGACAGCAAGGCAGGCTTAAGCTGAAGCTATGAAAACCCAAGGAAACCCTGCAGGAAGCAGATCTTTATACTGAGGTCATCCAATGGGAGCAGACATGCAGATTCCCACACAGGTGAATGATAATCAGTCACAAGCTGACAGCAGGGAAAGACAGACAAACCTATGCAGCTTGCATGGAAAGACATCAGAACTGCCTGAGCTGCAGCACTACTTCCAGCAATAGCTGCTGCAGCAGCGATCATTACAGTACCCCCGCCTTTAAAAGTGGATTCCAGACGCTTTTCAAAACTGAAATTTCCAACAAAACAGTCTGACTGATAATTCATGATGACCGGGACAGCCCGGCAAGACCGAATTCCAGAATCAGTCCCCACAAGACTGGACCCATCAGAACCAGAACCTACAGAACCATGCCCATCAGTACTACAAGCCCCAGTGTGACACCCATCAGAACCATGATTTCCAGAAGAAAGCCCTCCGAAACTCCCTGAGCGATACCCACCGCCTTCCAGGAACAGTTCAGAAACGCCAAAGCCTTTGCAATGCCCACCGGTACTGTCTTTACCAAGACAAAACCCACTGTTGAACCAGTCCAAGGCACCAGGACAAGTTTTCTCAGAGACCTCCCAGAACACCTTGAAGCTCCAAAGAGATCCCCATAGGTCAGAATGCCCCTTAGGCTCACATGGAGAACTATCAAGAACCCCTATGGAACCTAGGGCAATTCCCGAGTCAGGGCCACAAGGACAAACATCAATATCAGGGCTTTCAGGGACCAGAACCATCTCTGGGCATGCAGGCAGACTGGCAACATCAGAACATGTTCCCACTAAGGAAGCATCAGAGCACGCTAACACCTTAAACACACTTGGGCATTCTGGCACACAAAGAACATCTGGGCACACTGGCACAAGAGAAACCTCTGGGCATGTCAAGGAACTGTGAGCCTCAGGGTCAGCCAAGACAGGACCAAAACCAGGACTGGCCAAAAAAAAATCATCATGACTAGACTTCGCAACTACTGGATTTTTACACGAGAATGCAGGATCAGACTTAGATGTCGCTGATTCCAGCAAAGTCAGTAACAAATCAGATTCAGGGGCACTAACAAGACAGGACAAATCTTCTGATGTATGCACTGAACCAGATAGGGACTCCACAACTACCTCTGGACTGGACAGAGACTCATCTAATACACTGGATTGGAGCTCATGAGGCGCTGCAGAACAAGTCAGCATTGCAGCAGCCCCCACTGGACTAGGCAAAACTGAGGAATTCCCTGGACAGGAAGGGGACTCTGGAACCTCTGCCACAGCGGCCAGAGAACCAGAATCTTTCAGGATACAGGGCTGGGTTTCAGGAACACACATCAGACCGGACTGAAATTCTGAGATTTCTATTATTTTGACCAGAGAATCAGAATTATCCATGTTACAGGGCAAGACTTCTGAAACATTCAGAGGACAGGGCTGGAGTTCCTCGGCTGTTACAACACTGGAGAGGGACTCAACATTGGTTAAATCAGACTGTGTACAGGGCAAGGTATCTAACACAATTGCTGACGAGGACAATATTTCAATGGCTTCTGCTTTGCTGGGCAGAAATTCACCAAGTTTTATTAGAGCAGACTGTAATTCCAAAACAGCTGCTAGACAAGTGAATATTACTGCAACACCAACTGAGGTAAGCAGTGCCTCAGACCCTTCTGCTAGAGGGTTTGAAATCTCCAAAGTACTGGGTGAAGCATAAGACTCTGCGACCACAGCTTCACTGGACAGGATCACTGAACAGTCCATATTGCAGGGCAAAACCATGGAAGCACCTGCTGGACAGCATAATGATTCTGTGACCTGAGTTTCATTGGAGAGATCTACTGCACAATTCATGGTACAGGGCAAATTTACTGGAAGATTTTCTGAACAAGGTAATAATTCTGCGATTTCAGGTTCACATAGCAGATGCTCTGAGCTATTCATGAAACTAGAGCGAGGTGTAGAAACAGGAAGATCAAGACACAATGTTTGCGCATCTGAATCACCATTCATTTGTAAAATTGGAAAATTCAGATGCTGGGGTTCTGAGTTTACTAGACAGGACTGCTGGGACTCGGAAACTGATGTAGTGCATCTATTGGCATCTGCTGGATCAGACAGGAGTTGAACTTTATTAACACAGGTAATTTCTGCAGAAGTGTTTGCAGAGACAGGCAAGATTTTTCTGGTGTCTGTTTCACTAAACAAAGAGTCATGAGTACTGGCTAGGCTGGACTCGGAAGTCAGCAGGACCTCTGGATTCTCTGCTGAGAAATTTGCGCAGGGCAAGGTTAAGAATGTATCAGTGGCTTCTGCTTTACTGGGAAGTAACACTGAGTTATCCATGGTACAGGGTGGAATTGCAGGAACTTCAATTTCACACAAAAAGAGCTCCGAATCACCTGCTGAATCAGCCAAAGGTGCTGAAGCAGGCGGGTCAGAACGCCAAATTTGCGAATTCGGAGTCACATAAAAATCATCCAAAATCAGTTCCCACACATCAATCAAGGGAGCCACACAGTCATACCTACACACACCAGCCTCTATTAGGTTATAGGCTGACTTAATGCATGCGTTCAATACCATTTCACTTTTTGCACTGTAAAATTGACAAAATGAACTTGAATCATTCTTCCATTCACAGACCAGGGCTTCCATCTCTCCCCTCTCGAATGGAGGATCCCATGCATACTTAACAGCGAAACATTCCGGCTGATCACAGTCTGCAGATATGATTGTGGCAGGCACATGTATAGGGTTAATTAGCAGGTGATTGGCAGATTCCTTATTCCTAAGAAGCTCCAATACCTGTAGCAAGTGTTTAACTGTAGTGTATGCAAACTTTCCTTGCTTTACAAATAAGTTGATTTGTTCAATACTCTGTAATATCTCCTCATAATCATACTCAGATAATTCTTTTAAACACAAATCTTTATTTTCCCTAGCCAGGGAGGAAAGTTCATTAGTAGTTTCATAAGTCCATTTAACTCCCCTGAAAGACAATTGCATTTCATTATCTGTTAATGGCAGAATCTCATTATAGGTCTCAGTCGCTAAGGATAACGATTCTGCAGATTGGACACGTTTCTTAGAACGTTTGCGTTTTGCCTTTGACCTTGCGGTTTTTGGTGATTTATTCAAAGCTGCAGGAAAATTATCAGTAACACTTTCTGCTTGCTGCTCATTCTTGCAAGCAATTGAAGGAGCAGCTGATTGGCCTGCTGCCAGGAGTTCATTAAGAGGAAAAGGCAATGGATCTATGCGCAACCAGTTATGGATCACAAACGCTAGAAATTCCAGCGGTCTATCTTTCAAATCGGAATGATTGAGAACATCAAATGCCCACTGGAATAATTCCCCTTTAAACAAAATATAACTTAGTTGGAGTGCCCAGGTTGAAACAGGAGTCGCTTGGAGATCAGGATTGGTCAGGAACCTGGCACATTCAGAGAAAAACTCATTTTCTGTTTCAGAGCTAAGTTCTTCAAATTTCTTAAAGGAACAGGAACCATAATTAACAGTGTCATACTTTCTGGGAATCCCCCCCACAATGGGGATTGGTAATGGGGTTTTCATAATGTAAGGCTTGGTGGTGTATTCTCCACAGTCAGCATGCAACGCATGAGCTGGCGTGGAGGAGGTACACACACTAGCACCAGGAAACAGGCTATCCCTAGTATAGTGGAGGGGAGGACTGACTCCAATAGGAGATTGTGGCGCACAGAGCCGGTGCAGATCTGACAGCCACAAACAATGCTTACGTTATAACGTCTCAGCGCAAAGTAGCGCTGAGCGCACAAACCAGAACTGAGGAGATCAGGACAGGCAGACAGAATGAACGCTTGCTAGCTAGCGGCTACTTAGCGACAGCAAGCGTCCAAAACCAGACAGACTGGAATGAGGCAGCCAATGCGATGCGGCGATGGCGTGCCTCACAAAGACAGGCCAGGATAGTCAGAAAATAGCAGGATTAAGATAGATGAACGTAACACAGATAAATATACAATAAGTATGTTTTCCTAGCGTATTACAATTACAGCTATCAATAAAACTATTTGTAACGTCTGACTAACATATGTATATATCGGCAATGAACCGATATATGACATAAGCAGGAACGCTGACTAGGAATGGAGTAACACAAGGAACAGGACTCAGAAAGATTCGCTATCTCTTCGCAGAGATGAACGCAATCCACAAACGGTAACAGAACAGGATTCAGAAGGATTCGTTATCTCTTCGCAGAGATGAACGCAATCCACAAACGGTAACAGAACAGGATTCAGAAGGATTCGTTATCTCTTCGCAGAGATGAACGCAATCCACAAACAGAACCAGGAGCAGGGTAACTACCTCAGCACGGGTGGTCACGGTACGCGCAACCTACCAAAACGTGCTGGAAACTGACTAACTGCACACAGGATATAAACAGTTCGTGTACGTATACATCAGCGACACTGATGTATTAACGTAACACAAATACAAGGAAAATAATAAACGTGCTGGTATGCATATATATTGGCAATGAACCAATATATGATGCAAAGACCAGCAAAGTATCTTTATAACAAGAAACACGATCGGGGGCTAAAGCGACAGCAAGGCAGGCTTAAGCTGAAGCTATGAAAACCCAAGGAAACCCTGCAGGAAGCAGATCTTTATACTGAGGTCATCCAATGGGAGCAGACATGCAGATTCCCACACAGGTGAATGATAATCAGTCACAAGCTGACAGCAGGGAAAGACAGACAAACCTATGCAGCTTGCATGGAAAGACATCAGAACTGCCTGAGCTGCAGCACTACTTCCAGCAATAGCTGCTGCAGCAGCGATCATTACAGGTGCTCAGCAGAGCTCGAATATTCGAGTAGCTCGAATATTCAAGCTCTTTTCCAGCTATTCGAGCTCGGTATTCGAGCTCCGAATAGCTGTAGCTATTCGAATGGGCTATTCGAGTACACTCGAATAGCCCATTCACTATTCGAGCTATTCGAGCAAAACGGCGCTATTCGAGCTCGGTACCGAGCTCGAATAGCGTCATAGCCCAGATTGATGTCCTTAGAGCCAATCAGAGGGCTCCCAGGCCCTCTGACGGCAGCCAATCACAGAGGGGGACCCTGGCCAGCCCTTACCCTATAAATAGCGGCCGCCATGTTAGGTTTCTCCGTGCTTGCCTGAGACTTGTACAGAGAGAGAGTTGCTCCTTTGTGCTTTGGCTTAGCAAGAGCTCTATTGGGGTCATTTACCTAGCGTTTTTGCTCACATACACCTCCTATACACACCTATATTGTTGTTAGTTAGTTAGACATTGTATTTTAGTTAGTAGCTTTTGTGTTACATAGAGACAGGCCAGCTGCTGCAGGCTTACAGCTTTAGGCCTCAGGGCCTTGCCTGTGTGGGCAGCTGTCCTCCTGTCCTCTGTTTATTTCTCTCTATTCTATACCAGTATTTCTGCTGTCCTTTACTACTGATTGTATTAGTATTGTAGTTATATATACTGTAACTGTACTAGGACACTCACTGTCACTGTTCATAGGCTACTAGCTGCTCCTGCGTGTGTGCACTCACTTTCTGTGTACACACTACACACACTCTATTTCCTTCTGATAACTGATTGATTATTGTAATTGATTATTGTAATTAGTTAGTTGTACTTACTGTTACTACTTACTGTACTAGGAGTCTAGGACACTCAGTCACTGTTCATAGGCTACTAGCTCCTGCGTGTGTGCACTCACTGTCTGTGTACACACACTACACACACTCTATTTCCTTCTGATAACTGATTGATTATTGTAATTAGTTAGTTGTTTGTACTTACTGCTACTACTTACTCTTACTGTACTAGGAGTCTAGGACACTCAGTCACTGTTCATAGGCTACTAGCTCCTGCGTGTGTGCACTCACTGTCTGTGTACACACACTACACACACTCTATTTCCTTCTGATAACTGATTGCTTATTGTAATTAGTTAGTTGTACTTACTGTTACTACTTACTCTTACTGTACTAGGAGTCTAGGACACTCAGTCACTGTTCATAGGCTACTAGCTCCTGCGTGTGTGCACTCACTGTCTGTGTACACACACTACACACACTCTATTTCCTTCTGATAACTGATTGCTTATTGTAATTAGTTAGTTGTACTTACTGTTACTACTTACTCTTACTGTACTTGGAGTCTAGGACACTCAGTCACTGTTCATAGGCTACTAGCTCCTGCGTGTGTGCACTCACTGTCTGTGTACACACACTACACACACTCTATTTCCTTCTGATAACTGATTGCTTATTGTAATTAGTTAGTTGTACTTACTGTTACTACTTACTCTTACTGTACTAGGAGTCTAGGACACTCAGTCACTGTTCATAGGCTACTAGCTCCTGCGTGTGTGCACTCACTGTCTGTGTACACACACTACACACACTCTATTTCCTTCTGATAACTGATTGCTTATTGTAATTAGTTAGTTGTACTTACTGTTACTACTTACTCTTACTGTACTAGGAGTCTAGGACACTCAGTCACTGTTCATAGGCTACTAGCTCCTGCGTGTGTGCACTCACTGTCTGTGTACACACACTACACACACTCTATTTCCTTCTGATTACTGATTGATTATTGTAATTAGTTAGTTGTACTTACTGACTGTTACTACTTACTTACTTACTGTACTAGGGACACTCACTCAGTCACTGTTCATAGGCTAGCTCCTGCGCGTGTTTGCGCGTGCGTGCACTCACTGTCTGTAGTGTACACACACTAAATTTACTTGTGATTACTACTGATTATTGTAACTGCTAGTTGTACTTCCTGACTGTTACTACTTACTTACTGTACTAGGGACACTCACTCAGTCACCTCACCCACCAACCCACTCCATTAAAGTACCCCACTTTTCACCCGCCCTTTTAAAAAACTTTTGTCTATACGCCCAAAACATCGAAGATGTCTGGAAGTGGCAGCCAGCGCGGTTTGGGCAAGGGGAAGGGCAGCAAGGGAATCAGGAGGAGAGGGAGCAGCATTGTGGCAGGCCGCAGCCGCGCCACCATGCACAGTTCCGCAGCAGCAGCATCAGTGGCTAACATTCCTCCCATAGCCACTGGCCGTGGACGCCTTGGGCGCCGCCCAGCAGGAGCATCTGCAACTCACGCTGCAGAGACACAGCAGCAGCAGCGTGTAGCACCTGCTCCGATTTTCCTCCAGCCGGGTCGGAAACGTCCCATTGAGGAAAAGCATGCAGACACTGTGGTGCAACTCATGACGGAGGATGAGCAGCCCGCCATCAGCTCTGCATCCGAGGCCTCCACCCTCACCACCACCACCACCACCCCTGTTCGCAGCAGCCGCCCAGCAGGGTCTGGGGAGGAGGCCAGTTCACCATCACTCGCCGACCTGTCATTCAGCAGTCTTTTGACCCCAGGCATCATGAGTAAATTGTCTGCTGTTGTTGGCGATCTTGAGGAGGAGATGCTGATGGGCACTTTGGGGGATGAGGGATTGGACAGCAAGACTGTGGCGACAGTCAAGCAGCCCATCCATGCATCAGGAGAGGAGTTTGGGGGGTCATCATCCCAGCAGGACATGTTTCAGGAGGGGGAGGATGATGATGACCCGGTGACAGACAGAGACTGGGTGCCACCACCTCCAGGGGATGTCGTCCTCAGCAGCTCTGAGGAGGAGGAGGAGGATGCGCTTGTGGGCCTTGCAAGGAGGCGCATCATTGCAAGCATTGGCAGCAGTAGGCAGGTCCCACAGCCTGCTGGTGTCTCAGGCTCAGCAGCAGGAGCAGCATCTGCCAGTACCACCACCAGCCGCACCCAAGCCCCCCCCCCCCCCAACCACCACAGGGAGACAGGCAGCAGCGCTTCCATGCCGTAGGGGGATGTTTCTGTCACCAATCTGGCGATATTTCACCATGCCCACTGTGTACAGCAAGTACGCCACTTGCAACCACTGTCAGCGGAAGTTGAGCAGAGGTGCAGACCCCTTAAAGTTCAGCACCAGCTCGCTCATCAACCACCTTGCTGCGAAACATTTCCACCAGCATGAGGAGTTCCAGAGGCTGAAGGCATCTGGTGCTGGCAGTGGCACCACACCCATCACTGCACAGCCTTCAGCAGCAGCAGCAGCAGCAGCAACAGCAGCCACCCGCCCTCCTGCTCCTCCAGCAGCACCAGCAGGAGTGCGGAAACGCACTGCTCCTCCCCCCTCTGCAACTCCTGCCGCCGACACTGAGGCCTGTTCTGGCAGCCAGTCCTCAGTGGCCTCCTCCGCTGTGTCTGCTGATTCCCGTGCCAGCAAAAGGCCACGCCAGAGCCTTTTGAGCGAGTCCTTCCAGGGGGTGGTTAGGGCTCTGCCTCCCAGCAGCCGTCGCGTGCGGCAGCTGAACGGCTTGCTGGCACGGGCCATGTGCTCCCAACTCCTGCCATACACGCTCGTGCAGGAGGGGAGCGACATTCGTGCGCTGCTTGCTTGCGCAGCCCCAGACTGGCAGCTCCCCAGCAGACACTTTTTCTCCCGCAAGACCATTCCTGCACTGCACCGCTTTGTGATGGCCAATGTGGAGCGAGGGCTGGAGCACGCGGTTGGTGAAAGGGTCCACGTCACCATGGACTCCTGGAGCAGCCGCTTCGGGACAGGCCGCTACCTGTCCTTCACTGTCCACTGGGTCAGCTTGGTGGAAGGGGGTGAGGATGGGAGAGCAGCAGCGGGCACAGCAGCAGCAGCAACACAGTGGGTGGTGCCACCCCGCAGGGTCAGGGGAACTGCAGCAGGTTCCTCCGATCCTCTGCCATCCTCCGGCACACCTGGCCAAACCCCCCGCCTCAGCAGCAGCGTGAAGGCCCGCCACTGCCAAGCGCTGCTGCACTTGGTCAGCCTTGGGAAGACCAAGCTGACGGCAACCCATGTGTTGGCCAAACTCCAGGAGCAGGAGAGGATTTGGCTGACCCCCAGAGGCCTCAGAGTCGGAGAGGTGGTGGCCGACAATGGGGCCAATCTGGTTGCCGCAATAGACAGGGGAAACCTGACCCACATCCCCTGTCTTGCCCACGTGCTGAACCTGGTGGTGCAGAAGTTCTTGCGCACCTACCAGGGGATGGGCGAACTGCTGGAAACGGCAAGGAATGTTGTGCGTCACTTCCGGCGCTCGGCTGCAGCCTGTGCGAGCCTGGAAGACGTGCAAAAGGAGCTGGATCTGCCACGCCATCGGCTGATCCTTGACGTTCCGACTCGCTGGAACTCCACCCTGGCGATGTTGGAGCGTCTGGTTGAACAGAAGCGCGCTGTCAAACAGTACCTTGCCCTGGCCACTGTTTCCGCCGCTCAGAGAAGGGACAAGACCAGCAACATCCCGTCCATCGCCCCCGATGATGACTGGAGGCACATGCAGCAGGTGTGCTTAGTGCTGGCTCCCTTTCTGCAGGCCACTAACATGGTGAGCAGGGACCATGCTATGGTCTGCGAGTGGGTGCCCCTGGTTTGTCTGCTGAACAGGGCCCTCGATGCTTTGCTGGAACAGGGAGCGGCAGCCTTGGACCAGCAGGAGCGGCAAGCAGCTGCACAGTCCACCTCTGAGGGGGAGGAGGAGGAGGACTTGGTGGAGGTCCCTGACCTTGCTGCTGATGAGGGGGAGCAGCACAGTGCAGCTGAGTTGGTGCGGGGGTGGAGAGAGGATGAGGCTGACGAGGCAGAGGAGGAGGATGAGGACAGCAGCACTGCCGTCGATGTGCCAGCAGACGTGGCCCGCCTCTTCCCAATGGCAGCGCACATGCTGACGTGCCTGCGCAGGGACCCCAGGGTGATCCAGATGAAGCAGAGGGAGGACATCTGGATCAGCATGATGTTGGACCCACGCCTCAAGGGGAAGTTGAGCCAGTTCCTGCCGCCTGCAGGAGGAGACCCAGCGCAACAAATAAGGAGCTTGCAGCAGGCCCTTGTTGAGCGCTTGGAGGAAGCCTTCCCCCAGCCTTCCACCCCCACTGTCCAGCAGCCAGCACAGAGGCAGCAGCAGGTGCCTGCATCCAGCAGCAAGCGCCCCACAGACCTGCTGTCTCTCAGCCACGAGCTCTACAGGACTGTAGAGGCTCCGGCAGCAGTGACTAGAGAGGAGGTGCATGCAGCAGCATCCTCCACCGGTCACAGCCAGCGCCTGACCCGCATGGTGGCTGACTACATGGGGTCCTACAGCGGGCTTGACAGCGATGCCCCTGTTGATCCCATGGAGTATTGGGTCAAGCGCCTGGAGATCTGGAGCGAGCTGGCGCAGTACGCCCTGGAAGTGCTGTCCTGCCCCCCTTCCAGCGTGCTGTCCGAGCGCTGCTTCAGTGCAGCTGGTGGCGTGGTCACCGAGAAACGCTCACGTCTGTCTCACAAGTCTGTGGACAGACTGACGTTTCTGAAGATGAACCAGGCGTGGGTGGAAGGCGAGTTCCTGGCCCCTGTTGTCGGCGAGAGGGGGTCATGAACTGGCTAAGAACCATTGTTAATGTGCCTTACCACCCTTTACCACCTCCTGGCTCCTGCTCACTAAGCCAGCCTGGTTCACTTTGACTATTACGTCGCCTGCAGCCACACATTTTACACCTACAGTGGGCTGCTGTGTACTGCCCTTCTGCTGTCTGTCTGTGTTTCCCACTGCCAGGGTACACAGAATTACCTTCTGCTGCCACTCTGCCACCAGCTATTACATCAAATAATAGCTATATCTGTGTAATTGGTTGTAAAACCAAAACCAAAAAACCATTACAAAAAAAAAGGTTTAATTTTTCTGAGGTGCCCGGGTTGAAAACTGTGTTGTCCCAGTTGTGTATTGGACACGATGTGGGCTGCACGACCGCTGTCTGGGACCTCCTGTTGTGTTTATTTACAGCCCTGGTATCACCGCTAGGTACCAGGGCTATTATGTCACGCTGCCTACCTGCTGCCACACTCACACTGCTCCTCCTCCATTCCTCCTCCTGCTGCTGCTGCTGCTGTCTGTCTGTGTTTCCCACTGCCAGGGTACACAGAATTACCTTCTGCTGCCACTCTGCCACCAGCTATTACGTCAAAAAATAGCTATATCTGTGTAATTGGTTGTAAAACCAAAACCAAAAAACCATTAAAAAAAAAAGGTTTAATTTTTCTGAGGTGCCCGGGTTGAAAACTGTGTTGTCCCAGTTGTGTATTGGACACGATGTGGGCTGCACGACCGCTGTCTGGGACCTCCTGTTGTGTTTATTTACAGCCCTGGTATCACCGCTAGGTACCAGGGCTATTATGTCACGCTGCCTACCTGCTGCCACACTCACACTGCTCCTCCTCCATTCCTCCTCCTGCTGCTGCTGCTGCTGTCTGTCTGTGTTTCCCACTGCCAGGGTACACAGAATTACCTTCTGCTGCCACTCTGCCACCAGCTATTACGTCAAAAAATTGCTATATCTGTGTAATTGGTTGTAAAACCAAAACCAAAAAACCATTAAAAAAAAAAGGTTTAATTTTTCTGAGGTGCCCGGGTTGAAAACTGTGTTGTCCCAGTTGTGTATTGGACACGATGTGGGCTGCACGACCGCTGTCTGGGACCTCCTGTTGTGTTTATTTACAGCCCTGGTATCACCGCTAGGTACCAGGGCTATTATGTCACGCTGCCTACCTGCTGCCACACTCACACTGCTCCTCCTCCATTCCTCCTCCTGCTGCTGCTGCTGTCTGTCTGTGTTTCCCACTGCCAGGGTACACAGAATTACCTTCTGCTGCCACTCTGCCACCAGCTATTACGTCAAATAATAGCTATATCTGTGTAATTGGTTGTAAAACCAAAACCAAAAAACCATTACAAAAAAAAAGGTTTAATTTTTCTGAGGTGCCCGGGTTGAAAACTGTGTTGTCCCAGTTGTGTATTGGACACGATGTGGGCTGCACGACCGCTGTCTGGGACCTCCTGTTGTGTTTATTTACGGCCTGGTATCACCGCTAGGTACCAGGGCTATTATGTCACGCTGCCTACCTGCTGCCACACTCACACTACTCCTCCATTCCTCCTGCTGATGCTGCTGTCTGTCTGTGTTTCCCACTGCCAGGGTACACAGAATTACCTTCTGCTGCCAGTCTGCCACCAGCTATTACGTCAAACAATAGCTGCTCACATTACTCCTCCATTCCTCCTGCTGCTGCTGCTGTCTGTCTGTGTTTCCCACTGCCAGGGTACACAGATTTACCTTCTGCTGCCACTCTGCCACCAGCTATTACGTCAAAAAATAGCTATATCTGTGTAATTGGTTGTAAAACCAAAACTACAAAACCATTAAAAAAAAAAAAGGTTTAATTTTTCTGAGGTGCCCGGGTTGAAAACTGTGTTGTCCCAGTTGTGTATTGGACACGATGTGGGCTGCACGACCGCTGTCTGGGACCTCCTGTTGTGTTTATTTACAGCCCTGGTATCACCGCTAGGTACCAGGGCTATTATGTCACGCTGCCTACCTGCTGCCACACTCACACTGCTCCTCCTCCATTCCTCCTCCTGCTGCTACTGCTGTCTGTCTGTGTTTCCCACTGCCAGGGTACACAGAATTACCTTCTGCTGCCACTCTGCCACCAGCTATTACGTCAAAAAATAGCTATATCTGTGTAATTGGTTGTAAAACCAAAACCAAAAAACCATTAAAAAAAAAAAGGTTTAATTTTTCTGAGGTGCCCGGGTTGAAAACTGTGTTGTCCCAGTTGTGTATTGGACACGATGTGGGCTGCACGACCGCTGTCTGGGACCTCCTGTTGTGTTTATTTACAGCCCTGGTATCACCGCTAGGTACCAGGGCTATTATGTCACGCTGCCTACCTGCTGCCACACTCACACTGCTCCTCCTCCATTCCTCCTCCTGCTGCTGCTGCTGTCTGTCTGTGTTTCCCACTGCCAGGGTACACAGAATTACCTTCTGCTGCCACTCTGCCACCAGCTATTACGTCAAATAATAGCTATATCTGTGTAATTGGTTGTAAAACCAAAACCAAAAAACCATTAAAAAAAAAAGGTTTAATTTTTCTGAGGTGCCCGGGTTGAAAACTGTGTTGTCCCAGTTGTGTATTGGACACGATGTGGGCTGCACGACCGCTGTCTGGGACCTCCTGTTGTGTTTATTTACAGCCCTGGTATCACCGCTAGGTACCAGGGCTATTATGTCACGCTGCCTGCCTCATTGACTGCCTGCTGCCACACACTCATCCTCCTTCTCCTGCTGCTGAATTTACCTCCTGCTGTCTGTGTGTTTCCACTGCCAGGGAGCACATACAATGGCGCTTCCAACATGCGTGCGCCCACCAGCTATTTGTTACGCTCAAAAATAGCTGCATTTCTTTAACAAAAAAAATGGAAAGAGAAATAAGTGAAGAAGAAGAAGACGATATAGAAAAAGAAGGAGAAGAAGAAGAAGAAGAAGAAGAAGATGAAGAAGATGAAGAAGATGATGAAGAAGAAGAAGAAGATGAAGAAGAAGATGAAGAAGATGAAGAAGATGAAGAAGATTAAGAAGAAGAAGAAGAGGAAGAAGAAGAAGAAGATGAAGAAGAAGAAGATGAAGAAGATGAAGAAGATGAAGAAGATGAAGAAGAAGATGAAGAAGATGAAGATGAAGAAGAAGATGAAGAAGATGAAGATGAAGATGAAGAAGAAGAAGAAGAAGATGAAGAAGAAGAAGAAGATGAAGAAGATGAAGAAGAAGAAGAAGAAGATGAAGAAGATGAAGATGAAGAAGATGAAGAAGAAGAAGAAGATGAAGATTAGAAGATGAAGAAGAAGAAGAAGAAAAAGTAGAAGACAATATAGAAGAAGAAGAAGAAGATATAGAAGAAGATATAGAAGAAGAAGATATAGAAGATAAAGAAGAAGAAGAAGAAGAAGAAGAAGAAGTATATACAGTACTGAACAAAATTCTGGACACAACTTCTCTTTCCACCTTTTTTTTTTAAAGGAACATCCCCACATAATCACTTGCTGTTGTTACTTGGAAAAAAAGATGTTTCTTGCATCATTCACCCTCAAAACAAGTGTTGGAAGCTATTTAAGGCCAATTCGAATAGTCAGCTCAAATAATGAGCTCGAATACCGACTCGAATAGTCAGCTCGAAGTCCGAGGTCGAATCGAATAGTAAAAATTATTCGACTCGAATATTCGACTGACCTCGAATAATTTACTATTCGAATTCGACCAAACTCGAATTTTAAAAAGGGGTATTTGAGCACCACTGCCAGGCAGAGATGCATATTTTCTGGACTGTGAATATAATAATGTCAACTTTCTACAGCAGCAATTTCTTAAATGTCAGAACACAACACACAACAGGAAGTAGATTTGACTCTTATTATAGTGTTAATGAGAATGTCATTAGTTACAATAGCTACAATATCTTTGATTAACCAAAAAAAGGACCAGACCATAATTAGGGAGCATTTCTAGGATATTAGTAATGCCACCATAGATTATAACCACTAGTAACTAAGGTACTGTATTTTTCGGACTATAAGACTCTTTTTCTCCCCCTAAAATGGGGAGGGAAAGTCTTATAGTCCGAATATACGATTCCGCCTCCCACCCTCCCCACACACACACACATAAGCTTACATATCCAGGCCTTGCCGAATACTCTGCTTCAGTGAGCAGCAGCTGCTCGTAGTTTCCCCATAGCTTGCCACACTCCTCTCTCCCAGTGGCGGACATCTTAGGGCTCCCCCCGTGGCGTACATCTGTGAGCTAACCGGCAGTGGACATCTGCCAGCTTTCACAGCTCCGAACCTCCTCCTGCTTGTGTTTCTCAGCTCCGGAGTTTTGAATGACCGGCCTGTAATTCAGCTGCCGCAGCTCCTCTTTTATCCTCCAGATTGCTGCCAGAGATGTATGCAGCGGTATGCTGGAGAAATCCGGGCCAGCCATGGATGAGGAGGGACATCTGGGTCAACGATGGACGCGGCGGGATATCCGCCGATAACTGCGATGTTTGCAATGGGAAGTCTGGGCCAGAGATGGATGCAGAGGCCGGCGGGGGACTTCCGGGCCTGTGATGGAAGGGGTGGGACATCTGGGCCTGTGATGTATGCTGCGGGAGGTCCGGGCCAAAGATGAATGCGGCAGCTGTCCTGCAAGGGGACTGTGGAGTTCCCGGTAATGGCCCCTGCACTTATGTGACCTGCCCACTGATAGATCTGATGACAGCACGCACCGCGTCAAGTGTCCCCCGAAGGAACGCGTCTCTGAGCACTGGATGTAGCATGCCACTGCATAGGTGAGAGGGGCCTCCAAGCAAGTGTAGTGAGTGCAGCAAGTTTAGTGTATCTGCGATTGTAGTGAGTGAAGTGTAGCTGTGATAGTAGGTGTGAGTGTAGCTGGCAGTATAGTTAGTGTAGCTGGAAGGGCTGTCAGTTAGTGTAGCTGGAAGGGCTGTGAGTGTGTGTAGCTGGAAGGGCTGTGAGTGAGTGTAGCTGGAAGGGCTGGAAGTGAGTGTAGCTGGAAGGGCTGTGAGTGAATGTAGCTGGGAGGGTAGTAGGGGTAAGTGTAGCTTAGATAGGGACAGTTTAGAGGGAAAAGTTCCATAAGATGCCCTGCCACTATAAATGCACTAGGTTTAATATTTTTTTCTTTTTCCCCAATTTTTGCCCTCTAAACCTAGGTGCATCTTATAGTCCGGAGCGTTTTATAGTCCGAAAAATACGGTAGTTAAGTTAAAAGAGGATTTATAATTTATAGTAATTTGTTACTAAACTTGTGAAACTTTTTAGAAGAACTGAACTCTCTTATTTTATTCAAACATCTTTAGTAAAATGTCTTCTGCATCTAAAACATTTAATACCTGATGTATTAAAGGTTATGTTACATGACTTCTTACTGAACGCATTGTAAACCCTCATTTGAGGTGCTTTTGAAGCTGCTTCTTTGTATATATCGGGGGCGGAATGCAGGTTTAGTGGCAAGTAGTTAGACTGTTGACTGTTGCTGAAGTACCTAAGTGAATTATGCCCGGGACTGTTCTACGCTTGCACAATTCAAGCCTTTGCGGTCACGAGAGGTGCAGTGTCCACACATTTATAGCTCATGTGTCCTTTAAAAACACTTGCGATATACTTGAAAACTACAAACAAATTTCAGGATTTTCAAAGGGTCAATGTGCACTGAGACTTAGAGATCCGCATGACAGGTCTCCTTGCTGGCTTGCTGCGACTGAGCCAGAAAACCGGGTTATATCATTTTACAAAAAACACAAATGCATGTAAAGTCATTTAGATTCATGTAAATTGATACAAGTAAAATGAGGCTAATGTAAGTTAATGAATAAAAGCGTGCATAAACCAACGCATAAAAAATACAAACTAATGCATGTAAATGTATGTAAACCTGTTTCAATACATTTAAATAAAGCTTGAAAATACATAAAAACTAAAGTTACTATTCACATTTCTACCACATTTTTTAAACATGATTCTGCATGCTGCTACTCTAGAGTGAATGAGGCCTTATCTCTAAATTGTGCCTTCAGAGCTCTCAGATATGATCTCAGAATCCCAACTTAAATGGGAGCTTTGAGATTTCTCAAGCTCTAAGATATTATCTCAAAGTTTCATTTTCAAGTAGCCCCCCTGGGCTCCTGCGGAAAAAGGTGCATGGAAAACATCTATCTTTTGAAATTTGTTTTTGAACACTGGCCAGTCGGGGAGGGAAGCAAGCAGAATGGGTTCAGCCAAACACTTGTTTCTGCCACTAACGGCTATATGTGTACATTTTAACCTCTTTCCATCTGTGCCACGCAATGTACATGATTGTCCTCCCAGAACCTACCTTGTGTCTACACATTATCTCACAGCTTTGCTGCTTTCTTGTGCTCATATCACACTTTAAGCCTAATATTAGGCCCCTTTCACACTTGACAAAATATGAGTGAAATTTGTGTTTTTGCAAATTTCCTTTCACCGCACATCTTATGCAAGTCAATGGCACTGCACTTGAAATTAAAGGTGCAACTTTTTGCACCCCAATTTTCTGCAGAAGATAACAGAAGCCTACATGTATGCTATTTTTCTCACCAGACATACTTGAAAACCTAGCATGCAGTTCCCCTCCAACGCAGGAAGTGGAGTGATCCACGCTAGAAAATAAAAACCACTAATTAGATTAGCAGTGCTAAAATCAAACAAGAACAGCACAAGACAAGAAAAAGTAAATGACAAAATAATTTGGTAGTATGGAGAAGTTGGTTAGTGCCTTTTTACACACAGGAAGGTGGGGGTGACGCAAGCATACAGTAGGGGGCAATAGCAGCCCCAAAGTCATCTGAGAGGTCTGCTACTGCCATATGGCTTAGAACCACCAGTCATTTATTTGAATTCATTTTCTCACCGAACAGTTGAGCATATGTACAAAAACGGTGCCGGGAAATTTGGGCGCAGGGTGAAGCCAAAAGACATCCACCCTGACATCACTACAGTATTCTCCTGCCTATTTTCTAACCTACTCCACTACTGATAGCCTAAGTATTTAATTCCCTGTGTAATTTGAGCTCCAGTTATTGCTGGGAACCTGAATTATGCAGTTTTTATCGTAATTTCAGCTTCAGCTATTGTCAGCACCCAAATGACTCAGTGAGCACCCTATAGTTGTCATTTACATTGTCATTTACATTACTGCCTATGGCGGCACCCAAATCCAGGAATCTCAGTTGATGGCGCTTTGTAAAGGGATCCCAAAGGCACAGAGGAACAGCAGTCATGATTTCTAAATACCTATATTCTGTGACCCCAAGTCACCCACCAATGTCCACAGAAGAATACATTGCTCTTTACTTTCCATTGGGCTTATTCACTGAAGCCAAGCCATGAGTAATGATTATGTGCGGTAATAAGGTTTCAGTCCACCGTAGTGACAAGAAATACTGATTGCTTTCTATCTGCACAGCTCTTTGCATGTCCATATGTGTCTACTGGTCCTCTTCTAACGAGCCAAATTTGAACAATTCCCCTTCTGCCCAAAGGATATTTCAAGAGCTCGTTCAAGCTTAAATGATCAGGACAGGTAATCAGTTTTCTAAATAGCATTTATTACATTTTTGTCCTGCCCTACAATGTCACATTGTCTGGAAATGAGGAACTGGGTTTAGGAATTACAGGCTGGACAATGAAGAAATACCGGCACATCCAATTTGAATTCACGTCATATGCTTTGGTCCCACACTTGCAATGACCTCAAAATAAGTATGCATAACGTGTTCAGGGATCAAATTACATTGCAAAGTTTTTTGCATTTAAATTGTCCACATGTTTTGGGTAACATTAAGCAGAAGATCACCTTTGTCGTACGTAATGCAATCAAAGGTCAAAAGTGTATTAAATTTAAATCCACCTACGTAAATTAGTTATGATAGCAGTTCTGCTAAATTGGGACACCTGACCACATTAATAATGTGGATGGAGAAGTAAATTAAGAAGAAAATAGGATATTACATAGCTGCATTCTAGCTGTAGTTTCGAGCGTAGCTGTGCAGGGGATTTATACTGAGCTAGTTTGGTGCATAGCTCATAATCCACGACAACTCCTGTATCGGTGTGATAAAGGATATCAGTAAGCCAGGTAGCATGCAGAAACGCTGCTGTCACAGGTAAATATTAATTCACATTTCCTTTTAGCAGGGTATTACAAGCATCTAACGAAAACAAACTAATGGGAAACCGTGATAGCTCAAGTGTAAAAATTAAACATATAGTCGCTCTAAACCACAGGTGTCAAACTCCAGCCCTCGAGGGCCATATCCAAGCCAGTGTTTAGGATGGACTGAGAAATGGAGAAGTGTGATCTACTTGATGAGCCATGCATTTCCTGATTCAGTCCCATCAATTAATTGGAGCTGTGATCTCATCCAATCACTACAGGTAGCAGTTATTAGAGGTGTGCACACATCTTAAAGTGTACCTGAGATGAAAGACATCTTACCTGGGGCAGTATTGCGGGGGACAGGAGCTACCCGGAGAGGCAGTGAGGGACTTACCTGGGGCTTAAGGTAACCTGACATGGCTTTCATCTCAGGTTCACTTTAAGGCTAAGCATAGGTGACACATGGGTTCATGGGCTAGGAAAAAGTTAACACTTTATCACGAAAAAAAAAAACTTTTTATTTTTTGCTCTGACACCATTTAAAACTCTTTCTAAACTTTTTTTTTTTTTACTTTTTAAACTTTTTTTTAAACTTTAATGAATGATTACTGCTATCTGCTACATGAACAATCATGGACCCATTTCCATTTCACTTTTTCTCTTGAGTTTTCTCCTTGGTGAATATTTTATACCTTGTTATAAAATACCTTTTAAACCACCATCAAGCAAGAAAGTACTCAAAATAATTTGAATCGTACTTTTTCACCAATTTTTGGGAACTTTTTTTAGCTGTGAAATGCTAAAAAGCTATTTTAAAGAAATCCTGCAACGGAAAAACCTCCCCTGTGTGGTACTCACCTCAGGTGGGGGAAGCCTCCGGATCATATTGAGGCTTCCCTGTCCTCCCTGGTCCCACAGTGGTGGCGATAAAGCTCCCCGAACAGCGGGGATGTAAATATTTACCTTCCTGGCTCCAGCGCAGGCGCAGTATCGGCTCTCTGCTCGGAGATCGCTGTCGGGCCACTCTACTGTGCAGGCACAAGTCTCCTGCGCCTGCGCAGTAGAGCGGACCCGACAGAGATCGGCTATTTTCGCCTGTCTCCAAGCGGAGAGCCGCAACAGCGCCCCCGCTGGATCCAGGAAAGGTAAATAAATCAGCGCTTATTAGCGCTTGTCAGGCTTGTCGAGGGAGGATTCTGGGACACTTCGTGGGAGCCAGCGCTGGACTGCCTGCTACAGGGGAGGGGGAAGCCTCATTGGCACCTTGAGGCTTCCCCCTCCCGAGGTGAATACTGCCCAGGGGATCTTTTTTTTTTACAGGTTCTCTTTAAAGAGAACACGAAAGTTAACTCCTAAGAGTAAACTCAGGAGAAAAAATTAATTGCATATGGTCCATTCACTATAAATGACTTTATAAATGGGGTATGGACATGCAAGCATTCCTACAAGTGTGTGTCGGGGCAGTTTTTAATGCAGGACATGAGTTTCAAGTCCTGGAACCTGCAGGAGGGATTTTTAGGATGTGAAACTTAAGTCATGAAATCTAAAGTTGTTAAAGTTGGAAGGTTAAGGTTAGGTATCGGGAAGAGGATGACTTTGTGAGGGTGGTTATCCTTAGTCTACAGGAAGAGGTTATTGCCCGAGATGAAGCCCTATGGGCGGGCGATACTCACGGCAGGAGCAGCGTGGTGATGTCACCATTTGCGCAATACCTGGAACTGGACTCCGTTGGAGGTTTCTGCCGATGGCTGGCGTCTGATGCGAGCGAAGTGTCTGAGTTGGCCTGGTGTGCTGGATCCACGTATGAAGTGGCATTGGAGCGGTGTCTTGTCTGCAGGAAGTGGTGAGAGCCCTCTCGGGCACCGTGCTGCACGCTCAGGAGGTGGTGTGAGCCCTCCTGTGTGCCACACTGTTAATACACTATTACAGCTGCTCTTCCTCTTACAACCTGCAATATTGGTATAGCTATACCTTGTTGAACTTTGCCATCCCAGTCTTGTGGATAATTGAGTGTCATTTCAAATGGGATATCATACATGACTGGATCATTATGATTATAGCATTATACCTCAGGAAGCCTTGTACTGGACTTTACTGCTCATACTGCTGCTGTTTTGTTTCCACGTATTTTTTGAATTTTTAATGAACTCCCGGAGGCTATATAGCATCCTATGTGAGTGCAGTATGTATGTGCAATTGTGTGACACAGCCGGCTGTGTGGTTTAGGCTGTTACGCACCACATGCTGCTCTTTTAGTGGGGATATGATTTTGCATTGCAGATTATTCATAAAGTATATATGTTTTAGTAGACCACTGTGGATCATTGCTTTGTTGTTGAATATGTTTGTGAAACAGGAAGAGATTAATGTTAGGGGATCTTAGGGTTCGGTGTTGGGAAGGGGCTATTTGGTAGTACAGCAGAATGCGGGAAAAACTGTTATAACATTGGCAAAAAATTGCATTGTGTACCCAATCGATCCTATTGCCAATACTCTGTGCCCTGCTTGTCATATCCAACACCACCAAAACCAAAGTTGTGCATCGATTGTACAGTACAGCTTTGAATGTCCTGTTCAATCGTATCTCTTATGCCAATGTATCCCCCATGCTGAAGCAAGTGTCAGGAAGCACAATAGACCTACAACAGTATACACTGTGTTTACTCACGTTTTTATTTCCACTGTTCATCTGTGAATAATGCTCCTTTTATTGTCGAAGGTGTACTCCTAAGAACTGGACACAGTTCTACCCACAGAAGTTCTATTGTTTGCTGCAGAAATCAATTGTTTGCTGGAAGAAATCAAATGTTAAATTGCTTCCAAAAAGGGCATTCCCATTTTTCTCGGTTACTGGCAAGTTAAAATCACAATTTGATTTGTTACCTGTGTCAAGGACTCTTGTGATGACACATCCTCAACAGAATTTCTAATTTTGCTCGACAGCATCAATAGACCGAGACTAAGAAAATTGATGGTGTCACGCTCCCTCTAGTAGACTGCCACTGATATAGAAATAACTGAGGTGTTGAGCTGTGAAAAAGTCATCTTTGTTATAGTATTGTGAGAGGATGTGGAGACACAAATTAAAGTAGTATTGCTCGCCACTTTCTTGAAGGAATGTAATTTCCAATGTGTATCAGCAAGACTGGTTCTACAAGGAGGTAACCCTTTAACACATGAATTGTTATGTATTGATAGAGCAGTGACATCTCTAAAAGCACTTTACAGAGTCTAAAGCCATAATACCAAGTGTCCCTCAAAAGAGATCTCAGTCTAATCCCTAACATAGTCATTAATTTTCTAAATTCCTCTCATAGACTAATGACAATTTGGGAGAAGGGTGATACTAATTTACGTATCTGTAACTATTTTGGGCATGTGGGATAAAACTACAGTGCCCAAGGGACACCTACACAAACAAGGGAAGAGCATACAACCTCTGAGCAGATAGTGTCTGACCCGATTTGATGTCTGCCTGAAGTCTGTTTGATGCCTGATAGATGAACCTATGATTGATTTCAGACAGTAGATCAAAGAAAGGCATCCTTTAGGCCAGTTGGACTTCAAACAAATTCATTGAAGACAAAAAATAATGGCACAGCTCCTTTAATCCTTTAAGACCCTTTATTAGCAATGTGGGCACAGTAGAGTTCTACTGCCTCTGAAGTAATGACACTCGTCGTGAAACAGCTGTCAGGCTGTCCATTAAACACCCCCCTCCCTTACTTTTTCTCTTCAATAGATCAGTTACTCTAGAAAGGAGCACGCTACCTGGGATCCTAGCAAGTGCAAGTACTGCCCTCCAGCCTTATCCTGGTACGGGTAATCTAGTCTCCTGCACTTCATTTGGATTTGAAACTAGCTAGATAAGTGGCACAGAAATGCACTTTTTAATTTAGAATCTATGTGTGGATTTCTATATGGACTATCGAATATAGTACAGTAACTAGGCCAGTTACTGTAAGTAAAGTACAATTGAAAATTGTGCAAAAAAGTGGGATCAGCGCATCACCAGGCCGCCTCTGAATGGCCTCTGCTCAGAGATGCGCTGAGCCCCCCCAGAAACTACAAACGCACCTTGAACCCAAACAGAGGCTCTGCATATACACCAAAGGCAAAACTGTTAAGTGGGAGCAGCTGACCAGAAATAAATTAAAACATAGCAAAGAAATGAACAGCGCTACTTAAAAACAGATGAGTCCTTACCTGCAAAAGAGTGCAAGCCCCACTTATGGGATAAAATACACACTGAGCATACACATGACCTGTCTACCACTTGGAGGATGTTAGTTTCCTATAACAGCTTGCATGCAACTTGTTAAGTACTTGTCCCTCCCACTTTCGAAGAAGTCTTTCCTCCATGGGAGGGGACCTAGCACTAACTAAATCCTACCTATGCATATGCATAGCCTGGGCGCGCTACCAAGTAAAATTGAAAATTGCGCAAAAAAAGTGGGATCAGCGCATCACCAGGCCGCCTCTGAATGGCCTCTGCTCAGAGATGCGCTGAGCCCCCCCAGAAACTACAAACGCACCTTGAACCCAAACAGAGGCTCTGCATATACACCAAAGGCAAAACTGTTAAGTGGGAGCAGCTGACCAGAAATAAATTAAAACATAGCAAATAAATAGTGCTAGGTCCCCTCCCATGGAGGAAAGACTTCTTCGACAGTGGGAGGGACAAGTACTTAACAAGTTGCATGCAAGCTGTTATAGGAAACTAACATCCTCCAAGTGGTAGACAGGTCATGTGTATGCTCAGTGTGTATTTTATCCCATAAGTGGGGCTTGCACTCTTTTGCAGGTAAGCACTCATCTGTTTATAAGTAGCGCTGTTCATTTCTTTGCTATGTTTTAATTTATTTCTGGTCAGCTGCTCCCACTTAACAGTTTTGCCTTTGGTGTATATGCAGAGCCTCTGTTTGGGTTCGAGGTGCGTTTGTAGTTTCTGGGGGGGCTCAGCGCATCTCTGAGCAGAGGCCATTCAGAGGCGGCCTAGTGATGCGCTGATCCCACTTTTTTGCGCAATTTTCAATTTTACTTGGTAGCGCGCCCAGGCTATGCATATGCATAGGTAGGATTTAGTTAGAGTTAGGTCCCCTCCCATGGAGGATAGACTTCTTCGACAGTGGGAGGGACAAGTACTTAACAAGTTGCATGCAAGCTGTTATAGGAAACTAGCATCCTCCAAGTGGTAGACAGGTCATGTGTATGCTCAGTGTGTATTTTATCCCATAAGTGGGGCTTGCACTCTTTTGCAGGTAAGCACTCATCTGTTTTTAAGTAGCGCTGTTCATTTCTTTGCTATTTGTAAGTAAAGTGCGCCAGAGAGAAAGACAGGAGGATTTCAGTAAGTGTACACCGGTTCCGCAGCAACAACCGCTCTTTCAAGACAAAAATCCCTGTTCTTTCCGACTAGATAAAAAGGTCAATGAGAATAAGCATGTAGTGTGCCAATTTATATTGCAAGATGTGCTGTTTTTTTTGTGCAAGTGAAAGCGCAAACACAATTTTGCAGTGTTCAAACACAACTGCAAATCTCCATTGACTTTCATTGTATTTGCGGCAACTGAATTTTTCGCATTTTCGCACATCGCACATGACTTTTGATAGGCGTTAATCCTGTCCTATGCCTGGCCTGCACAGACCTTGCTCAATTGTCTGTTTCGTAGCTGAGTGAACTAAAATGAGCTCTATTGCAATGCTAAGCGCTGTGGCAACCTGTCACAGAAAATAAAGATACAGCATGTTTTAATATTTAACATAATTCTTTTAGAAATGGCCTTGGTGAGGGGGTGTTAAGGGATATGCATGTTTTACATAAAATATTTTTCCTCCTGGTTACATTCTAACAGCCTGAAGCACTCTGCATAGTACAATACCTCAAAGTAATGTGTTTTTTGTTTTCTTTTTTTTCCCTCAGAACAATACTTTACTGTAGCCTACAACAAGCTTGTAAAAAAAAGGAAATTATTCCTCAAGAAATGCCAGAACCGTTCCGTTTTCAAATACATCCTGTTGCCGACTTAAAGTGCAACATGATAAATAATTCACCAAATAACCAGCTATCAATGGAATATTTATGACAATTTTTTTTCCCCACTGCAAAATAATGAGATGCTTTTGCCTATAACGTCAACATGTTTTTTTTTCCAAAGGGAATTTATGGTCATTTTACGTAGGACCGACAGTGAAAAATGAAGTGTTTATTTTGGCATGGCGTGGACTGCATGTTGAAGATCAGCAAAATGATTATAATTTCACTTTTGGAAGTTGTACGCTGGGACTTGACTTCCCACCACCATCATTACTGCCAAGCAATCAATAGACAGTACATCAGCAGTAACTTTAAAATGGTAATTAGTATGTGGGACATGTACTAACAGTGTTCCAAAAGCAAGTGCTGCTAAGGTTGACTGATCACATCGTTAACAAGGGAATCCTAAATGTCAGTTATGCTCATGTCTCCTTTTTTTATTTATTTATCTTTTATGCATTTGACTTCCTGCAGCGTCGTAAAGGGCGGATTATCTATCTGCAGCAACGTACATCGCATTACAGTCAGCCAGCAGTATGACTTTTTCATTCCTCATTAGATCGGTTTGGAATTCACATTTATTCGGAATGACATGGTCAGTTGTACACTTCATTTAAAAGTCAGTTATGTCATAATATTCATGAATAAATACAAAGAAGTATGGTACTGGGTCACTCTGTACGAAATGGGTGTAATGGCTGCAAGAAGAGCTCCGCTGAGCCCTGGTGAGTTCTCATAGTACAGTGATAGGCAAACTTGGCTCTCCAGCTGTTAAGGACCTACAAGTCCCACAATGCATTTGCCTTTATGAATCATAATTGTGGCTGTCAGACTCCGGCAATGCATTGTGGGACTTCCTTAACAACTAGAGAGCTAACTTACTGCCTATTACTGCCATAGTCGGATGTACAGCTGACTGAGGGCTCAACTATCACCTTTCTCTGTAATAGTGTATTAACAAGCTGACACATCATTGCATTCTAGCAGTTCTGGAGGTGTGTATAGCCATCAGGGACAACAAAAGATGATTTGCATATTCAGCAGTGATGCATTGTGGGACACCTCAGTGCTCACTCCAACCTGAATAATCACAAATACCTTTTGTTTTAAGAAGGCAAACTTCTGTTTTGCATAGCATTTTAGTAAGTTGACGTTTTGATTTCTTTCAGCTCCTTACACACTCCTAGGAGCTCTGGTTCACCATGAGCTTGCTGTGCAATCTGTAACTCTTTCTACCTATGTAATCACCGCCCGGACTCTACATTGCGCAACCCATGGTTTCTGGATAAACTCATCATAGAGGAAAGTAAAGGGTCAGAGCTCCAATATCACAAAACGATATTTGTTGTTGCTGCTCGATACCATGTATTCATCTTCATCCCAGAAAGTTCAATGCTATTTGGCAAGATGCCAACATTCAATATAACGTACGTATGTATGTATACAGCATAACAGCACATGAATATATATATATATATATATATATATATATATATATATATATATATATATATATATATATATATATATACTGTGTATATATATATGTATATAAATATATATATATATATATATATATATATATATATATACAGGGTGGGCCATTTATATGGATACACCTTAATAAAATGAGAATGGTTGGTGATATTAACTTCCTGTTTGTGGGTGGTGACCATGGCGGCCATTTTGAAGTCGGCCATTTTTAATCCAACTTTTGTTTTTTCCGATAGGAAGAGGGTCATGTGACACATCAAACGTATTGGGAATTTCACAAGAAAAACAATGGTGTGCTTGGTTGGAGTTATTTACAAGTTTCTGACCACTTATAAAATGTGTTCAATGTGCTGCCCATTGTGTTGGATTGCCAATGCAACCCTCTTCTCCCACTCTTCACACACTGATAGCAACACTTCAGGAGAAATGCTGGCACACAGGCTTCAAGTATCCGTAGTTTCAGGTGCTGCACATCTCGTATCTTCACAGCATAGACAATTGCCTTCAGATCACCCCGAACCCCCCCGAACCCGAACATCTGGATGTTCGCCCATCACTACCAGGGACCCAGCGCTGCAAGGCAAGAGAGCTAACCACTACACCACTGTGCATTTACTCACAAAGGTTGGGACCAGCACCATGCACATATTATATATAAGAAACAATAATATAAAGATTAGAATGTGCTATAAGGGGGACAAAACACTTGCATAATAAACAAAAGAAAAGAACAGGAAGTCCCCCATATGTAATCAGCACCAGACTAATAATAAGGGTATAAATGTTTATTATTTTTCCCAAAAAACATCCAAAAAATTCATAAAAACTATTTAAAAGAATCACCAGGGTCTCTCAACAAGAATATATTGTAATATATATCAATGTGTATAAATAAAACACCAACTGGCTGCTGGAAAATGATATAAATGTATGGATAGCGAGGATTATGGCAACCACCTGAAGGTAATTAATACTAATAGACTAAGAAGTGGACACCCATGATCCAAAGATTATAATCCACACTAATATTGATAATGCATAAATACAATAAAAGTGTATATCAAAGATTACAAAAGGTGAACTGATAAAGGCTAATGACCTATAAGAAATAATTAAAGTGCTGAGTGCAAGGCAGTGCAAGAGATAAAGAAAGAGTAGGTGAAACTTACAAAGTGACAGAAAAAATCCAAGAATCCAGGCAGCCAGAGGGAGGAAGAGAGACGCCAGAGGACCAGCCTTAGTGCACCACGCGGGCACAACTCACTTCAGAAGAGGCTGAGGTAAAAAGAAAGTGAGCCACGCTAAATACCCAAAGACGCCGGAGAAGCCGGAAGTGATGCGCCGCAGGAGGCGGAAGAGACGCAGCCGCGTCATCAGTCAAGCAGCGTCGGGTAACCATAGGAACCCGTCGTTGTTGACAGTCCGCAATGCTAGGAGCCTGAGTACAAAAAGGCTGCGGGCTAGAGGGTGGGCAAACATGAATGGAATTTTAGAAAAATAGTTACTAATCAAAAAAGGAATAATAATATACATAGATAAGTTAAGGGAAGCAAAAGAGTAATAGAATTGGAGGTAATTAGCCATTGTCAGATGCATTATATTACATAAATATATACACTCGCTTCCTAGTCTCCTAACACTGCTGCCATCAAGAGGCAAGAATAAATACATATAACCACAATTCATAGACTGTATGGATTAGGACCAATGAGGCGAAGATGGGGTAACAGGACATATGATAACAATAAATAATATGTATATCCCACAGAAAATACAGGCGATAATTATATACATATAGAAATACTACATATTTTAAATATCAGTAGACATGACGGGTCAGGAGCAATGTTCTCTCTACAGGAATGTTCATCTCTCCTCCAGAGACACACGCATTGGGTGGAGCCTGGTCCCTACAAATATATATATATATATATATATATATATATATATATATATATATATATATATATATATATATATATATATATATATATATATATATATATATATATATATATATATATAAAATTCATTAGTTCCAATTCATCATATAGAAGAGAAGAAGGGAGAAGGACACATCTTCCTCATGCAGTACCAACTGTGTATTGTTCAGCACCCAAAACCAACAATATACTAAGGAGATAATTTGTGTATTATTTTCAAACACATATATCTGAAGGAGATAATTATATAGAGCATAGTGAAGTAAAAAGACTGCCCAAAGAAGTGTTGTGCCACAAGTAAAATTGGAAAAACCACGTGTGGAGCAGAAATACTCACATATCTCCTCCTAAAAGAAGTCAGTTACCAGTAAGAAACCCAAAGTTGTACCTATTCTGTAAATGCAAAGAGTGAGCAGAAAATGATAATAATAATGAATGATAATAAATCATTCTATATATATGTATGTATATCCACACATATACATAGGTATGCCATAAACCTCTTCTATATAACCATTCACCCAAGGCACTGTTAAGATCCTTCTGTGAAAGTAGACAGAAAACTCTTTAAGGGCCCTTTTCCACTAGCAGTCGCTAGCGTTCACCTGAACGCTAGCGATTGCTGAATCGCAATTACCGGCGATTCCCTGACGTTTGCGGCCGCGATTTTGCTATGCTATGCACTGCATAGCAAAATCGCGGCAGATATCGCTCCGCCACGCGTTCGCGTTCCCGTCAAAAACAAATCGCGGTAGTGGAAATGACCTACCGCGATTCCTATGTTAAAAAGCAAACCGTAGCGATTGTAAAATCGCTTGCGGTTTGCGTCTTTCCGATTCAGCCAGCGCAAATGCGCGGGTGGAAAAGGGCCCTAACACTGGAAAGAAAAAAATTAAATGAACAAGGATTAATAATTAATCATTTGTATACAATATAACCTCTCCACCATTCATTAGGTCTCTGAAAGAGAGAAGGAAAAGAGGGAGAAAACCACAGAATCCCGTGGGACAGGGGGGAAGAGGAACAACAATCAAATATGAGGCATGAAGCAGCCTAAAAAGGAACGCAGAATACAAATAGCTGATGGAAACATACCCAAGAGGGGGAAAGATAGGACAACCAAGAATAGGGTAGGAGATGGAAAATACCCATAATAATAGGACAATCAAGTCCACCATTTCAGTGCAAAAAACTGATAAAAGAGAAATCCTCGTTAAGGCCGAAGGGTACCTGTGTATCCATCTGGAAAATCCATCTGGCCTCTGCTCTTAGAAGCAGTTGAGTAATATCACCCCCTCGGGCTGGGAGGGAAATCCTTTGTAAGCCTGTAATCCTCCAACCAGAGGTACTGCTATTATGATGCAGTAAAGCATGCTTTGCTACTGGTGTAAGTGTCTTTCCTTCGTCAAAATCCTTTGCAGATAGGCGAATAGTAGAAAAGTGCTTCTGCATCCGTTGTTTAACCTCCTGCCGCCCGCGTCACGCCAGTAGGCGTGGCCGCGGCGGCAGCCCCAGGACCGCCTAACGCCAATTGGCGTAAAGTCCTGGGGCTCTGTTTTGCATGAGATTGCGCGCATGGTGCGCGCGCATCTCATGCTCGGAGGGCGGAGCTCCGCCCCGCCTTCAGTCTCGGGAGACTGTTAGACGGCGATCACGCCGTCTATTTACTAGGTGCAGCGCTGCGATGAGCAGCAGCGTTGCACTGGGGACAGCGGTGTGACACGGCTGTCCCCATGGGGGACAAGAGAGCGATCGGCTCTCATAGGCAGAAGCCTATGACAGCCGATCGCCATAATTGGCTGGCTGTGGGGAGGGAGGGAGGGAATAAACTTAAAGAAACAGGGGTTTTTAACAAAAAAAACAAAACAATAATATTTATTTAAAAAAAAATAAACATGGGGGGAGCGATCAGACCCCACCAACAGAGAGCTCTGTTGGTGGGGAGAAAAGGGGGGGGGGGATCACTTGTGTGCTGAGTTGTGCGGCCCTGCAGCTTGGCCTTAAAGCTGCAGTGGCCAATTTAGCTAAAAATTGCCTGGTCACTAGGGGGGTTTAGCCCTGCAGTCCTCAAGTGGTTAAACACATTTTTGGTTTGACCAACATATTTTAAGCTACATGGGCACTCCAAGAGGTACACCACTCCCACAGACTGACAGTTAATATATTGATGTATTTTAAAGAATCTTGTATGTGAGGAATTCCAAACTTGTTTGGTTGGTTGTACATGTTTACAAATGTTGTATTTGCCACAGGGGAAACTTCCTTTCACTTTTGGTTGTAACTTTGGTTTGTTATCATAATTACTTCTACATATAAGGTCTCGCAAGGTCGGAGCTCTTTTTTGCTGTAATAGATGCTCTATTAGTTGTATATTGTTGTGTTATCTGATCATTTCTTATAATTGGCCAATGTTTGGACATTATCCTTTTGATGTTTTGCCATTGGTTGTTGTATGGGGTGCAAAATCTTACCAACCCTTCGCTTTTTTTCTTTTTTGGGCATAGGGGGTCCTCCCGTCTCGCACAGTCGGCTCTGTGCTTTGCCCTTTTTATTACTTTTTTGGGGTATCCTCTGGTTTTGAAACGATGGGCAAGGAATTTGCACTCCCTCTCATAATCCTTGTGATTTGTACAGATTCTTTTAAGCCTCAAGAATTGTCCTGTTGGTATGTTGTCTTTTAAGGTACCTGTGTGAAAAGAGTCATAATGCAGGAAGTTATTTACTGCCGTATCCTTCCTATATACAGTAGAGTAGTCTGAATTTCCCCATCATTGGTCAATGAAATTTTTAGATCCAAAAAGATTACTTCTTTTTCAGAGAAGGTTTCTGTCAAGAAGATATTATGCTGGTTGTTATTAAGGATTTCAATAAATTATTTTGAGCTGCCTGGCGGCCCATTCCACAAAGTTAGGATATCATCCATGTACCTATAATAACCCAACATGTGTTGGTTATACTTCTTTAAGGTTGATGACCAAACTATCTCCCGTTCCCACCATCCCAAAAATAAATTTGCAATTGAAGGTGCGTATTTTGCGCCCATGGAAACTCCATGTGTGTTTGCAGGTAATATTTACCGTCAAAAAGGAAGAAGTTGTGTTTCAAGATGAAATCAAGGAGCTGGCATAGAAAGTTGTTGAAAGGAATTCTTGCTGTTGGAGCTGACTTTAAAAAGTATTTTACTGTTGCAATTGCGTCACCATGATCAATGTTGTTATATAGCGACTCAACGTCGCATGTTATCAGGGACGAACCTGGAGGAAGAGAAATATTACTGAGTTTTAAAATGAGATCAGAAGAGTCACGAACATAAGAATCAAGAATAACAACATGTTCCTGTAAAAACAAATCAACAAAGGAACAGCGTTCTATTAGGCTGCCAATACCGGCTACAATTGGTCGTCCCGGTGGGGTCTTCTTATTTTTATGTATTTTGGGAAGGAGATAAAGTGTTGGAGTAACGGGATTTTTTACACTAAGGTATTGCCATTCCCGAAGGGAGATTAGATCTTCCATTTTGGCCTGATTTAATAACATGTCCAAATCTTTTTTGAAGGGGATAGTCGGATTAGAAGGCAATCTTCGATAAAAATGTTTATTATTCAGTTGTTTCAAAGCTTCTTGTTCATACATTTCCTTAGGCCAGACCACCACATTTCCCTCCTTATCAGCCTCTTTTATGACCACATCCTTCCTGTTATGCAATACCTGTAAAGCATGTCTCTCCTCCTGCGTTAAGTTGTCTCTGGTAATCGCACTTCTCTGTAATTTCCGTAAGTCTGAAGTGACCATTTCAAAAAACACTTTTTTCTGTGGACAGACAGACAGAGATGGCATGAAAAAAGATGGCGGTCTAAACGGTAAAGTATTTTGATTCCCCAAACTTTCCTCATTCTCACTTACTAGATCAAGGAGGTCTTGAAAGACCTGTCTGTCAATAGCATCTGGTAACAGGAGAGCTTCCTGTGTCTGTGCTGTTAATGGACTTTTGTTATAAGTGTATTTCAAAGTGAGTCTTCTACAAAATAGGTACAGATCCTTCACGGATTCGAACAAATCAAATTCCTTCATTGGTGAAAAAGATAGGCCTCTTTTCAGAAGCTCTATTTCAGTGTCATTAAGTGGAGTTGATGATAGGTTAATAATTTGTAAATCCTCCTTGATTTTATCCTATACTACGCTCTCTTGATCTATTTGTTTGGGGGTTGCCTTAGGCCCTGGGCATGATTTCTCAATCTGTTTTTTATATGATCTGCCACCCCTTCTCCTTCGCTTCTGTTTCTAAAAAATCCGAAGTATCGGATGATTGTGATAGACCAATACAAAGTGGTCTACAAGTGGAACGAAAATCATGCATGGTTCCAAAAATTTTTACAAATAAATAACTATTCCACTTCTCACATGTACACCACTTTGTATTGGTCTAACATGTGGAATTCCAATAAAATTGATTCATGTTTGTGGCAGTAATATGACAAAATGTGGAAAATTTCAAGGGGGCCGAATACTTTTGCAAGCCACTGTATATATATATACAGTGCTGCCCATAATTATTCATACCCCAGTCAAATTTTGACTTAAAGTTACTTTTATTCAACCAGCAAGTTATTTTTTTATGGGAAATGGCATAGTTGTCTCCCATAAAAATATAAGATGATGTACAAGAGGCATTATAGTGGGAAAAAAAAAACATTTCTCAGCTTTTGTTTACATTTGAGCAAAAAGTGTCCAGTCCAAAACTATTCATAGCCTTCTTGGTAATCAATAGAAATTGGCTATTACAGCAATCAAACACTTCTTTTAATTGCACACCAGCTTTTTGCATGTCTCCACAGGTGTCTTTGCCCATTCATCTTTAGCAATGAGCTCCAAATTTTAAAGGTTGGAGGGTCTTATTGCCATCACCCTGATCTTTAGCTCCCTCCACAGATTCTCAATTGGATTCAAGTCAGGACTCTGACTGGGCCACTCCAAAACGTTAATGTTGTTGTCTGCTAACTATTTCTTCACTACTTTTGCTGTGTGTTTTGGGTCATTGTCATGCTGAAATGCCCATTGGTGCCCAAGGCCAAGTTTCTCTGCAGACTGCCTGATGTTGTGAATGAGAATCCCCATGTATTCATGGTGCCATTTACTGTGATTAGGTTCCCTTGTCCATTAGCTCAAAAACACACCCAAAGCATTAGGTTCCCACCACCATGTTTGACAGTGGGATAGTGTTCTTTGGGTTGAAGGCTTCTCTTGTTTTATGCTAAATGAAGGAAACATCATTGTGACCAAACAATTCATTTTTTGTTTCATATGACCACTGTAACGATTGGTGTCAGCACACAGAGAGTATCTGATTATTGATGATCTGCTGTATCACCAACAATACAGATGTATACCTAATTATTAGTGATCTGCAGAATCACCAATAATACAAGTATGGCTAACCTCTGGACACCTAATAAAGTGTAAGGGCTCGTTTCCACTAGTGCGGTGCGAATCGCTGGGATTCCACCGCTAACGAAATCGCATGCGGATGCGATTCCGCGTGCGTTTTTGCCGCGATTTTGCATGCGATTTTGCATAGGCAGGGTATATGCGAATTTAACCATGTCACTGCCTGGTTCAATTTACATTAGTTTTCATGCGAATTCGCACGCGAAATCGCGGCAAAAAACGCATGTGCATTTTCCCTATCAAATACATAGCCTGCGAATCGCCTGCATTCCTCACGCAGGCGAATTCTGCAGGCTCTACCGTGCAGAAGAATCCTGCACAGAAAAACGCTGGAAAAAACTGACAAGTGGAAACAGGGCCATCCACTTGTATTGGCTGTGCGAATCCGCATGCAGACAACGCATGCGGATTCGCTCTAGTGGAAACGGGCCCTAAGTGTTTGGGTGCAACTGTAACTTTAATAGTTTGAAGAAACCTCACCAGAGGGGCTGGTGAGGTATTATCAGTACACGAAGCGTGCACTAGCGTACAAGCTCCAGCAAGCTGGAAAAAACAATACTGAAGAGGCTGAATTTCCTGAGGAGCGGGTGATTCAGAATATACTGCAGGCAAGAGACAACAATACTACAATGACAGATACCCTACAGAGTAGGTAATTAAGGCTGAATACAGCCTAGCAGCATTATAAGACCAGAGGAGCTGGCGTAGCTATACCTCACCAGTGGCGAGGGCCCACAGGTGAGTAGAATGGTCAGGCAGGCAAGGTTCGGCAACAGAGAGGTAAGTATCGGTACAAGATCGTGAGACAAGAGAGTAATCAGTAATCAGGCAGAGGTTCAGCAACAGGAAGGTACGTATCGGTACAGAATCGTGAGACAAGAGAGTAATCGGTAATCAGGCAGAGGTTCAGCAACAGGTAGGCAGATAGGCGAAAGTACAGGATCAGAAGGCAGGATCAGAGTCAGAGGTAATAGCTAAGAGTCATACACAGGAGATCAATACAGTAGTAATATCCTAGTCTGGGTGTGAAATCCGTGGCATCAACACCTGGGAACTAGTCTACAATTAACAATAGCAAATCAGCAATATCCTAGACTAGGTGTGAAATCCTTAGCATCAACACCAGGGAACTAGCCTAAGGTCTGCGCGCTAACACGCAAGTATTCACGACAACAGACAACTACTGAATGAAGCCCGGAGGCTTAAGAAGCAGAGGAGCCCCCACTGGCACGCCCCTCCTGGATCAGCCAATCCTGGGTGCCGTGGGACTCCTCTGACGTCAGACGACCAGCAGGTCAGCTGACGGGCTTCCTCCCCACATAAAGGTCCCGTCTGTGCGCGTGCCCGCGCGCTATGGCAGCCCCCTGCATGGGAGAACAATCTGTCCTCGGCGTCCTGGACGCCGAACGGACGGATGGCCGCATGGAGGCAGCTGCGGCGGCGGTGCTGTTCGCCGCAGCTGCCTCATTTTTTACAACCATAACACGTGAGTCTTCTTCTTTTTCCAGATGAGCATTTGCAAAGGCCAAGCGAGCTTTTGTATTCCTTATCTGGAGAAGTGGGGTCCTCCTTGGTCTGCATCCATGGAAGCCAGCAGTGTGCAGTGTCCTTTGGACTGTCTGCCTTGAAACATTGTCACTGGCAGAGCCCAGATTCACCAGGATGGATTCTTTTTCACCTCTCTCACTATCCTCCTGGCCCGCACAGGTCACTTTTGGCTTCCCACCACGTCTTCTGAGATTTTCCACAGCGCAGAACATCTTGCATTTTTTTATAATAATTTGCACTGTAGCCAGTGGAACTTGAAAACATTTATAAAGCCCTTGTGTAACAATCTTACCTTCCAGCGCCAGGTCCCGCAGCGTCTCTGGCGGGGTCCGTGCAGGTGATAGAGTTTCCGCACTGTCATCCTCCAGCGGCGTCCCCACCACCCCTTCAGTGGTGAATCCGAGCGCACCTGTGCGCAGTGCGTCCAAAGGGACGCGCGCAAAATCTGTTGTACCTTATAGGCTAAGGAGGCGGATCTGAAGGTGATGTCATCAAGTGACATCACCATGCAGTAGGGGCTCCCAATCGGGGAGTGGTTTTGGGAATTGACTATTGTGTATTTAAGGCCAGAGCTCTCAGTCGTTCACTTGCCTTGATACTAATCAGTACGCTGGTTCTTGGTCTAGCTAGTGATCTTTTGAGCTACATTAATATATTGTGTAGATGCACAATATATATGTACTCTAGTTAGTCAGTCTTGTTATTTTGTAGTTATATTGTATATTATCGTATTGTAATATATTGAAGTAACATCTTATTGTATATTATTCTGTGTACCGACCTCTTGCCTGCCTCTTGACCTCGCTCTTGTCTTGTCCTTCTGTACCACTGTCATCTGATTTTTGTGTCCGACTTGGCCTGTCCCTGACTATTCTACTGATTATCCTTCCAATACGACTGACATCTGACTTAGGTGTATGACCCTGCCTGTTTATTGACTACGATTTTGCCTAGCTGCTCTGTACCTCGATACTTCTGACTTTGTGTACGACTATGGCCTGATCCTGACTATGCCTTACTCGTTATTACTGTGTATTGCACTAGTTATGCTACCTCATCACGGATCAGCATGATATTATCAAGACCCATTATATTATGGAGGAGTTGCGAGACCAGATTCTGACAGAGTCTGACACTCGCTGGTGCAGTCAATCACCTCACTGAGCAAGCTGCCACTCACCAAACACAGTTAACTCAGCTGTCTAACACACTCGCTCAGATGAATATACCTGTTAATGTCAATAATCAGCAGACTCCTCCACTGACTCCTATTCCACCGATCATAGAGCCTAAAATGCCATTACCAGAAAAATTTACTGGTTCACGTTGTGACTTCAGTAACTTCTGTAATCGATGTATGTCATATTTTGAGGTCAGGTCTAGGTCTTCTGAAACTGAGTCCCAGAAGATTACTCTGGTTAAGACCTTATTGCAGGGTGACTCTAAAACCGGGGCCTATGGGTTAAATCCAGATCATGTAGCTCTCACTTCTGTTGAAAGCTTCTTTGAGGCTATGGCAACCATTTTTGCTGATCCCGATATTTCAGCTACAGCAGCTCGTAAATTATGAGACTAACGTCAGGGTAGGCATCCGGTTGAGGAGTATGCGGCTGAGTTCAGGAGATGGTCTGTATCTGTCAAGTGGGGTGGGGCAGCACTCCTAGACCAATTCCTTTTTGGGTTAGCCAACTCATTGAATGACGTGCTTGTAAGTCATCCTGAACCGAGGAATCTGGAAGAGGCTATCTCCCTGGCCATAAAGGTTGACAGGCGGATCAGACACAGACGTCAGGGTAAAGTCTATTCCGCCTCGGGGAACCTTAGGACAGGTAGCTCCTCCAGTAGTGAAGAACCCATGCAACTGGGCTTCTCCAGACTTTCACCTGCGGAGAAGCTCAGGAGAAGGCAAGTGGGGCTTTGTATGTATTGTGGTGAGAAGGGTCATTTCGCTCAAACATGTTCTGCAAAGAAGGCTCCGGAAAACTCCAGCACCTAGGTGAAGTTGGGAACTTCACTTGGGCGAGCTGGTTTTTCCCCTCAAAATAAAGAAAATCTTATTTCCAGACACCATACATTGGAATGATAAATCATTCCAATCAAAAGCCTTCATTGATTCTGGTGCAACGGGTAACTTCATTGATACCATTTTTGCAGCCAAGCTGGGTATTCCTGCCGTTCCTTTGCAGAACAAGCTTTATGTTACAGCCATTGATGACACTCCTTTACAGACAGTTAAACAGTTTATTTCCATCACACCTAAAGTTTCCTTACAGGTTGAAGCTCTGCATTTTGAAAAAATCCAGTTATATATGCTGAGGATGCCATCCAGTCCTCTCGTGCTAGGTTTACCTTGGTTGCAGAGTCACAATCCTCACATAGATTGGTGTACAGGTCAACTGACCAACTGGTCACATCATGATTAAGGGGTGTCCCTCTCCTAAGTTTAGGGGTTAAACAGATTGCCTTACCACAACCTTAGACTTTTCCGATGTTTTTTTTTCCCCAATAACCTTATTGTGGCAAGCATGCCTGTACATAAAACCAAACAGAGTTTATCACATAAATCTATTAAATCAGTCCCAAATTGTTCCTTGATTAATATTGCAACATAATTCAATCAACCTTGCATTCAAACAATTTAATAATGTATCAACAATACATTTCTGATTCTGCCCATTTAAAGAGATTTAAGAACCCAAACTCGGGCTGCTTTTTCTTTTTATACAAATGTTTCACTATCACAGCAGCGTTTTAATGACTACAATGTACATTGCCTCTAATTTCTCCGTATTCCTGTGTAAATGCCGTGCTCACATTGTTAACTGTCATCAGAATTAACCATCGCTGTCTGCATAATCCTGAATTTCTACCTCTGCGCCAGGATACAGGAGTGGCAATTTTAGGAAACGGATTGGATATGCAAATAGCGGTGATTGGAGCTGACCGCAGATCACAAATGTTTGAACAAAGCTTTCACAGGGCGATGGGTAGCAGTGGGGAGGGATGAGGCCATGCAGGGAACAGTGAAGAAAAAGTAGAAATAGTGTACACGGTACACTGCCTAATGATAATGGAGATGCATATATAAACAAGGAGCAGTCAGGGGGCTTTCAGGTCTCTTCAGGGGGCCAAGGGAAAATCAGTAATGGCTTATACTTGCATTATTGTTCAGGGAGACGCTTGGAGCTAATTTAATATATTTAGTGGTATTTTAAAGAATAAGTACACTTATCCCTTGAAAGACTTTACATTCTGCTATCTAGTTAGTTGTGTCATTAAATCAAAATTAAATCCTTAATGTGATTGTTGTAAAAAAAAAAAAAAAAAGTTTTCAATGACTTAAAGCATGGTTGGCAAGAGGCTGGGATCTCCCTCCACTAATGGGCCCTTCCACACAACAAGAGTAGTAACCACGTTTTGGAAAGTAACATTTCTGAGCATTTGTAAAAGTTAGCCTGTATGTTTTAGAAGGCAAAACGTTAGACCCTTATCCTCCAGAGGCTCCACCCATCTCTCTCCACATCACTGTTCCGTAGCTCACGAGAAAAGTGCGGCATCACTGCACCTGCGCAGTAGCTTGAACCTGCGTGGGCTTTGGTGGAAAAAGCTGAGCACAATTGGATCTTTTCTGCTGTACAAGCGCAGATGGCTTGCACATGTATACCAGCGATGTGCCGGGGGTATCAACTCAGCCAATTCCTTTGTGCAAGCCACTCGCCCTGCCCCCATGTGATGTCACATCTGCCCGGCTCCATCGCCCCTCCGCCTCCCCGCATAGCAACAGAACATTTCATCAGCTATACAGCTAATGCTGTGTCTGTATAGCCTGGGCCAGCGATATCGCCCGAGGGGTTGGGTCCCAATCCCAGATGGGCAACATCAGTCAGCCCATGTGTCAGCCTGTGCTGTGTGTCAGTAAGTCAGCAAGGACACAGAGGCGCTTGGCTGATACACTGACCTGCACTAGTAATTGATCCCATTATTGCCTGAGGAAGCGGGTTTCATCCTGCGAAATGCATTGCATTGTGGAGTGTACAAATAAATGTCATGGTTGACTATTAATCAACAGATTCGTTGTCCACTTTCTGGGAAGGTAAGTCCACCATTACCTCCTTTTTTTTAAAAAAAAATTATTATTATTTTAGCCTATTTTTACTCCTCTGTTCAAAGTTTCAGTACACTCTGGCCAGGTATGTCAAACCGGTCCTATGAGGGTGGAGATCCTCACACATTTTTGACACAGCTCAAATGAATTGATGGGTCTGAATCAGGAAAGGTGTGGTTCATCAGGTAGAACACATTCCTCTCTTTCTCAGTCCATCCTAAACATTGGCATGGACCTGGCCCACCAGGCCTGGAGTTCGACACATGTGCTCTAGGCTGAGTTGTTGCTTTGCATGAAGAGGGAAAATAATTAGCGAGGGATTTAGCAGTGGACCTGGATGAAGGACTCAAGTTCAAGGCCTCAAAACTGCTGTGACTGCTATGGTGGTTCCTCCTACACTACTGATATCCAGTTTGGCGTCTTAAGTGAAAACTTTGCTAATGCAAAGTGTACTCTAAGGACAAATTTGTTTGAAATATGCAGTTGTGGTTAAAACAATATTCACGCTTTTTCATAAAAGCAAAATTGAACATTAGCCATATTTAACAGTACATTAGTACAGAGTGAGAAGCAGATGCAAGCGTAGGAGGATCTCCGCATCTGTGAATCTGGAATTAGCCGCAAACCACAGAACTTTACAGTCTCTGTTATAAACAGTTAATTCATCTTCCATGTTATTGCATGGGCACATGCCAGCATTAAGCTCACGGGAATCCTTGTTATTTTTATACGACAAACTACTTCATTCCTATTTTCTAATTGATACTGTTTTTCCTTTCCTCCCCATGGCTCTTTACACGTGTGTGTCTTTACGGCGTGAAATCCAATAAACTCCATACGATCTTCTAGAAGAAAAATCCTCTTAATCGATTTTTCATGAGTCATAATAGAAGAATGGGAAGAGATTTGAACTGGAAAGAAGAAAAGCACTTGTCATTAAAACAACAAGATTGCAACCCACTTGTCAAAAATAAATGAAAAGCGTTGATCCAGCTGTAAAAAGCAAAGGAACAAATAAATGATTTTCTTCTCGGATAGAAATCATCTTTTTTATTTTTCAGCAGCAAAGGCTGCTTTCTTTAACAGCCATTAAATCTCCTTCTTCACTTGGCAACTATTCATCACTTCCCTGATAAGTTTCACAACAAATAATTAGAAACTCCGGAGACACACAGCCGCAATCCTCTTCCCAAGAGTCCCCTTCAAGAGGAAATTGCATTTCCAAAATGGCAGTCAACCATTCCGTGCTCTTCAGGCATTTGTGGCCACAGATACCTGGCAAACATTTTACAATGTTCTAGAGCAAGATTAAGATTACTAATCTATATCATTAGGGCTGCAGTGTTAACCAGTGGTGCTCAGCAGAGCTCGAATATTCGAGTAGCTCGAATATTCGAGCTCTTTTTCAGCTATCCGAGCTCGGTATTCGAGCTCCGAATAGCTGTAGCTATTCGAATGGGCTATCCGAGTACACTCGAATAGCCCATTCACTATTCGAGCTATTCGAGCAAACGGCGCTATTCGAGCTCGGTACCGAGCTCGAATAGCGTCATAGCCCAGATTGATGTCCTTAGAGCGAATCAGAGGGCTCCCAGGCCCTCTGACGGCAGCCAATCACAGAGGGGGACCCTGGCCAGCCCCTACCCTATAAATAGCGGCCGCCATGTTCCGTTTCTCCATGCTTGCCTGAGACTTGTACAGAGAGAGAGTTGCTCCTTTGTGCTTTGGCTTAGCAAGTGCTCTATTGTGATCATTTACCTAGCGTTTTTGCTCACCTACACCTGCCATATACACCTATATTGTTGTTAGTTAGATAGACATTGTATTTTAGTTAGTAGCTTGTGTGTTACATTAGAGACAGGCAGCTGCTGCAAGCTTACAGGTTTAGGCCTCAGGGGGGCCTTGCCTCTGTGGGCAGCTGTCCTCTGTTTATTTCTCTCATCTATACCAGTATTTCTGCTGTCCTTTACTAATAGTATTGTAGTTATACTGTACTAGGAGTAGGACACTCACTGACTGTCACTGTTTATAGGCTACTAGCTAGCTCCTGCGTGTGTGCACTCACTCACTGTCTGTGTGTACACACACTCTATTTCCTTCTGATTACTGATAGATTATTGTTAGTTAGTTAGTTGTACTTACTGTTACTACTTACTCTTACTGTACTAGGAGTCTAGGACACTCAGTCAGACAGTCACTGTGTTCATAGGCTACTAGCTCCTGCGTGCGGTCACTCACTGTCTGAGTGTACACACACCACCCACACTCCATTTCCTTCTGATCGCTGATTGATTATTGTAATTAGTTAGTTCTACTTACTGTTACTACTTACTCTTACTGTACTAGGAGTCTAGGACACTCAGTCACTGTGTTCATAGGCTACTAGCTCCTGCGTGCGGTCACTCACTGTCTGAGTGTACACACACCACCCACACTCCATTTCCTTCTGATCGCTGATTGATTATTGTAATTAGTTAGTTCTACTTACTGTTACTACTTACTCTTACTGTACTAGGAGTCTAGGACACTCAGTCACTGTGTTCATAGGCTACTAGCTCCTGCGTGCGGTCACTCACTGTCTGAGTGTACACACACCACCCACACTCCATTTCCTTCTGATCGCTGATTGATTATTGTAATTAGTTAGTTCTACTTACTGTTACTACTTACTCTTACTGTACTAGGAGTCTAGGACACTCAGTCACTGTGTTCATAGGCTACTAGCTCCTGCGTGCGGTCACTCACTGTCTGAGTGTACACACACCACCCACACTCCATTTCCTTCTGATCGCTGATTGATTATTGTAATTAGTTAGTTCTACTTACTGTTACTACTTACTCTTACTGTACTAGGAGTCTAGGACACTCAGTCACTGTGTTCATAGGCTACTAGCTCCTGCGTGCGGTCACTCACTGTCTGAGTGTACACACACCACCCACACTCCATTTCCTTCTGATCGCTGATTGATTATTGTAATTAGTTAGTTCTACTTACTGTTACTACTTACTCTTACTGTACTAGGAGTCTAGGACACTCAGTCACTGTGTTCATAGGCTACTAGCTCCTGCGTGCGGTCACTCACTGTCTGAGTGTACACACACCACCCACACTCCATTTCCTTCTGATCGCTGATTGATTATTGTAATTAGTTAGTTCTACTTACTGTTACTACTTACTCTTACTGTACTAGGAGTCTAGGACACTCAGTCACTGTGTTCATAGGCTACTAGCTCCTGCGTGCGGTCACTCACTGTCTGAGTGTACACACACCACCCACACTCCATTTCCTTCTGATCGCTGATTGATTATTGTAATTAGTTAGTTCTACTTACTGTTACTACTTACTCTTACTGTACTAGGAGTCTAGGACACTCAGTCACTGTGTTCATAGGCTACTAGCTCCTGCGTGCGGTCACTCACTGTCTGAGTGTACACACACTAAATTTACTTGTGATTACTACTGATTATTGTAACTGCTAGTTGTACTTCCTGACTGTTACTACTTACTTACTGTACTAGGGGACACTCACTCAGTCACCTCACCAACCAACCCACTCCATTAAAGTACCCCACTTTTCACCGGCCCTTTTACAAAACTTTTGTCTATACGCCCAAAACATTTAAGATGTCTGGAAGTGGCAGCCAGCGCGGTTTGGGCAAGGGGAAGGGCAGCAAGGGAATCAGGAGGAGAGGGAGCAGCATTGTGGCAAGCCGCGGCCGCGGGCGCGCCACCATGCACAGTTCCGCAGCAGCAGCAGCAGCGTCAGTGGCTAACATTCCTCCCATAGCCACTGGCCGTGGACGCCTTGGGCGCCGCCCAGCAGGAGCATCTGCAACTCACGCTGCAGAGACACAGCAGCAGCAGCGTGTAGCACCTGCTCCCATTTTCCTCCAGCCGGGTCGGAAACGTCCCATTGAGGAAAAGGATGCAGACACTGTGATGCAACTCATGACGGAGGATGAGCAGCCCGCCATCAGCTCTGCATCCGAGGCCTCCACCCTCACCACCACCACCACCCCTGTTCGCAGCAGCCGCCCAGCAGGGTCTGGGGAGGAGGCCAGTTCACCGTCACTCGCCGACCTGTCATTCAGCAGTCTTTTGACCCCAGGCATCATGAGTAAATTGTCTGCTGTTGTTGGCGATCTTGAGGAGGAGATGCTGATGGGCACTTTGGGGGATGAGGGATTGGACAGCAAGACTGTGGCGACAGTCAAGCAGCCCATCCATGCATCAGGAGAGGAGTTTGGGGGGTCCTCATCCCAGCAGGACATGTTTCAGGAGGGGGAGGATGATGATGACCCGGTGACAGACAGAGACTGGGTGCCACCACCTCCAGGGGATGTCGTCCTCAGCAGCTCTGAGGAGGAGGAGGAGGATGCTCTTGTGGGCCTTGCAAGGAGGCGCATCATTGCAAGCATTGGCAGCAGCAGTAGGCAGGTCCCACAGCCTGCTGGTGTCTCAGACTCAGCAGCAGCAGCATCTGCCAGTACCACCACCAGCCGCACCCAAGCCCCCCCCCCAACCACCACAGGGAGACAGGCAGCAGCGCTTCCATGCCGTAGGGGGATGTTTAAGTCACCAATCTGGCGATATTTCACCATGCCCACTGTGTACAGCAAGTACGCCACTTGCAACCACTGTCAGCGGAAGTTGAGCAGAGGTGCAGACCCCTTAAAGTTCTGCACCAGCTCGCTCATCAACCACCTTGCGGCTAAACATTTCCACCAGCATGAGGAGTTCCAGAGGCTGAAGGCATCTGGTGCTGGCAGTGGCACCACACCCATCACTGCACAGCCTTCAGCAGCAGCAGCAGCAGCAACAGCAGCCACCCGCCCTCCTGCTCCTCCAGCAGCACCAGCAGGAGTGCGGAAACGCACTGCTCCTCCCCCCTCTGCAACTCCTGCCGCCGACACTGAGGCCTGTTCTGGCAGCCAGTCCTCAGTGGCCTCCTCCGCTGTGTCTGCTGATTCCCGTGTCAGCAAAAGGCCACGCCAGAGCCTTTTGAGCGAGTCCTTCCAGGGGGTGGTTAGGGCTCTGCCTCCCAGCAGCCGTCGCGTGCGGCAGCTGAACGGCTTGCTGGCACGGGCCATGTGCTCCCAACTCCTGCCGTACACGCTCGTGCAGGAGGGGAGCGACATTCGTGCGCTGCTTGCTTGCGCAGCCCCAGACTGGCAGCTCCCCAGCAGACACTTCTTTGCCCGCAAGGCCATTCCTGCACTGCACCGCTTTGTGATGGCCAATGTGGAGCGAGGGCTGGAGCACGCGGTTGGTGAAAGGGTCCACGTCACCATGGACTCCTAGAGCTGCCGCTTCGGGACAGGCCGCTACCTGTCCTTCACTGTCCACTGGGTCAGCTTGGTGGAAGGGGGTGAGGATGGGAGAGCAGCAGCGGGCACAGCAGCAGCAGCAACACAGTGGGTGGTGCCACCCCGCAGGCTCAGGGGAACTGCAGCAGGTTCCTCCGATCCTCTGCCATCCTCCGGCACACCTGGCCAAACCCCCCGCCTCAGCAGCAGCGTGAAGGCCCGCCACTGCCAAGCGCTGCTGCACTTGGTCAGCCTTGGGAAGACCAAGCTGACGGCAACCCATGTGTTGGCCAAACTCCAGGAGCAGGAGAGGATTTGGCTGACCCCCAGAGGCCTCAGAGTCGGAGAGGTGGTGGCCGACAATGGGGCCAATCTGGTTGCCGCAATAGACAGGGGAAACCTGACCCACATCCCCTGTCTTGCCCACGTGCTGAACCTGGTGGTGCAGAAGTTCCTGCGCACCTACCAGGGGATGGGCGAACTGCTGGAAACGGCAAGGAATGTTGTGCGTCACTTCCGGCGCTCGGCTGCAGCCTGTGCGAGCCTGGAAGACGTGCAAAAGGAGCTGGATCTGCCACGCCATCGGCTGATCCTTGACGTTCCGACTCGCTGGAACTCCACCCTGGCGATGTTGGAGCGTCTGGTTGAACAGAGGCGCGCTGTCAAACAGTACCTTGCCCTGGCCACTGTTTCCGCAGCTCAGAGAAGGGACAAGACCAGCAACATCCCGTCCATCGTCCCCGATGATGACTGGAGGCACATGCAGCAGGTGTGCTTTGTGCTGGCTCCCTTCCTGCAGGCCACAAACATGGTGAGCAGGGACCATGCTATGGTCTGCGAGTGGGTGCCCCTGGTTTCTCTGCTGAACAGGGCCCTCGATGCTTTGCTGGAACAGGGAGCGGCAGCCTTGGACCAGCAGGAGCGGCAACCAGCTGTGCAGTCCACCTCTGAGGGGGAGGAGGAGGAGGACTTGGTGGAGGTCCCTGACCTGGCTGCTGATGAGGGGGATCAGCACAGCGCAGCTGAGTTGGTGCGGGGGTGGAGAGAGGATGAGGCGGCAGAGGAGGAGGATGAGGACAGCACTGACGTCGATGTGCCAGCAGACGTGGCCCGCCTCTTCCCAATGGCAGCGCACATGCTGACGTGCCTGCGCAGGGACCCCAGGGTGATCCAGATGAAGCAGAGGGAGGAGATCTGGATCAGCATGATGTTGGACCCACGCCTCAAGGGGAAGTTGAGCCAGTTCCTGCCGCCTGCAGGAGGAGACCCAGCGCAACAAATAAGGAGCTTGCAGCAGGCCCTTGTTGAGCGCTTGGAGGAAGCCTTCCCCCAGCCTTCCACCCCCACTGTCCAGCAGCCAGCACAGAGGCAGCAGCAGGTGCCTGCATCCAGCAGCAGCAAGCGCCCCACAGACCTGCTGTCTCTCAGCCACGAGCTCTACAGGACTGTAGAGGCTCCGGCAGCAGTGACTAGAGAGGAGATGCATGCAGCAGCATCCTCCTCCGGTCACAGCCAGCGCCTGACCCGCATGGTGGCTGACTACATGGGGTCGTACAGCGGGCTTGACAGCGATGCCCCTGTTGATCCCATGGAGTATTGGGTCAAGCGCATGGAGATCTGGAGCGAGCTGGCGCAGTACGCCCTGGAAGTGCTGTCCTGCCCCCCTTCCAGCGTGCTGTCCGAGCGCTGCTTCAGTGCAGCTGGTGGCGTGGTCACCGAGAAACGCTCACGTCTGTCTCACAAGTCTGTGGACAGACTGACGTTTCTCAAGATGAACCAGGCGTGGGTGGAAGGCGAGTTCCTGGCCCCTGTTGTCGGCGAGAGGGGGACATGAACTGGCTGCCGGAACCATCGTTAATGTGCCTTACCACCCTTTACCACCTCCTGGTTCCTGCTCACTAAGCCAGCCTGGTTCACTTTGACTATTACGTCGCCTGCAGCCACACATTTTACACCTACAGTGGGCTGCTGTGTACTGCCCTTCTGCTGTCTGTCTGTGTTTCCCACTGCCAGGGTACACAGCATTACCTTCTTCTGCTGCCACTCTGCCACCAGCTATTACGTCAAACAATAGCTATATTGGTTGTAAAACCAAAAACCAAAAAACCATTAAAAAAAAAAAAAGGTTTAATTTTTCTGAGGTGCCCGGGTTGAAAACTGTGTTGTCCCAGTTGTGTATTGGACACAATGTGGGCTGCACGACCGCTGTCTGGGACCTCCTGTTGTGTTTATTTACAGCCCTGGTATCACCGCTAGGTACCAGGGCTATTATGTCACGCTGCCTACCTGCTGCCACACTCACACTGCTCCTCCACACCTCCTCCTGCTGCTGCTGCTGCTGTCTGTCTGTGTTTCCCACTGCCAGGGTACACAGATGATTTACCTTCTGCTGCCACTCTGCCACCAGCTATTACGTCAAACAATAGCTGCTCGCCTACTCCTCCATTCCTCCTCCTGCTGCTGCTGTCTGTCTGTGTTTCCCACTGCCAGGGTACACAGCATTACCTTCTTCTGCTGCCACTCTGCCACCAGCTATTACGTCAAACAATAGCTATATTGGTTGTAAAACCAAAAACCAAAAAACCATTAAAAAAAAAAAAGGTTTAATTTTTCTGAGGTGCCCGGGTTGAAAACTGTGTTGTCCCAGTTGTGTATTGGACACAATGTGGGCTGCACGACCGCTGTCTGGGACCTCCTGTTGTGTTTATTTACAGCCCTGGTATCACCGCTAGGTACCAGGGCTATTATGTCACGCTGCCTACCTGCTGCCACACTCACACTGCTCCTCCACACCTCCTCCTGCTGCTGCTGCTGCTGTCTGTCTGTGTTTCCCACTGCCAGGGTACACAGATGATTTACCTTCTGCTGCCACTCTGCCACCAGCTATTACGTCAAACAATAGCTGCTCGCCTACTCCTCCATTCCTCCTCCTGCTGCTGCTGTCTGTCTGTGTTTCCCACTGCCAGGGTACACAGCATTACCTTCTTCTGCTGCCACTCTGCCACCAGCTATTACGTCAAACAATAGCTATATTGGTTGTAAAACCAAAAACCAAAAAACCATAAAAAAAAAAAAAGGTTTAATTTTTCTGAGGTGCCCGGGTTGAAAACTGTGTTGTCCCAGTTGTGTATTGGACACAATGTGGGCTGCACGACCGCTGTCTGGGACCTCCTGTTGTGTTTATTTACAGCCCTGGTATCACCGCTAGGTACCAGGGCTATTATGTCACGCTGCCTACCTGCTGCCACACTCACACTGCTCCTCCACACCTCCTCCTGCTGCTGCTGCTGCTGTCTGTCTGTGTTTCCCACTGCCAGGGTACACAGATGATTTACCTTCTGCTGCCACTCTGCCACCAGCTATTACGTCAAACAATAGCTGCTCGCCTACTCCTCCATTCCTCCTCCTGCTGCTGCTGTCTGTCTGTGTTTCCCACTGCCAGGGTACACAGCATTACCTTCTTCTGCTGCCACTCTGCCACCAGCTATTACGTCAAACAATAGCTATATTGGTTGTAAAACCAAAAACCAAAAAAACATTAAAAAAAAAAGGTTTAATTTTTCTGAGGTGCCCGGGTTGAAAACTGTGTTGTCCCAGTTGTGTATTGGACACAATGTGGGCTGCACGACCGCTGTCTGGGACCTCCTGTTGTGTTTATTTACAGCCCTGGTATCACCGCTAGGTACCAGGGCTATTATGTCACGCTGCCTACCTGCTGCCACACTCACACTGCTCCTCCACACCTTCTCCTGCTGCTGCTGCTGCTGTCTGTCTGTGTTTCCCACTGCCAGGGTACACAGATGATTTACCTTCTGCTGCCACTCTGCCACCAGCTATTACGTCAAACAATAGCTGCTCGCCTACTCCTCCATTCCTCCTCCTGCTGCTGCTGTCTGTCTGTGTTTCCCACTGCCAGGGTACACAGCATTACCTTCTTCTGCTGCCACTCTGCCACCAGCTATTACGTCAAACAATAGCTATATTGGTTGTAAAACCAAAAACCAAAAAACCATTAAAAAAAAAAAAGGTTTAATTTTTCTGAGGTGCCCGGGTTGAAAACTGTGTTGTCCCAGTTGTGTATTGGACACAATGTGGGCTGCACGACCGCTGTCTGGGACCTCCTGTTGTGTTTATTTACAGCCCTGGTATCACCGCTAGGTACCAGGGCTATTATGTCACGGCGAGCTGCCTGCCTCATTGACTGCCTGCTGCCACACACTCATCCTCCTCCTCCTGCTGCTGAATTTACCTCCTGCTGTCTTTGTGTTTCCACTGCCAGGGAGCACATACAATGGCGCTTCCAACATGCGTGCGCCCACCAGCTATTTGTTACGCTCAAAAATAGCTGCATTTCTTTAAAAAAAAATTGAAAAGAGAAATACGTGAAGATGATGAAGAAGAAGATGAAAAAGAAGAAGAAGATAAAGAAGAAGAAGATGAAGAAGATGAAGAAGAAGAAGATGAAGAAGAAGATGAAGAAGAAGATGAAGAAGAAGATGAAAAAGAAGATGAAAAAGAAGAAGAAGATGAAGAAGATGAAGAAGAAGAAGATGAAGAAGAAGAAGATGAAGAAGAAGAAGAAGAAGATGAAGAAGATGAAGAAGAAGAAGATGAAGAAGATGAAGAAGAAGAAGATGAAGAAGAAGAAGATGAAGAAGAAGAAGATGAAGAAGAAGAAGATGAAGAAGAAGAAGAAGAAGAAGATGAAGAAGAAGAAGATGAAGAAGATGAAGATGAAGAAGAAGATGAAGATGAAGAAGAAGATGAAGAAGAAGATGATGAAGAAGAAGAAGAAGAAGAAGAAGATGATGAAGAAGAAGAAGAAGAAGAAGAAGAAGATATAGAAGAAGAAGATCTAGAAGAAGAAGAAAGATAAAGAAGAAGAAGAACAAGTATATACAGTAACACTACTGAACAAAATTTAGGACACAACTTCTCTTTCCACATTTTTTTTTAAAGGAACATCCCCACATAATCACTTGCTGTTGTTACTTGGAAAAAAAGATGTTTCTTGCATCATTCACCCTCAAAACAAGTGTTGGAAGCTATTTAAGGCCAATTCGAATAGTCAGCTCGAATAGTGAGCTCGAATACCGACTCGAATAGTGAGCTCGAAGTCCGAGGTCGAATCGAATAGTAAAAATTATTCGACTCGAATATTCGACTGACCTCGAATAATTTACTATTCGAATTCGACCAAACTCGAATTTTAAATAGGGGTATTTGAGCATCACTAGTGTTAACAACTAGACTTCTACCTGTGTGGACAAGGATGAAGATTCGGCTAAAGGGAAAGGAGGTGAAGAGTAGTAGTAAATGGATCGCACTCAAAATGAGCCAGTGCTAGCACTGGGATCCCACAGAGTCATTATTGATTTTGGCACTCTTTAAGATTATTTATTAATGAATTACAGTAGTAGATGAGATAGAAAGTATAGTTTGTTGCTCTCTTTGTAAATTAAACAATGCATCTTGGTCATTTTAATAGCATAGCCCCAATTAAACTAAATGGGATACAGTAACAGATGGGGAGTGGGGACAACAGACTGAAAGGAGGACTTGGAAGTGGGGGTTAACAGTGGGTTGAGCAACCATATTCAATGTAAAAAAACAGAAGCGAAAGCACATACATTTTTGGAAAGCGTCAAAAAGGAAATTAAAATGCATGATGCTACTGGGTGCGATGTGCAGACTTTGCAGCAGACTGACACTGTCAAAATGACTTCCATGCAACTGTGTGATATTATCTCTCTCCAGCAGACCGTCAGCCTCTGCTTATAGTTCCAGAGCTGCAGTCACCTAAACATCTAAGACACCGAACAAGGATTTCCATCAAACAACAATTCTGGGGTTTGGTAATCTACTCTTTGGCAGAATCCAAGATGATGTTGGCAGGAACTTCAAGGGGAAAAAGACCTTAAGAGGCTGCATCCCTCCCTACCACAACCAGCTAGTCTTGGTGTTGCTATCCTCATACCCCACAGCCACAGAAGCCACATCAAGCTGGAAGACAAGAGGCAGTATACAGTTCCACAGATAAATGGGGCAGGAAGAAAATTCCAGAAAGCCAGCATACAATACACATTCTACACGACATGAACACCAAGATTATCCTGAGCTTCTATAGAACACTTAGGCCATGTGCAATTCACTTTTTCTCCTGAGTTTCCCCCAGGTGAAATTTTCCCACCTTGTTGTCAATAAGATGCCCTTTAAATCAAATCTATAGTGGAAAAAAGTTAAATACTCACAACGGCAGAGGGAAGCTACTGGATGCGCCAGAGGCTTCCCTGATCCCCTTCCAGCCCCCCGCCTCTTGCTAGTACCCGCATCTTCGGGGCCACACTCCTCTCTGTGTACTAGTGTGGCTGCACTGCGCATGTGCTAGTAGGTTTCACGCCTGCACAGTAGCATGGAGCCGAAGCAGGGCTTTTTGGCACCTGCTATGTGCCGCATAGCTCCAAAGTTTGGAGCGGCTATAGTAGTAATGTTATAGATCTGCACCCCACACATGAGTAACTTGGGAATCCAGCAATTGCAGGACCCCGAATTACTTCTCCCTCCAAGTTGCGACAATTTGGAGGGGGAAATGGTATTTAACACCTCTCCAAATTTATGTGGCTGCAGGGTGAGCTGTCATCCGGCTCATCCTGCGTCAAAAAAGCCATGTAAGCGCATGGAGCGCCTTATGCACAGAGCAAAAAGCCATGGACTAAAGGCTCCGTGCTACTGTGCTGGGGTTGGCCATACTTTGAGCCTGAGCAGTGTGGCCTTGCTCATACACAGAGGGGAGCGCAGCCGCAAACCATATTTGAGAAAAGGGTCCAAACTGAAGAATGGAGAAGCATAAGAAGATAAAGTAAGCCTCTGGACTATACAGAAGCTTCTCTCTAAAGAGGTAAGTATCTAACTTTTTTGTCTCACTTCATGTACCATGTAAACCACGAGCAAGCAAGAAAATGCTAAAAATAATGTTGATAGTACTTGTCCACCTACTTTTTGGTACCTTTTCGACTGCAAAGTGCTGAAAAGTTATTTTAAAGAGAACATGAAAAATTATCTCTTAGGAGAAATCTCAGGAGAAAAAGTTGATTGAATGAGGGCCTTAGTCTGTCAGAACTAGTACTAACAATGTGAATAGGCGATCTTTTGCACAGATGTAATCTCACAACAACATTATAGTTGTACCAAAGTAATTATCATGGCAGCGATTTTCGATTATTTGCATGGGTTTTTTTCTCCTCCTGGCGCTTAGCTGTGCGCAGTGATTTTATATAAAGCACTTTTCAAAGTACTTTTGCAAAGTGATTTCTTTTTCCTTTAACCTGGAAAAGATTAAATACAATGTATTTATTCTTAAAAGTGCTGGGGAAAATCGCTATACAAAGCACTTTTTGAAGCACTTTGCGATTTCCCTATACCTTCCATTGAGCAAAAACGGAAAATGGGACAGGCAGCGCTTTGCTGACCGCCGGATCGTAAACGAACTGCTCAGATGTGAACACTCTCATAGGGAATCATTGCATAAGCTTTTTAGGGCGATTTTCAAAATCGTCAGCGCTTGAAAAAAGGGCAAAATGCCCTAGGTGGACTGGTTAGAGAATAAAGTAGATGAGCTGCTTGTTATGCAAGCCAAAATACAAGCCGATCCTGTGAATCTAAAAATGTATTTTTCATACTGGAGATTTTGACAATGACTCTTGGGTAAATAATTTGCATCTGCAGAATATTCCATCCTCAGCACTAGAGTTTAAAAAAAATTATAATTTTAATATCTCAATTCTACATTAACAGATAATGAAATGTTATCATCTCTAAGACCAAAACTAGAGCAGAGGGAACTTCCAAGAGATGTTATGGGCAAAATGCAATTTTAGAAAGAGAAGAGAAAGATCATGGAAGTTGGTTTTGGCTGGCTTGAACTAAAGCTTGGAGGTATTAATGCACAAAATAGCCCCTGCCCACTCCTGCTGCTGGATTTGTCCATAACCTGTCAGACCTGTCAGTTTTTTTTATCACCTACTGTAAGTGTCAGCAATGTAGGTAGGGATGACCCTGCTTAGGAGACCTCATGGAGAAGCATGTGATCAGTTTGAACAGCTGATAGATTTGTACGGTTCTGATTTGCTGTTATGATTTTCTGGTTTAACACATGGGTAATGACCACTAAATCCGAACCTTAAAAATCAATCAGCTAATTAAACTGATCCTAGTCATTGCCATCCCTAAATGTAGTATTAGACCGCAGTTAAACCCCCCTAGTGACCAGGCCATGTTTTACAAAATAGTCCACTTCAGCTTTAAGACCTAGCTGCAGGGCCGCACATCTCAGCAAACAAGTGATTCCCCATTCTCCCCCATTTTCTCCCCCTCCATTTTCTCCCCACCAACAGAGATTTCTGTTGGTGGGGTCTGATCCCTGCCAGCTTTTTTATTTATTTATTTTTTTTATTTATTTGGGGTGTTTTTGCAATTCATTCTCCTATTGTCAGGCTCGGCCATACTCAGTGCAGTTGGTAACTCCCAAATATATGCAGATGTCCAGGATTTGATGCAAGTGATGTTTATTTACAGTAAAAAGGTACATGCAATGTTCAAAGCAGGGTTTCCAAAACATGATGCAGGAACATTACCCAGTGACTGGCAAACGGATGCAAGTCCAGGAACAAATATGAAGGTTGAATCAGGAACAGACACGCAGGTTATCCAGGAACAGGTATACAGGTTAAACCAGGAACATGCAAACAGGCAAGGTATCCAGATACTCAGGACATGAACAGGTATTCAGGTGTGAAGTCCAGATACTCAGAGCAGAAATAGGCATACAGGCATAACCTCCAAGAGCTCAGGACATCAACAGGAACACAGGCTTGGAATCCACATACTCAGAACAGGAACTAGGATACAGGAACTCAGGACATGAACACTAGATACAAGAGTCAGCGATCAGGGAAGCTGAGGTCCAGCTGCAGTAAGCTAGGCTAGACAATACAATGCAACAGCAAAGCCTGCTGGGAATTCAGAATGCTAAATGCTTCCACTAATGGAGCAATTACCCTACAGGTGATGGAACAGATGATGAAACACTCCCATGCATATGCAAATTGTATCAAGGTCACTGCCCGCTCATTGCTGCAGTAACAGAGAGTCCTGACACATGCATATGCAAATTGGAACAGCTCCAGTGCTTGCTGATCACTGCAGAGGCAGGGAATCCTGACACCTACTTTTTTTATTTATTTTTTAGAAACCCGCCCTCCCTCCTCTCGCTAGCCAATGACAGCCTTTGTGCCTCTGAAGGGGACAGCCGAGTGACATGGCTGTCCCCAGTACAGCGCTGCCTTAGATTGCAGCGCTTTACAGTCTTATTAAATGGCGGTTTCGCCATCTCACAGTCTCCCCTGGGAGACTGATGGCTGAGCAGAGCTCCATCATGCTAGCGGGGATGCGCGCTTTGGCGAACGCAATCTCCTGCAATCCCTGCCCCTCGCATTTCACGCCGATCGGCGTGGAGTGTTCCTGGGGCTGCCGCCATCACATTCACGCCAATCGGCATGGAGAGGTCGGCAAGGGGTTAAAGTAATTTATACTGCATTTTACTGTGGAACAAATGAACATTTTAGGTGTGTATGTACACATGAATTTTACATTTTACAATTTTTCATGATAGTGCTCATTTAACCTATTCAAAACAGACTAAACTAAACCTTTACAATTTGCTCAGCTGAAACAATTCTTCCCATTTGTCACAACTAGAAAACGAAAGTGTGTCCTAGATTGTCCTCTGCATCACTTGCCTCATACTCTCCAGTACGTATTAGAAACGAGCTACAGGTCTGAACAGCGATCATTCTGAGATTGTCATCCAAGACAGTCAGTAAAGTGTGGACCAGACTCTACTAATTCATCTCCACATAATTGCTATGGTGGCTTTGATTTTCTTTTTGTTCTTGGGGGGGGGGGGGGTTGTGTGTTTGTACAAATAACTCTGAAGTTGTCTTCTTTAAAAAATAATCCCAAGCACATGGTCTCACCATTCTTCAAATACCATTGAACTCAGCAATATTCTAGCTTCTTTTCCGTGGAAGTTAAATGACAGTTTGATTTCACAAGAGGGTGATGTTAAGGGCACAGCACAAACTATCAAAAGAGCTTTTAAAGCTTAAGTCACAGACAGCATTCTCTCTAACAATATATTATGGCACACCCATAAAGCTGTACTACAAAGCAAATTTATTAGCATAGGATGTAAAGTTAAAAAGCTTACAATGCAGAAAACAGTACAACTTACACAGCAATAACAAAAATTGGAGAGACTGCGTAAAGTAGCTCTTGCTCCAGACAAATTACCTCAGATAAAAGAAAGATGGGCCCAATTATTTTTTCCTAGTAACTCAAGCAGTAGAAAAATTACTCCAGAGCAAACCTTTATCTTATAGATACTCAAATAAAGTGACCGCAATGTTTCCCCATAGGATAAAATTGACTCAATATCTTCCCCAGTGCATATCAAACTGTGTATATCCATTAAAGAGAACCTAAACCAAAGTAAAAAAAAAAAAAAGTTTCACTTACTCAGGGCTTCTACCAGCCCCTTGCAGCAGCCCTGTGTCCATCCTGGTCTGGTAGAAGTCCCAGGTAAGTGAAACCTTTTTTTTTAACTTTGGTTTAGGTTTCCTTTGAGCATTGATGGTGCCCTCCTAGAGGTGCAAGCCACCCATGTCATGTGCACTAATCCAACCCAATGCAATCACCAGATACTGGGTTATCAACTATGCATTGATAACCAGCCAGATTCTCTTTGGATGCAGTATGCAGGATTTGCAAACTTAATTTTGATTTGGCAGATCGCAGGACAATTTTCCACATAGTTTCAGTACGCCTTAAATGATTTTGTATTTAGAGAAAGCAGTGGTGTTTCTGTTATTTTTATAGAGTAGTTTAATGTTTGCATGGTAGAAATGTGTAGAAATGTAGAACTTTGCATTCATAGATGCAGCAATGAACTGTGTTCGAAGACAGTGATTTAGGGTCACAATTCTGTCTGTTTTAATGCAGTGCCAGAGAGCTAAGATCATGACCATCCAGTATTGGCTTTTGGCCCTTTCCCTCACATGCAGAGGTACCTCTGAAACCTCAGAATCTTTAAATAGTAGCTACTGTAGATTAGAGATGAACAAAACTGTCCAATTTCTTTTTTGCCTACAATGCAAACATGTGGCACAATACATTATAGTCAGCGGGTTGATTTTAACTGTTGTTTGAGATGTATCAATCTTGAAAGCACCTCTATTAGGTAAAATGGTATTATACTCAAAAAACTAAAATTTTAGTAACTACTGTGAGTTATATAAAAGAGCATTTTAAAGGATTCCCAAGTATTCACTGTCCGTAAAAATGTGTATTTTCACTGCAGAGAGCAGTAGAAGCTTACTTATCTCTGATACCAAAAATTGTTCTTTGTGAAAATTTGGACACAGCTTGTGCATAAATATTAGATATAGGCCTCAATTCTAGTAGCTAAGTGAGGTAAATATTTTTTGTAGGTAAAATACCTCATGCGGTATTTTCCTCTTTTTGTAGCAATTCTGGAAGATTTTTCTCCATTTCCGAACATGAGGTAAAACATGAGGTAAATGCATAAAGTGAGGTAAAACATGAGGTATTTCAGAAGTAAGCATGCAGTAAATAAATAATAGTAATCTTTGTCTTCCACAAGTTAGGATAGTCTTTGGAAGATTTTTTTTTTTTTTGAGGGGGGAAGGTGTATTTGATTATGTAGCAAACTATGAAAAGTATATTTATAGACATCCCTTATAAAAAAAAAATCCAGTAAATATTTGGAGTTTTATTTCTACTTTTCTTTTCCACAGCCTGAATAGGAACGACACTAAAACAGCAATAGGGACGCCACTAAAAACTTGGTCCTAAACTGATCGATAAATTATATGCTAACATGCCCCCTAATTTCCATGAGAATATCTATTTTTTTTTCATTGACCAAAAGGTTTATTGAGTATAAAAAAGGATCAATATAAGGCATACAAGTGTATAAAAGTACATTAGTCTTAGTACATTATTTATAACAGCGTTTCCAGATATAAAAGGCAAGTGTAATCGGTATGAGGCTCCCTGCACACTGCAAATCCGTTTTCCGATTCCGATTCCGATTCCGTTTCCGATTCCGATTCAGTTTCCGATTTTCCTTGAATACATTCAACAGAAAAACGGATCAAAAAACGCAGCATGCAGTTAAGATTAAAAATCTGAATCGGAATCGGATGTAAAAACAGATTAAAAAGCGGAATCGGAATCTGAAATGCATGCAGTGTGCAAGAGGCCTGATACATGTTGCATGAAGAGGTAGCAATTGATGAGAAATACCCATTGAAGTTGAACATATTGGTAGAGGCATTAAGGGGGAGAAGGAACAGGAGTAAAGGGGGAACAGAGGGAAGTTGGATGTAAAGGGAGTAGGGGACCGGGTACTTAAAGGGGAGAGGCCCAAAAGTGCCAGGGGTAATAGTGGTGGAGAGCAAGGTAGGAAGAAGAGAAGGGCAAGGGTTTAACAGGCACAGATTAATTAGCTCACATAATATTCATCAGATACATTCAATTTACTTTATCTAGCCATCTGTCCCAAATTTTATTGAATTTGGAAGGGCATTTCCTGTGCTGATATACTAGTTTCTTAAGGGGAAGTTAGTTTTTATCTTTAGTTTTCCAGTTAAGGAAGGTAGGAAGTACAGGGGACAACCATCTAAATGCAATACACAGTTTAAGTGAGAACATGGTTTCTATTAGAAAGTATTTATCAAATGTGTTTATGTCTTCATCATATATGTTTAGGATACAACATTTGACATCAAGCGTAGCTGGAGAACCCATAGTGTCATGTAAGAATCTGACCACCTGCCTCCATAGGTCAGCGATTGGGGGGCAGAGCCAGAGTAGGTGGAGAAAGGAGGGGTCGGGGGATGAACATTTAGGGCATATATTAGTAATATGTGGGGAGTATTTGGAGACATGCTTAGGGGTTAGATAACTTTAATGGGTTATATATAGCTGAGTTAAGCGGTCCCTGATGCAGGGAGATACAAGGCGGGTGGCGAGGAGGCAGTCCTCCCATTCTTCTGTGTCAATTTGTATGTTTAGTTGCAGCCATTTGTCTTTGGATTTTTCCACGATTGGGTCAGCCATATGTTCGTTTAGCATGTTATATAGAGTGCCAATGTGGTGAGGGAGTGGGCCATCTTTGAGGAATTCCATTAGAATTGAAGTCTCAATGGCGGGGAGACCATTAGGGAATTGATAACTAAGGGCATGTTGAAGTTGCAGGTACATATACTGGGCCTGTGGAGGCAAAGAGTAGCGAGTTTGGAGAACAGCGTAGGGATAGAGAGATGACCGTGTAATAATTTGGCCCAGGTAGTGGATTCCAAAGGCTGCCCAGCTGGAGGTATTGCTGAGTTTAAGTAACTCAGGAAGTTTAGGGTTGTGCCATAAGGGCGTATAGTATTCCCATGCAGGGTGGGGCACTATTCTGCCCGCCGCCCGCCAGACCTTGGCAGCTTGTGTCAAGATAGTGTTGGAGTGTGCTTGAGAGGTGAGGGTACCTTTTAATAAAGCAAATGGGAGATTGTTGGTAGTTTCTGTAGGGGAGAAGCCCAACAGATCTGGGGATTGAAGAGAGTTACAGTAGTTACAAACCAGTGAGCTAGTTGCTCCAATTGGGAGGCAATGTAGTATAGGAAGGGGGATGGCAGAGCCACTCCTCCCAATGAAGAGGGACACTGTAATATAGCATGTTTGAGCTTGGCACGTGATTTATTCCAAACAATGGACAATATTAGGGATCTAAGCTTGTTAAAAAATACCGTTGGGATGTACATAGGTGAATCGTGTAGTATGTAAAGGATTTTAGGCATTAAAACCATTTTGACCAGGTTTACACGGCCCATGACGGAAAGTGGTAGTTTAGTCCAAGAGGACAGTTTCTGTTGGGTGAGTGGGAGTAATTGAGCTACATTGTCCTCGTAGTATTTGGATACTGAGGCCTGGACTACAACGCCCGAGAATATCTATTTTAAAATTAATGCAAATTACCTCATGAATTACCTCATAATTTACCTCATGAGGTAAAACATGACTTAGGCCTCTTTTCCACGGACTGTTAAACTGTGTGCTCAGCAGTTACTAGGCAGCAGTGTGCAGTTGCCAGGCAGCAGCAAGCAGTTGTGAGAGTTTGAGAGGCATTTCACTGCCTATCAACAGTCCATGGAAAAGAGGCCTAAAACCTACCAGAATTGCTAAATGTCATTACCTCATGAGGTAAATTACCTCACATGAGGTAATTTGTTTGATAACCCTATCAGAATTGGGGCCAATGTCTTTTTTTATTTTGGCAATCTGAATTGGCGCAACCCTATGAACAGGGCCGGCCCGCCCATGAGGCGGGGTGAAACTTTTGCCTCAGGCGGCACTTCTGGGGGGGCTACGCCGCAGGAAGTGACGTCAGTGGAGCGCACGCTGGCCTGGAACGAGGAAGAGGTGAGTAATCCCCGCCCGTTGCCTCTTACACATAGCTGCAGCCAGCAAGGAACTTTTTAAAGCTGGAGGGGAGCGGAGGAAGGGGGACCCAGGCGAGGGAGGGGGGGGTCCGACCCCCCTCCCCGCCGCTAGGCCCAATATCCCCTTCCTGCCCGCTATCCCCTCCAGCTCGGGCGGCCCCCCACACCCACGGCTTGGGGGGGCGGGGGGCGGCGGCGATTTCTTTAAAAATTGCCTCAGGCGGCAAAAAGTCTAGGGCCAGGCCTGCCTATGAAGTACAGATAAGATTAAGTATTGTCAACGATACCAATTTATTGCAAACAAGTCAGTGTGTTCCTGAAAAAGAGTACAAAAATGCAAAATATGAAAAGGAGTAAAAAAAAAATGTTTTAAAAAAATGTATGCGCAGGAACAGTTAAAAATTAAAACCAGGAGCTACTGTTTCCCACACTCTTAATGGTTTTTGTCTTTTTTCAGTTTATTGGCTCTATCGGTCTGAGCAGCCAAGTAGTGTCTCTATGATGCAAATCACTGTGCGTACAGATTGACAGGGATACTTGCGGCTTTTTGTGTTGTGACTATAGTACTCCCTCACGTGTTACAGCTTCTGTGATGTCATCTGGCTGTAAGCTACTTGCATGATGTCTCAACGCTCTGGCGAGGGTTACAAGGTGGCTGGCTGTTACTGGCGTGTTTTCAGGTTATGCGATCCTTGTGTGTGGGCTTCCTTATTTCTGGTAACTGGCAAAGGCAAATGTAATCATTGCTGGCTGTCTGCATGTGTTTTCACTTTGCTCCCCACCCTCTGCTGAATAGCTGCAAGCAGAAAAGGACAGGGGCAGAGAGAAGACACAGGTGCAGCAAGCTTCAGTCGATAAGGATCACATTTGCCGGTGAGCCAGAGATAAGCTATCTTGTACTGCACACTGCAGTAAAAAAAATGTTTTAGCTACAGTAAAGGCTTGGGAATCCTTTCAAATGTTCTTTTATGCAACCAAGTGTAGATACTGAAATGTTAGTTTTGGGAGCATAATACTAATTTAAAGGGGCACTATGGTGAAAAATTGTAAAATTTAAAATATGTGCAAACATAGTATGGTCTGTGCCTGCGCAGTACACTCCTGGTGACATCAGCGGGAGCGAGGACACGGGCGTGCAGGCGCAGTGGTTTTCAGACTTTAAAGTCTGAAATTCCAGAAGTGAACCGGAGGAGGGACCGGAGCATCAGTGAATGGCTGCGCGGGCACAGGGAGTCTGCGGGGGACCATTAGAAGCCCCGGGTAAGTTCAACTCATTTTCTCCCGACCCCCCTACAGTATTCCTTTAAGCAATTACTGAGAATATAGCAACTTGCTAATCTGATAAGATCAAGAGAGGGTATAACCCACCAAAAATCTTATATGTAAAATCCAATGCATTCGAATCAAAGAGGACATATAGTAGAATGCAGTACATTTTACAGAAATCCACTTTTACGTTAAATATCCTGAAACACTTCCTATAGCTATATATTGCTGTATATAGGCATGTCTTTAAACGGTAGCTTAGCCTAGGCTCTTTATTATACAGAACTCTCCCCTACCCCAAAGCATTCTTGGAGACCATAGCTTTTTTCTACTGGCTTTAGAACTCTCGGTAGACAAACCTTCTGTAGAGATCACCTGCCAGTACTAATGATGTTGATGCCAGTGGTACATTTCAAACAGTAGATCAAGGAGAGTAAAGATTTTACAATTGCCAAACACTGACCAAATAATTTATAAATGATTAAAAAAAAAAACCAAGCAATTTTATTCATTACGTTACTTTTATTGCAGTTCCTCTTTAAGGTTCTGTTTATACAATGGATGTTTTTCAGAGGTTTTTTGTTTGAGAAAATGTATAGGTGTTCTTATAAAAATTAAACCCCTACTGTGGTTGATGAAACCCCAAGTCGTTCTCACTTTTATGCTGAGGAATGTGACTCTTAAACTGTTAACTTAAATTTGCTCACACAGTGTTTCTCATAGTGGTGCACCTCTATCCATCTTTACTTTTGAGACTCAAGCTTTCTGAGATGCTAAGCTGGGAAGCCTAAGCATGTTATTGACCTTTTGCCAACTAAATTAATTGTGAGGTATTCCATCGGGTTCTTCAACATCACACAGCTTTTGTAGTCTTTTCTCACCTCTATCCCAACTTATTTGGAAAGCTTTCAAATTGAAAATGTAAATGTAAGTATATAATTTTAATAAAACAATAATGTTCGTTAAAAAAAGACATCCGTCCATCCAGTCTAACCAGAATTATAAAAAATAAATGAACAAAATAAAAAAGAAATCAATAAGTAAACATTCACTACCTTTCCTTTTCCCTCACGTATCGATTCTAGGAGAAGACCAATTCATTTATAAATGAATATTGAAAAAAGAAGAGCAATTTTATTCCTTATGTTCTGCCACCTCAGATTGCCAAAAGGACCATCAGGATGAGCCTAATCTTCTACCTTGCCTAGGGCCTCATTTTATCGTAATACATCATTGGGGCTTGCCCAAATAAACCAACCAAAAAAGTTTATCAACTTCACTTCACTTGCTTTGATCTGGGTCATTGCCAACTTCTTGAAGCCAAACAATCTACCAATATAAAAGACTACCACAAAGATTGATCAAATATGTGTTTATAAATGATTGCTTAGAAAAAAAAATTGTTGATATACTGTATTCTGCTTCATCAGAGTAAATCTTGAAAAGATGACAGTTAAATTACACTGGAAGTCTTACAAGAAATGATGTCCTGTTTCAAAACGAGTTTACGGTAACTCACCAGATCATTTCAAATATGAGAAGAAGAATTATAGTATTAGTTATAGGCTGAAATATATTGAATGCAGCTGAGGTGTGATGTACAGAAAGGCAGTCCACATAAGCGTGACATGCTTCCTGTTCATATGTGATTTTACTACACACACAGGTACATACAGTACATATATATACACATATATGTACACATACCGTATTTCGCGCCGTATAAGACGCTCCGGAATATAAGACGCACCCAGGTTTAGAGGGCCAGAAACAGGGAAAAAAAGTATAAACTAAACCTGGTGCGTCCATATTTCAGGAGCATCTTGTACATGTCCTCCCCCAAATGGTGTCCTCCTGTGTACCTCATGTGTCCTTATCTCCCCCTGTCTACCCCAAGTGTCCTCTGGTCTCCTACCCTGTGTCCTGTGGACTCCCCCCTGTGCCCTCTGGTCTCTCCCCTTTGTCCTGTGATGTTCCCCCTGTGTCCTCTGGTCTGCCCCCCTGTGCCCTCTGGTCTGCCCCTCTGTGTCCTCTGGTCCCCTCTGTTCCTTGTGGTCTGCCCCCCGGTGCCCTCTGGTCTAAACCCTCTGTGTCCTCTGGTCCCCCTGTGCCCTCTGGTCTGCCCCCTCTGTGTCCTCTGGTCCCCCCTGTGCTCTCTGGTCTGCCCCCTCTGTGCCCTCTGGTCCCCTGTGCCCTCTGGTATGCCCCCTCTGTGTCCTCTGGTCCCCCCTGTGCTCTCTGGTCTGCCCCCTCTGTGCCCTCTGGTCCCCTGTGCCCTCTGGTATGCCCCCTCTGTGTCCTCTGGTCCCCCCTGTGCCCTCTGGTCTGCCCCCTCTGGTCCCCCCTGTGCCCTCTGGTCTGTGCCCTCTGGTCTGCACCCTCTGGTCCCCCTGTGCCCTCTGGTCTGCCCCCTCTGTGTCCTCTGGTCCCCTGTGCCCTCTGGTATGCCCCCTCTGGTCCCCCCTGTGCCCTCTGGTCTGCCCCCTCTGTGCCCTCTGGTCTGCCCCGTGTCCTCTGGTATGCCCCCTCTGGTCCCCCCTGTGCCCTCTGGTCCCCCCTGTGCCCTCTGGTCTGCTCCCCGTGTCCTATGGTATGCCCCCTCTGTGTCATCTGGTCTGCCCCCTCTGTGCCTTGTCGCCCCCCCCATGTTTCCCATGTGCCTGACTCCCCGCTATGTGTTTATCCTACCACGCGCTTACATGTCTAAGCCCCCGCATCGCCGGGTCCCCCCTGTGTATGCAGCGGCAGCGGGCAGTAGCTTACCTCCTCCATCTTGCCCGCGGCGATTGAAGACATCCGGCTCCTGTGGGCGGCTTCCTCTAGTGCCGGCTTGTAATGACGCGTCATCGCGTCATTACAAGCCGGCACTAGAGGAAGCCGCCCACAGGAGCCGGATGTCTTCAATCGCCGCGGGCAAGATGGAGGAGGTAAGCTACTGCCCGCTGCCGCTGCATACACAGGGGGGACCCGGCGATGTAAGCGGGGGCTTAGACATGTAAGCTGGGGGCGGATGGAGGATAGACACATAGCGGGGAGCCAGGCACAGGGGGAAATAGGCAGGGAATCCCCGACATAGTGGCGGTTCGTATCGGCGGGCGTTCGGAAGTCGGGGATTCCCTGCCTTTGCCGTATAAGACGCAGGGACTTTTTCACCCCATTTTTTGGGGAGAAAAAGTGCGTCTTATACGGCGAAAAGTACGGTATATACAGTACATATTTTTTCAGGAAAAAAAAAGTTAAAGTTAAAAAATAATGTTGTGTTAGTATACTGCTGCCCCTGGGAAGGCCACATCTGGAATATGGAGGTCTTCTTAGGCCACATACTTCAGGAAAGACATTGGAGTCCTAGAAAGTGTGCAAAAACAGGCAACTAAACTAATCAAAGGGATAACATAAGTTAATAATGACATTAATGTCTAATGATGCATCATATAATTATACCGGAGGAGGTGATGAGGAGGTGATGAGGTGATGGAGCAGTAGTAGTTGTTAAGCCTGTTTGGTGATTTCAAAAATACAACCATAAAAACATGAGGGTTAAAGTGAAGTCTGACAGCCTCTTAATAGCCTTGTTAACGCATACATGCAAAAAGGGCACATTTGGGCAAACACGGTGAATCCAGTGCAGGAGACTTGGGGGCGCACAGGGAGTAACTTTGTTGCCGTCAGAAGACGGAGCTGAAGTTACTTTTAAAACACAATAATTCGGCTTCCATCAATTGCTGGAAGCCCAATTATTTCATTCCCCACCATCCATGGTGGCCTGGAGGGGGAATAGTAATTAACGCGGCCGGGAACTTGTGCAGCAGCAGGATAAGCCATACATCGGCTGTATCCTGCGCCCAAGTTTTCCGTGCCGATTCCTCTCGTATGCACATTTGGGTGCCAGAAATGGCCGTTAGTAAAATTAAATTACCAATATTCTACAATTGGTCAGTAATAATTCCGTTTACAGTTTACTGATATGTTAGTAACACTAAACCTGGGTTAAATACGGAACGTCCCTCTACCGATGCCTAACCCACAGTGACCGCCCACCAATGCCTAACCCTAGCCAACCCCCACCCATGCCTAACCGCCCCTCCCCACTCCCCCACAAACCTGCCAATATTCATGCTGCCTTCGTTGCTACATTCGTAAACGATCAGGCACAACAGAAGTTTGCAGCTATAAAGGGAGGTGTCCAAATTTCCTTTATAGCTACAATTAACATGGGCACCTTTTGGGTGCCAAACTTCTTCATTGTCTTCAGCACCCAAATTTACTATTTTGCTTAAAGTGAACCTCCGGACTAAAAATCGACTCAGCAGCACTGAAAAGGCCTGGTGTTTCTTTAACAGTTTCACAGCATCAGAACTTTGTTTCTCTTATCCAAGCCTCATTTTTAGCTGCACAGAAGAAAACTGCCCGGGCTTTTTTCCCCTGATGCTGTGCAAAGCATGATGGGATTTCTGATGTTGTTGCTCTCGTTCTGCTGTTTTGGTGCACATTTATTTTTTTTACATTTTGAATTTGACATTTGAAGCCTAGCGTGTGCAGCTGGGAGGGGTTATCAGGACACAGGACAATTGGAACTGTGTCTCCTGCTCCTTCTCACCTCCTTTCAACCAAAAAGATGGCTGCCCCCATGACAAAGATGGCAGCCCCCATGAACCACAAACATTTGCCTGTTCTTTTAAAACAGGGTGGGTAAAAAATTATATTACCTATCTATTCTAATTAACATAATTAATGTAACTTAATGACAGTATGTTTGTTTAGGCTGAAGTTCCCCTTTAACTGCTTTGTATGTAGTCTTAGCTCTATTAATAAATGCTCTGTTTAGCTCAGGGTTAACTCTACACAGAGTTGACTGAGTCGGAAAAGAAGACAATGCGAAAGGGAAGTGCCTATTTGCCCATTTGTCAAGATCGCCGTATTCCTGACCCTCCTCTAACAGACTTAAAGATACTTTAATTATCTTGATGACATCATCATTTTTGCAATATATGGTAGTAGACACTGTGCTAGGTGGTCCAGCTTAGGTTAGGCATATGTTCAATTCTTTCCACCTCCAGAGATCCCTCTTGTCAGAATCCAAACCTATTTGTGCAAGCTCCGTGCACAGAAAGATAAAGAGGGATGCTCTCAGGGGATAGTAAGAAAGTGGCGCAGGGGAAAGCCGATAAACGTCTTCCCTGCTCCTGCACAAGTCCCAGCGGCATTAATTACTATTCCCCCTCCCAGCCGCCATGGATAGTGGGGGAAAGACGTAATTCGGCTTCCAGCTATTGCTGGCGATCAAATTAGAGTGTTTTTGCAGTGATTTGTGCTCCGTCTTCTGATGGAGCCAAAATCACTCACTGAACACTGCTATAGCCATAATTCCTATTACGGCCTATGGAGGTGTTGGCCGTGCCCAAATCTCCTGTGATATTTTTACAGTGCTCCAGCAGAAGGACTACTGATGAGGTCAATGTTGCCTTCCGCACCAACAGCTTGTTATGCATAAGACTATTCTTCTCATGATTTGTAAGAGTGACTGTTAGCTTCTAATACTCCACTGGCAAAGTGAAATCCACATAACTGGTGTCAGATTGTCATTCTAGTGACTAAGACAAGACAAGTACCGTCACCATAACTAACTCTAATTGTTTATCCTGGCATAGTGGCTGGATTAAGTACTAGTTAAGGACTCTGCCTCTGACAGGAGACCAGCGTTTGAATCTTGGCTCTTCCTGTTCAGTAAGCCAGCACCTATTCAGTGAGGAGACCTTGGGCAAAACTCCCTAACACTGCTACCGCCTATAGAGAGTGCCCTGGTGGCTGCAGCTCTGGCGCATTAAACATGCCAGGAGAAAAGCACTATATGTTCTGTGTCTTGTGTCCTGTATGACCCGGAAGTACAGCCATATTGATTTTTTTTCAGCAAATTCTGCAGTAAAAGAGACATGATTGAAATGTGCACATGCAGTGTATGGGCACAACATGTCTGTGTACATTTTTGCCTGGAGTTCTCATTATATAAAATTAAATAAACCCTATAAGACATCTATGAACTGGGCTTGTTTGCACCCATTCTTACACTGTCCTATTGATCTGCAGCCTTCAATTAGCAACTTCGTTTTTCTCTCACCCACAGCTCCTAACCACAACCTGTCACAATCATCTTCATGCTGTGTCAGTAATATGCCAGAGAAGCAGCTCCACAATAACTGCAGGAAAAAAAAGTTAGTTCTTCAAAGGACACAAAATGTTATAAAAGAGAAGCCCGGGGAGGTTAAAAAGAAGAAAAATGAGATCGAAAGATAGGAAAGACAAAACGGGGCATTGAAACGAAGCTGCATCTAGAATAAAAACAACTTATACATATGTAATACACACACACACAAGGTAAGGGACCCAGGGCCGAGTTCTCTCATGAAGCAAGGTGAAACATTTGCATCAGGTGCAGAGATTACAGGGGCAGCTAGTTTGTACTGTGTTTATACTAACAGCATGTAGACAGAGTAGGAGAAGCAAGAGGAAAGCAAGGTGAAGAGGTCATCATTCGGGAAAGCAGCTTGTTGTGCTGTGTGAGGAGCCTGACAGTGAGTGAGGAGGGGGTGGCAGGAGGGCAGCAGTGTTTCATTGTACCGTAGAAGGGAGGAGGTGGCACCGCTGTCCTGACTGAGAAAGAATGGAGTGGCTGAGGGTGAGCAGTTTGTTTGTCACAGACTCACAGCCAGTCAGTGTGCTATTGTGTTGAGCTGCAGCATGTCATGTGAGAACATTTAATGGAGCAGAGTAAATTGTCAGTTGCTGTGTAATCTTTCCAAATCGGGGGAAGGACGCATTCTCACAAGTTTGCCTCAGGCAGCAAAAAGTCTAGAACCGGCCCTGCAAGGACCTCCTCCTAGTGTTTCTTTTTCTGATATAATTTCTCATATGAACATGCACCAGTATTGGTGATGTCTCAAACCACACATCAACAATGTCTATATTTGTATTGCTGCTGTCCTTATTGTACAGTATCTCGAACGTCTCATGTATCTACGTTCCCCGCTATTCGTTTTGTACGATGTACAGTGCTAAGGAAGATGTTGGCGCTAATAAAACAACCATTTCTGTTTAATAAATTGAGAAAAATGTTATTTATTTTATTTTAGGAACAGTGTACCTTCTATCATTCTGTAGTCAAATGACAAGCGGTGCTGAAAACAATAAGAATGTTGGGAACAAAAGATAGGAAAAACAAAACAAACAAGGCACTGAAATATCACCTTGCTAACGTGCGAGGATTACTGGCAAATCCTTTAGCCAGTTTCTTTCGCGTGATGGCTGATCGCTAGGGAGCATTACTCAGATCAAAGCCTGATGGGGAGGGAGATTTTACCCTTTGGTGCTGTCCTTCAGCACCAAGGCCTCGCTCACTGCCGCCATCTTTCACGCGCTGCATTTGGTGGTCTCCTTTAATAAGGTGACCCCCAGAGCTCCCCATTGGGTCTCAGCAGATCACCGAAGCCCCCCACGTAGCTGAGTACAGGTATGAAGGAGGCACTCAACAGCGGGTAATTAAACTTGTGTTTAATACAAGTAGCTTAACACACGTAGCTGCCCTGTTACCCGTGGCAATTTAAATACTGCCACTGAACACCCGCTGCCTCTGTCACTGTAATTACTGTGTATCCCAATGGGGAGCCAAGGCGGGAGCTTCAAAAAATGCTTTGCCAGGGCTTTAACGCACAGTAATTACAGTGACACATACACTGTATTTACACCGATGGGACTTGCTAGAGGTGGGAGTGTTCAGCAGCGGTATGGAAGTTACCAGGAGTGACAGTGAAGCTACTTGGGAGGCTTTGCCGATCTCTGGCGACCTGACGGGGAGCTCTGGGGTCTCCTTAATAAAGGAGACCCCCAGATGCAGCGACAATGCACTTTGCAGGTGTAAGCTAACGCTTATGTCTCCCGGGAAGCATTGCTTCCTAGAGGCATGAAATGGGCAATTGGATAGCATGTAAAGAACTAACTGGGCAATTATATCGCCCAAGCAAGTTCTTTTTCCCCGGGGAATTGTTAAATTGAACAGGATTAGGCGATGCGCCCCTCGCCTAAATTAAGAGTTCGGCAATAGGATAATGCAATAGGATATATCTTTTTGCAAGGTTTTAAATCCTTTTGTTATAGTAGCATAACACTTCAAATCTATGAGTCAGAGGGATCGCCAATATGTGTGTGTGGCGGGGGGGGGGGGCACCTTCATGCCTTCATGTCTTTATATTAATGCGGAAGAACAAACAGTTACTGACATTCTGCAGCCACATAGCATCCAATAGTGAGACATGCGTTATAGCAGCAGAAAATTCCCCTTACTACCTCTAATGCTGACAGATGATGGCCTCTTCCCCATTTCTACATCCTCAAAAAATTTGGTAGAGGTATATGAATGAAGAGGTGCCTATTATGCTATCTAGTCTCCTCTTAATTCATTCATGCAACTCTCTGATTTTAAATAGCATTTCAACCAGCTAAGGAATTGAGACAATTTCAATTGCCCATGTAGCCTGGAAGTTACCAGGGCTGGGCTGGCTTTATGTTATACCCTCTTACCTTCATATAACATCATGTATCTATTGCGCAATGTGCAGCGCTGTGTAATAATATATTGGCCCTTTATAAATACTGTACAATTAATGATGATAATATGTCTTTACCGGTTCACACTATTTGTAGGTGCTTTTTGAAAAAGCTGACAACCTATTCAAATGTAACAAGAAATGTATAATCAATTAACCAAACTTGTCTCCAAGATTCCAAACATGCGGTAAAAGCAAGACTTGCAAGAGCAACACGCTTTTTTTCTCATTTCTTTTTTTTTTTTCTAGTGCAGAGATTTCTAATGCAAGGACAGTATTTAATACTAATGGGAGAGAGAAAGTATCACTGGTGCATAACAGGTCAGCCTTTTCATGACTGCTATCGATGGCTAGTGAAGTTGAAGTTCCAACCGGTAATTTGCTGTAAGAAAGGGCAGAAGCAAAGGTCAGTATTACAATCACATACCTTGTGAGGCTTAAAACTAAAAAGAATTGCTTGTCTTATTTTAGTATGTGCTGGGAGGTCAGCAGCACAATGTTAACCAAGCAAAGTGTCGTGTAGCATCTACTCTGCTATTCAGCTATGGCACAACATAACATGTGCTAACACAGATTTGCTAGACATATAGAAATACTGTATTCATTTCCTCCTCCTGTGCTGATCTAAGCCTTTCTCCCAGTTATTTTTTTCTCTGTTTTCATTGCATGGAATTTCCAACATTGCTTCTTAAATTACTCCTTAAAGTGAACCACCGGACTAAAAATCGACTTTGTTTCTCTTATACAAGCCTCATTTTTAGCTGCACAGAAGAAAACTGCCCGGGCTTTTTTCCCCTGATGCTGTGCAAAGCATGATGGGATTTCTGATTTTGTTGTTCATGTTCTGCTGTTTTGGTGCAATTTTTTTTTTTTTACATTTTGAATTTGACATTTGAAGCCTAGCGTGTGCAGTTGGGAGGGGTAATCAGGACACAGGATAGTTGGAACTGTGTCTCCTGCTCCTTGTCGCCTCCTTTCAACCAAAAAGATGGCTGCCCCCATGACAAAGATGGCAGCCCCCATGAATCACAAACATTTGCCTGTTCTTTTAAAACAGGGTGGATAAGAGATTATATTACCTAGCTATTCTAATTAACATAACTAATGTAACTTGATGACAGTATGTTTGTTTAGGCTTGTTTAGGTTGAAGAAAAAAGCATATTGTTACACTGCAAAACCTGTCAGAATTATACAGCTCCTGTCATGCTGTTTGTTGTTCCTCACCAGGACCAATTTTATACTTTTGCATGATGCCACCCCCCCCCCCCCCCTACTTTAGCCTCTTTCCCCCCTCCGAATAAGAAATTCGGCCAGGACCCGACACAGTGTGATGTGAAGACTGTGGTCCTGACAGTTTGCTGTTGTGAACCTTGTTGCATTGTGGGAAATAAAGGCTTTTTCAAACTGCCAAGCAACCAGTATCTCCCTCTGTGCATAAAACTCTCAGAAAACAAACATTCTGTACAGATCACCTGGCAGGACTAAAGATGTCAGCATCAAGGATACATTTCAGAATGTAAATCGGAGAGGAAAGATTTTACAATGGGAAAACACTGACTAAATAATCTATAAATTAATATTGTAATAAATAAGCGATTTTATTAATTATGTTTATTTTGTGTACAGTTCCTCTTTAACCTGTTCTGTAGCAGCAGTCTCTGCCCCCTCAAGGACCAGAGACCGCTGGGTACAGCAAAGCGGCGCAAAGTGGCACTTACCGACAAATCTCCGAGCAGTCCGGCTGCTCTCGCCGGTCACACCGCTCAGCCATCACCGCAAGTTTCTCTCTCTGCCGTTTTTTATGACAGCAGAGTGCTGTGCACCCGCCAGGAGCCGCTTTCATTGGCTCCTGACCCTGTCAATCAATGTAAGCCAATGGGATTGGCTTACAGTGATGACAGGGTCAGGAGCCAATAAAAGCGGCTCCTGACCGACTCACAGAGCTCTGCCGTCATAGAGTGTATTGCGGTGTGGGTAGAACGACGCGACTGGTGAGAGTGTCGTGACTGCGCGGCGACAATTGTTGAAATCTACGCCCTGATCCAAGCTGTCACATGCAGGATGTATGTTTCAACTGCGTCGGTCCCGAAAAGGTAAAGAAGTACAGCCCATATCTGCAGTACATGAACATAGGAGGGCCTCATCAATGTTTTGCTGAGGGGCCCCATGATTTTCAGTTAAGCCCCTACCAACAAGCATGCAGCAAATCCAGTCAAACCTAAGTCAGACTCTGAATATAATGGCCCTCCTTCTTTACCTACTGTAGAAAAATACATACCTAATCCAATACATTTCTGTTATGGAAAAATTAGCCAATCTTTTTCACCCAGAGGTCCCATTTTGATTTTGACTTAGTTATTGAACCATTTGTGGAGCAATACCTTCGCTCCTATTCAAAGTTGGTGTTCACTATCTGGGTCATTTCAGCAAGTGTGGGTCAGTTATGCTGGGAATACACGGTACGTTTTCCGCGCTCGATTTCGCACCCGATCGTTTTCCACGCTCGGATTCTCTTATCTTCCATTCATTTTCCTTATCTTTTCCCATTGTTCCCTATGCGAAATCGAACACGGAATCGATCCGGCGGGAGATCGAACATGTCGGAAATGATCAATCGAGCCATCTTAATGGTGTCTGGCTTTAGGTAATTGAAGATAAAGCAAAATAATAATTCCCTACATCCTAGGGGTGCCTACATCCCTAAGATGTTAGCATACATGGCATATTTCTATTGTTCGTCATGTTATTTTGTTACCCATGTTCTGCTAGGTACTGCACGCCGTTGCATCTGTTGTATCTGTATCTGATAACCACAAATAAAAATGTTTTGAAAAGAAAGAAATTTCAGTACTAAAGGCTGGTATTGTTTAAAAGGAAATTAAAATGGCAGCCTCCATATACCTCTCACTTCAGGTGTTCTTTAAAAGCAACTGTGAATTTTAAATGCAATTTAACCTCCCTGGCGGTATTCACGAGCAGAGCTCGGGCTGACTGACACATGTCAGGAGCGGTAAGCCTGAGCTCTGCTCGTGTGTGCAAAAATCAGTGGCTGCAGCTAATTCCTGGGTCCCGCGCGCGATCAGCACTTGTCAGTGGGACCCAGGCTTCTTCCCCCCCGGCCGCCAGAGTCCCCATTACCTTCTGGTCTTCCCGGGACCCGGCGGCCAATTAGTAGGGAGGATCAGCGGTGCGTCGTGACGTCACGGGCGGCGAGAAGTCATCGGGGAGGGAGGCTGGAAGTAAAAAAAAATGCCTGCAGCCAATTCCTGGGTCCCGCGCGCGATCAGCGCTTGTTAGCGGGACCCAGGATTCTTCCACCCGGCCGCCGGAGTCCCCATTACCGCTCTGATCTTAGGGGACCCGGCGGCCAATTAGCCCAATTAGCCGATCAGCGGCGAGTGACGTAGGGGCAGCGTAGGGTCACAGGGGAGGGAGGGGAGAGAGGGGAGGGAGGGAGGGGAGGGAGGGGAGGGAGGGAGGGGAGGGAGGAGAGGGAGGGGGGGGGGAGGGAGGGGAGGGAAGGGAGGGAGGGAGTATAAAAAAAAATTAAAATAAACTGTTCTGATTGGGCCAAAACAGCATTGTATTGGATACAATGGGATTTTGTATCCAATGCAATGTTGCCTTTTGCTTCCTGGATTGCTGAGAGGAGTTGTGGCTGTTGAGCTGGAGAGGAGCTGGCTGTGATTGGTGAGTGCTTATCTTATCTGATTTCTGCCTACCTGTTACCGATTTTTGCCTGGACTTTGACTATTCTTTCTGCCTTCTGCCTGGATTTGATTGATTACTCGTTGCCGATTTTGCCTGGACTTTGACTACTCTTTCTGCCTTCTGCCTGGATTTTGATTGATTACCCGTTGCCGATTTTTGCCTGGACTTTGACTACTCTTTCTGCCTTCTGCCTGGATTTTGATTGATTACCCGTTGCCGATTTTTGCATGGACTTTGACTACTCTTTCTGCCTTCTGCCTGGATTTGATTGATTACCTGTTGATGATTTTTGCCTGGACTTGGACTACTCTTTGCCTGCTGCCTGCACCGACCTCTGCCTGGATTTACTATGGCATCATCCTCCAGAAGGCGTCTCACCGCGGAAGAGCTGGCGGAGTTGGAGGACAGCGATCTGCAGTCACTGGCGGACTCCAGTGACAGCGACGCACCTGGGGATCTGTCATCCGACCCAGATAGCGACAGCGACTCCATCACCAGCGAAGTTAGTGATGTCCGGGTTTGGTGCCCCATCGACCTTTCTCAGGCTCCGCCACCGCCCCCACGTTTCCCTTTTATTGGGGAGCCTGGCCTGAAGAAGGAGTGCGAGTGCAACCCCCTGGCATACCTGCAGCTTTTCTTCTCGGAGGCGGTAATTGAGAGGATAGTGGAGGAGACTAATCGCTATGCCACCCAACAATTGGCTACTCCTCAAGGACCCTTTTCCAGAAGCAGGACCTGGGAGCCGGTAACAGCAGCGGATATTTGGCTGTTTTTGGGCCTGATCATTCTGCAGGGAGTGGTGGGGAAGCCCCTGCAGAAATGGTACTTGAGCACGAATAAGATCATTGCAACCCCCTTCTTCGGTACAGTTATGTCCGAGTACCGTTTTTCCCTTATAATGAAATTTCTCCACTTTTCTAACAATGAAACTTTTGATGAGTCGACCCACCCTGCTCCAAAACTAAAAAAAATCTGGGAGGTCTACCAGATGGTGGTGGAAAATTTTAGGACCACGTATGTGCCACAGAGGGACATCAGTGTGGACGAGAGCCTGACGGCCTATAAGGGGAGGCTGAGCTGGCTCCAATATATTGCTTCCAAGTGGGCCCGCTTTGGGATAAAATCATACACTCTATGCGAGTCAAGTACCGGATACATCTGGAATACTATTTTGTATACGGGAAAAGGCACAAAATTTTGTCCCAGGTTTAGCGAGTTTGGAGTGGCGACATCGTCTGTATTGTCCCTTCTGGAGCCTTTGTTGGACAAAGGCTACTGTCTCACCACAGATAATTTCTACACCTCCCCTGAACTGTCTGAGATTCTTAGAAAGCATAAGACTGACATCTATGGCACTGTTAGGGCTAACAGGAGGGAGATGCCGTCGGCCTTTGCCAAGCAGAAGCTGAAGACTGGGGACATAGCTGCTTGGCAGAAAGGGAAGATGTTAGCCCTCCGATGGCGGGACAAAAAAGACGTCTGTCTCCTCTCTACTGTTCATGACACCTCCACTGTCCCCACCAGAACGAGAGGAGGAAAAGATATTGTAAAACCGCAGGTCGTGGTGGACTATAACCACACCATGGGTGGTGTGGACAAAGCTGACCAGGCGGTGACCTTTTATACTGCTGTCAGGAAACAGCAGAAAAAGTATTATAAAAAGATTTTCCGGCACCTACTGGAACAAAGCATTTGGAATGCATACATTCTGCACAAGCAGGGAAGTGACAGGCCAGTGACGCATGCTGACTTCATCTGGAAACTGTGCGAATGTATCTGTCTAAGGTACCAGACTGCATTGGATGCCAGAGTTGGACGCCGTGCCTCTTATGTGGTAAATCCGGAGCGCCTCACTGGCCGCCATTTTATGGAATACATTCCACCAACTCCCAAAAAAATGCCCCAACTAGGACATGTCATGTGTGCTGCAGCAAAAGCGACGAGAAGGGGAAAAGAATCAGGAAAGAATCACGATTCTACTGTCCAGACTGTGATGTTGCCCTGTGTGCAATTCCTTGCTTTAAAATATACCACACACGGGAGGTGTATTAGGAGTATATATGTACATACTGTATAATCTGCTGCCTTATTTATACAGTTTTATTTCAGATTATTGATAAATTTATTTACTTCAACAATTTTGTGTTCCTGACTTTTATTTATATGCAGAATGTCTACCACACTTTTATTCTGATGTATTTTGGTGAGTTAAGACTTCAAAATCGGAGGCCTAAAATTCATGAAAAAAAATGTACCGCTTTTGACTCCTAATTCCTGACAGAAATGCACCGCCAGGGAGGTTAAGACTCTAAATGGGGTGTCCTTTAAAGGATACCTTAAGTGTCATGTAACATGACGATATAATCACATTTGTACAGTCCCAATTCTCCTTAGAACCCGTTACAGTGGCAGATGGGAGGATGAAGATACCCAACACAGCATAACCAGGAAAATATTTTGGGTCAGCTGCAGCTCAGCTGCACTTACTGTGCAAAGAGGACTGGAGGAGGAGCAAGCCCCTGAGCTGAAGCAGGTGGTTTCATCCCTCAGTGCTCACTGATGGTATAGTGAACACCACCCGCGCAAGGGTAATTTGGGGTTCCACCGATTGCCGGATCCCAAATTACTTCTCCTTCTGAATTGCTATGACGAGGAGGAGGAACAGTATTTAACGCCGCCAGGAATTTGAGTGGCAGCAGGGATGGTCAACATTCGGTTTACCCTGCGCCCAGCTCAGTGGCGCCATACTAACACATATGCCCCTGAGGCCCCCAGCGGTAGCAGGGGTTGCAGGGGCTACAGGGGCGGACTGACCATTAGGGCACTCGGGCATGGACCGAGGGCCCGTGGTGGGGGGGGCCCGCCAGAGAACCCTGAGCAGGAGGGGAGACAGCCAGTGAAGGAGGGCGACGGGCATAGCAGCGGAGAAGGGGGGAAGTTCCCCCCCCTTCCCTCACCTTTGGGCCCCCCTTCCTGGCTCTCCCCTCCAGAATCTGTAAAGTGTCGGACTCGCACAGCGAGCAGCGGCTGACAGCGGGCGGAGACTTACCGCTGTACAGCCACCGAAGGGAGTGCTGATCTGTGTGCCACTAGTCTGGGCTCAAGCCCAGACTAGTGGCACACAGATCAGCGCTCCCTCCGGTGGCTGTACAGCGGTAAGTCTCCGCCCGCTGTCAGCCGCTACCCGCTGTGCGACACTCTACAGATTCTGGAGGGGAGAGCCAGGAAGGAGGGCCCCAAGGTGAGGGAAGGGGGGGAAATTCCCCCCTTCTCCGCTGCTATGCCCATTGCCCTCCTTCACTGGCTGTCTCCCCTCCTGAAGACACTGACAAGCCTGGATGCATATACTGGGGGCACTTATAGACCTAGCTACATATACTGAGGGCACCTATAGACCTGGCTATACTGGGGAGACCTATACACCTGGCTGCATATACTGGGGAGACCTATACACCTAGCTGGATATACTGGGGAGACCTATACACCTGGCTATACTGGGGAGACCTATACACCTGGCTGGATATACTGGGGGCACTTATACACCTGACTACATATACTGGGGGCACTTATAGACCTAGCTACATATACTGGGGGCACCTATAGACCTGGCTATACTGGGGACACCTATACACCTGGCTGCATATACTGGGGAGACCTATACACCTGGCTGCATATACTGGGGGCACTTATAGACCTAGCTACATATACTGGGGGCACCCATAGACCTGGCTGTATATACTGGGGGCACTTATAGACCTGGCTGTATATACTGGGAACACCTATAGACCTGGCTATACTGGGGACACCTATACACCTAGCTACATATACTGGGGACACCTAAAGACCTGGCTATCTATACAGGAGACACCTATAGACCTGGCTATCTGTACTGGGGACACCTATAGGCCTGGCTACCTATTCTGGAGACACCTGTAGACCTGGCTACCTATACTGGGGACACCTATAGACCTGGATATCTTAGCTGGGGACATCTATTGACCTGGCTATCTTAGCTGGGGACATCTATAGACCTGGCTATCTTAAATTGGGACATCTATAGACCTGGTTATCTATTCTGGGGACACCTGTAGACTAGGCTACTTATACTGGGGACACCTATAGACCTGGATACCTGCACTGGGAAAACCTATAGACCTGGTTACTTCCACTGGGGATACCTTTTGACCTGGTTACCTATACTGGGGGCACCTATTTTGGGGGAACTGCTGCCAGATTAACTATTTTTGGGGAACTGCTGCTGCCAGATTAAGTGTATTTTTAGAAACAACTGCCAGATTATGTGTATTTTTGGGGAACCGCTGCCAGATTGTGTATAATGGGGGAACTGCTGCTGTAAGAAATTGGATATTGCTGAAAATATTGCATAAACAATTCTATATTAATAAAGACAACAATACCGATTTCTCGTAAGTTCTAGGTGGTCGTTTGGCAAAAAAATACACATCAACAACAGCATAAATAAAGTTTATATTGCAAGTGGTATTTGCGATAAAGGTACAGATATTGATGTATTACAGTAAGCGACAAGTACAGAGAAATCGGACCATATAAAAACATAAAGCTTAGAAACCAATGCCCACAATTTATACCTTAATACATAACATTAATGCAGCTTCCCACTAAATCTCCTAAATACAGCCCACTATGCGCAGACCTATTACAGCCTTACCACAGCCAGCAGCCTTACCCCAGCAGATCCAAGCAAAAGACCCCCTAACCACATGGTCAAAGACTCTATATACTTCTTGACTCCACCCCTTCACCACACATCACTTCCGGCTCAGTGTCATTGGCTGAAAGGATGCTTTTCAGCAGATTTGAACTTTATCTCCACCTAAGGTCAGTTAAGCAGGAAGTGAATTCTTTTGTCTGAAACATGTGCTCTAAGAATGGATTTTCAAACAGTCCAATTACACTGCTTCCAGATTCTGTGTATTTTGGGGGAACCACTGCTGCTACATGTATTTTTGGTGATCCGCTGCCAGATTACCCATATTTTGGGGAGCCGCTGCCAAATTATGTGTATTTGGGGGAACCGCTGCTGCCAGATAACGTCTATTTTGGGGGAACGACTGCCATATTATCTGTATTTTGGAGGAACCTCTGACAAATTGCATGGATTTTTGGTGAAAAGCTGTCAGATTACATGTATTTTGGGGGGAAACACTATGGCTGAGTTCAAACTTCCCCGGCAGACCTTTTACACCACTGCTAAGGTCATGTATATTTTGCCCCACCCATGACCACGCCCACATTCTGTTGCGTGACCACACCCATTTTTTTGCGCACTGCGCGGCGCAGGGGTTTTTATCAGTATAAAATATCACAATATAACATAGTCCCCAACAGTCCCGAATTTGATCGGGACTGTCCCGATTTGGGGGGCCCTCCTGCCCCCCCTTCTGTCCCGGCCGCTGGGCAGAGAGAAGGACAAAAACTGATCGAGGCACCAGCCGCCGGGATCTGTATGCGGGATGGATTGCCGCCACCATTTCTCTCTCCCTCCCTCCCTCCCTCCTAATGTGTCCCCCAGTGTCGTCCCCCACCTGCCTGCAGAGCTAAATGCGGAGCGGGCTGTCATTTAATGGTCTTACCAAAGTTACTATTGCCGTGCGTTTCATCTGCACTTCTCGGCTTCCTGTGACGTCACAGGAAGCAGGAAGCCGAGAAGAGCAGATGAAACGCACGGCAATGGTAAGACCATTAAATGACAGCCCGCTCCGCATTTAGCTCTGTAGGCAGGTGGGGGACGACACTGGGGAGCACATTAGGAGGGAGGGAGGGAGACAGAAATTGCGGCGGCAATCCATCCCGCATACAGATCCCGGCGGCTGGTGCCTCGATCAGTTTTTTTTCTTTTCTCTGCCCACCCATGGGCACCCACACGTTCCCCCCCCCCCCCCCCCCCTTCACCCCTTTCAGGAGTAATATTGAAAATATTAATTAAAATAAAAATATTTTGTAATTTTTTTCAAATGGCGGGCGTGTCTATGGGCATTGGGGTGTGGTTAGGGGTGTGGCCTAAGTGTCCCGTTTTCTGTTGTTAAAATGTTGGGAGGTATGATTATAACATATTTACTGTTGTCAGTAAATTATTATATCTTAGTCTGTAAAAATATAACCTGAAAGGTGGGAAACACTGGTATGGGGGCCCCATAATCTCCTATTGCCCAGGGGCCCCATGAGTTGTCAGTCCGCCCCTGAGGGGCTATTACTATGCATGCTGTAATAATATTGAGGAACACTGTTTTAATTGAAGCTACTGGCATTTATAATTTCAGAATAAGCTTGCCACGTCCAGAGGAAAGAAGCGAAACGTGAAAGCCACTGTTATCAACTTCTGAGAATGTACAATAGTTTAAAAAAAAAAACACTGATATAAACATACATCTATTTTTCATTAATTACATGACAAAAGGCACCAATTATATTACAGTAATGAAGCTGCGTTTAAGAGTAAATCGAATCAGCCCTGGATAACAGAGTTATGTTTTTCCCACAAAGGCTCTTCCTGGAGATAAAGCAACCTCATTAGCTTTGTAGAACTGGTGCAGACGGATGACAGGTAGTTGCAGTTAGTCACATCTCAGTGAATCATTTGAAGGTGTTTGGCACACTGTTAATAGAGCCTATTCGGCTGAGAAGTAGGACGTGCAGGAAAGAGCCCAGGGTAGTACAAATGAGGAGTCGGTAACTGAGCTGTCCCTGTTCATATTAAAAGCCTGGGATTCTGCTGAATTGCAAGCTGTTAACCTGGCGCGCAGGACGGAACATTAGTAACTTGTCTGTAACAAACTAAGTTGTAATCTGCAATTTTTCTTAACCGGATAAGGCCAGGAGCCACTTGGCAGGCAGTGACATTATGGGAGCACAAAGCAATCAGTGGCTTCAACCATCCATTGTTTCAATCACCAGTCATTCAGCCATTCAAAGGCATTTAGAGGGCGTTTACTCTGAATTTAGCGACTTTATATTGCGCTGTATAAAAACAAAACAGAAACTCGAAATGTATATTATTTTTTTTGCAGTACCTATGCCAAAGAGGACCTGTCATCTACATGTATAAATTGTTGTCATGCTGCAAACAATATGCAGTTGCCAAGAATGTATTGTAGTAAATCATAGAGCCTGTTTTACCAAAGGCCCCTCCAGAGAGAGATTGAACAACCTCCAGTGAGGATATCATCATGAGCGATGCAACGGACCCCAGCTGGATTAATTAAAATTGTCTGCTATTTAGTGGGTAGTATTAACCTAAATGATAGCGGGATTGCTGAAATGTTTGTGAATTAGAGGATAGTTTATTTCTGTAGTATGCAGCTTCTTCAGAGTTTTGTATTTTATTTCTTTAAAGGGATACTGTAGGGGGGTCGGGGGGAAATGAGCTGAACTTACCCGGGGCTTCTAATGGTCCCCCGCAGACATCCTGTGTTGGCGCAGCCACTCACCGATGCTCCGGCCCCGCCTCCAGTTCACTTCTGGAATTTCTGACTTTAAAGTCAGAAAACCACTGCGCCTGCACGCCCGTGTCCTCGCTCCCGCTGATGTCACCAGGAGCGTACAGCACAGGTACAGACCATACTGGTCCTGCACTGTGCGCTCTTGATGACATCAGCGGGATCGAGGACACGGCAACACAGGCGCAGTGGTTTTCTGACTTTAAAGTCAGAAATTCCAGAAGTGAACCGGAGGCGGGGCCGGAGCATCGGTGACTGGCTGCGCGGGCACAGGATGTCTGCGGGGGACCGTTAGAAGCCCCGGGTAAGTTCAACTCATTTTCCCCCGACCCCCCTATAGTATTCCTTTAACCACTACCCACCCGCACGTCCTGTTGGTTCCACTCAACAGACCACAGGATGTTTTAAAACAACCTCCCCCCCCCCCCCCCCCCCCCGCCGCCGCTACTACCGTGCACAAGCGCTCACCCTCACCATGGCGCGGACACTGGCCGGAACCCACAAAACCGTGATTGGTGAAAGGGAAGAAGTCTTCCCTAAACCAATCAAATTGGCTGTAAGGCAAAGATCATGGCTTCAACGAGAAGTCAATGACCTTTGCTGTAACAAACACTGTCTCCTCGCTCGTTCTAAGCACATAAACTGAAAGGTTTTGGACTAGCCCAACTTCTCATGGAGGATTCTCAAGGGTTTTTTTTTTTCGTTTTCAAAAGCACGTAGTGAATTGGCAGTTGCTCTGTCCAACTGCTAAAAAAGTATGCAGCAAGCAGGGAGGCTGTACAGCATATTTATATAAATCCTTTTCAAGGAGTGTCTTTATAAAGAATAAAGGTCATGCTGAGAATCCCCCATGAAGAGATGGACTATCCGAAAACCTGTCAGCTCTGTCAAATGTGTACTACTTACTGTAATTGACAGCAAGATTGGAGAAAAGTTATTTATGGCTCATTTTAATCTGGAAGAAACGTACTTTTTATTTGTATGTGTTTACATGTACTTTAAATTGTACAACTTTTCACGATAGCGGTCCTTTAATACTTTGTCTCCCCAAAATGCTCATTGGAGAATGTCAGTGCACGTTCCACATATCACGTGCTGATTTCTGTCAGATTTCAGCCAAAATCATTTTAAACCAAACCACCCATCATATGATTTGGCGCACCATTATGCATCTGGGGCAATGTCTTCTCACTCGGACACACATCTGCTGAAGGTTGGTTACAAACTTTCATCTGTGCCCATTGCAATTTACTTTTTCTCCTAAGTTTTCTCCTGGGTGATAATGGGGTGAAATCTCTAAACAGCAGTAATATTACCAAGCTTACATAGGGCACAGCAATATTGTATTGCCAATATAGGATGATACCCCCGGTACTCGGAGTAGCATGACATTTGCAACGGTAACGCACATTTCCAACAAGCGTTACCGTTAGTAATGGGTGTTAGTGTAGCAACGGTCACGTTAGGGTTATATTGCCGTGGGCTATGTGAGAACGGTAATATTACCACTGTTTAGAGAATCAACCACATTTTCACAACTAGCGAATTAAATGCTTTTTAAACCCCCAACAAGCAAGAAAATACTCTGAATAATGTTGGTAGCACTTTTTCACCTACTTTTTGGTACTTTTTCAATTGTAAGTGCTGAATAGTTATTTTAAAGAAAAGATGACAATTTATCTCCTAGGAGAAAACTCAGGAGAAAAAGTGAATTGCATATGGGCCAAAAAGTATTATTATTTGGAAACATAGCAGCTGGTTGTAGACAGATTTACATGGATTTCTGCTTTGCCCTATGAACATTGTGTAGTTTGAATGTTGTTTGTGTCATGACATGACCTCAACCACTTTACATTCCTGAGTTTTTACCCCTTATGATTCCTGACAATTTGGGCATATCAGCTGTGTTGCTACTGATACAGCAATAGCTTTTTATTACTTACGCCACCAATATGATACATATATTGGGTTGTTTTTTTCAGAACAATCTAGGCTTTCTTTGGGTAATATTTTTTTCCAAGTAGTGTTGAATTGCACAGGCATTTTATCATTTTTTTCATGTTTCACCCTCCTTAATTTTTACATGACAAGTGCCACAGTTTTAAAACACCTAAAAATACATGGAAAAGCAAGTGAGAGCAGATGCCAATCTGCAAATAAAAGCACTCAATGAGTCATGTAATCTAAAAATATACAAAATATTTATTAATCCATTAAAAAACAGTATCAAACATTATATAGAATCCCCCTTTAAAAAAAGGCAGTAGAAAGCACAGTCTAATAATGCACAGCACCCAATGTCCAGCTATTGCAACAAAGTGGTAGAAAATAGGAGTAACCATCAATTACAGAGGTCCATGTGGTAGTGTTAATCCAATAGGCAAAAAACTTTAAATGGTCAAAGTCCCATCATAGCCAAGATAGTGATGTCCAATCGTAACATCCACAGATAAGCCAATAATTGGATAAGTCAGCTTGTAGGTATATATATATGTATGCTTGGGCAGTAGTTTGAGTACCAGGTATAGAATGTCAAAGTTACTGATGGATGCTCAATCACAGCATCTAGGTCAGAATACAAAGAATCCTAGGTTTATCTCAAACATCCAGTGTAGTCAAAAAAGCCAAATGTCCAATCACAACATCTTCTCACAAATAAACAGTGTTCCAAGCTGATTATACTCCAAGATAGTGGCAAATGATGGGAAGATATGAAAAAAACTGTTGATAGCTACCAAGTCCTCGGTATAGGCCTGTCCTCCAAAGGTCATCCGGATAGAGCCAGATCTGATACTGTTTTTTAATGGATTAATACATATTTTGTATATTTTTAGATTACATGACTCATTGAGTGCTTTGATTTGCAGATTGGCATCTGCTCTCACTTGCTTTTCCATTTTCTTATTCAAACCACTCTGAGCCATGCATACCTTAGTAGTTAGTTAACTGTTTATAAGTGATCGATGTTGGTTGGAGCACACGCTTCTGTATACCTAAAAATACATTACTTGGCTTGTCAGGGTCACACTTGCGGCCGCAGAAAAATGGCAGTATTTTCCCATGGCCGAATCTACATTCTTGGCCAACAGCCAACCTAGAACAGCTACAGGGCCGGCTTAGGCTGCCCCCCTTCCCCCTTACAGGGGGGTGTGAAAGAGTAGGAACTAGGAAGACGGCGAAGGTGAAGAAAAAGCTAAGTAGAGATGGAAGAGGGTTGTGGAGGAATGGAGATAGGGAGAGAGTAGATAGTGGAGGAGGTGAGGAAGATAAAATAAGAATTGTAGATGGGAGAACAGAAGTGAAAACACATATTATAGACAGTGTGTAGGGATAGAGGCGGGGTGTAAGTAGAGGGGAGCAGCCTCTGCAACTGCAGAGCAGTAAGGGGGGCCTAACTACTATTTTGCTCCCTTCAAATAAGTGGTCCATTCTTCAGATCGGGTGTTTTTGTCAATACACTTGTTATGGGTGTGAAGAGTATGATGTCCACACATGTTTTATGATCCCTGAAAAGATGGGACCCCAGGCTGTGAGGGTCAGCAGGGGTAGGCAAGGGAAAGGGAGTGAATCTTGAGGGGAATCCATCAAAGTTTTGCTGGGGGGCCTCATGATTTGTAATTACAACCCTGGATGTGGGAGGAACAAGACCTACTGAAAAGCTGCCAAAAAGTAAACCCATCAGATTAATGACAAAAATATTTGAATGGAAGTGTAACATTTGCGGGTTTCTATTCCCGTGGTCAGCGCACAAGATGCGTGCTGACACGGCGGAAATCCTCCACAAGCGTATGTAACGATTGTGGAATTCTCTCCGTGATCAGCGCACAAGACGTGCACTGACACTGCAGAAATCCTCCACAAGCGTGTAATTTGAGGGAACCCAGCAAAAGGTGCAATGCACCTGTAGAGGGAAATTCCTGTCGGCAGAGGGAGCTGTGGAGTGCAGAGGAACATCTCCTCTACCCTGCCACACACGCCAGACAGGAATTGTACGAAGGGAAGAAACGCAGGGCAAGATAGCACTGAAAGAGAGAGATCAAACCGACAGAGGGTATGTGTGTCCACCAAACTAGTCGCCACCCTGCGACGATGAACACACAACCATGAAGACAAAGTGAGAAGGCAATCGCCAGAGATGGCGATTGCTAACAGCGACACAAGACCGAATAAGCACACATGAGGAATGTATGTATGTCCACCAATCTAGCCGCCAACCTGCGACGGTGGACACACAACAGAAGAAACCAAGTGAGAATGAGATTGAGCAAAGGGACAGATTGTATGTGTGTGCACCAAACTAGTCGCCAACCCGCGACGGTGCATACACAACAGCAGATATGAAGCAGGAACACAATCGCGAGAGAGGCGATTGCCAGAGGTGACACAAGGCTACAGCAAGGCAGAGCACGAGAGTAGCAAAGGCACAGCAAATCATACAATGAGAAGATAAGGAAAATAACAGACGCTAGCTAAACGCGAACACCGCACTCATTCGCAACAGTGCACGCGTTTATGCGCGGTCTCCGCATGATAAGCACAACAGAGACAAGCACGCCTAACTAACCACGGACAGACAAACAAAAAACAGAGGACGCGAGCGCTTGCTTAACGGTTACCTCACCGAGCTTCCAGCAAGCATTCGTAGCAGACAAGACAGATACACGAAAACAGGAATAAGCGAGAGATAGGATCCACAGCACTAGCGCAAGAGGCTAGTGCGATCCAGGAAGACAGAACAGAAGGCTCCACAGCACTAGCGCAAGAGGTTAGTGCGATCCACGTATAGAAAGAGAGATGGAGATCAGACGGATCCACAGCACTAGCGCAAGGCGAGTGCAATTCTGGCAAGACAGAACAGATGAGATAGCTGGTAGCAACCGCTGCTCCAGCTATACGCCAAGAACAAAGATCAGAACGACTTCCTGTCGACCAACGCTGGGACAGGACAATCGCAACAGACAAACAAAACAGATATGCAATCCTAACTGCACTAGGGAATCTGCCTAGTGCAGTTCCAGGAATTACTCTAAACTAATATTCAAACAATGAGCAAGGCTGACACTCCAAGAGTGTTCCACAGGACTAACCCTTATGACCAGCAAAGGACTCTGGGAAACATAGCTCTTTATACTGCCAGTCATCAAAGGAGGCAGGTAGGGGATTTGCATAACGAGTGTATGCAAATTCCTCAGCAGCAGAACAGACCAGAAACTTGTAATGGAAAGACAGGTCTCTCTTGCAGAGACCTGCAGCCCACAGACTAGAGGAATGGTCAAACAGCTGTCTGCCAGTGCATCCAGCTGAGCGGATCATTACAGCATATAATTAGACAGTACCCAGCTTGGATGCAATGCACCAGTAGAGGGCAATTCCCACCGGCAGGAGGAGCTGTGGAGTGCAGACAAGCACAGTCTCTGCACGGCCACAGATGCCAGATGGGAATTGTACGAATAAAGGCAAAGTAGGGCACGATAGCCCTCTAAGAGAGAAAGCACAGAGACAGACTAAATGTGTGTTCCCCAATCTAGTCGCCACCCAGTGACGGTGAACACACATCCGCAGAAACAAAGCGGGAACGCAATCGCAGGAGAGAGGCGATTGCCAGAAGTGACACAAGGCTGAACAGAACAGAGTACGAGAGTAGCAAAGGCACAGCAAACAACAATCAGAAGATAAAGAAAATAACAAACGCTAGCTAAACGCGAACACCGCACTCATTCGCAACAGCAAACGCATTTAAGCACGATCACCGCACGTTAGGCGCCTGTTATGATCATGTCTGCAGCGTTTACTGCTGGCTGCAGTGGTATTGTAACCCAAGCAGTTCTGATGTCATTACATGCATTTTCTTGCATAGTTTGGTTTGCACTTAAACTAGTTGCTGATTCCATCTGCAGTCACTCTGAAATTAATGACAGTTTAACATGCTCTTGTGTAAACAAACATTGTCTGCTGCAGTGGAGGGGCAGTCCCTTTCCTGCAGGCTGCATATCATTGTCTGCCTTTTCCTGCTATCAGCCTGTGATTATTTACCATTCACTTGTGTGGGAATCTGCAGGTCTGCTCCCTTTGGATGATCTCAGTATAAAGAACTGCTTCCTGCAATGTCTCATGGGCTACCATAGTCTCAGATTCAGTCTGTTACTCTGCTCGTGCCCCACCTCGTTCCTGGTCTGTGTGGACTGCGCTGACTCCTGCGAAGGGGTCAGCGAGTCCTCCTAGTTCTGCTCTTGTTCTAGAAGTTGTTACTTTGCTTGTCTTGTGTCATATATTGGTTTATCGACAATATATACGCATACTTGCACGTTTATTATTTTCCTTGTATTCGTGTTACGTTGATACATCAGTGTCGCTGATATATACGTACACGAACTGTTTATATCCTGTGTTCCGTTAGTCAGCGTTCCAGCACGCTGAGCTAGTTATCCTGTTCCTGGTCCTGTTTGTGGATTGCGTTCATCTCTGCGAAGAGATAGCGAATCCTTCTGAGTCCTGTTCCCTGTATTACTCCAGTCTTAGTCAGAGTTCCTGCTTATGTCATATATCGGTTCATTGCCGATATATACATGTGTTAGTCAGACGTTACAAATAGTTTCATTGATAGCTGTAATTGTAATACGCTAGGAAATCATACTTATTGTATATTTATCTGTGTTACGTTCATCTATCTTGATCCTGCTATTTCCTGACTATCCTGTCCTGTCTTTGTGAGGCACGCCATTGCTGCAAACGCATTGGCTACCTCATTCCAGTCTGTTTTATTGTGGACGCTTGCTGTCACTAAGTAGTGGCTAGTTAAGCAAGCGTTCATTCTGTCTACCTGTCCTGATCTCCTCAGTCCTGGTTTATGCGCTCAGCGCTACTTTGCGCTGAGACGTTATTTACGAAAGTGTTTGTGGCTGTTCGGATCTGCACCGGCTCTGTGCACCACAATCTCTTATTGGAGTCAGTCCTCTCCTCCACTAAACTGGGGATATCCTGATTCCTTGTGCTGGTGTGTGTACCTCCTTCACGTCAGCTTATGCATCACGTGCTGACCGTGGAGAATACACCTCCAAGCGTGACATTATGGTAGCCCCAAAACCAATCCCTATTGTGGGGGGGATTTCCAGAAATTATGACACTGTTTGTCAGGGGTCCTGCTCCTTTAAAAAATTTGAAAAGCTTGGTCCTGAAGTTACAGACAAATTTATATCATAATTGGTTAAAGTTCTGGCCAATCCCGACTTTCGGGCTTCTGCAATTTCTACCTGGTCTGATTGGATCGTTTGTGCTCTTTTTAAGGGCAAACTTTTTGATTGGGCAATCGATGTCTTAGATCACACTCAGTTTAGACAAAGTCCTTTGCAATTTATAGCTTTTGTAATTCACAATTGGTTGCGCATAGATCCATTGCCTTTTCCTCTTAATGAACTCCTGGCAGCAGGCCAATCAGCTGCTCCTTCAATTGCTTGCAAAAATGACCAGCAAGCAGAAAGTGTTACTGATAATTTTCCTGCAGCTTTGAATAAATCACCAAAAACAGCAAGGTCAAAGGCAAAACGCAAACGTTCTAAGAAACGTGTCCAATCTGCAGCGACTGCGCATCAGACCTGCAATGAGATTCTGCCATTAACAATTAATGAAATGCAATTGTCTTTCAGGGGAGTTAAATGGACTTATGAAACTACTAATGAACTTTCATCACTGGCTAGGGAAAATACAGATTTTTGTTTAAAAGAATTATCTGAGTATGATTATGAGGATATATTACAGAGTATTGAACAAATCAATCTACTCGTGCAGCAAGAAAAATTTGCATACACTACAGTCCAACACTTGCTAGTGCTACAGGTATTGGAGATCCTTAGGAATAAGAAATCTGCCAATCGCCTGCTAAATAATCCAATGTATGTTTCTGCCATAACCACATTTGCAAACTGTGATCTGCCTGTTAAGTATGCTTGGAATCCTCCATTTGAGAAAGGAGAGATGGAAGCTCTGGTCAATGAATGGAAGAATGATTCAAGTTCATTTTGTCAATTTTACAGTGCAAAAAGTGAATTAGTATTGAATGCATGCATTAAGTCTGCCTATAACCTAATAAAAACTGGTGTGTGTGGGTATGACTTTGTGGCTCCATTGATCGATGTGTGGAAGATGATTTTGGACGATTTTTATGGAGACTGTCCCACTTCTCCAGTTACTGAGTCCCTGCCATGTTTTGTGAATGTTCCTGTGACTCCACCCTGTACCATGGATAACTCAGTGTTACTTCCCAGTAAAACAGAAGCCACTGATACTATCTTAACTTTGCCATGCACAAATTTCTCAGCAGAGAATCCAGAGGTCCTGCTGACTTCTGAGTCCAGCCTAGCCAGTACTCATGAGTCTTTGTTCAGTGAAACAGACACCAGAAAAATCTTGCCTGTCTCTGCAAACACTTCTGCAGAAATTACCTGTGTTAATAAAGTTCAACTCCTGTCTGATCCAGCAAATGCCAATAGATGCACTACATCAGTTTCCGAGTCCCAGCAATCCTGTCCAGAAACCTCAGAGCCCCAGCATCTGAGTTTTCCAATTTCACAATTGAATGGTGATTCAGATGCGCAAACATTGTGTTTTGATCTTCCTGTTTTTACACCTCACTCTAGTTTCGTGAATAACTCAGAGCGTCTGCTATGTGAATCCGAAATCGCAGAATTATTACCGTGTTCAGAAAATATTCCAGTGAATTTGCCCTGTACCATGAATTGTGCAGTAGATCTCTCCAGTGAAACTCAGGTCACAGAATCATTTTGCTGTCCAGCAGGTGCTTCCATGGTTTTGCCCTGCAATATGGACTGTTCAGTGATCCTGTCCAGTGAAGCTGTGGTCGCAGAGTCTTATGCTTCACCCAGTACTTTGGATACTTCAAACCCTCTAGCAGAGGAGTCTGAGGCACTGCTTACCTCAGTTGGTGTTGCAGTAATATTCACTTGTCTAGCAGCTGTTTTGGAATTACAGTCTGCTCTAATAAAACTTGATGAATTTCTGCCCAGCGAAGCAGAGGCCATTGAAATATTGTCCTCGTCAGCAAGTGTGTTAGATACCTTGCCCTGTACACAGTCTGATTTATCCAATGTTGTTGAGTCCCTCTCCAGTGTTGTAACAACCGAGGAACTCCAGCCCTGTCCTTTGAATGTTTCAAAAGTCTTGCCCTGTAACATGGATAATTCTGATTCTCTGGTCAAAATAATAGAAATCTCAGAATTTCAGTCCGGTCTAATGAGTGTTCCTGAAACCCAGCCCTGTATCCTGAAAGATTCTGGTTCTCTGGCCGCTGTGGCAGAGGTTCCAGAGTCCCCTTCCTGTCCAGGGAATTCCTCAGTTTTGCCTAGTCCAGTGGGGACTGCTGCAATACTGACTTGTTCTGCAGCACCTCATGAGCTCCAATCCAGTGTATTAGATGAGTCTCTGTCCAGTCCAGAGGTAGTTGTGGAGTTCCTATCTGGTTCAGTGCATACATCAGAAGATTTGTCCTGTCTTGTTAGTGCCCCTGAATCTGATTTGTTACTAACTTTGCTGGAATCAGCGACATCTAAGTCTGATCCTGCATTCTCGTGTAAAAGCCCAGTAGTTGCGAAGTCTAGTCATGATGATTTTTTTTTGGCCAGTCCTGGTTTTGGTCCTGTCTTGGCTGACCCTGAGGCTCACGGTTCCTTGACATGCCCAGAGGTTTCTCTTGTGCCAGTGCGCCCAGATGTTCTTTGTGTGCCAGAATGCCCAAGTGTGTCTAAGGTGTTAGCGTGCTCTGATGCTTCCTTGGTGGGAACATGTTCTGATGTTGCCAGTCTGCCTGCATGCCCAGAGATGGTTCTGGTCCCTGAAAGCCCTGATCTTGATGTTTGTCCTTGTGGCCCTGACTCAGGAATTGCCCTAGGTTCCATAGGGGTTCTTGGTGGTTCTCCATGTGAGCCTAAGGGGCGTTCTGACCTATGGGGATCTCTTTGGAGCTTCAAGGTGTTCTGGGAGGTCTCTGAGAAAACTTGTCCTGGTGCCTTGGACTGGTTCAATAGTGGGTTTTGTGTTGGTAAAGACAGTCCAGGTGGGCATTGCAAAGGCTTTGGCGTTTTTGAACGGTTCCTGGAAGGCGGTGGGTATCGCTCAGGGAGTTTCGGAGGGCTTTATTCTGGAAATCATGGTTCTGATGGGTGTCACACTGGGGCTTGTAGTACTGATGGGCATGGTTCTGTAGGTTCTGGTTCTGATGGGTCCAGTCTTGTGGGGCCTGATTCTGGAATTTGGTCTTGCCGGGCTGTCCCGGTCATCATGAATTATCAGTCAGATTGTTTTGTCAGGAATTTCAGTTTTGAAAAGCGTCTGGTATCCGCTTTTAAGGGGGGGGGGGGGTTATGTTATGATCATGTCTGCAGCGTTTACTGCTGGCTGCAGTGGTATTGTAACCCAAGCAGTTCTGATGTCATTACATGCATTTTCTTGCATAGTTTGGTTTGCACTTAAACTAGTTGCTGATTCCATCTGCAGTCACTCTGAAATTAATGACAGTTTAACATGCTCTTGTGTAAACAAACATTGTCTGCTGCAGTGGAGGGGCAGTCCCTTTCCTGCAGGCTGCATATCATTGTCTGCCTTTTCCTGCTATCAGCCTGTGATTAATTACCATTCACTTGTGTGGGAATCTGCAGGTCTGCTCCCATTGGATGACCTCAGTATAAAGAACTGCTTCCTGCAATGTCTCATGGGCTACCATAGTCTCAGATTCAGTCTGTTACTCTGCTCGTGCCCCACCTCGTTCCTGGTCTGTGTGGACTGCGCTGACTCCTGCGAAGGGGTCAGCGAGTCCTCCTAGTTCTGCTCTTGTTCTAGAAGTTGTTACTTTGCTTGTCTTGTGTCATATATTGGTTCATCGCCAATATATACGCATACTTGCACGTTTATTATTTTCCTTGTATTCGTGTTACGTTGATACATCAGTGTCGCTGATATATACGTACACGAACTGTTTATATCCTGTGTTCCGTTAGTCAGCGTTCCAGCACGCTGAGCTAGTTATCCTGTTCCTGGTCCTGTTTGTGGATTGCGTTCATCTCTGCGAAGAGATAGCGAATCCTTCTGAGTCCTGTTCCCTGTATTACTCCAGTCTTAGTCAGAGTTCCTGCTTATGTCATATATCGGTTCATTGCCGATATATACATATGTTAGTCAGACGTTACAAATAGTTTCATTGATAGCTGTAATTGTAATACGCTAGGAAATCATACTTATTGTATATTTATCTGTGTTACGTTCATCTATCTTGATCCTGCTATTTCCTGACTATCCTGTCCTGTCTTTGTGAGGCACGCCATTGCTGCAAACGCATTGGCTACCTCATTCCAGTCTGTTTTATTGTGGACGCTTGCTGTCACTAAGTAATGGCTAGTTAAGCAAGCGTTCATTCTGTCTACCTGTCCTGATCTCCTCAGTCCTGGTTTATGCGCTCAGCGCTACTTTGCGCTGAGACGTTATTTACGAAAGTGTTTGTGGCTGTTCGGATCTGCACTGGCTCTGTGCACCACAATCTCTTATTGGAGTCAGTCCTCTCCTCCACTAAACTGGGGATATCCTGATTCCTTGTGCTGGTGTGTGTACCTCCTTCACATCAGCTTATGCATCACGTGCTGACCGTGGAGAATATACCACCAAGAGTGACAGCGCCCAGTGATAAGCGTGCCACTCTAACTAACCAATGACACACCACACGAAATAGAGAACGCGAACGCTTGCTAAACAGTTACCTCACCGAGACTACAGCAAGCGTTCGCATCAGACAAGACAGAGTGAAGGAGCAGCCAGCAGCAACCGCAGCTCTGGCCTACACTCCCAGACAGATATCAGAAGGAAACACCGCTGCTACCGCTAGAGCGGATGCGATCCAGACAAACAGATGGCGCTACCAGTAGCAACCGCTGCTCTGGCTAGCACCCCTAAGGCAGAATACAGAAGGAGGTACTGCCACTACCACTAGGGTGAGTGCGATCCAGACTGATAAACAGAAGGGGCTACCAGTAGCAACCGCTGCTCTGGTTAGCACCCCTAAGGCAGAATACAGAAGGAGGCACTGCCACTACCACAAGGGCAAGTGCGATCCAGACAGATGGAGCAGCCAGTAGGAACCGCAGCTCTGGCCTACACTCCCAGACAGACAGAACGATTTCCTGTCGACCGCCGCTGGTGACAGGACAATCGCAGCAGAGAGACAACACAGACAAAACAGATAATGCAACCTGACTGCACTAGAAGAACTGCCTAGTGCAGTCCCAAGGAATTACTCTGAGATAAACTTTAACAAACAAACAGGTCTGATACTCTAGGAGAGTTCATCAGTAACAAACCATGAAGATGACCAGCAAAGGATTCTGGGAGAACATGGTATTTATACTGCCAGCCTTCAAAGGAGGCAGCTAGGCAATTTGCATAACAAGTGTATGCAAATTCCTCAGCAGCAGAACAGGTCTGAAACTTGCAAAGCAAAGACAGGTCTCTTTTCCAGAGACCTGCAGCCCCCAGACTTAAGGAATGGACAAACAGCTGTCTGCCCATGCAGACAGATGAGCAGATCGTTACAGGAAGTAGTAAATGAGCAGAAGCAGACCAGGAAGAAGGTGACGACTATGATGCATCACAACAACTATCACAACGCTCACAAGAGGATGATGAGGATTCTGGTTCTGGCAGGACTCTGGCACACATGGCTCAATTCATGCTAGACTGTATTGAACGCGACCCACGCATTGTGCGCATTCTGGACAACACCAATTACTGGGTTTATACCCTTCTGGATCCACGGTACAAACACAATGTTCCAAAACTGCTTGAAGAAAGAGTCAGACAGGTCAAAATGGAAAACTACCAGCAGGCCCTTGTGGAGACTTTAGAGAGGAGATTGACATCCTCCCCCTCCTCTAGCCAGTTGTACGCCGACAGACTGACTTCTGCAAACCCAGGACGACCAGGAGGGCAGCAAACAACACAAGCCGCAGCTAGTGCCCAAAAGGGAATGGTATCGGCAGTGTCCTTGGAGTGGGAAAATTTTATGACACCCATGCAGCAGCAGCCCACAGAACAGCAAGCGTGCAGATCCACCTCCAACACCGATCGCCTGGAGAAGATGGTCAAGGACTACATGTCAGATGGCATAGCTGTGTTGAACAATCCATCTGCACCCTTCAACTATTGGGTATCGAAGCTAGACACCTGGCACGAACTGGCAATGTACGCCATAGAGGTGCTGGCTTGCCCGGCAGCCAGCGTTATGTCGGAACGCAGTTTCAGTGCTGCCGGAGGCATCGTCACAGATCGGCGTATCCGCCTCTCTACAGAAAATGCAGACCGTCTGACTCAAATTAAAATGAATCAATCCTGGATTGGAAACGACTACGCAACACTCCTGGACCCGAACCAAGTAACATGAACAATGACCATCTGTGATGGGTTAGCGTTTCCGGTCCCTGTTTATTGAACCTCTCATCTTTATTACATTTATGACTGCATGGTGGCAAAAAGCATTGCTATATCCGCATGCTATTTGTCCTCATGCAAGGCCTGGGATGTTGTGTCTCAAAAAGCGTGGCCTTCTCCTCCTGCGGCTCCTCCTGTTCCCTCACGTGTGCTGCTGCTGCTGCTGCTGCTGGGTTAGCGTTTCCGGTCCCTGTTTATTGAACCTCTCATCTTTATTACATTTATGACTGCATGGCGGCAAAAAGCATTGCTATATCCGCACGCTATTTGTCCTCATGCAAGGCCTGGGATGTTGTGTCTCAAAAAGCGTGGCCTTCTCCTCCTGCGGCTCCTCCTGTTCCCTCACCTGTGCTGCTGCTGCTGCTGGGTTAGCGTTTCCGGTCCCTTTTCCTGGAACCTCTTCTCTGTATTACATTTATGACTGCATGGCGACAAAAAGCATGTTACCTGTGCAAAGAAACATGACATTTTCCACATTTAAAAGACAGTTTTTCCTTTGAAACTTTACAATCAATTTTCTCAAAAACTATAAGCTCTTTTTCAAATATTTTTTTTCCTCTTGTACCCACTCCCAAGGTGCACATACCCTGCAAATTTGGGGTATGTAGCATGTAAGGAAGCTTTAAAAAGCACGAAAGTTTGGGTCCCCATTGACTTCCATTATGTTCGGAGTTCGGCGCGAACACCCGAACATCGCGGCGATGTTCGGCGAACGTTCGCGAACCCGAACATCTAGGTGTTCGCCCAACACTAGTGCCCATATAGAACCTTCACTGATAGCCTTCCATCACCTGCTCAGCAAATCTGCTACACAATGGACTGGAGAGCACTCTATGAACAGTATACAGTAAAGAAATTCCTCACCTTGCTGCAGTTTCTCTTATACATATATTTTTTCTCTGCAGACTGGCTCCACCATGAGCTGGCAGGCAGCTATAGTATCCCTTACTGCTGATTTATAGCTATACAATTTCTTTATTACTTCAGTATATTCAGATTCTGTGGGCTCTTGTACTTCAGCACTAGCAGTGAAATACAGCTTTACTTCTTCCCTTACTTGATATTCTTGGTCTTCACTCCCATAAAGGTCCATGAAATATCTTCTTCATCGTTTTATAATCTGACTTAAAAACACAGGTTTCCATCTTGGCTGAGACAGACTGCATGCCTAGGCTTATACAGGCTTGTTATATACTACTTTTCTTTTGCAAACCTTTCTTGTATTTTTCAGAGTGCTGGACATTTGCCTTCTACTTTTGAGCCTGTAAGATCCTTTTCTACCTTGTTTGTATTCTTAATATTTGCTCTAGGTCTCTAGGAGGTCTCTGAAGGCATTTTTGTCTTGTTTTTTCTTTTATTTTCATTGCATGTTTATATCTAAGGTCACCAATCTTCATTTCTAGATCTCTGCTTATATCCTTTTTATATTGTCTGCCACGCTTAGTATTACCTCTCTGTTTGTATCCTTTTTATATTGTCTGCCACACATAGTATAGCCTCTTTAATTCACTTCCTCTTTACGGTAATTTTCTGTCAATGTTCATCTGCCATTTGGTTTTGATTCCAGGTTTACAATCATTTATCTTTGATTTGATGCAGTTTTCCATAGTCTTCATTTCATTTGATGCAGTTTTTCATAGTCTTCTTGGGTACTGCACTCCAGTAATTTACTATCTCCTCTCTACTATTACTAAATAATGACCTGATTCACGGTTGACCCCTTGAGTGATCTCATGTTCTGCATATATGATGTCCATCTCTGTGCCACCAGCACATGGTCAATTTACCAGAACACATTTCTCTCTGGTGCGTTTTATGTTCCTACATGTAACGATTGGTGTCAGCACACAGAGAGAATCTGATTATTGATGATCTGCAGAATCATCAACAATACAGATGTATACTTGATTATGGATGATCTGCAGAATCGCCAATAATACAAGTATGGCTAACCTCTGGACACCTAAAGAAGTTTAAGTGCTAAGTGCAACTGTAGGCTATCTCCCGTGAGGCGGGAGACACGGGCAGCTCGGCCAGGAACCACCTGAGGGGCAGGTGGCTCTGGGCTGTGCAGGGACTATATCCTTGAAAGAGGAGATAGAGATAATCTGGCAGCCCGTGATTCCCTGGTAAACTGGAAATCAGACTGTACTGCAGCCAGGGGACTCCAATGGGATAGAGGCAACTGGCTGTGTTGCAGCCAGGAAGGACTCTCTGATGAGCAAGAGGTCATTGCAGCTAACTGACACTTGGAGGAATAGTGTCACGGGTAGTACAGACAGACTGAACACTCGAGGGATGAGTGACAGCCAGAAGGGTCGGGCAGGCCAGGTCGGCAACATCCGAGCAAATGGTCATATCAGATATAAATCACAATCCTATTCTGGGGTGTGAGGACCTTGGTCTAGACACCCAGGAACTAGTCTAAAGAATAACACAGTATCCTATGCTTGGGTGTGAGGTCCTTGGTCTCAACACCCTGGAACTGGTCTAGAGTATAACACAGTAATGACACAGTAATCCTAAGCTTGGGTGTGAGGTCCTTGGTCACAACACCCTGGAACTGGTCTAAAGTACAACACAGTAACGACACAGTAATCCTAAGCTTGGGTGTGAGGTCCTTGGTCACAACACCCTGGAACTGGTCTAAAGTATAACACAATAATGACACAGTAATCCTAAGCTTGGGTGTGAGGTCCTTGGTCACAACACCCTGGAACTGGTCTAAAGTACAACACAGTAACGACACAGTAATCCTAAGCTTGGGTGTGAGGTCCTTGGTCACAACACTCTGGAACTGGTCTAAAGTATAACACAGTAATGACACAGTACTCCTAAGCTTGGGTGTGAGGTCCTTGGTCACAACACCCTGGAACTGGTCTAAAGTACAACACATTAACGACACAGTAATCCTAAGCTTGGGTGTGAGGTCCTTGGTCACAACACTCTGGAACTGGTCTAAAGTATAACACAATCATGACACAGTAATCCTAAGCTTGGGTGTGAGGTCCTTGGTCACAACACCCTGGAACTTGTCTAAAGTATAACACAGTATATAACAATAGCGTAATCTAAGTGTCAATTCCCAGGTCCACCTGGTTCTAACACACTGTAGGATCTGACTGAGGTCTGAGTGCTCACACGTAAGTATTCGCAACGGCAGACAACGGCAGACAACCAGCAACTGACAAGCAAGATCTATATATACTTGCAGTGCTGTGCAGCCCCGCCCGAGCTACTCAGCCAATCCAGAGTCCAGCTGGGATCAGCTGATCGGCCTGATCAGCTGATTCCTCTTCTGCTGGTATAAATGTCCTGTCGCCTGGCGCGCGCACGTGTAGCTCTCTATCTGTGTGAACTAGAAGGTCCAGCCAAGCCAGACGCATGTCGCTGCGTGGAAACCGCCGGTCTGAACGCGGAGATAGCCGCCCTGTCACTAGACCACACGGCGGCATCTCCGCTGTTCATTACACTACATGAATCGTTTTATGTTTAAAGCATGTACTACTTAGTTAATCTTCAGGACTCAGCTAAATTACAGATTTTCTTTTTTTACTACTTATTTCTTCATGTAGACCAAATCTGCCTGCTAAATAACATACTGCCCTTCTCTTCCCAGTTTGCCATAGAAATCACCAAGAATTACGAATGTATCATATTTTTAAAATTTGGGATTTAAGACCACACAAGGCCCCAGGCAGTTATGTGGTCCCCATGTACCAGAATTAAGTAACTGGCTTCCCTAGATATCAGAATCAGATAGCCAGCATTCTGAGTCTTCCGAAGATCTGACCACTCCCACCTGCACCGCTTAGGCTGTGGGTGCCGAGCAACACGGATGGACAGGGGTGCTCAGAGGGCAGAGGAGACTTTAGAAGAAAAATGCTTTGGAGGCTTTGCCAAGGAGCGTCTGATATTAATGAATTACAGGCAAAGGGGTTATTAACCCTGAGATCCTGGCAGCAGTAAGAGAGAGCCTTACACACATTATTGCAGCAGGTGGACTATGCCACTGGCATTCAGTAAGTGAGACTCCCCTATGAGGAGATGGACTAGTCTGAAACCTGTCAGTAAGAGGTTAGAGCTGTCAGCTTAATGGAATTTACTGTATGTGACAGCTACATAGGAAAATTGTTATTTACAGTGCATTCACTGGGACTGTACATCTTATATGTATGTGTACACATGTATTTTAAACTGTACAGTTGTTCATCTTAGTGACCCTTTAAAGTGTACCCGAGCCAAAGTTCGGGTACAAAATCAGATACTTACCTTAAGAGAGGGAAGCCTCAGGATCCTATTGAGGCTTCCCTCTCTACTCCGTGGTCTCCTGTTGGTGAGCGCCGCCCCCCAGAAGATTATCAACAAGACATTGTCGCTAATCACATCGGGGCCGTGCAGCTCCTCTTCCTGGATCATATGTGTGCAATAGCCGACCGAGCCCGCAAGCGCAGCAGCATGGAGCCGCAGGGCATGCACAGCTACTGCACGCAATTGATCTAGGAAGAGGATCTGCAATGCCCCGATGTGAAGGGGGTTCGCGCACAGCAACGGGAGACTTGCGACAACCGAGGGAAGCCTCATTTGGATCCCGTGGCTTCCTTCTTTTCATAGTAAGTATCAGGTTTTGATCCCAAGCTTTGGTTCGGGTTCGCATTAAGCATTCGGTTTTGAATCTTTAAGGCGATCATGAGGGAAAATATATTTACATACTCTGAAAAATGAGTTACTTTAGCAATATGAGTGGAGATCAAAAACTGTTTTGTAATAAGATAAAAAGGTATGAATAAAACAGTAATAGGCAGACAATTGTACCTGCAGCAGCCTTTAATTCCACCTTGAGCTAGCCAGGTTTTCTTTGTGCAACACTTTCTTCAGCGACTCTGTATTAAAAAAAAAAAAGAAAATAGACTTTCAGAAAGCCACAGCAATAATTGTGATGATTGACAGGTTTGCAAATACTGAAATGCAATTTTTATTTAAAAAAGCTGCCCTTTATCACAAAACCTTTTTTTACATTTGTCATTTGAAATAATAATAAAGAAAAAATATTTTCCTCCAGGCAGTTCAGAATCAGAGGATTTTTTTTTTCGCTTTGAAGTTTTAGAGATTGGAGGAACATACTTTGTATTCCAACTTGACTTTTTATTACAAAAGCTAGTAATAACAGTCATTTTAGAGGCAGTAGAGTACACATTGCCTGTTATGTATTGCCGGAGTGCTGCAGGGGGAAAAAATATACGATCATTGTTCATACAAAGATACTGATGTTGTGCTCTAAGCTAGAGAATACGAGGCCTAAGGTCAGTCAAACATGGGCAGATCCGTCTGCAAGAATGAATGGCAATGAAAGTTTCCATATTCATTCACATTACTTTCCTCAGTGTAATCTAATTTACCTACTGGACCAGCTTTCTAATCTGGTGCATGCTAGGTAAAAAAATGTTTTCCCTTTTCTGTTGAAACAACGGCTAAATGGAAGGGAGGTAACTACAAATTATGGGAAATTGTAGCTAAACTTTTATGGGTCACCCCTAAGTTTATACCCTTACCAGAAAACCCTGATTCTCAAAAGAATCGCACACAGCACACACACGCCACAAACACCGCACTAAGCTGCCGCCCACACTAAGACACCGCCCACACTAATCCACTACCCACAACTTCACCACCCACACTAAGTCACCGCCCACAGGTGCATCCATGCCAACTTAAAGGGAATCTGAAGTAAAAATAAACTTATGATATAATGATTTGTATGTGTAGTACAGCTAAGAAATAAAACATTAGGAGCAGAGACATGAGTCTAATATTGTTTCCAGTACAGGAAGAGTTAAGAAACTCCAGTTGTTATCCATGCAAAAGAGCCACTATGACTTTCAAAGTCGTAGAGAGCTCTGTCTTCTGAAGCTTGTTATCTCAACTGTCAGTCATTGTATTTTATTTTTCTCTGCAGAGGACAGTGCAAAAGTTCACTAGCCTGCTCTGTAAAATCATTTAGAATGCTGAGTAGTGTGTTAACTGTAAATAATAGAGAATGATGCAATTTATAAGAAACACTATATAACTGAAAATAAAAATATGAGAATGTTTTCTTTGCTACTAATGTTCTAGTAATTATCCGTACAACACAACCAATTCATTATATCATAACTTTTTTCCACTTCAGTGTCTCACTTATATGTTTGTGTAACTTTGGCCACACCCATGACCACATCCACATTCTGGTGAATGGCCACACCCATTTTTTGGCTGGAGTGCCCAAACGTGCCCTGGATCTCTTAGGATCCTAGCAACTCCCCTGATGTAATCCCACCCTTCCTGTGATGTTTGGTCTAGGCTGTGAAGTCATGCAACCTCCCCCAGAGCACTCTGGGTGATCATGTGGTATTCCGGCTCACTTCACAGAGGGAAAAAAAGCATTTCACAATGATTCATCTTGCCAGCAGTAAAGGTGTCACCATCTCTGATAAATGTAAGAATGTAAACCAGAATAAGGTTCGGCAAATATCGAGTAAATAATTTATAAATACATATTATAAAAATAAACCATTGTATTCATTAAGTTATCTACAGTAAATTTCTTTTAGTCAAATAAAAAAAGGATAAACAAAACAATTATTACTACAGCCGCATAAATGTCTCTAGCATGGTTATTTAGAATTTGTAATAAGTGAACAAGAGGTAACAGCCATGTGCATGTAATTGCCATCCCCAGATCCCAAAGCTGGATTTAACATCAGTGATTATCTAGATAGAGAGTATAATTAGTCGTGATTATATTCTGTGTTTTGGGGTTTTTTTTGTCTTCAGGAAGCCATGTGTAGAAAGTAACGTCTAACTTTAGCCACGTCTTTACTTCTTTATCACTACACAAAACTCTGTGGTTTACTGCAGAGCTTGAAAGGAAAAATATCTACTTTAATATTGGGAGCGGTCTGGGTTCACAGCTAGCACACAGGACACAGATGAGTCAGTGGACATCGAGTTTATTTGGATCAAGGGAAAACAAACATAAATGACTTGTTTTCAGCAAAGTGCAAACTTAAATCAAAACGGCTTGCTTTTAGCCCCAAAGTACACAAAAGTACATGAGCAGTTCATAATGCGTCAAATGCGTCAAGAGCCCAGCTTTAAGATCCTCTCTGTAACCTTGTTAACCCTCCACTTTCTTCATTGAAAGCTCACAGCAAAATTCCGCAGCCCCCACATAAGGGGCTTGATTCACTAACCGGAGTGAAAAGCCACTTAGTGCCCGAAATGTAGCTTTGCAGGCACTAATTGCCGCGCAAAGCTACATCACGCATAGCCCAGTGCAGTGAGCGCGCAGCCGGTAATAGTGCGTGGTGCAACGATAACGTCGCACCCGCTACCCTGTAAACGCCGCACCCGGTGTGATGAAAACGGCGCATAGGGTGCCCCCGAAACGGCGCTCCAGTGTGCCGCTTTGGGGCACCCGATGCAACGCTTTCGTCGCACCGGGCGCGGCATTTACAGGGCAGCGGGTGCAATGTTATCGTCGCACCGCACACTATTACCGGCTGCGCGTTCACTGCACTGAGCTATGCGTGGTTTGCTGCACTTAACTCCGTGGTTTGCGCCCGCTAGGTCTTAAAGCTCACTAACCAGCTTAGCGCTGGTTAGTGAATCAAGGCCAAGGTGCCTTCAGGGACGGTTCTAGACTTTTTGCTGCTTGAGGAAAACTTGTGAGGATGCGCCCCCACCCCCCGTCGTCTGGGAATTAATACACAGCACCTGACAATTTACTCTACATTTAATGTTGTCACATGACATGCTGCAGCTCAACACAATAGCAAACTGGCTGGCTGTGAGTCTGTGACAAACAAACTGCTCACCCTCAGCCACTCCATTCCTCCTCAGGAAGGTAAACACAGTACAAAAATGCTGCCCCTGAAATCTCTGCGCCTGATGCAAATGTTTCACCTTGTTTTATGAGAGAACTGTCCCTGGTAGCCTCATGTGTAGAGATGAGCGTAATGACGTAATTACGATTTCGCGAAATTTCGCGTAATTAGTGTAATTACGATTATGGCCGTAAGTACATAATCGTAATGAAGAAGGATTTCGCGAAATTTCGCGTAAGAGTAATTTTTCGCGTAATTTTCGCATTACAATGGGTATTTGTTCATGCCGTAATTTCGCATTAAACGCTACCGTAATTTCGCGTTAAACCGTAACGCTCCGTATAGTATAAAAAAGCCGCCGACTTTAAGGGTTAATAGCAAAGCCCACTTAAATGCTAAGAGCCTCAAATTTGGAGAATATATTAAGGAGATCAGAAGGAATAAGAGGAAAACATTTTTTTTCAAAAAGACCTTATAGTTTTTGAGAAAATCGATGTTAAAGTTTCAAAGTAAAAATGTATACATTTAAAAACCCGCCGACTTTAACGGTTAATAGCAAAGCCTGCTTAAAGTTTAGGAACACCAAATTCCTAGGGTATATTAAGGGGATCAGTGGGAATAAGAGGAAAAAATTTTTTCAAAAAGACCTTATAGTTTTTGAGAAAATCGATTTTTAAGTTTCAAGGGCAAAAATGTCTTTTAAATGCGGAAAATGTCAGTTTTTTTTGCACAGGTAACAATAGTGTATTATTTTCATAGATTCCCCAAAGGGCTCGGAGGGGGAGGGGAAAGCTTGGCTGCCCCTCCCCTTCCGAGACCCCCCAATCCATGGACCATGCGGGCTGGTATAGTCAGGGTGCGGAGCCCCACGCGGCCGGTGCTCCGCATTCTGGCTATCCCAGCCTGCATGGGGGACAAGGGGTTAAAGAGGTCTGGGAGGGGGGACCCCACGTCGTTTTCTTTTAATATTTCCCACACTCAGAACGAAGTAAGTAAAACTCTTCCCACTTGGGGGAATCTATGAAAATAATACACTATTGTTACCTGTGCAAAAAAAACTGACATTTTCCGCATTTAAAAGACATTTTTGCCCTTGAAACTTAAAAATCGATTTTCTCAAAAACTATAAGGTCTTTTTGAAAAAAAAAATTCCCTCTTATTCCCACTGATCCCCTTAATATACCCTGGGAATTTGGTGTTCCTAAACTTTAAGCAGGCTTTGCTATTAACCGTTAAAGTCGGCGGGTTTTTAAATGTATACATTTTTACTTTGAAACTTTAACATCGATTTTCTCAAAAGCTATAAGGTCTTTTTGAAAAAAAAAATTTCCTCTTATTCCTCCTGATCTCCTTAATATATTCTCCAAATTTGAGGCTCTTGGCATTTAAGGGGGCTTTGCTATTAACCCTTAAAGTCGGCGGCTTTTTTACATTATACGGAGCGTTACGGTTTAACGCGAAATTACGGTAGCGTTTAATGCGAAATTACGGCATGAACGAAACGCGAAATTACGCGTTGAAAATTACGCTTACGGTATTTTCAATTACGATTTTAATGGCAATTACGCTACCGTAATTTCGCATCGTAATCGCAAATTTCGCATGCGTAATTATAGTAATGCGAAATTACGAAAATTTCGGCTCAACCCTACTTATGTGTGCCGGCCTCCTTCCTCCCACCCCGTGTGTGCAGCTCCCTGAACCCTCCTACCCCAGCCCTCTATCTTGCAGAGTAGCACAACAGCAGAGCATCATACTTTACCGCATCCATGGCAGGACATGTCCTCTTCACTTCCTCTTCAGTGCAACTGCACCATGCACCAGCCTCCTGATGAGCTGCAATGTGATAGGCAGCATGACATGGTTATAATGAAGAGGAAGTAAAGAAGACCTGTCCTGCCACGAATGAGGTAAAGCATATTAATCTCCACCACAGGGCCAGGCCTCTTACCCCCCCCCCCCCCCGCCCCACGTTGGCAGGGGTGGCGGTGGCTATTGTTACACCCCTGCTCCCAGCATTTTGTCACAGAGACCAGGATGTGCACTCCCAGCAGCTCATCTGCTGCACATTTAAAGGGTACCTGAAGTGACATGTCAGATGATGTGATAAACATTGGTACTTATACTATTAAGCCACTGTGACCCAATGACTGTGACCACTTTTTATTTTATCTTTTTAATTTAGGTGTTGATGAAAGCAGTGTTATCTGTATGCAAGTGAAGCATATAGATAACAGACAGTCTAATACAGCATCAGCTCTCCTGAAGAGTAAACAGAAGCAGATTCATTTTACCTGGGTAAGCAAAAACTGCTGATAGTAAAAGAAGCTGAAACACTGATTATCTCTTTTTGCTGGTAGCTAAATGAACCAGATTGTACATTACGCTGAAATGGCTGCCATAAAAACTTCCTTTAAATTGAAAATAGGAATAAGAGACTGCAGGTAGGTATACTATTGTTGCTACATATACAGTACAATTAATTCTAAATTTATAAGTTTAAGTTCAGTTCAAGTTTGTTTTAATGAGCTAGAAACTCTGCATAGACCTCTAGTCTAGACATCCATGTTTATCCTCTTCCAAAACCAGATATGGACAGGTTACCTTCCTCCCTGATCCAGAGCTCTGGGACTATGTAACCAAAAATTAAAAGATTGCAACCAATGGTTTCCAAAATACCTCAGACTCCTTCACCAGTCCACAGCTGTCTTAAAAGGGTCATTGCCTAAGACTCTCAGTGCTCAGTTCTTCTTGTTCAGTAAGCCTTCACCTTTTCAGTGTGGAGACCTTGGGCAAGACTCCCTAATACTGCTACTGCCTATAGAGCACCCCGCTCTGGCGCTTTGAGTCTGCCAGCAGAAAAGTGGGATCTATAAGATAATCAATGTTATGTGTAGGACCTGTAGACACTTGTGCACACACTAGCCCCAATTCAATAAGCTTTTCTCCTGAGTTTTCTCACAGATATTTTTTTTTTTCAATGTGGCTACAAAACACATTGTAAAATGGCAAAAAATAGGTAAGCACAGTAATATGAAACTTTGGTAATTTTGAGACAACTTCTTTGAGTATTTTATTTATTTATTTTTGGGCTGGCTCGATGTTGAGAAGGCATTTCATAAAGTGTAAAACAACTCTGGTGAGAAAAGTCAGGAGAAACGTTTTGTTGAATCAGGGCCATTTTATTTGATCGGAGCACTAATTTCCAAGTCACAGCGCTGAGTAGCACAAAATAACAACTTGCAAAACTCAGCAATTACATTAAGTGGTATTGAATTTTTCATGAATCATAATTTTTGGCCAATCATGAAGAGAGAAGTCATTATTCAAAGTCAAGAGCACATAATCGGATGTTTGAAATTACCAGAACTTCATTTCTGTGCTTTTCTCTGTGCTTTACTACATCACCCTGGAGAATGCTGGGAATCAGATTCACTTGCAGTATTAAAAGCAGACAAACAACACAATAGCTAGGCTCAGTGGCGTAGCAGTAAAGGATGTAGAGATTGCGACTGCACCGGGCCCCTGGACCAGATGGGCCCACTAGGGGCCCTCATTCATCAAGCTTATTAGCTTTGCATTGGTGCTATGCTGGTAATGAAAACCTCTATTTGTGCATTGCATGGTAATCCTTAACAAACTGTTTCTTTACTCTGATTAGCCTTCTCGACACTGCAGCTGTCCTTGGTGTAGGATTTATGGCTCCAATCAATTCTTTGGGCCCCATGTAAAACTCACTAAGGGGCCCCAAGCTCCTTGGACGCCACTGGCTAGGCCAACGGCAATTCCAAAAATATTCTTTCTTAGCTCAGGTTTTACTGAAAGTGGACCTCCGCTGTAAATTTCAAGAAGGAAAAGAATCAGAATGGCACTTACTATGGCTGTTCTCCTTCTCTTTTTTTCAATGTGAGTCTGAAGTGATTTAAAAAAACAGATACTCACCTACGGAGAGGGAAGGCTCTTTGTTCTATAGTGCCTTCTTGCTCCTCTCCCGGTCCCTATTCCAGTGCTGTCTCCTCCATTCAAATCACCTGCCGCAGGAGGCTTCGTAAGTCTTCCGGTAGCCCATGTGCTCCCAAAGACAGGCATCTCTGTACTGTGCATGCGCGAGACAGCATGCTCACGCATGCACAGTATGGAGCGGCCCGTCTTCGGGAGCACTTGGGCTCCCAAAGACTTCTGTAGACTACCGCAGCACGAGAGAGCAGTCTCCTATCTATCGGTCAGAGACTACTAACGGGAGAGCCAGCAGTGGAACGAGGAGAGTAATGGGAAGGCGCTATAGGACCCGGTGCCTTTACTCTCCTAAGGTAAGTATCTGATTTTTAGTAAAAAAAAATTACTTCAGACTCCCTTTAACCCAATGCACCAATGCTTAACTACTTTATTAATCAGTAGGGAAGCATTATGGCAGCTATGATTGGTCCTATACTGTGACTAGCACTAAACTTTTCTCTTCCCCTCTCTCTGTGATAGACTGGCTGAAGGGCAAAAGTAGAAGCAGAGTACCTCTCAAGCCATATTATAATGCTCCTCCCACTCACAGATGACACAATCTCTTAGCAGTCTTTGCCAAGACAGAAAACTGCCATGGCAGTTTTTCAGAAAGGGGACGTGGCTATTCAACAAAACCTGGATGTTATGGCACAAGTGGTCAGATTTTTAGACCTTTGTTCCTGTTACTCTGTTAGATCTGCTGCTTGTGCTAATATTGTGGGTATTATTTTAACACTAGAGGTACACTTTAACCACTTCCCTACCCTGGTCATTTTCACAATTCAGCTCAGCTCTGATTACTTTGGCAATGACTTTATCAATGATTATCACAACTAAATGATCTACATATTGTTTGTTTTTTTCAGGACAAATTAGGCTTTTTTTCAGGACAAATTAGGCTGATATTTGTTTTCAGTAATTATCTTATTTCCCATGCATTGTAAAATGAAAATAAGGGAAAAAGTGAAAAAATACACAATTTATCCACTTTCATACATTACATCTTTAATGTAAATAGTTCTATTGTACATTAAACTACAGTGACCAGATTTTTGTAGGCTCAACCTGGGACAGGGCGGCGGGGGGGGAAGGGGGGGGGGCGCGCCGAAAAATGGGGGGCTGCTGCGCCAGCAAACGTGGGACGTTAAATGGGCGTGGCCATGACATTCTATGGGCGGAGCTAATGTAACAGCAAGGCATAATGTAACAGCGAGGCATAAGAAAGCAGTGTTTACACCATGATGTGGTCAAACGAGGATTCGCATCATGGGTGTGCAGAAACTGTGTGATGCTATTTAATAGTGTACCGTAGCCCCAAAGCAGCAAACATAGCCAACTATGACCATTAAATAATAAATGCAGCAACAGTTACCCCAGACACCACAAATTAAACGCAATGGGCAACATGTCAGCACAAAATAAACGTATTGCGGGCAACATGTCAGCACAAAATAAACACAATGGGGGCAAACATGTCAGCAAAAAATAAACGCATTGCGGGCAACATTTCAGCACAAAATAAACGCAATGGGGGCAAACATGTCAGTACAAAATAAACGCATTGCGGGCAAACATGTCAGTACAAAATAAACGCATTATGGGCAGCATTTCCGCACAAAATAAAGGCATTGCGGGCAACATGTCAGCACAAAAAACGCAATGGGGGCATACATGTCAGCACAAGATAAACGCAATGGGGGCAAACATGTCAGCATAAGATAAACGCAATGGGGGCAAACATGTCAGCACAAATTAAATGCAATGGGGGCAAACATGTCAGCACAAATTAAACGCAATGGGGCAAACATGTCAGCACAAAAACGCAATGGGGGCAAACATGTCAACACAAAAACGCAATGGGGGCAAACATGTCAGCACAAATTAAACGCAATGGGGGCAAACATGTCAGCACAAAAACGGAATGGGGGCAAACATGTCAGCACAAAAACGCAATGGGGCAAACATGTCAGCACAAATTAAACGCAATAGGGCAAACATGTCAGCACAAATTAAACGCAATGGGGGCAAACATGTCAGCACAAATTAAATGCAATAGGGGGCAAACATTTCAGCACAAATTAAACGCAATGGGGGCAAACATGTCAGCACAAATTAAACGCAATGGGGGCAGACATGTCAGCACAAAAACACAATGGGGGCAAACATGTCAGTACAAAATAAATGCAATGGGAGCAAACATTTCAGCACAAAAACGCTATGGGGGCAAACATGTCAGCACAAAAACACAATGGGGGCAAACATGTCAGCACAAAAATGCAATGGGGGCACATTTCATCTGGAAAAAAAAGCATGTACTCACCTGACAGAAGTCCTCTCACGCAGCCGGCCTCTGGTGTGTGTGCAGCTCCCTGGGCTCACAGGCACTGAGTCTAAGGCAGAGCAGGGCTACGGCAAGATGGCGTCCGGAGGCGGAGCCCTGTACTAGTCTCCAATACAGGGCTCCTCCTCCGGACGCCATCTTGCTGTAGCCCTGCTCTGCCTGTGCCTGCCGGAGGACAATGCAGGCTGCTGGAGCGGGGCTGCGGGGAATGTATTAGCGCAGCGTCTATGAGACGCTGCAGCTAGTTCATTCAGTACGGTGGCCAGGGTCCCGAGGGCGGGACATCCCGCTGCTAAAAGCAGGACGTTTCCCGGGACCTCATGCAGCCTGGGACAGCGCCCCCCCTGAAAGCGAGACGTATGGTCACCGTAATTTAACCCACACATTTTATTTGTCTATCTCCCTATTTATTTAAACAGTTCATTTTTCATAATATATTAGTAACGCATTCTATAAGTTACTGTATTGTTACATCTTTTTGCTCCTGGAATGTTTATTTTATATTTGTTTACTAATTAGCCCGGCCATTGAATTCCCTGGGAAGTGGAGAGGGGTTTGCTGTTGCTCCTTTTCAACTGTATAGCGTTTTTATCAGAATAGAATAGAGTGTTATCTGAGATTTTGTAGGGAGGAGAGTGCAGTGGCTTATTTTCACGTCCTGGGGCAGGAAGTGGTTTAACAAATTTAGTCTATGCTTTTTTATGTTTTAAATCGGAAGTGGTAGCACGTGATTGGTGCAGACTGCTTCATCTTGCTTCCCAGACTGTCAGTAGTGAAGTGGAGCTATAGTGGTCCAAGACACGCCTCTTTCCTCCAACTCTGCTAGAGGAGGGCAGATTGGTAACTGGCATATATTGTTGCTGCTCAGGCCCCAAAGTGGACGAACATGGTCATTAAGTTTGTTTCCTTGCACACATTCTTTTGATCTGCCTTTTTAGATATTATACGCTGTATTTTTTAATGTATGTAAATAGATTTCCTATATTCTAATGATTGAAACTCTATGCTGGAATGTTCAATTAAAAAAAAGTGCTTTTGTTTAATTTTTGTGCATATTATCACCAGAAGTGCCCATTTTAACCTTTATTTTTCTTCAGGAGTGCATCCTCCCACAGCCAACTTCTGTTCCGTAGTTCATCAATAACAGTGTCAGCCAGGGCTGTCTCATACAATAAAACAATGGCCCCCTCCGCACTTATAAATATGAATGAAAAGCCTTTATTCTTCAGTCGGATTTATGTAGTGTGAGACTAGGGATTCCTCCTGGAGATGGCACATAAAAAGATCAGCTGGGGTACCATTCTGCACTGCTGCTATAATGAATAATATTAACCAGCATCGTTGACAATGAATTGTATTATGCTCATCTAGCAAGGCTGGAAACTAGGAATAACAATGCTGAAAGGTAGCATTTTAGCACAATATGCACAAAAATTCTCATTTTTTCCACCTCATTAAAATGACATTTCCTAAGCTATAGCTAAGAAACGTATGTAATAATATTTACAGATGTTACATACACTGTGCATCCATTTCTCATTCACCTGTTTGCAAGGACAAAGCTTTATAGACCTATTGTTTATAAAGAAGCTCTGCGAGATTTTGGGTATTTCTTTTACACGTATATGAACCCTTAGGGCCTGATGCAGTAAAGTCCGGTAAAGTTGCCATACGCAGGGAATGCACAGCAATTTTGCCATTACTAGCGTAGAGGGAGCACCGGCAGTTAACCCTTTGCGTGGCGCACACGGTAACACACGTGTTGCTATGGTAACGGATGTTATGCTGCGTAACAATGTTGTGCGTTACTCCAGTAATGCACATGGCACTAAATGTACCCATATACTATGTCGATTTCCCGTGGATAGGCAGCAGATTCGATCACTGTGATCGAATCTGCTGTAAAATCGTTAACGCAAATGTTGGCTGAGTGAACGATTTCCATTGGAAATCGATCCCTTCAGTTGATCTGTCCAGGCAGAAAATTTTGCTCAACCTATTTTGGTTCCTGGACGTAGTTTCTACGTCCAGGAACCATGCGCGCTACCGCGCGCCCCGCGGCCGATCGCGCGCGTGCACGCGCACTCCCGGCCGCGGATTCGGTAGCCAGGGAATCAATGTATCGGTCTACGGTGCCAGATCATTGATTCCTCTCCCCTGCTGAAAAAGCGTCAGCTTCTCTCGGAAGCTGCGCCTTTTCTGGCCGTTCCCTCTGCGATGAGTCACTCTAAGCGTGTGTTACGCTTAGAATGACGTCATGTAAACAAACTCATGGCTGCCATCTTGTGGCCAAAAAGTAATACTACACCTGTAAAAAAAATTTTTTTTAAATTAACACACATTTACATCATTGTTTACCTCCCACCCTCCCAAAACTACCCAAATAAAATGTTTGCAATAACAAAAAAAAAACCATTACAATAAAAAAAAAACAACATGTAAATATTTACCTAAGGGTCTAAACTTTTTAAATATCAATGTAAAGATGACATATTTCTATATTTTTTTTATTTTAAACTTGTAAATAGTGATAGATGCAAAACGGAAAAAATGCACCTTTATTTCCAAATAAAATATTGTCGCCATACATTGTGATAGGGACATAATTTTAATAGTGTTATAATCGGGACATATGGGCAAATACAATACGTGATTTTTAATTATGGAGGCATGTATTATTTTAAAACTATAATGGCTGAAAACTGAGAAATAATGAATTTTTTCCATTTTTTCTTATTCTTCCTGTTAAAATGCATGTACAGTAAAGTGGCTCTTAGCAAAATGTACCCCCCAAAGAAAGCCTAATTGGTGGCGGAAAAAACAAGATATAGATCAGTGCATTGTGATAAGTAGTGATAAAGTTATAGGCTAATGAATGGGAGGTGAACATTTCTCACGTGAAAACGACGGAACCTGAATGGGTCAATCACCGGCGGGTCGGGAAAGCGTAGGTAGCAGCGTTTGATTTGGCATGAATAATTTCACCTGTCTGCTTGCGCGAGTCCCCAAGTTCATGCTGTCCCTTTCTCTGGCTGGCCTTTTTCTCTGTCTCCTCTTCACTTCCTGTCCCATCCTGTGAGAAGGTGACGTTCAAACAGTAGATCGCCCTCTGGGTGGCTGGCCGGGGGAGCACAAAAGCAGGAAGGCTTGGGGGCAGTGAGCAGGCGGCAGGCGGTAGCTCCACAGGTTGTAAATCGATTTCATGCTGAAATCATGCTGAAATCAAGTCAAAATCTGCTTGCAGTGTATGGGCAGCTACAGATCCCTCTCTGATCAGATTCGATCAGGGAGGTATCTATCTGTTGGTAAAGATGTAGCGAACGGTTCGCCGGCGAACGGTTCCAGGCGAACTTTGGGGGTTCGCCAGAGGCGTAGCTAGGGCTTTCAGCGCCCGGGGACAGAGACTATTAATGCGCCCCCTAAGGTGAAGGCTGCACCGCGCCAAAAAAGGGGTGTGCCCATATAATAAATGTGGGCGTGGTTATGGTTGGAGCCAAATGTACAGGAAGTTAGCAGGCTCACCCTCACCCACCCTCCCTCAGTATGTACCTTCCAGCATGTTCCAAGACAAATTCAGCAATCATGAGCGCCCCCTCCCCCCCCCCCCCCCCATCAAGACAAATTCTGCATTCATGAGGCCCCCAACAAGACAAATTTAGCAATCACGAGGCCCCAAACAAGACAAATTCAGCGATCTTGAGGCCCCCAACAAATCATGAGGCCCCCAAAAAAAGACAAATTCAGCGATTTTGAGGCCCCCAACAAGACAAATTCAGCGATCTTGAGGCCCCCAACAGAGGCACATAAATAGACAGCATTTCACATAAATAGGCAGAATGCCCCCTTAATATGGTAGACACCTCTCACCTGGCAGCAGTTCCCCAAAATACACTCAATCCGACAGCAGTGGTTCCCCAAAAATAGGTAGCCCCAGGTCTATAGGTGTATCCCAGAATAGGTGGCCAGGGGTAGAGATGTCCACAGAACAGGTAGCCAGGGGTATATGTGACCAGTATATGTAGCCAGGTGTATATGTGCCCAGTATATGTAGCCAGGTGTATATGTGTCCAGTTTGTGTAGTCAGGGGGTATATGTGCCCAGTATATGTAGGCAGGGGGTAAATGTCCCCAGTATATATAGTCAGGGATATATGTTCCCAGTATATGTAGCCAGGGGTATATGTGCCCAGTATATGTAGCCAGGGGTATATGTGCCCAGTATATGTAGTCAGGGATATATGTGCCCAGTATATGTAGTCAGGGGTATATGTACCCAGTATATGTAGCCAGGGGTATATGTGCCCAGTATATGTAGTCAGGGATATATGTCCCCAGTATATGTAGTCAGGGGGTATATGTGCCCAGTATATGTAGTCAGGGGGTATATGTGCCCAGTATATGTAGTCAGGGGATATATGTGCCCAGTATATGTAGTCAGGGGGTATATGTGCCCAGTATATGTAGGCAGGGGGTATATGTCCCCAGTATATGTAGTCAGGGGGTATATATGTGCCCATTATATGTAGTTAGGGGGTATATGTGCCCAGTATATGTAGGCAGGGGGTATATGTCCCCAGTATATGTAGGCAGGGGGTATATGTCCCCAGTATATGTAGCCAGGGGTATATGTCCCCAGTATATGTAGTCAGGGGGTATATGTGCCCAGTATATGTAGTCAGGGATATATGTGCCCAGTATATGTAGTCAGGGGTATATGTCCCCAGTATATGTAGCCAGGGGTATATGTGCCCAGTATATGTAGTCAGGGATATATGTCCCCAGTATATGTAGTCAGGGGGTATATGTGCCCAGTATATGTAGTCAGAGGGTATATGTGCCCAGTATATGTAGTCAGGGGATATATGTGCCCAGTATATGTAGTCAGGGGGTATATGTGCCCAGTATATGTAGGTAGGGGGTATATGTCCCCAGTATATGTAGGCAGGGGGTATATGTCCCCAGTATATGTAGCCAGGGGTATATGTCCCCAGTATATGTAGTCAGAGGGTATATATGCGCCCAGTATATGTAGTCAGAGGGTATATGCGCCCAGTATATGTAGTCAGGGGGTATATGCGCTCAGTATATGTAGTCAGGGGGTATATATGCGCCCATTAAATGTAGTTAGGGGGTATATGTGCCCAGTATATGTAGGCAGGGGGTATACGTCCCCAGTATATGTAGGCAGGTGTGTCCCCCAGCAGGAGGGGAACAGCGCAGTGGAGGGAGAGCTATGGGCACAGTGGGGAGGGGCGGACGTCTCCCCCCCCTTCCCTCACCTTAGAGGGCTCTCCCCCCCTTACTCTCCCCTCCACAACTAATGTCCGGGTGGCTGGCAGCGGCGGGCGGGACTTACCTGTGTCTCGTCGCAGCGCCGGATGGATCTGCCGCTACTCTGGTCTAGTCCAGACCAGAGCAGCGGCTGCAGGACCCGAACTTCAGGCGCTGGAGCGAGACGGAGGTAAGTCCCGCCCACTGCGCCAGCCACCCGGACATTAGTTGTGGAGGGGACAGCGAGGGAGGGAGAGCCCCTAAGGTGAGAGAAGGAGGGGGGAGATGGCCCCCCTTCTCCACCGCTGCTCACAGCTCTCCCTCTTCTCTGCACTGCTCCCCTCCCCAAAAAAAACAAAAAACCTGCAGCTCAGCTGGGCGCCCTCGGGGACCTAGCGCCCGGGGGCACCTGTCCTACCCCGACCCCCCCTAGCTCCGCGTCTGGGGTTCGCGTTCGCCTGGACCAAGCGAACTTTTGCGGAAGTTCGATTCGCCCCATAATGCACTATGAGGGTCAACTTTGACCCTCTGCATCACAGTCAGCAGGCACATTGTAGCCATTCAGGCCACACTAAGCCCTGGAGCCCCACCCCCCCTTATATAAGGCAGGTTTGCCGGCCATTACACTCACTCGTGTGCCTGCTAGAGACAGACTAGGGACAGCTGCTGCAGACTTGTTCTCCTAGGGAAAGATTAGTTAGGCTCTTGGTCTTGGCTTGCTCCTGGCTGATTGTTATTGCTAAAATAGCACCCCTCAACAGCTCTTTTGAGAGATAATGTTTTCCAGATGTGTTTTTTTGTGTGTGTTGCTCACTGACATTATACAGCCCTATCTGTTGCAGCTGAACCTTGGTAATTGTTATTACTGTCTATACTGGGACACCTACCTATGCCTACCTAACTACTGGGGCACCTACTTACCTATACGGGGACACCTACCTACCTATACTAGGGGACCTACCTATGCCTACCTACCTATACTGGGACTCCTACCTATGCCTACCTACCTATATTGGGACTCCTACCTATGCCTAGCTAACTACTGGGACACCTACCTATGCCTACCTACCTATACTGGGACTCCTACCTATGCCTACCTACCTATACTGGGACTCCTACCTATGCCTAGCTAACTACTGGGACACCTACCTATGCCTACCTACCTATACTGGGACTCCTACCTATGCCTACCTACCTATACTGGGACTCCTACCTATGCCTAGCTTACTACTGGGACACCTACCTATGCCTACCTACCTATACTGGGACTCCTACCTATGCCTAGCTAACTACTGGGACACCTACCTATGCCTACCTACCTATACTGGGTCTCCTACCTATGCCTAGCTAACTACTGGGACACCTACCTATGCCTACCTACCTATACTGGGACTCCTACCTATGCCTACCTACCTATACTGGGACTCCTACCTATGCCTAGCTAACTACTGGGACACCTACCTATGCCTACCTACATACAAGAAGATAATAACGTCGTTGCTTCATTGTGGACAGACCAAATTTGATCAGCTGAACAGTCACTGTTGTTCTATCATTGAGCTACCACAGCCCGGCGACCATATGGGCTTGAAAACCGCCAATGCCTACACTCTCGCCACGGTGCGCACCAGTCCGGCACGGCCGTCACTACGCAAACAGTTGTTTGCGGTGTTTTACACAGTGAGTTTGGTGCGTCAGTGTGAAGCAGAACTCTAATTACACTCCCTGATTGATGTATACACATGCAAGATGTTTGAAAGCACTTTAGGCCTGGAATTTAGCATTCAATGTCATTTCTGCCCTTAAAACGCTGCTTTGCGTCACATCCAGATTTTTCCCCGGGACTTTGGGCATGTATCCCACTCCACCATGCCCCCCTCCAGGTGTTAGACCCCTTGAAACATGTTTTCCATCACTTTTGTGGCCAGCATAAATTTTTCTATTTTTTAAAGTTTGCATCCCCATTGAAGTCTATTGCGGTTCGCGAACTTTTCCGCGAACCGAACCTTCCACGAAGGTTCGCGAACCGAAAATCGGAGGTTCGCGACATCTCTATCTGTTGGTCGATCTGGTGGCAATCCTTTAGGTTTAACAGCCATTGCTGCCACTGAACTAGTAACAATAAAATTGCCTTGCGCTCCCTGCATATGGTAACGTTACTGGACCTTACTGCATCAGGCCCTTAAATAGTAACTCTACTTTACCTAAATCTATACAAGCCATCATTATTACACAGCTCCCTGAAACTGATTTTTTATCAAAATAGTATCTTTCAGTTCCAGTCTACAGTCTGTTGTAAAAGATACTTAGAATTTTCCCTGCCAATGTCATTGGTTCATAAGTCTGGATAAAGAAGGTAGCAAGGTTTCCTTGTATGCCTGTGCAATTGTTTCTCTAGTTTTACTGTTATGAAACCTTTATTTTCTAGGAAGCAGGGGTCAGCCAGACCCTGGTCATGCTAGGAATTCATACATGGCATTTTTGATAAATCACTCCTATCTCAGAAGCAGCTGACAGTGAATGCATGAAAAGCTCTAAGGGTGCATACACACATCAGACCATAGTCTTTGGAAAATGAAAGATCACAGACCAATTTTACCCCCTTCCATGTAGTATGAGAGCATACTCTACACAGTCTATTCTATTGAGCTGAGCTCCCCATCAGATAGAAATCTTTGCAAGATGCTGTACACAAAGATGCTGCACACATGCAACAGATCAGTATCTGCAAAAGATCCGTTCCTGCAAAAGATCCATTCCTGCAAAATGCATTCATAGTCTGAGATCTGCAGATCCTCATACACACCTGATTGTCTGATCTGACCTGTTGAATGTGTACAGCATCTTTGTGTGCAGCATCTTGCAAAGAGTTTTATCTGATGGGGAGTTCAGCTCAATAGAATAGACTGTGTAGAGTATGGCTCTCATACTACATGGAAGGGGGTAAAATTGGTCTGTGAGCTTTCATTTTCCAAAGACTATGGTCTGATGTGTGTATGCACCTTTAAGCAGTCACTAGGTAAACATCACAGTAATCAAATATGTATGTATAGAACACGTTAAATGTGATTTGAACTGACCCCTTTCCCTCCTTCCTTTGTATTAAAAGGACACCTTCCCAAAGCAAAGCTACCTGGATAAGCACAGAGGAATGTTCACGTTGGATACACATACCTCTGTGCCAGGGCCGGGCCGAGGCATAGGCTGGAGAGGCTCCAGCCTCAGGGCGCAGTGTAGGAGGGGGCGCAGAATTCATTCAGCTGTCATTCCTAATTGTGTTTGAAGCGGAAAGAAATAAGAAAAGGGGATACATGGCAGTGACTGCAAGCCAGATAACTAGATATTAAGGTGTTGGGGAGGTTGTGGGCCCTGTGGCCCTCTTAGTCTATTAGCAATCAGTGTGTAATGGCTGAGGTGGGAGGGATGGAGGGGCGCACTTTGGTGTCTCAGCCTTGGGTGCTGGAGGACCTTGTCCCGGCTCTGCTCTGTGCTTCATTTCTCTTTTTTGGCTGACTGTCACAAAAAAGTGTTATTGCTGATAAATAAAGAATAACACAAGTCTAAGTGGTCATCCTACTTTTGTAAGATTTTCAACACTTTAAGTTCAATCAGCAGGAATTTATAAATTATGTTCAAATATGATTTACACCCAACCCAATATTAACAAAATTGATCTTTTTTAAAAGAAAAAATGTGTTATCTGGCCAGTGTACAATCTTCCCTTCAGATTGTTAGCCTCTGGCAGGGTCCTCCCCATAGTGTATCCAACTTGATCATGCACCCCTTCATTGGGTACCCTCCTGCAGACTGACTTGGACTTGAATTATCTAGTCTCTAAGACTTAAAGATGAACTCCAGTGAAAATTATGTAATGAACAAAAGTGCTTTTTTTTTTTTTTTTTTTTACAATAATTATCTATAAATGATTTAGTCAGTGTTTGCCCATTGTAAAATCTTTCCTCTCCCTGATTTACATTGTGAAATGTATCATATGGTGACATTTTTACTGCTGGCAGGTAATGTCACTGGAAGTAGCTGCTGCTTGCTTTTTTGCAGTTGGAAACAGCTGTTATTTCCCACAATGCAACAAGGCTCCCACAGTGTGATGTCAGCACCATTGTCCTGACATCACACTGTGGGAGGGGTTTCACCGCAATATCAGCCATACACAACCCCTGATGATCCGTTTGAAAATAGGAAAAAATTTCTCATAGGAAAGGGGGTATCGGCTACTGATCCGGATGAAGTTCAATCCTTGGTCACGGTTTCTCTTTAAACTCCATTGTATAATCTTGTATTTAGTAATTTTTACCTCAACAGGCATGATTCACAAAGCTTTATCACCTGTTTTCACCTTCTCTATGTTACATTTTAAGCTTCCAAAGAGCAAAAATATAATATGCTTAACCACTTGAGGACCACCATGGTAAACCCCCCTAAAGACCAGGCTGTGTTTCATGTAATTGGCCACTGCAGCTTTAAGGCCAAGCTGCAGGACCGCACAGCACAGCACACGAGTGATTCCCCCCCTTTTCTCACCACCAACAGAGCTCTCTGTTGGTGGGGTGTGATCGCCCCCCTTGTGTTTAATTTTTTTTTTATAAATATTTATGTTCAATTTTTTTTTACTGTTTTTGACTTTTTTTTTAGAAACCCCCTCCCTCCCTCCAGCAGGCCAATCACGCGATCGGCTGTCAAAGGCTTCTGCCTATGAGAGCCGATCACTCTCTTGTCCCCCAGGTGAGTCCCCAGTACAGCGCTGCTGCTAAGCGCAGCGATGTACTATGTAAATAGACGTCGATCACACCGTCTAAGACTGAAGCCAGGGCGGAGCTCCGCTCCCCGAGAAGGAGATGCGTGCGCACCTTGCACGCGATCTCCTTCAGTAGCCGGCTCCAGGACCTGATGCGAATTGGCGTTAGGCGGCCCTGGGGCTGCCGCCCCGGCCACGCCCATTGGCGTGGAGCGGTCGTAGAGTAGTTAAGGTAAGAAAAGTAATATTGAAATGAAGTTAATCAGGAACAACTTACTTTGAGTGATTATTTTGCTTGTAAATGTGCTGAAAGGTTATTTTTATCAATTAGGTTATAAATAAGACATTTATGAGAAGTTTTGTGAATAGAGCCCATTGTCTATTGTTCATCACAGCATAGTATGTTGGCACTTATTGTCACCCACCCCCTAGTGGCCGGACCGCTCAATGCCTTCCAATCTATTTCAACCCACAAACTATTAAACCTCATGGATGCAATCAGTGCGCTTAATCCACTGGAATTAAGCAACAGACAGGCTAAAAGGCAGCTTTCCAGCTACACAAAAACTTTACTTACACAATATTTCAGGTATCTACCTCCATTCTCATGTACTGGCTGAAAGTAATGTCTGACTATTCTAAACATAAAAATTGTTAAAACACTCTACTCTGGCTATAGCAATACAATACTTCCGGGTAGCGAATCTTCAGAAAGGCTAGGTTTCTTTCTGGTTGGCTGAAAAGCAGGGTTGCAGCTGAGACAAAATGATTTAAGGTCTTTTTATTAAAAATGCAATATAAAAAATTAATATATACAGAAAATCATTAAAAGTAACAATTATACTGTAGAAACAATGATAACCCAGATAAAATAAAAAAGGGAAACAATAGGGAAATGAATACTTATAGTTTAAAGAAATATGTCCTTTGTGTAAACTCCAAGCAAAATGGGAAAAGTCCCTTGTTTCAGAATAAAAGTTCAAACAAGATGGCCGCCAGCTTAAGTCTTTATGCTAGCTGCTTGCAATCCTTATAGGATGGTAAAATTGAGGACTCGACTCAGATGTTAGTCCTTGGCTTATGAATGACCCAGCTTTTAGGTGCGGATCTCAGAGTCAGCCCCTGGGCTGGCCTGGGCATTATTATACTTTGGGCGGAAGCTTAAACGGGGTTCCCTTGCACCTTTTAAAAAACAAAAAACTGCCACTTACCTGGGGCTTGTATGGGCCCCCTGCAGCTGGAATGTCCTGCGCCGTCCTCCTCTGATGCTCCGTTCCCCGCCGTTGGCACCGGTGTAATTAATCGTCTAACTAGATGAATAGAACTGTGGGAGCGATCACGCCACGCAGCTGCAGTTCTATGCGGCATAAATTTGATATTAGAATACTCAGCAGATCCTGACCAACAAAATGATATCATTTCCATACCTATCATATGTACGGTATCTTTTAAACAGGCAAACATCATACAATACATGTATTTTATATCTGCTCCCAGCGGAGCCGGGCTGTCTATCACCTGCTGAGTCCAGGGACCTCTACAGCAGTACAAGTCAAATGCTACTTTTCAGATGGTAGTCACACCCAACTGAGAAGTAGGACTTATTTTGTACCCATTAATTAAACACAAAAATTGGCCTCCCCAGAGAACAAATGAATCACATGAGTAAGGTCTTTTTCCTGCTAGACCCCAGGATTTCCTCCACCTGTCCCCAGATATGCAATCAAAATTGGAAACAATCAGAAAACTGATTGATTGCGTTTCTTACTGAATCAATTGCGTTTCCTCACGGTTCATCCGTGACACTTATAAATACAGTAAAACCTTGGATTGAGAGTAACTTGGTTTAAGAACACTTAGCAATTCAATAAAAAATGTTTGTGAAATTTTGACTTAATATACAAGCAAAAAAAGTATACATACGTCGCATCATCACAACTGAGCTGATAGTTCTCCCTTTGGCGCTGCAAGTTTATACTTAATCTGAGTGTAGAGAAAAAAAAGGTCTCAATTTTGGTGACGAGGCATGTAGTATTCAGGAAAGATTTTACCTCAGGCAAACCTAAAGTTAACTCTTCTGTCTATAAGTTAACTCTTCAATCCTTAAAATAACTCCAGAATTCTAAAGTTAAAGACAGACTGTTAATTAAAATGGATCCGAGGTGAACTTTTACACATTGCATAATTGTGTTCCTTTCCTATTTTTTATAGGGCATTCCTCAAGCCAAATACTTTTTTGTTTTTGTTTTAATACTCTAATTCCCTATAAACTAAAAAAAAGCCACACCCACAGGTTTTCAGAGAGCCTTGGCAGTAGCAAGGGCTCATGGGAGCTCAGTCTGGGCAGGAGGAGGGGGAGGTGTTACTAGCCATTGGCAGAGGGGAGGAGGGAGGAGGAGAGGGGATGGCTCAAAATACAGATAAGCCTGCCTCTGTGTAATGTTTACAAACAACATGACTGCTGTCATTGTATCACAGGAATAAATAATCATATTGTAATGATCTGCTCTGCTGTCTGCACTGGCAGACAGCTGTTTGACCATTTTTTAGGTCTGAGTGCTGCAGGTCTCTGGAAAAGAGACTTGTCTTCACTCTGCAAGTTTCAGAGCTGCTGTTCTGGGGAGGAATTTGCATCCACTTTTCATGCAAATTGCTCAGCTGCTTCCTTTGATGGCTTGCAGTATAAATACCATTTCTTCTCAGAATTCCCTGCTGGTCATACTGGTTTGTTCCTGCTACTTACTTGGAGTCTCAGCCTTTGCTAATCGTTTGCTAAGATTATCTTAGAGTAATTCCTTGTGAGTGGACTAGGCATTCCTTCTAGCGTAATCAGGTTGTATTATCTGTTTTGCCTTGTACTGTCTATCTGTTGTGATTGTCTTGTCGCCAGCGGCGGTCGACAGGAAATCGTATTGTCTGTTGGGATCGCATTCGCCCTAGCTGTAGTGGTTCCTTCTGTCTGGGAGTGTAGGCTAGAGCTGCGGTTGCTACTGGCTACTCCTACTGTCTGTCTTGTATGGAGCGAACGCTTGCTGTAGGCTCGGTGAGACAACCGTTTAGCAAGCGTTCACGTTCTCTTTTCATTTTTGTGTTACATTGGTTAGTTAGGGTTGGCGTGCTTTGTCTCTGTTGCGCTTTTTGTGCGGAGACCGCACCATTAGCGTGCTTTGTCGCTGTTGCGCTTTTCGCACCGCGCGTAGCGAGTGCGTTTGTTATTTTCCTTGGCGTTCTGATTATTGTTATTTGCTGTGTCTTTCTTGCTACATTTGTGCTCTGTCTTACTCGGTCTTGTGTCACTATTGGCAATCGCCATTCTTGCGATTGCATTCCCACTGCGTTTCCGCTGTTGTGTGTTCGCCGTTGCCGGATGGCGACTAGATTGGTGGACACACATACATTCTGTCTCTGTGCTCACTTTCTCTCTACAGGTGCATAGCACCAAAGCTGGGTTCTGACGTTTTATACGCTTGTGGAGGACTTCCGCAGTGTCAGCGCACATCTTGTGCACTAACCACGGAGATAATTCCGCAATCGTTACGCATATTCTATTAAAACTGTTTGCAGTTAGAGTTGCTGTGTAAACCATCTAATCTTTAGATAAGATATATAGACAAGTTACTTGTTATAGTTAGTTTTTCATCTCGGATCCACTTTAACTGTGTGTGAAAATAACTACAGAGGAGGTAACTTAAGGAATGAAGAGATAAGATAACTCTCTCACTGTGTCGTGGCAAGTTTTCTCTTGCCTTATTATCTCCAGCATGATCTTAGTGAATTGAGGCCATAGTCACATTTCCATGAAATGCTCAAAAGTAACTGTCATTAAATAAGTTCTTTGTTAAAGAGAGTCTGAAGCCTTAAAAAAAATCCTCTTTTAGTGACATTTATGTTAAGCAGTATGAGCATAGCTAAAACGCTGCATTCTCACGGCAGATTGATGTAATGAAACCCCCCAAATCCCGGGGCAAAATTCCATGACTTTCCAGGTCCTGGATTTTGCTGTTCAGGAGAGGCAGAGCTTTGCGCTGTAGCTCTGCCTCCAGTCCAATCGATCTCCACTGTTCTCCACCTCTCCCTGATCCTCTCAATGAAAGAAGACTGAGAGGGGCGGGGAGAGGCGGAGATCCACGGAGATTGACACGAGTAGAGGCAGAGCTACTGCACAAAGCTCTGCCTCTACCAGGAAGGAGCCCTGAATTTTTTCCCGGGGATTTGGGGGTTTAATTACCTCGTTCTACCGCGGGAATGCCGCGTTTTAGCTCATACTGCTTAACATAAATGTAAAATAAACATGTTTTCAAGGCTTCAAACTCTCTTTAAAGCTACACAAAAAAAAGGTTGGGGTGAGCCAACAGATGGCAATGATTCTGTTATAGTCTTGTTTACATTTTTATCTTATACTATTTTACTATATCTGTTTTTAGATTGTGGGATGAATAAACTGGGTTTCCATTAATTATTATGGGGAAATTAATCAAGCCAATGTTCCACTGTACAATGAATAATAATACTTGTACAGCTCCCCCTATTGCCGAGTGAGAAATCTCTCCCTACAAGGGAAGTATAGGGGGCTTGAAGAGACTGAAAATTCTTCCTACTAAAAAGCAAAGCTAAGTGTGGTTTGCCTTCTTAAAACAGAAGGAATTTGCAATAATTCAGCTTTAAGTGAACATCTGTGGTTACCCACAGTGCACCGCTACTGAATATGCAAATTATCTCTTTATACCCCTGAATATATATCCTCTCTCTGAATTTGCACTCTGAAGTTTATCAATGGTGGTGACATCTTTAGTTCTGCCAGGTGATCTGTGCGGAATATTTGTTACTGAGAGTTCTATGCACAGAGGGAGATATCTGCTTGCTTGGCAGTTGGAAAAGGCTGTTACGTCTACACAATGCAACAAAATTCACAGACAGCAAACTGGTCAATACCATGGTCATGTGGGAAGGGTTACACCACAATATCAGCCATACAGAACTCCGTGATGATCTATTCGAGAAAAAGTAGAGATTTCTCGTGGAAAAGGGGGTATCAGCTACTGATTGGAATGATGTTCAATCCTTGGTTAAAGTTCCTCTTTATCTTTTCAAAATAAAAAGTGCTTGCACCTTCTTCAGTGGATTATTCATATTTCTAGCACATAAAGTAATTAGGAGGAACATGAAATATTTTACATCAGCTCCCAGAAACACCTGAGAAGTCTGATTTTGGACCGTAATTACTGGAAAATGCAGACTGTCAGGACAGTGGAGGTGACAGTTGTGGCATACCCCCGGATTAAAGTCCTGGTGCAATTACAACCCTGCCACCTTCTCCAACTCTACAGGAGCCTATAAAAATACACGAATTCCTTCTGAAGGTTCATTACTCTATGTTTCAGGTACAATGCGAGGGCAAAGTGCTTAAAATAAAGGAATGATCGTCATGCACGGTGTGATTTTCATAATAACTTTGCCAATAATTAGAGGTTGACAGTTCTATGGGTAGGTATTATTTACCTTGTCATCTCAATCAGCCAATGTTGAATAATTATTGTTATTAAAACCCTTCTCCGGGGAAATTAGACGTATTAAAACTGAAAAATGACTTGTCTGCTAAATGGAAGTTGAAAGGTTATTAAAATGTAACTTCAGTAAGAGAAAGAAAGGGATTTGAAGTTTTATTATGGACTGTTTGCAGGGAATCTACCGCATATATTTTTTTCCTTTATGTGGAGAACGAATAAAGAATGAAAAAAACTATTTGCAGTTTTCCCTTAAAATAAATGTTTTGATTCAGTGAAAATAGTAGGGATAATTCAATAAAGCTAATACACCCTTTAGGGCTGTACTGTTCCTGAATAGAGGCGGTAAGGGCGATGACAAAGACAAAGGAGAATGCTGGGATATTGTGGATCGCTGGTCTCAGGTGCAGGGTTTGGCTAAGAAATGGTCGTTTTGTAAGCAGTGCAAGACAATAGCTCACTAGGTTTTCTTTTCCATCATGTATAAATCTGTACAAATGTAAAACACTCCATTTAGCTCATACATAAATAAAATGGAATTTAAATAAATTTAAAGCGGTATTGTCACCATAAAAATCCAATTTCAACAGCAACTGGTCTGAATGTATTAAGTGATAAAGATGCTAATCCTGCATTCAAAACTTGCAAAACTTTTTCTGCTGTTATGGTTTGGAGTTATCACATACTTTAGGAGCACTGGCCCTAGTGCCAAACAGTTGAATGGTGGGGGTTCTTTTTATCTATAATATATTCCTCCTCTTCCATTTATTTCCCTGCCAAGCAAGGCTGAGGTGACTCAGCGATTGGAGGAGAAAAGAAAAAAAGAAGACAGTGCAGTTCCTAGTATACACCTCAGTGGGAGTGTCTGAAGAGGAGGGCAGCTAATGAATACACAATGAGCAAGAGAAGGGAGGGGGGGGGGGGAAACAAGAGTCAGGGAGGATATGATGTCAGCATTAGCTTGGTAAAATGGCCACTGCCTAGAATAGGATTTTCTGCTTTTCCTTTATAAAATTCACAGGAATCATTACGTGGATAGCACAATACATCTGTTATATTAGTAGAAGTAGTGTTTATCTACTTATATATGTGTTTTTTATTTCTAGGTTAGCATGGGTGTCGCTTGTTCTTTAAAGCGGTATGAAACTCAGCATTTCCGTTTTGTTGTTATTTACTGTACAGCCTTAAACCCACTACCACAAATACAATTGTAGCAGAACAGCATTCAAACAGTTAAACACAGCACTTTGTTCTGCAGTGGAAAGTTCCTTCAGCTTGTGATCTGTATCTGATGAGATGATAACATTATACTTTGTTTACATTCCTCAGTTGCAACAATTCGTTACAGCCAGCCACGTGCTGAAACGCAACTGTACTGAGCTGACAAGGAGAGACATATGAGAAAATCACTAGATAGCTGCTGTATTTCTATACTAAAATCTATGGATAAAATGCAATAGCAGCTTCCAGAGCAGATAAACTGTACTTTGGGAACTTGTTATTTGTATACAGACAATATTATTTGTGCACCAAAGCAAATATGGTAAGTGAATGAGTTCTAAAAAGTAGGAAACATTTTTATTGAATGTTATGTCTGAGTTTTATACCACTTTAAGGAAAACTGATCAGTACTATGCAAGGAAGATCAAATTTCATCAAAGAGAGATCTGTTTCTTAATTGATCTGCCCATACATCGCTAAATGTATGGGCAACTAAAGGTGCCAATACACTCGTCAGATTGGCAGCAGATAGATAAGAAATGCATCTGATGATCTATCTGATGCGTTTTTAGAACATTTTTTACCAGGATAGAATTCCAATAGATTTCAGTTTGAAAATCTATGAAAATTCGATCTGATGGCATTTTTTTGCCATCAGATTTCCATTAAGGCCAATGCAAACTGATAAGCAATCTCATCAGATCGACCTAAATTTTCCACCCAGCCAGTTCGATGGAAATCCATCGAAATCGATCGAAATCGGCCATCGATCGGTCGATTGGCCAACCGATTTGCAAACGATCGATCGGTCGGCCAGAAAATCGGCTGAGTGTATGGGCCCCTTAAAGGTGCTACCTTATCTACATCCTGTTAAATACGACAATCTGTTTGACAAGCTCATTTGTATAGATAACAACTATTTTTTAACCCTTGCTGTACTGAGAAACAGAAAGGGACTTGTGTCGAAGCAGGTCATTTCGGTGCTCAGTGCTGAGCCCCGAAGCTGGGCAACATCATAGCACTAGTGCTATGCTGCCCGGCCCCCGCGCAAGGGTAATTCGGGGATCCGGCGATGGGGGTGAGTTAAGATTTACTTACCTAGGACTTCTTCCAGCTCCCTGCTGTATATCAGGTGACTAACCGTAGCTCCATTCCTCTCCAGGGTGCCACTGACCGCTACAAAAGATCCCGACCACAATTCTCATCAGGACTACTGCACATGAATGGTCCTGTCCTTGCACCCCCTCGAGCCCGCACCTGGGGATTGGAACTACAATGAGGGACTTGATAGGCTGCGGGGAGCTGGAAGAGACCCCAGGTGCCCTCTGCCCTTCCTTATGATGGAGACCCCCAAGCACACTGTTCCCTTCCTTACCCTACCTGCTGGAAGCCACTACATCATGCATAAGGCGTCACCCCCACCTCTTATCTTCATAGACAGTATGCAGTTAATGGTAAGTTAATTGGTTCAACCCCTCAGCACTGACTATGGATGGAATAAGTTTGTCACCTACAACTTGAAACATATTTATGGATTCCATACACTAATTGAATAAGTTGCATTGGGAAGTGGGGACATAATGGTGGCCAATGATAAGCCAATCTATTTCATCCAATTTTACCAAATCTATGTAGTATAAGGGGAAAGTGAGTGGATATATTGAATGGTTAATTTAGAAATTTCCCTCATATTGCATAGAAATGGTAAGATTGGATGAAAAAGATCGGATCATTAGCGGCCACCATTCGACTATTTACTTTGATTGTAAGTAATCTGATTTATTCAAAGCAACCCTAAAGTGAATGTAAAAAAGTTTGATACTTAACTCAGAAGTAGGAAGCTTTGGGTAGTCCAGAGGCCTTCTGGGTCTTTCTGTATGCCTCTGAGCTGGGTCCCTCTTTATCTTCTGGCCATAAGTATAGCCGTGGACAGCAACAGCTGCATCGGTAATGCATGGGTATGGTCTGAATATGCCCAGTAGAGGGAAGAACTCCTACATGTAATAGAGTGAAGCTCTCCTGCTTGCCCAGTGTGGCTGTGCTTGTCCATGGCCGTGCTCACGACAAAAAGAAATCTATTTCACCCACTGGGTCAAATAGGTATAGAGAGACTCAGCGCTGCCGCTGGATCAGTGCCATGTAGAAGGACCCAAGAAGCCTCTGGTCTATCCAGAGACTTGCCGCTGCTATGGTAAGCCTCTAAAAACTATTTTTTTACATTCTCTTCAGGATTGCTTAACCACTTAGCCGTCCAGGTACAGTATATCTACGCTCCTTTGGACTTCAGTTCCCCTCCCGGAGCGTAGATATACGCACCCCCGCCGCTGTCCGCGCTCCCACTCGCATGTGTGCACGCTCCCGCGCTCGTGCACGCCGCCGGCTGCTTACCCGGAGATCAATGAACGGGAAAAACCTTTCCCCCCAGCAATGATCGGCTGCTTCTATGAGAAGCAGCGCGATCATTGTGAAAAAATGTTTTTTCCCAGCCTCCCTGAACATCCTGTAAGCGTACTTCCAACGCTTACAGGACGCAGTCACAAAAATGTACCATGGCTAATCTTGTGGCCAAAAAGTAAAACTACACCCAAAAACATTTTTCACATACAAATACATTATTTTACAATATAAATTAACTCATTAACTCCCACACTCCCCAATTGTTACCAATTTTTTTTGTAATTAAAAAAAATAAATAAAAATTACAATTAAAGGGGGCGTGGCCGGAGCTCAGCGTGGATGGCAGCAGAGTGAAGAGCTCCTGATCCCAGCCAGCTAAAGCGACCTCACACAGCATGCCAGACGGGGAAATTCAATTCCAAACCCCAGCGGAGGAGGAGATGGAAGCCTCCAGCACCTCACAGCAGGATATTCAGCGTCCACAACGCATCCCCGACATGTTTAAGCGGAGAAGACCTGGGCCGCATGGAGAGCAAGATGGCGCCGGCTCCTCCGGGACGCGTAAGTCCGCATTGCCAGTACGCATGACGAACGCATCCCATAGCAATAAACAGGCGGCAAGCATACAAAATTCCGCATCCAGCCGCGGAGGAGCCTCACAAACACCCACTAAGCAGGCATCCAATGTGGCCCTTCCCCGCAGTCCTTCAGCCTCAGAGTCCTCTGAACAGGTGGTACCCTCCCCTACCTTTCTTAGCCCAGCCAAATCTAAACCCAGGCTGTCAGGCCCGGCAGACTCACAGGCAGAAGCTCTCTCCCTGCTCACAGCAGTCACAGGCCACAGCAGTGCATTTGCAGAGATCCCTGACTCCAATCAGCCAGTAGACCGTGCTTTTCTTAAGGAAATGATGATTGCTCTGGAAACCTCCATGTCAAACAAGATACTGACTATGGCAAATTCTATGCAACAGTTTCATGATGATCTGGGAGCTCGTGTGTCACTTACTGAAGACAGTGTCTCCATGTTAATTGAGGAACATAATAAGACTGTCACTGAGCTTGAACGCCATGACTCAGTTAATGAGGCTACGCAGCTGAAGATTGCTGACCTAGAGGACCGTAATCGCCGCTGTAATCTTAAATTCAGGGGTATCGATGAATCGATAAACAGCGCACAATTGAAAGGCTATTTGATAGAAATGGTTAGGTCAGCAGTGCCTCAGTTTTCCAGCATTGAGTACACCATAGAACGAGCTCACAGACTGCCTAAGCCCGCCTTTCTACCTGAGAGGATTCCTAGAGATACCATAGCATGCTTTCAGTTTTACCACGTTAAAGATGCCTTTTCTTCTTACATGCGCCAGAATAAACAACTCCCAGATCCATACAGCAACATCAAAGTCTTCACCGACTTGTCGCAGTTTACATTGCAAAGACGCAGGTCCCTGGCTCCTCTAACAGCCTTTCTCAGAGAGCAACAGTTACAGTATAAGTGGGGATTCCCCACTAAACTTCTACTTTCCCGTGACGGTAAAATCCACGTGATATCTACACTGGAGCAAGGAGTTTCTCTCTTGAACTCACTAGGCCTACACAAGTCACTCTCGCCCAATTGGAGAAATATCGTAAACAACCATTGAATAACGCTCCCCGCTCATGGCGCTCTAATACCTAAAATGGCAGGGAAACGGTCCTTCACCGCTGCCCCACTTTAACTGTTTTCTACCCATTTTGGGTCTAGTGATACGGGTATTACCCTCCCCCCCCCCCTCTCAGTGTGGTTCGGGTTAAGCCACTGAGAGTTTCTGGGCCTACTAGTCGTGGGACAGTTAGGAGTAATTGCCCAGAGATAATGTTGATTTTATGTCTGTTTTATATGTTTGGTTTAAGTAGCTATGTTCCTGCAATCTTAGGATATTTGAGTCTCTTTTTTCATTCCACAGGAGTCCTGTCTATTCTAAAAGATAATAAGCCACTAAGTGTAAATGCTGTATTCTTCATCATTACAGTTCTCTCATGCCTAGAATGTTCAATATGATAACACATAATGTCCAGGGGTTAAATGAGCCAGTCAAACGTAGAAAAGCATTCCAACATTATCAGAGCCTGAAGGCCTCAGTCTTGTTTTTACAAGAGACGCATTTTATTGACTCTAAACCACCCACTTTTTTACACCGGGCATATAATAGGGCCTATTATGCCTCATTTACCAAAAAAGCTAGAGGAGTTTCAATAGTGTTCCATAATTCAGTCTCATTCACACACATTGATTCTTTCATGGACCCGGAAGGCAGAATTTTAATTCTCAAGGGTATTCTTGAGGGTAAAGCTGTCACACTGATCAATTGTTATGCTCCCAATGCCTCTAAAACTGCCTTCTTACAACTTTTATCATCCCAACTGGATAGACTGTCCTCAACACACTTGATAGTTGCAGGAGACTTCAACGCGGTAGCTAATCCACTTCTGGATAGATCGGTTCAATCCCCTTTCGCACAAACTTTCCCGAGAAGACTCACTAGCTTCCTTTCTAGAACTAAAGTTATAGATATATGGAGAGCCCATAACATCGGCTGTAGGCAATATACCTTTTTTTCTCACCCTCGTCAGTCGTATGCCCGCTTAGACTATATTTACATGTCCCCAATAATTGCCTCTAACTCTACCTCCTCTGATATTATTACTTGTGGCTGGTCTGACCATCATATGGTTCAGTCCACCTTGACTGGTTTCGGTATACCCTTCAATCCCGGCAACTGGAGACTCAACGACTCTCTTTTGGCTGAGGATTCAGATAGACTCGCTGTGATGGGAGAGTTGGAGGAATATTTTTTATTTAACAATGCAGCTAAAGCTAACAAAATTTTGGGATGCATTAAAAGGGAAATAAAAACTCGAGATGCTAGCATAATATTGCCCCTGTTTAACTCTCTAGTAAGGCCACATCTGGAATATGGAATTCAGTTCTGGGCACCACATTACAAAAAAGATATTGCAGTTTTAGAGCAGGTGCAGAGACGAGCAACAAAATTGATGCGTGGGATGGAAGGTCTCACTTATCGAGAAAGGTTAGATAAACTGGGTTTATTTAGTCTAGAGAAAAGACGCCTTAGAGGGGATCTAATTAACATGTATAAATACATCAGAGGGCAATATAATACCTTGGCGGATGAGCTTTTTGTCCCTAGGCCTTCTCAAAGGACTAGAGGACATGATCTGCGCATGGAGGAAAAACGTTTTAGCCATTTATTTAGGAAAGGGTTCTTTACAGTAAGAGTGATTAAGATGTGGAATGCATTGCCACAGGAAGTCGTTATGGCAAACTCTATACCTGCATTTAAAGGGGGCTTAGATGCTTTCCTTGCGTTGAAAGACATCCATGGCTACAATTACTAGGTAATGCCTAATGATGTTGATCCAGGGATTTTATCTGATTGCCATCTGGAGTCGGGAAGGAATTTTTCCCTTTAGGGGCTAATTGGACCATGCCTTGTAAGGGTTTTTTCGCCTTCCTCTGGATCAACAGGGATATGTGAGGGAGCAGGCTGGTGTTGTACTTTATACTGGTTGAACTCGATGGACGTATGTCTTTTTTCAACCAAAATAACTATGTAACTATGTAACTATGTAACTATGAGGAAAACACCTCCCCTATTCTAAGATGGGCAGCACATAAACCAGTTCTGAGAGGTATCTTTATGGCAAAAGCAGCACGAGCAAAGAAACTAAAATCACAAAGAATTCAGGCATTAACAGCCGAGCTAGACTTACTATATAAACGGCATTATGGCACAACAACTAGAGAAATGTTACATGAAATTAATCTGAAAAGAACCGAATTGAACTCTATACTAGATAACTCTCATGCTAAAGCGTTGAAGTTCTCCAAAGCAAAGTTCCTCTTACGAGGCAACAACCCTTCTACTCAGTTTGCACGTAAATTAAACCAATACTATAAACCCCCACATGTCTATAAATTAAAAAGCCCTGGAGGCAGAGAGGAGGTACTACCTCCTAAAGTCTTAAAAATATTCGAGGACTATTATAAAAATTTGCTAGGAACCGAAATTTCATCTAACAATACGGAACTTAAAGCATGGTTGGATACTTTGCAGTTGCCCTCTCTCACACCAGACCAGCTGCAAACTCTTAATGCCCCGATCACCCCCATAGAAGTATTAGCTTCAATTAAGTTGCTTAAATCCTCTACAGCCCCGGGCCCGGACGGGTTTTCACCCTTATATTATAAAAAATTTGCTGATACACTATTGCACCCTCTGACCTCAATGTTTAATGCTGTTCTCCAAGGTGAAAAACTCCCCCCAGATATGCTATTGGCCAATATGACCCTGCTCCCTAAACCGGATGCTGATCACTCTACCCCGGCAGGATTCAGACCTATATCTATCCTTAACAATGATATCAAACTTTTTGCTAAATTCTAGCTTCTAGATTAGGCTCTATGGTGCAGGATCTTGTCGCTCCCACCCAAACTGGATTCATCCCAGGTAGACAAGGCTCTGATAATGTTAGGTTAGCTGTTAACATATTACAGGATGCTGAACTTAAAAACTCTAAATTTATGATGTTGGGTTTAGACATTAGTAAGGCATTCGATTCAGTGGGCTGGCATTATCTGACCGCTGCTTTGGAAGGCTTTGGCCTATCAGGCCCTATAATTACAGCGGTTTCAGCATTGTATGACTCCCCATCTACAGTGATCCGCATCCCTGGTGCATCATCCGCTCCTGTTCAGCTCAAACTTGGAACCCGTCAGGGTTGCCCTCTCTCCCCATTGCTATTCGCTCTTGCTTTAGAGCCTCTGGCGGTGGCGATTAGACGACATCCCGACATCCATGGTTATGGAATTGACAATATCAAATTAACTCTGTATGCTGACGATGCTCTCCTGTTCTTGACTAGACTCATAACAACCATGCCTAACTTATTCCAAATATTAGATAAGTTCGCCCAATTTTCTGGCCTTAAGGTAAATCCCGCTAAATCCACAGCCCTCCCGATTAATCTTTATCCACATACAATTAAATGGTTAGACTCTACTTACGGGTTCAAATGGAGTAAAACGAAATTTAAATACTTAGGAGTCTTTCTTACACCCAACTATGGGGATCTATACGGAACTAACTTCTCACATACGGTCAATAATATTACTCAACTTCTGAAAACATGGTCCTCATTTAAGGTTTCATGGCTAGGCAGATGTGTAGCATGTAAAATGATTATTCTCCCCAAATTGTTATATTTGTTTCGCATGCTCCCAATAACTATAACTAAAAAATCGTTATCTAGCTTACAGTCACAAATTAATAAATTTATTTGGGACGGCAAACCAGCTAGAATTCGAGCACAAATCCTGTACAGACCCCCTTTACAGGGTGGTATCGGTCTACCCAGCCTATGGCATTATTACTTAGCCTCTAAGCTCAGTCAAATCTTAGATTGGGGAATAAATTCTAACCCTCCCACCTGGTATCAATTCGAATCTACTACAATCTTCCCATTTTACCTATCTACACTGGTCATGGTTGTAACTAAAAGAGACATATCAACTCTTGCTAGCAAGAACAGGATTGTTTCGTCACTGACAAAGCTATGGCTCTCGATTGCCTCATCATATAAGCTTATGACCTTTCCCTCCTCCAGGATCTCCATTTTTGGTAATCCCCGCTTTATTCCGGCTTTTAGAAACCCACAGTTGTTTTCCTGGTGGAGAGATAAAGGCCGTTCAACTGCCAATAAATTTTGGATTAGAGATGTTCCAATTACATTTAATATGCTCAGATTTAGTCAAGATGCCCCCCCAGAGGAGGTATTTCGCTTTTGTCAGATAAAACATTACTTCTCCTCCATCTTTTCTTCACCCCCAGAGTTTGAACCCACAAAGTTTGAATCACTATATTTTGGATTTTCACGACAAAAAGGATTAATCTCATCCCTATATGCCCAGTTGATAGGTTGTGATAGTGAGAATAAACTAATATATATGAGAGCTTGGGAGCGCGACTTAGGAACTCAATTTGAGCCATCAGATTGGTCTTATATCCGAACCGCTGTCTCTGGTGTAGTCAAATCTAATATGGTCAAGGACACGGCACTCAAGATCTTGTTTCGCTGGTATTACACCCCGGCTAAAATTCACAAAATTTATCCTACGGTTCCATCGACTTGTTTTAGAGGATGTGGAATGGAAGGAACGATACTGCATGTCTTTTGGGACTGCCCCAGAGCTCAGCGGTTCTGGGACTCATGGAAAACCATGATCCGAGAGGTGTTTGGCTTTCCGGTTTCATTATCTGCCTCCCAGGCCCTGCTATATTCTTTTAATGACGATGTGCCAGGTAGATGTAGGCCTTTATATAGATACATGCTACTAGCCGCTCAATGGTCAATAGCCTTCAAATGGAAAACCACAGATCTAGAGTTATCACTAGTTACCCAACGTCTAGACCTAATGATGATAATGGATCGGATTTATTTTTATAGCATTGAGAATATGACAAGATTTGATCTCATTTGGGAACCCTGGAAAACATATAGGAGTGCTTAACTTCCCTTGGACATATGTGTTCATTCATTATAGTATGATGTACAGGATGGAAATTATTCAGGACTCTTGATACCAGATACCTTAAGCAGGAATGTATCTGGATAGCTCGTTCCTTCTTTTTTTTTTTTTTTTTTTTTTCTCTGTCTCTTGCTTTTATGTATGTTGTTTTGTTTTTTTTTTGTTTTTTTTTTTCTTCCTTTTAGTTTGACGTATGTGCTAGAGGGAGCAATATATTTTTACAATAAGATCAGATAGGATGGACTGACCCCTGGGATCTCAGAAGGAGGTTTCAGGTACCCCATTTCCCAGGCCGGACGGCCCAACTATCTATGCTATGTTCTTCAGATGCTCCCCCATAATTTTTTTTTCTTTTTTTTTTTTTCTTTCCTCTTGACTTCTAGTTGGTATGTTAATACCCTATGTTTTATTTGTTCTGCTTTTAAAAGCTTTGTATATTTGTTGATCTGATCAATAAAGCTTGTTAATACAAAAATAAAAAATTACAATTAAAAAAAACATAAATAGTTACCTTAGGGACTGAAATCTTTAAATATTTAAATCAAGAGGGTCTAACACTGTTACTTTATAAATTATGGGCTTGTAATTAGGGATGGACGCAAAACTGAAAAAAATGCACCTTTATTTGCAAATAAAATATTGGCGCCAAACATTGTGATAGGGACATAATTTAAATGGTGTAATAACCGGGACAAATAAGCAAATAAGTTACATGGATTTTAATTACAGTAGAATGCATTATTTAAAAACTATAATGGCCGAAAACTGAAAAATAATTGTTTTTTTTCCAAATGTTTTCCTATTTTCCCATTAAAACACATTTAGAATAAAATAATTCTTGGCATAATGTCCCACCTAAAGAAAGCCTAATTGGTGGCGAAAAAATCAAGATATAGTTCATTTCATTGTGATAAGTAATGATAAAGTTATAGGCGAATGAATGTAAGGAGCGCTGAAAGGTGAAAATTGCTCGGATACTGAAGGGGTAAAACCCCTCAGTTGTAAAGCGGTTAATCACTGGTTAGTGAAATATTGCACCTAGGAGACCCTTATAGATGCGTAATTTTATGGCCGCTGCCATAGGCGTCCATTGAAATCGTGGCATTGAGCAATAATTTGGATGCTCGCTACACCCATTAAAAATTGTTATTTATTGGGCACCACAGGCACCCAAACTGTGCCTCAATGCCACTGTTTCAACAGGCGCCTATGGCGGCACCCAAACGTCCATCGATAGCAGGCGACTACGTTTCGTAATTCCCTTATTGTTTGTTTCCTTGTAAAAAAAAAAGAAGTACCGTACTAACAATTCTAAAGAAAAGAATATAATGCACAATACTGAACCTTTTTCCTGCTATGATGGCACAAACACAGCTATAAACGTTATTATTAAATGCATTTAAAAAACGCTGCCTGCCCATCATAATGATTCTCTCCTTTCATAGGAAACCTGTAGTAAATGAAAGATGAAGGCTGCGATCGAATCTCCTAGCTGTCAGGCTGATGTTTCAACTTCAGAAGTGTCGGCAACAAGAATGCAGCTGTGAACCGAGCAGCATTTTTAGCCCCCAGGGCATCTCAATAGCATATTAAAATGTGCACTAACAATGTGGCTCATTGTTAGCTACACTGGCTAAAAACATTCCATTCAACCTCTTCTTTTACATTTAAAAGGGACCTGAGCTCAGAACTTCCTTTCTGCTCTAGATAGGCTATAGCATAATAACCTCTAATGAAAAACATTTCTTTGTTACAGCTGATACAAATCCTGCAATAAATCTGCAGTGTATCTACTTAGCCTCTCTGCCAGAGAGCTGACACAGCTGAGGAAACAATTTATAACTTGTGATTAGACAAAGATAACGGGGAATTAGGCTAAATTCTCTAACTACACACAGGGTGCATTTCTCTATGTTTTCCTTCTGTCCTGTGCAAGAGTTCAGGTGCACTTTAAATGTTTGTTAGAAGCTTTCATTGCCCTACTTCTGCAGCCTGCCATCCACAGAAAGAGCAGGCAGGCAAGGACTGCTGTAATTAGCAGTAGCAATGAGCAAACAAAAGCTTTCATCAGCGGGGGAGGGATAGTATGCTGTACTTCAAACAGTTCGGAGAAGTCACTCTTGATTACATTCACACCTTCTCCTGGATAAATAAGAGGGAAGAGAAGGGGGAAAATGGCAGCTCCTACAGCTATTAGAAACCAGGACAAACTGCTGCAGAAAAAAAAGCTGCTTGAATCTCTTTAAAAGGTTCCTGAGATGGCAAGATGGCATAATAATATGGTGTATTTATACTTACCTGGGGCTTCCTTCAGCCCCATATGGTGCGGGGGAGCACTGCCCAGGCGCAGAATGCTCCCGGCACCATATGATGCCATCTCAGGTTCTCTTTCAAGTCAGTCTGCATACGAGTTCTGGGTCAGTTAGGCTACATTCACAACTGCTGATTTGTAAAATGACGTGCCGCACAGAAATTTCCCACCTGTAGTGATGTTCACAGTGCGACGGGTGTGTTGCAGTATAATGGCATGCAACAATCACAATCGATAAGGCAATTCTAGGCAATTGCCTAGGGCAGTAGAGAGTCTAGGGACCTGGTGGTTGCTAGCCCCCACCAAATGTTACGCTAGATGACCATCAACCATGGGCAAACATTTATATATCTGCAGGGCATTACCACAAAACGCGCTAGTTAACAGTGACAGTGAAGCATACTTTCCATTGACGGTATGCAACACCGTGTGTTGTGCAAAGCACAGGTAACATGCGGCACCCCTGCCCCATTGTGTTATTGTTTTTAAAGGGAACACAATGTAATGGTCACTGTGAATGTAGCTTTAGGGCCTATTTCCACTAGAAGCGGTGTGATGCGGCTACATGGCCGCATCGCACTGCAGGTGTGCTGAAACACATGCATGACAATGGAATAGTTTCCACTGCATGCATGTTGTGCAAAGCGGTGTGGAGCGATCTGCCCGCAGCCGCGTCCCATCTCCTCAATTGACTTCCGCATCAGGAGATGGGAAAGTGACATGGGTGCCAGCAGAAGTGATGCGATGAGGCTAGGTAGCCACATTTGCATCACTATCCCTGTGGAAACGGGCCCTAACTCAAATAGAGTCAGAGGATCAGCAGGACGGCTGGGCACACAGAGTTATTTAACCTCCTTAGCGGTAACCCCGTGCTGGGCACGGGGTAAGCCGCGCAAGAGGATTTCTCAGGCCCCGCTGGGCCGATCTGCATAATTTTTTTTTTATATACGCAGCTAGCACTTTGCTATCTGCGTGTTACTCACGATCGCCGCCGCCCTGCGCCGATTCGCCGCTACCTGCCGCATCAGAGGGTGCCCCCCGAGACCCGTGCGCTGCCTGGCCAATCAGTGCCAGGCAGCGCTGAGGGGTGGATCGGGACTCCCTCTGACGTCACGACGTAGATGACGTCGGTGACGTCATCGTGCGCATCGCCATGGCGACGGGGGAAGCCCTCATGGAAATCCCGTTCAGAACGGGATTTCCGGATGGGCATACGCGCCGGAGGCGATCGCCGCATACGGGGGATGCCGCAGGGAGGGGGGAAGCATGTAGCTAGCGCTAGGCTAGCTACATGCTAAAAAAAAAAAAAAAAAAAGGCTAAAAAAAGCTATAGGTTACTTTAAATAAAGTAAACTGGGTCAAAAGGGTTACTGAGGTGTGACCTGATCACTACTAAAGCCTAGAGATCAGCATGACAGCCAGGCAAATAACATGTTTTCACAGTGGGCTAGCAATGGCTGCTTTCCAAATCCCTCAGTGTGGGTTAATATCACAGAATTAAGGCCTCTTTCACAGTGGGACGTTAAAGTCGCACGTTATAAAAAATGATAACGTGGACTAACGCACAGCAATACAAAGTCTGTGCGACATTCACAGTGCACACGTTGCGTTGTGTGTAACATGTAGCAATATTTAGAGAGTGCTGCATGCTGTGCATCTAGCAATAAATTTGTTGCGTTATGTGTGTTGCACATGCTCAGTAATGTTTTTTTGTTTTTTTTTAAATGTAACGCATGCGCCATTTTCGTTCCATCAGTATGCAACGAAAACGGTGCACCAAGAGACACATAACGCAGTGCAAAATAACGTCCAATTTCATAACCTACATGCGCTGAGTTAGGGGCACGTTGTGCGACTTTAACGTCGCATCAAACGCAACGTCCCACTGTGAAAGAGGCCTAATACCAGGAGATTGAAGATAAAAGAATAGGCACATTACTGCTTGAATTTTCTTTTGCTAAGGCCTTGTTCATGCTATAAATTGCATTCATGTACACATTTTTGCACACGTGTTTTCCACTGCATACATGGAGCCAGGGCAGTTTTTAGGCATAGGCATTCCAAGTCATTGCCTGGAGTGGCATTGGTCCTGGAGGGCGCCATGCCTCTGGATTAAGCCCTACCTCTAAATGAAAACCCTGCCCTTGGCCTAAGCCCAACCCCAAAGTTGTTCTATCACCTGCTTCTGCTACATCTGGATAATGTAAGTTGCAAGCAGCCGCCACTGTGTCCTTCCATGCCCCCTTACTCACCCCCACCTCCTTTTGTCCCCTTGTGCTACCTCTGCTACCCTGTGCATCCCTCCGTGCCTAAGCTCCTTTTGTTCCCCTTTGTTCCTCCCTCTGTCCCCCTGTGCCTCCTTATGTCCGCTTGTGCTACGATCTGTCCCCATCCCCTTCCTGCACTCCCCCAGCCCAGTGTAAATGCGGAGTATAGTGCAGCAGAAGCTGTGCTCTCACCTCCCTGCCAGATTCCAGTGCTATGCCTGTGCGACCATCCTGTCAGTCTCCTGCTCCCTCTAGTGCTGGTACCTCGCTCTCTTCATGTTGCGTGTAATCATGCTACATGCAGTAGGAGGTGCTGGGCACTTGGCCGAGCGGACAGGCGGAAGCACAGCACCTAACTCCAGTGTTTTTTTTCCACAAATCGAAAAATGAATTAGAAGTGATCGGCCAGCGCCCATGCAGTCCCTAACATTTCCACATGGTGGAACAAAGCAAAAAAAAAAATATGGGCATAGTCTGAACAAGGGCATAACCACTATTCCAGCGCTGCATAATATGTTGGCGCTTTATAAATACAATAAATATTCTGTCATTAGACAAGGGGAACTGAAATTTTGGCCCCACTGACCACCTTCACAGCGCCTGTTTGGGGAAGCAGCAGGTACTGATAGAGATGGCTGAACATACTGAGCACTCCCTTCCATTGGCCAGTACCACTTAACCACTTCTAACTATTTTTTTAACTTCTGCTTTAGCTATATATATATATATATATATATATATATATATATATATATATATATATATATATATGATGTTTCAGCCTGCTAGCATACATATCATTTGGGTGATTGATCATTTGAGTGCCAGAAAGTGTAGAATTATGAAGATGAACACAAAAAAAATGTACCTGATAAGCTGTAAAGAAACATGGGCTCACTTGAAATTGAATATTAACATAGACAAAAAAAAACTCTCAGCAAGCCAAACATAATGATTAATGAATTACATAAAAATCCCAGAGCTAGGTCTCCACAGAGACACAACAAACTCGCAGACAGGAGAATTGAGAAGTCATGACTATTCATGGCTCAAACTTTGGAATGTAGTCTTTTTTTTTTACTGACAATTTCTCAGGAATGTACTTGTGTTTGTGTACTTTGCATCTGCTTGTTTTATGTATAACAGCTTATAATTATAATATTTTATGTGTGCAATGTAAGTTTGTAGTTGTTTTTTTGTGCACCACTGATGAAGCCCCAATGAAGGGTGAAACGTTTTGGGATTTATGTTTTCAGTACTTTTCCCGCACGATTTGCAATGCAGTAAGAGCTATGTAGCTGGCAGATGAGTAGCTAGTATAGTAGCCTCTTGAGAGACACCTCTTCTTTGTTACTTGTTTATTTCCTATCCCTACCTCATTACTGGACATAACCCATAAGTGAGGACTGTATTCTTTTATGTATCCATTTGTTATACATAACAGGAAAGCCTCAACATATTTCTAACAAAGTCTGAGCCATATACATGAGATGACTTCCCTGTTCTGCTGCTAGCAAGTTAGTTCTGTCCCTGTGGGCACATATTTGTGAGATGAAATGGCGCACACAGTCAACAAGCGGCCAAACATGAAAAAAGCAGTAAGTGTACTATTGTCTCCCCCGACACCCACCAGGCTCCTCATAATCCCAGGTGGGGGATTCTGTGTGCTGTATGGTTATTGTAAATAAACCTTGGGCATGGTAAGAGTAGTGCAAATTTCCTCTTAATACATATCAAACTAAGAGTAAAGTTTTACTAGCTGATTTTTTACAATATTTATCATGTTTGAATCCTGGTTTTGGTGCCCTGCAAGGTTGATCTGGCACACATGCTAGGGCCAAAAAGCAGTACAAGGTTTGAGGCCAGTAAAGCTTTCACTACTGTAACACAGATTTTGTCAGCAGTTTTGGCATTTGTCTTTTGCCTGACTATAACCTATAGTTACAGTAATAAAGCTATCTTTCCACCTACCTTAACCTTCCAGGTGATCTACCACTACTAAACAATACTCCACTTTTGTGATCTTCATCCGTAGCCTCAGTTCCAGTTCCAGCAACCAATCCACCATTAATTTTTGGATGCCAGTCCAAACAGTTTTAGGTGTTTTTTTAGCTTCAGCAGCTGGTGAATAAAATAACACCACATACTACTACTGAGCACCTGCAACCAGTTCCGCCGTCAGGGCAATACAGGTAGTACTGCCATATGGGGCATGTAAATGGCTGGGGCCCGAACAATGGCAGTGCCACATGGTCTCCAGCTCTTAATCACTACTTCATGCTCCAGTATTTGACAGCTGCACTGTGCACATACCCACCCAGTGCTCAGCAATGAGGCCCACCCCCACCATGTGACTATTAAGCTCCACCCCAAATGCTGCCCTAACCTATCCCATCCCCCGCAAGTTTAAACCCTGCCCCTGTCTGCACATGACCAAGGACCAAAAGAAACGGAGGATGCCTGCTTGCCTGCACAATGGTCTAGCAGACTGGCCCACTGACAACCAGGGTAAGAGCTGTAGCCACTTACTATCTGCTGTCTTCGATCCCGGTTGCCCTTTCCTACTGTCTATGCTCCCGTTCACCCCAGCTGTCTTCGCTATCAGCCACCCCTTGCCACTGTCTTCGCTCCCGTCATCCCCTTCCCTCTTTCTTCGCACCCTTTCCTGCTTTCTTGGTTCCCGATCGCCCCTTCCCGCTGTCTTTGCTCCTGGTTGCCCATTCCCATTGTCCTTGCTCCCAGTCACTGCTTCCGGTTGACTTTTGCTCCTGGTCCCCCCTCCACTGTCATCACTCCCTGTCGCCCCTTCTCGCAGTCTTCACTCCAAGTCACCCCTTCCCGCTTTCTACGTTCCCTGTCACCCCTTCCTGCTGCCTTTGTTCTCTTTCCGCTTTCTTTGCTTCCGATCGCCCCTTTCAGGTGACTTCGCTCCCGGTTACTGCTTCCCGCTGTCTTCACTTCCTGTTGCCCCCTCCTGATGTCTTTACTCCTGGCTGTCCCTTCCTGCTGTCTTCACTCCTGGTCACCCCTTTCCGGCTGTCTTCACTCCAGGTCACCCCTTCCAGGTGTGTTTGCTCCAGTTGCCCCCTCCCGCTGTCTTTGCTCCTGGATGCCCCTTCTTGCTGTCTTTTCTCCCGATTGCCCCTTGCCGCTGTCTTTTCTCCTGTCTGCACCTTTCCGCTGTCTTCGCTCCTGTCTGCACCTTCCTGCTGTCTTCGCTCCTGATCGCCTCTTCCCACTGTCTTTGCTCTTGGTTGCCTCTTCCCACTGTCTTCCCTCTTGGTTGCCCCTCCCCACTGTGTTCGCTCATGGTCACTGATTCCCACTGTCTTTGCTCCTGGTCATCCCATCCTTATTCAACCAGTGGCACCTGCCACCCTTCCCATGACATCATAGGGCATGCTACAGTAAATCCCCATCACCAATAAGAGATCAGCATGGCCAGTCAGAGGAGAAGTTTTGACATGCAACCAATTAGGTGGGGGTGCTGGCACCAGACCGGCCAAACACTGCCTCCAACTTCTCCTTTTGCTAACTTATGCTGAAGGTCTGGTGGGCAGGACCACAGAACGGTCGTTGGGTCAATCACCAATCACTGCATTCAGTCATTAGCTGGGACCTATCAAATGTCTGATGCCAGCACACCTGCCTGATTGGTAGTGCGCAAAAGCCCTCTGACTAGCCATGGTGATAACTCGTCTGTGATAGGGTATATATGGTGGGTGTATATGATATGAGGTATATATTAAAGGGAAGGGTGGAACATCCAGTTTGCTTCAGAAAGCAGAAAGTCTAAAACCGACCCTTTAGAGGATGCCTTTTTGTGCCTGTCAGGAACTGGCCCCGCGGCACACCTGCAGATGCGGTTCCCGACTGTGGGTTTGACCGGATCGAGAGGGGGAGCAGCCTTATTCAAGCTACCACAAGGCTGTCACCCCTCAACACACTTCTCACTGCCACCACTAGCAGCTGCTAGACACTTCAACAATTCCCACTCTGCTGTCGAGTGGCTTGCAGGCAGTCCGGCGCTTTCATATTTGGGTCAGCTTTTGCACTTTTGGCCAAATACGGGAACGCCACACACACAATACAATCACACAGTAGCAAGGCACAACCAGGCACTGAACTTGTAACGCAAATTACAGTGCAGTCTCTCCAGACTTCATCAGCTTTAGGTGTAGTTCTGGATCAGCCGAACCAAGTAGCTGTAGGTCAGCTTCCAGAGATGCCATCTCCATGTTCGGTGGATCATCCAGGACATCATCTCCACTCACATCCTGTGGCGGGAGCAATTCATCTTCTGATGTGTTGTGAGCTGCATCTGCTGGCGTTGGAGCATGGGCTTGCTCTGCCTCATCATACTCCTGGAGGGCACGAACTAACAGCTCCTTAGTGGGCCTCTCACCGTCTCGATGCCTCTGTGCACACACAGGTTGAGTAAGTCATTTCAATTTTGTTTCTCATAGCTGGTTGCTTTCTGCGCCATCGTATTGCCAAACAAAAAAAAAGAAAAAGGGGGAGGGGAAGCAAAATGCCAAGTGTGTACCTTTGTGGGAAAAAAAAGTATATAGATTCTGCACTGAGTAGACTTCTGTAGGCTAGTCGCTTCTAACAGCTTCCAGCCTTTAGTACTCAGAATAGATAGCTAAACTGCGTACTAATGTACTAAACGTTCCCACCACTGCCAGCCAATTATGTCAGGAACCGGCCCCGCAGCATGCCTGCAAATACGGTTCCCAACTGCGGGTTTGACCAGATCGAGAGGGGGAGCAGCCTTATTCAAGCTACCACAAGGCTGTCACCCCTCAACACACTTCTCACTGCCACCACTAGCGTCTGCTAGACACTCCAACAATTCCCACTCTGCTGTCGAGTGATCTGCACGCATTCCAGCGCTTTCGTATTTGGGTCAGCTTTTGCGATTTAGGCCAAATACGGGAACGCCACACACACAATACAATCACACAGTAGCAAGGCACAATCAGGCACTGAACTTGTAACGCAAATTACACTGCAGTCTCTCCAGACTATGAGTTGGGCTAGTACAGCAGAAGTCAAACTTATTAACCACTTCGCCTTATCTGGACGGATATATCCGTCCAGATAGGCACTGCTGCTGCAGCCGCGTGGTGTGCGCGATCGGGTGCGCACCCGCGCGTGCTCCCGCTCCCTCCCGATGCCCCCCCGATCAGTGAAAGGGAATAGAATTCCCATTCACCGATCTAAGTCCCCGTCAGAAATACCGACGCTTTCTCATCAGAGAGCGCGGTATTTCTGCCCGTACAGAGCTTCCCCAGCCTCTTTGTCCTTCCTGAATGCGCGATCGTTCGCATCCAGGACTTTTTTGAATGTGGCCATCTTGTGGCCAAATAGTAAACTGCACCCACATACATTTATTAAATAAATAAACACATTATATTACATCTAAAATGAGCTATTTACCTCCCAAACTAAAATTACCCAAATACATTTTTTTATTTAAAAAATAAATAAAAAAAAGTACGATTAAAAAAAAAAAACTACATAAATAGTTACCTAAGGGTCTGAACTTTTTAAATATACATGTCAAGAGAGTATATTATTACATTTTTTAAAATTATAAGCTTGTAAATAGTGATGGACGCAAATTGAAAAAATGCACCTTTATTTCTAAATAAAATATCGGTGCCATAAATTGTGATAGGGACATAATTTAAATAGTGTAATAAGCGGGACAAATGGGCACATAAAATGCATGTGTTTTAATTACTGTAGCATGTATTAATTTTAAACTATAATAGTCAAAAACTGAGAAATAATGAATTGTTTCCATTTCTATCTTAATCTTCCTGTTAAAATGCATTTACAGTAAAGTGGCTCTTAGCAAAATGTACTACCCAAAGAAAGTCTAATTAGTGGTGGAAAAAACAAGATATAGATCAATTAATTGTGACAAGTAGCGATAGTTATTGGCGAATAAATGGGAGGTGAACATTGCTCGGATGCATAAGATTTTCGAAGCTGTAGGCTGAAGTGGTTAAATAAAGATTTAATATTCCAGAAAAAATGGAACAGTGTAGAAAATAATATATACAAAAGATTTACAAAAACAAAGTAAAAATTACAAAGATAAAAGTTACAAAGATACACAAGACAGTTTGCATAAAAATAAAACGGGGATAAACGTTACCAATACAAGGTGTAACTTGGTCGTGGGAAGACACGATTTTTTCTGATTCGCTCAGGATCATCTCTAGCTATGCGCTACTTCCAGGAGAAGATGATCTGTGAAGGTCTTCTGTTGGCTCTTATAGGCCGACTTATTGCCCGGGGCAATGAATGTTCAGTTCCACAGCTAATGCAATTTCCCCAAAGTGTGACATCACCGTCTGCAGAGCCCCCTGCCACATCTGGGCTAGCTGTGACATGCAAATATCAAGGCTTTTCCTGTCCCACTTTGAACTTTGCAGACATTTCCAATCTCCCCATAGATCTAATTTCCACAGGTAAAATTGTATTTTAGCACACACATCAAAATGACTTCCCTACTCCAGGTGACAGGTGACAATTGCCCAAGCAAAATACACATCCAAGACAGTATTTCATAGCAGATCAAAGGTAAGGACATGGCTGGCTATTGGCCTAATCAGCCATCTCCTTGCAAGAGGCTAGCAAACCAATTTAGCATTTCCTGCTCTCCTATTCAGACCAACAGGTAGCCAATCACCTGTATAGGCTTCAAAGTGGTCGGGCAACTGTCTGATTAAGTGTTTCCTAATTAGAGGCTAGGTAGACATTTCCTAATTGAATGTCTAGGTTCCTGTGCCTATCTAACGTAATTGATCTATTCAATGCAGACAATGGTAGCTTTCCGGCTGGACACTGAATGCAGATTTAATTTACATTTACATACAGATTCATTCACATTAGCAGCCAGGTGACCAATTATACCCTGAAGCCAGCTGGCTTTTAGCAGACATACACATATGACACAGACAGAAAAGGTAAAAATATGGCTTCCACGAGATACAATATGGCTGCTTTGTTCTGCATATTACCGTACATATCATCATCACCACATATATCCTCACAGTGCCCTCTGTGACAAGCTCACCTCTGTCATAATGGTGCGACGCACACAACATTATAGCTGATCAAGAGGAAAAGTTGATATGGCTTTTACAAGCTGTTCACTGTTCAGTGCCGTGAAGCCTTAACTGTGCTGTTACAGTACTACTTGTAATTTGAATTGGTGCCTTTTGTTGTGCATGCTTGAAACGAAGGAAACAAACTGAGAGCCCAATATAGTGTAGTATTTGAGTCAATTATGTATATTAATGTGAAAGTAGCAACAGCTATACTCACAAACGCAGGTTACCACCCAGGCAACCACTGGCAGAGCAGGTGGGGAGAATTAGAACCTGACCCCACTCAAGGAAAAACAGACTGGATAAACGTTACTAGTATTCAAGGTAAAATGTATTGGATACTCCAAAGTGCAACACGTTTAGCAGGTCACAATTAATTGGAGAAAGCAAAAGGGGTCTGTGCAGTAGCCAAGCGCCTCTGTGCTGAGGTGCTCGACAGAGGTGCTTGGCTGCACAGACCCCTTTTGCTTTCTCCAATTAATTGCCTGATGAAGCAGGATTGTGACCTGCGAAACGTGTTGCACTTTGGAGTATCCAATAAATGTGACCTTGAATATTAGTAACGTTTATCCAGTCTTTTTTTCCTTGAGGGAGGTAAGTCCACTAAACTTCCCCCTTTTAAATGGTTTTTAAACGTTTTTATTCTTGTTGGTGTCTGTGTTCAACAATTTGCATTCTTTTGTTGTGCATAATCACTTAACATTCTCTATATAAACATTTAATTTATTATACATTTTATTCATTCTTCTTCACTTCTCGTAGTCTCTTATTAAACTATAAAAATACGGAGAAAGTAAGTGGAACAGGGTTGTGTTTTATGCCCTGAGAAGCTGAAGCTAGTTAGCTCTGTGCTAGCAGCTCTGTGTGAATACTTTGTCACACTGCAGCATCAGCACTATATAAAAGAAAATGTGGAGGGGAAAAACTGTTCTTGAAAGCTGTCATGAGTTTCTTTAGAGCTTTCTATTCCCATCTCTTAATGTTTTCTAATATATTTGTAAGTATACTACCACACCGAGTGGGTGAGTGGCAAGTGTTATGATTAGGTGTGGACAAGTGACAAAGACAGCTTAATCTGCAGAACATGAGGGAAGCTAGTTAAAGATAAATAATTTGCTAAATTAGGCAGTGCTTGCTGATTGTACCACAGGCACTGAACAGCTCAGTCATTTACTGTACCTCCCCAGAGTCTTTTTCTTGGCATAAGCAACCTAAGCGATAGGCTCCACTGTGCTCCTGGAATGCTGGGGGGTCATACTTTCTGACCACCCAGCGCAACAAGGCTAAGTAGCTGGATAATGGAAGAGGCTCCACAGATGGACACAGGAGTAATGAACAAGGGAGCAAGATTGCCCAGAGCAATTGCAGCTCTGGGTCACCTATCAGGCTAGATGCTATGTGATACAATACACAACAGACGTAGTCGGTAACAGGCTTGGGTCATACACGTTAATTCAGATGTCTGTCGTATTGGAAGGATTAGGCAGATTCGTAGTCGAGAGGCAGGCAAAGGTCGGTACACCAATCAATATCACAATAATATAATACTGACTGACTAGAGTACATATATATCGTGCTGATGCGCAATACATGAAATGTAGCTCTCAAATAACTCACTAGCTAAAGCACAAGTAATGACAATTAACAAGACAGACAACAGAGAGACAGACGGAATGCTCAGCCGATCTAGTCGCTGTTTCGGCGACGGCAATATTCACACTGTGATAGACAAGACTAACAGGTAGGAGCAAACTAATGGCAACCGCTGCTATAGTTCGTCCTCAAGAACAAGGCTAGAAGGAATACTACTAGTCACCAACGTGGTGCTGGCAGAATCTAACTATCAGGATCAGAAGGACTTCACTGAGCCCACAGGTCAGCAAACGTCCAGCAGACATGACAATACAGAGCAAGGCATTATACTTTTACAATAACAACTTTCACAGCATAGACCCAACGACAACTCAGAGAGCTGAACTCTATGTCGGGCGAGGTCTTAAATGGGAGGCAGACTTTTATGCTGGCATTAGCCAATAGATGCAGGTATGCAAATTCCCACACAGCTGAATGGTAATCATTCAAGCCTGAGCTGGCTTGATTACCATTTTGTAACATATGCGGCTGCGGGCACGCAGGGTCTCTCCGTAGCCGCTTCGGTTCCCTATTCAGAGTCTTTTTCCGTTCCCTCGGCGTCTAGCACGCCGAGGACTGAATTGTCATTTGCACGTAAGCTTTCTGTATCGCGCGGCCGCGTGCATAGACGGGACATTTATGCTGGGAGGAGGCGCGTCAGCTGACCCGCTGGTCAGCTGACGTCAGAGCGGACGTTCGCCGCTCAGGATTGGCTGATTGGAGTGGGCACGGCTTGGAGGGGTACTCTGCTTCTTAAGCCGTCGCTGCTCACTCGCAACTCGTCTGCGGTTGCGAATACATATGTGCTTGTGCTCAGACCTTAGACTAGTATCCGGTGTGCTTTGATCTGGGAGGAAGGTAACAAGCATATGTTCAAACAAAGTAGAAAGGAAACGTGTGGCACATCCCTACTGGCATGCGATCACCCTCGATGATTGCTACACAGGCTTATACTGGTAGACCCACTATTTGCACTCTATAGCCAAATGTCACTAGACGTGTGCTCCGCATAGCCAAACAGGAAGAAAGTTCAATCAAATGGCAGCAAAAGATCACAGAGGCGTGCACCTTATGTCCTTGGATTTATTTCAAACAATGTGACAGTGTAACCACATGGCTTAATCTTCGTATTCCACAATAGTAAAACTGTATATAAATGGTGCAAATACAATCTTACATATCCTCAAGATGGTGGGTCATCCCAGTGGAGGTGGGTGGTGGGCATTAGGGTGGCTAAGCGACGGCCGTTTCGCGTCTCCTGACACTTGGTCACACTGCGTGCCACTGACCAAGCGTCAGTGGCACACAGCGTGACCAAGCGTCAGGAGACGCGAAACCACACTTGCCAACTACCGCCCAGTGTCACTTCTCCCATTTGCATCCAAACTACTTGAACGCCATATACATGCAGAATTAAGCCATTATTTATCTGCTAACTCCCTACTTGATCAGTTCCAGTCTGGCTTTCGTTCTAACCACTCCACGGAAACAGCCCTTACCAAAGTGGCCAATGACCTTCTTACAGCCAAATCCAAAGGTCAATTTTCCATACTCATCCTTCTTGACCTGTCATCAGCATTTGATACTGTCGACCACACCTTACTCCTACAAATACTTTCAAATGTAGGAATAAAGGGCCTTGCTCTCACATGGTTATCTTCCTACCTCTCTGGAAGGTCCTTCACAGTCTCCTACTCAGATCAGATTTCTTCTCCTCATGCTTTGTCTGTTGGGGTTCCCCAAGGCTCTGTCCTTGGTCCCCTCCTCTTTTCCATCTACATGCATGGTCTTGGTGATTTAATCAACTCATTCGGGTTTCAATACCACCTCTATGCAGACGATACACAACTGTACCTCTCTGCCCCAGACCTTAACTCCCTCCTTAAACGTGTTCCTGACTGCTTGTCTGCTATATCCTCCTTCATGTCCTCTCGCTTCCTAAAACTTAATATGAGTAAAACAGAACTAATAGTTTTTCCACCGTCTCTGCCCACCTCCCTGCCTGAAGTAACAATAAATGTTAATAACACTCCCATAACTTCAGTTCCCAAAGCTCGGTGCTTGGGGGTGATATTCGACTCATCTCTTTTATTCCTCATGTTCACTCCATAACCAGCTCCTGCCATCTCCAACTCAAAAACATATCTCGCATCCGTCCCTTTCTCACTCAAGACACAACTAAAATGTTAATACATGCTCTCATAATTTCTCGTCTGGACTACTGCAACATACTACTTTGTGCACTACAGTCTAATAAACTGGCCCCGCTCCAGTCGGTACTGAACTCAGCTGCTCGTCTCATTCATCTTTCTTCTCGATCTTCCTCTGCCGACCCTCTTTGTCAAGCTCTTCACTGGCTGCAAATTAACCAGAGGATTCAGTTCAAACTCCTAACCCTAACCTACAAAGCTCTCCACAATCTCTCTCCCCGGTACATATCCTCACTAATCTCCAGATACAAACCCAATCGCAATCTCAGATCGGCACATGATCTTCTGTTGTCCTCCTCTAGAATCAACTCCTCACATTCACGTTTACAAGACTTCGCACGCGCTTCACCCCTCCTCTGGAATGCCCTCCCACAACACATCCGTCACTCGCCAACCTTTGTTACCTTTAAACGCTCTCTAAAAATACACTTGTTCCGACAAGCATTTGCGCTACCTTAGGCCACTTTCCTTTGTACTAAGACCAAACTGCACTCCTACTAGGTATCCTAAAACACAAAGCCTCTATATATTTGCTGCATTCTACCCCTTCTCCTGTCCCCCCCCCCTCCCCATTCCCTTTAGATTGTAAGCTCGCAAGGGCAGGGCTCTCTCCCCCTTTTGTGTCTTGGTAACCATTATAAATTTTATTCATCATGTTAATTTTATCACTGTCATTACCAATTCTATAATTTGTATTTTGTATCACTCTTTGTATTTTGTCACTAATTATGTATCTTGTATATTGGTGTACACCATTGTCTGTATTATTATGTACCCCATGTTTGTTTCTTACTTTGTACAGCGCCACGGAATATGTTGGCGCTTTATAAATCAATAATAATAATAATAATAATAATATTGTGGAATACGAAGATTAAGCCATGTGGTTGCACTGTCAAGAAGGAGAAGGAGCAAAAAAGTCTGGCACTGTAGTTTTAATGCAAGCAGCAAGTGTACAAAATTGGTAATCACAGTGGTTGCACAGGAACATGTGTACACGTGAAAAAATGATGTACTTATCGTGCTCTGCTGGAGTGGGGAGGCATCTGTGGGCGCCAGAGGGTGCACGGCCTTACGACTGTTTCGCAATGGGGTGAGTCTTGCTTCCTCGGTGGCTAACGTGCACGTTAGCCTCCGAGGAAGCAAGGCTCACCCCATTGCGAAACGGTCGTAAGGCCGTGCACCCTCTGGCGCCCACAGATGCCTCCCCACTCCAGCAGAGCACGATAAGTACATCATTTTTTCACGTGTACACATGTTCCTGTGCAACCACTGTGATTACAAATTTTGTACACTTGCTGCTTGCATTAAAACTACAGTGCCAGACTTTTTTGCTCCTTCTCCTTCTTGATATACAATGAACTGATCATTTGTGTCTTGAGCACGTAGTTTCTGCTGGAGTTTACACCTGCAATTGGCTATTTTTGATATCATCCACAGTTCTTCCTGAGTGCCTGCCACCCCCTCTCTCTCAGATTGCAGTTGGTTACACTGTCACATTGTTTGAAATAAATCCAAGGTCGGAAGGTGCACACCTCTGTGATCTTTTGCTGTTATTTGATCTGGGAGGAAACCAGGGATTTCACACAAGACTAGGAGATTGTTTACTGTATGTTATTGATATTCTGTGTATGATTCTGGCTAACTTCTGACTCTGCTAATTGCTACTCGTCTTTGTACTTCTGCCCATCTGATCTAGTTGCCGAATCCCTGCCTGACTACCTACTACTCTTTTGCCTTCTGACTCTGTACTGTATCTGCCTCTTAGTTACTGAACCTAGCCTGTCTGACGCTCCGACTTACCAGTGGGCCCTCGCCACTGGTGAGGTATTCTCTATAGTGCCCACCAGCTCCTCTGTAGAGTTGGGCCGAACGGTTCGCCGGCGAACGTGGTTCGCGCGAACTTAGGTGGTTCGCGTGCGGGTGTCGCACGCGAACGTTTTGCGGCAAAAGTTCGCAAAAAATCGGTTCGCCCCATAATGCACCTGAGGGTCAACTTTGACCCTCTACATCACAGTCAGCAGGCCCAGTGTAGCCAATTAGGCTACACTAGCCCCTGGAGCCCCACCCCCCCTTATATAAGGCAGGCAGCGGCGGCCGTTATGGCCACTCGTGTGCCTGCATTAGTGAGAGTAGGGCGAGCTGCTGCAGTCTCTCATAGGGAAAGATTAGTTAGGCTTAACTTCTTCCTGGCTGCATACCTGTTCTGTTCAGTGAGCCCTCAGCCCACTGCATACCTGTACTGTGATCCTGCCACTGCATACCTGTTCAGTGATCCTGCCACTGCATACCTGTTCAGTGATCCTGCCAGTGCATACCTGTTCATTGATCCTGCCACTGCATACCTGTTCAGTGATCCTGCCAGTGCATACCTGTTCATTGATCCTGCCACTGCATACCTGTTCAGTGATCCTGCCAGTGCATACCTGTTCATTGATCCTGCCACTGCATACCTGTTCAGTGATCCTGCCAGTGCATACCTGTTCATTGATCCTGCCACTGCATACCTGTTCAGTGATCCTGCCAGTGCATACCTGTTCATTGATCCTGCCACTGCATACCTGTTCATTGATCCTGCCACTGCATACCTGTTCATTGATCCTGCCACTGCATACCTGTTCAGTGATCCTGCCACTGCGTACCTGTTCAGTGATCCTGCCACTGCATACCTGTTCAGTGATCCTGCCAGTGCATACCTGTTCATTGATCCTGCCACTGCATACCTGTTCAGTGATCCTGCCAGTGCATACCTGTTCATTGATCCTGCCACTGCATACCTGTTCATTGATCCTGCCACTGCATACCTGTTCATTGATCCTGCCACTGCATACCTGTTCAGTGATCCTGCCAGTGCATACCTGTTCATTGATCCTGCCACTGCATACCTGTTCAGTGATCCTGCCACTGCGCACCTGTTCAGTGATCCTGCCACTGCATACCTGTTCATTGATCCTGCCACTGCATACCTGTTCAGTGAACCCGCCACTGCATACCTGTTCTGTTCAGTGAACAGTTTGGTGTGTCAGTGTGAAGCAGTACCTTAATTACACTACCTGATTGATGTATACACATGCAAGATGTTTTAAAGCACTTTAGGCCTGTCATTTAGCATTCAATGTGATTTCTGCCCTTAAAACGCTGCTTTGCGTCAAATCCAGATTTTTCCCGGGGACTTTTGGCATCTATCCCACTCCGCCATGCCCCCCTCCAGGTGTTAGACCCCTTGAAACATCTTTTCCATCACTTTTGTGTCCAGCATAATTTTTTTTTTTTTCAAAGTTCGCATCCCCATTGAAGTCTATTGCGGTTCGCGAACTTTAACGCGAACCGAACCTTCCGCGAAAGTTCGCGAACCCGGTTCGCGAACCTAAAATCGGAGGTTCGGCCCAACTCTACTCCTCTGGTGAGGCTTAGCTAACTAAACAGTCACTGTATTCTAATAGTGCCCACCAGCTCCTCCTGGTGAGGCTCAGCTAAACTTATTGTTACTGTGTTCCATAAGTACCCACCAGCACCTCTAGTGAGGTCTTGCTAAACGTATTGTTACTGTGTTCTATAAGTATCCACCAGCTCCTCTGGTGAGGTCTTGCTAAACTTATTGTTACTGTGTTCAGGGCGGTTTAAGCAACAATGGGGCCCCAGGGCAAAATAAACCTGGGGGGCCCCCCAACAGATACCCTGGAGCAAAAATTGGCATTAAGGGACCTTTTTTGCAGCTGGTATAGTCAGGGTTTGAAGCCCCAATCGGTCAGAGCTCCACATTCTGGCTACCCCAGCCTGCATGGGGGACAAGGGATTAAAAAGTTTCAGGAGGGGGGACCCCACATAATTTAAAAAAAAAAATTCCCACACTCTAAACATAAAAAAAAAATTGGGAAAATAGGAAAAAAATGCCAGGGATCTTCATACAGCCATATTGCGGCTGTATAGCGATCCCTGGCCAAAGCGCTGCGGCTGCGTAGGGACCCCCTGGAAACCCCGTCAGGAAATGTATTGCTCTCTCTTTTGATGCATGTAAAACTACACTACCGTTAGGTTTGCTACTAAAAGTGACATTTAAAAGGATACTTTTTTCCTTCGAAACTTTAAAATCGATTTTCTCAAAAACTATAAGGTCTTTTTGAAAAATTGTTTTTCCTCTTATTCCCAATGATCTCCTTAACATATCCTGCAAATTTAGGGTTTCTAGAATTTAAGGTGGATTTGCTATTAACCATTAAAGTCAGCTGGTTTTTAAATGTGTATTTTTTTTCCTTTGAAAGTTTAAAATCAATTTTCTCAAAAACTATAAGGTCGATTTGAAAAATGTTTTTTCCTCTTGTAGCCACTGGGGGCCCCTACAAGCTCTGGGGCCCTGGGGCAGCTGCCTCCTTTGCCTCTATGGTAGCGCCGGCCCTAACTGTGTTCTATAAGTACCCACCAGCTCCTCTGGTGAGGTCTTGCTAAACTTATTATTGCTGAGTTATTTTAGTGCCTACCAGCTCCTCTGGTAAGGCCCAGTCTATTGTTGCACCAAGCACTACACATACCTTGTATCTTGCCAGCTATACGTGTATTATTGGTGATACTGCAGATCACCACATAATCAGGTATAGCGTCTGTATTATTGGTGATTCTGCAGATCACACATAATCAGACATCTGTGTTGCTACACCGATCGTTACACATTTGCTAGCTGAAAGATTAACATAACAAATGCATGCAGTACAATGCAACAACATGCATGCCGGAAATCCAGGGCTGTCTGGCTGCAGTTCAACTGCAGCAAACCATAGGAGTAATCCTGACAGCATCCTGAACTGCTCTGAACTGCAGAATGATTGCAAATGACAATAAGACTCACTGTGAATGTGCAACCAAATGCAAGTCAGAACTGCCCAGTTGCAGCTCTACTGCAAGTGACAGAACATGCTATAGGAGAGATCCCGACAGCTCCTCTGCCTCACTATTTACTGCTACCTACAGCCACAGCCTCTTGTCCCAATACAACAGTTATCATGGATAATTAGGCAGGGCCGTTTTTAGGCATAGACAAACCAGACAAATGTCTGGAGTGACACCTGCAGAAGGGGGCACCACAGATGTAATCTTAGTACACTGTGCTTGATGAATATTACATACTTACCTCCAGGCCTGGATCGACCTCACAGGAGCCTATAGGCACAGATGTCCTGGCACCTTCGACTTCGCCCTCAACGAACCTACAAACTCCACCAAACTGCACTGCAAGTGTGCTGGCTGTCCCAGTTTTCACTTTTTTCTTACTGCCCGTGCACGTCATAGGTAGTGTTGGGCGAACAGTGTTCGCCACTGTTCGGGTTCTGCAGAACATCACCCTGTTCGGGTGATGTTCGAGTTCGGCCGAACACCTGACGGTGCTCGGCCAAACCGTTCGGCCATATGGCCGAACTAAGAGCGCATGGCCGAACGTTCCCCGAACGTTCGGCTAGCGCTGTGATTGGCCGAACGGGTCACGTGGTTCGGACCCGAACGCGCTCTGATTGGCCGAACTGTCACGTGGTTCGGGTAAATAAATACCCGAACCACGTCATATCTCCGCCATTTGTCTGTGGGTTTAGCTTTGGGTAGGCAGGCAGGGTAGTTCGCGCTCCAGCCACGCTAGCCAGGGTCCCCCCCAGTCATTGTGTGTCACTGCTGGGAACAGTAGTACACCGCTCGTTCAGCCACACTATATAGCATTCTGTGTACTGTTCTGTGTCTGCTGGGAACAGTGGTACACCGCTCGTTCAGCCACACTATATAGCATTCTGTGTACTGTTCTGTGTCTGCTGGGAACAGTGGTACACCGCTCGTTCAGCCACACTATATAGCATTCTGTGTACTGTTCTGTGTCTGCTGGGAACAGTAGTACACCGCTCGTTCAGCCACACTATATAGCATTCTGTGTACTGTTCTGTGTCTGCTGGGAACAGTAGTACACCGCTCGTTCAGCCACACTATATAGCATTCTGTGTACTGTTCTGTGTCTGCTGGGAACAGTAGTACACCGCTCGTTCAGCCACACTATATAGCATTCTGTGTACTGTTCTGTGTCTGCTGGGAATAGTGGTACACCGCTCGTTCAGCCACACTATATAGCATTCTGTGTACTGTTCTGTGTCTGCTGGGAACAGTAGTACACCGCTCGTTCAGCCACACTATATAGCATTCTGTGTACTGTTCTGTGTCTGCTGGGAACAGTAGTACACCGCTCGTTCAGCCACACTATATAGCATTCTGTGTACTGTTCTGTGTCTGCTGGGAACAGTAGTACACCGCTCGTTCAGCCACACTATATAGCATTCTGTGTACTGTTCTGTGTCTGCTGGGAACAGTAGTACACCGCTCGTTCAGCCACACTATATAGCATTCTGTGTACTGTTCTGTGTCTGCTGGGAATAGTGGTACACCGCTCGTTCAGCCACACTATATAGCATTCTGTGTACTGTTCTGTGTCTGCTGGGAACAGTAGTACACCGCTCGTTCAGCCACACTATATAGCATTCTGTGTACTGTTCTGTGTCTGCTGGGAACAGTAGTATACCGCTCGTTCAGCCACACTATATAGCATTCTGTGTACTGTTCTGTGTCTGCTGGGAACAGTAGTACACCGCTCGTTCAGCCACACTATATAGCATTCTGTGTACTGTTCTGTGTCTGCTGGGAACAGTAGTACACCGCTCGTTCAGCCACACTATATAGCATTCTGTGTACTGTTCTGTGTCTGCTGGGAACAGTAGTACACCGCTCGTTCAGCCACACTATATAGCATTCTGTGTACTGTTCTGTGTCTGCTGGGAATAGTGGTACACCGCTCGTTCAGCCACACTATATAGCATTCTGTGTACTGTTCTGTGTCTGCTGGGAACAGTAGTACACCGCTCGTTCAGCCACACTATATAGCATTCTGTGTACTGTTCTGTGTCTGCTGGGAACAGTAGTACACCGCTCGTTCAGCCACACTATATAGCATTCTGTGTACTGTTCTGTGTCTGCTGGGAACAGTAGTACACCGCTCGTTCAGCCACACTATATAGCATTCTGTGTACTGTTCTGTGTCTGCTGGGAACAGTAGTACACCGCTCGTTCAGCCACACTATATAGCATTCTGTGTACTGTTCTGTGTCTGCTGGGAATAGTGGTACACCGCTCGTTCAGCCACACTATATAGCATTCTGTGTACTGTTCTGTGTCTGCTGGGAATAGTGGTACACCGCTCGTTCGCCACTGTATAGCATTGTGCTCTGTGTCGCTGCTGGGAATAGTGGTACACCGCTCACCCGTCACTGTATAGCATTGTGCTCTGTGTCGCTGCTGGGAATAGTGGTACACCGCTCACCCGTCACTGTATAGCATTGTGCTCTGTGTCGCTGCTGGGAATAGTGGTACTGTATAGCATTTCTGTACTGCCACTGTACTGCTGCCAGTCAGCGTGTACTGTAAGGATAAGTGAAATGAGGAAGAAATCCGGTGAAAGAGGGAGGGGCAAGGGAAGAGGTGTTTCCCCTGACGGTTCACGTACAGGCCACAGGGGAGCACCCAAGAAAACCCACTCAATACCGCCCATGTTGTCCAGGACAACAACCCTCACAAATCCAAAAGAACAGGACCAGATAATTACTTGGATGACCTCTCAAGCGTCCAGCAGTGGGTTAAGCAGCACCAGCACATCACGCACGAGGTCCGAGTCCTCAGCCAGTTACAAGGAGCCAGTGGGCACAAAGCTGACACAACCGGCAGCGACACCACGCACACAACTGCCAGATAACCAGTCCGATGAATTACCTCAGGACACAATGGGGTATTCGCAGGAGCTATTCCCAGCCCAACAAACTTCCACCTTTCAAAGGTCAATGGAGGAACAGCCAGAAATGTTGTGCCTGGATTCACAACCGTTAACTGTGGGAAATGCACCGCGCACTGAAATACAAGGCGAGTCCGAAGAGGACTCGGAAACCCAAATCCCAGAGCAATTTGGGCAGGAGGGGTTGCAATTGCAGGAGGTCGGCCGACAAGATCTGGAAGACGACGTTGGAGTGTGCTGCGCAGAGGTTGTTGTGGGGAGCTCTACTCCACGGCGGTGGCCCACAATGACATATGACGAGTTTGAGGAGATGGAAGAGGAGGGTATGGACAATGTGGACAGAGACCCAGATTTTGTTTGTGAACGAGAACATCGCCGTCGTAGCAGCAGCACAGATGAGTCTGTTGAAGAACACACTGCTGCACGAGTTCGCCTTGTGCCACAAGGTAGGCGGCGCGCAATTTCAGGCACCACAAGCGTGGAAGTTCAAGTGAGAGGCAAAAGAGGAGCAAACAGAAATCGCCAGCAAGGAGGCAGGTGCTCCAAAGTCTGGGCTTTCTTTGAAGACTGCACTGAGGATGTTACCATGGCGATTTGCAAGGTGTGCAAGACCCGCCTGAGCAGGGGGAAAAATATTAACAACCTCTCCACCACCAGCATGAGCCGTCACATGCTATCCAAACATCCCACTCTTTGGGCAAACGCGTCAGGACAGGGTACCAGAAACAACACTGCCTCCCTTGGGTTCACCAGACTCACCACCAGACCCGCCTCAGCAGCAGCAGTAGCCCAGCCATTGCGTGGTTCACAACATTCACAAACATCAGACGACGCTGACACTGTCACTTTCCGGAGTAGTGCTCTTGAGGTCTCCCAGTGTTCATCAAACACAACAACCAACAGCCCTTCCGTGTGCAGCGCTACGGTTCAGTTGTCTGTGTCGGAGATGTTTGAGCGCAAGAGGAAATTGCCAGCAAATGACCCCCGGGCCGTGGCAGTAACAGCCAGCATAGCCAAGCTTCTGGCCTGCGAAATGCTGCCATATCGATTGGTGGAGACAAACAGCTTCAAGGGCATGATGTCAGTGGCCATCCCACGTTACGTGGTTCCCAGCCGCTACCACTTTGCACGCTCTGCAGTGCCTGAGTTGCATGAGCACGTGGTCAGCAAAATAACCCGAAGCTTGAAGAATGCCGTTGCCTGCAAGGTTCACCTCACCACTGACACCTGGACGAGTGCGTTCGGCCAGGGTCGATACATCTCCCTTACCGCGCACTGGGTGAACCTTGTGGAGCCTGGCAGCGATTCCTCACCTGCTACGGCACGGGTGTTGCCCACGCCACAAACAGCTGCACCGCCGTCCCTCCCACTGGATAACAGCAGCACCTACCTCTCTGACTCCTTCTCCTCCAACGCATCTCAAAGCTGTACCTCATCCGGAAACGCTAACCCAGCAGCAGTAGGATCGTGGAAGCAGTGCAGCACAGCTGTTGGCATGCGTCAGCAAGCGTTGCTGAAGCTAATCTGCCTTGGGGATAAGCAGCACACAGGGGAGGAAATTTGGAGGGGAATAAAGGAACAGACGGATTTGTGGCTGGCACCGCTGGACCTGAAACCGGGCATGGTTGTGTGTGATAATGGGAGTAATCTCATTCGCGCTTTAAGGTTGGCTAAGCTGACACACATCCCTTGCCTGGCGCACGTGATGAACCTAGTAGTTCAGCGGTTCCTGAGGACATACCCAGGCGTGCCCGATCTGCTGTTGAAGGTGCGTCGAGTGTCCAAACATTGTAGAAATTCCAGTACTGCTTCGGGGGCACTCGCCAAGATGCAGGAGCGCTTCAATCTCCCCCACCATCGCTTGCTGTGTGATGTCCCTACGCGCTGGAATTCTACGCTGCACATGCTAGCCCGCTTTTGCGAGCAGAAGAGTGCAGTGGTCCAGTACATGACGGCGCAGTACCGAGGCGCATCCGGCCAGCTGCCAAGCTTCTGTGGATCCGATTGGGCCAACATGTTGGACCTCTGCCAAGTCCTCCAAAATTTTGAGCAATCCACGTTGCTTGTGAGCAGTGACAACTCTTCAGTCAGCATTACCATACCACTGCTGTGTTTACTGAAGAGGTCGATGTTAAAAATCAAGGAAACAGCTGTCATGATGCAACTGGGGGAATCTGAAGGAGAAAACGATCAGCGTGATGGTACCAACATCAGGCCATCCGCCTCAGGGAACGCTGGCCCCAGCAGCTATGACGAAGAAGAGGAGGAGGAACAGCTGGAGTTGGAGCAGGAATTTCATGCCACCACTGACGAGGGCCAGAGCGGTGCACGTTGGACTTCCACAATTCAACGCGAATGGTCAGCAGAAGCAGACCAGGAGGAAGGTGACGACTATGATGCATCACAACAACTATCACAACGCTCACAAGAGGATGATGAGGATTCTGGTAGGACTCTGGCACACATGGCTCAATTCATGCTAGACTGCATTGAACGTGACCCACGCATTGTGCGCATTCTGGACAACACCAATTACTGGGTTTATACCCTTCTGGATCCACGGTACAAACACAATGTTCCAAAACTGCTTGAAGAAAGAGTCAGACAGGTCAAAATGGAAGAATACCAGCAGGCCCTTGTGGAGACTTTAGAGAGGAGATTGACATCCTCCCCCTCCTCTAGCCAGTTGTACGCAGACAGACTGACTTCCGCAAACCCAGGACGACCAGGAGGGCAGCAAACAACGCAAGCCGCAGCTAGTACCCAAAAGGGAATGGTATCGGCAGTGTCCTTGGAGTGGGAAAATTTTCTGACACCCATGCAGCCGCAGCCCACTGAACAGCAAGCGTGCAGATCCACCTCCAACACCGATCGCCTGGAGAAGATGGTCAAGGACTACATGTCAGATGGCGTAGCTGTGTCGAACCATCCATCTGCACCCTTCAACTATTGGGTATCGAAGCTAGACACCTGGCACGAACTGGCAATGTACGCAATAGAGGTGCTGGCTTGCCCGGCAGCCAGCGTTATGTCGGAACGCTGTTTCAGTGCTGCCGGAGGCATCGTCACAGATCGGCGTATCCGCCTCTCTACAGAAAATGCAGACCGTCTGACTCAAATTAAAATGAATCAATCCTGGATTGGAAATGACTACGCAACACTCCAGGACCCCAACCAAGTAACATGACCAATGAACATCTGGGATGGTGTTGCGTTTCCGGGCCCTGTTTATTGAACCTCTCATCTGTATTACATTTATGACTGCATGGCGGCAAAAAGCATTGCTGCTATATCCGCACGCTTTTTGTCCACATGCAAGGCCTGGGTTGTTGTGTCTCACAAAGCGTGGCCTTCTCCTCCTGCGCCTGCTCCTGTTCCATCACGTCTGCTGCTGCTGGGTTAGCGTTGCCGCGTGGTCCCTGTTTATTGAACCACTTATCTTTATTACATTTATGACTGCATGGCGGTACAAAGCATGCTATCCGCACGCTTCTTGCCCTCATGCAAGGCCTGGGTTGTTGTGTCTCACAAAGCGTGGCCTTCTCCTCCTGCGCCTGCTCCTGTTCCATCACGTCTGCTGCTGCTGGGTTAGCGTTGCCGCGTGGTCCCTGTTTATTGAACCACTTATCTTTATTACATTTATGACTGCATGGCGGTACAAAGCATGCTATCCGCACGCTTCTTGCCCTCATGCAAGGCCTGGGTTGTTGTGTCTCACAAAGCGTGGCCTTCTCCTCCTGCGCCTCCTCCTGTTCCATCACGTCTGCTGCTGCTGGGTTAGCGTTGCCGCGTGGTCCCTGTTTATTGAACCACTTATCTTTATTACATTTATGACTGCATGGCGGTACAAAGCATGCTATCCGCACGCTTCTTGCCCTCATGCAAGGCCTGGGTTGTTGTGTCTCACAAAGCGTGGCCTTCTCCTCCTGCGCCTGCTCCTGTTCCATCACGTCTGCTGCTGCTGGGTTAGCGTTGCCGCGTGGTCCCTGTTTATTGAACCACTTATCTTTATTACATTTATGACTGCATGGCGGTACAAAGCATGCTATCCGCACGCTTCTTGCCCTCATGCAAGGCCTGGGTTGTTGTGTCTCACAAAGCGTGGCCTTCTCCTCCTGCGCCTCCTCCTGTTCCATCACGTCTGCTGCTGCTGGGTTAGCGTTGCCGCGTGGTCCCTGTTTATTGAACCACTTATCTTTATTACATTTATGACTGCATGGCGGTACAAAGCATGCTATCCGCACGCTTCTTGCCCTCATGCAAGGCCTGGGTTGTTGTGTCTCACAAAGCGTGGCCTTCTCCTCCTGCGCCTGCTCCTGTTCCATCACGTCTGCTGCTGCTGGGTTAGCGTTGCCGCGTGGTCCCTGTTTATTGAACCACTTATCTTTATTACATTTATGACTGCATGGCGGTACAAAGCCTGCTATCCGCACGCTTCTTGCCCTCATGCAAGGCCGGGGTTGTTGTGTCTCACAAAGCGTGGCCTTCTTCTCCTCCTGCGCCACCCTCCTCCTGTTCCATCACGTGTGCTGCTGCTGGGTTAGCGTTACCGGTCCCTTTTCCTGGAACCTCTTATATGTATTACATTTATGACTGCATGCCGACAAAAAACATGTTACCTGTGCAAAGAAAACAGACATTTCCCGCATTTAAAAGACAGTTTTCCCTTTGAAACTTTAAAATCGATTTTCTCAAAAACTATAAGCTCTTTTTGCTAATTTTTTTTTCCTCTTGTACCCACTCCCAAGGTGCACATACCCTGTAAATTTGGGGTATGTAGCATGCAAGGAGGCTTTACAAACCACAAAAGTTCGGGTCCCCATTGACTTCCATTATGTTCGGAGTTCGGGTCGAACACCCGAACATCGCGGCCATGTTCGGCCTGTTCGGCCCGAACCCGAACATCTAGATGTTCGCCCAACACTAGTCATAGGCAGCTACAGGTATCACTTAGTATTATGTAGCCAGAAGTACCCTCAGTATTAAGTAGCTAGAGGTGTCCCCAAGTATTAGGTAGCTGAAGGAACCTCGCTATTAAGTAGCTAGAGCTGCCCCTAACTGAAGGGAGATCTCGTCAGTGAAATGCAGAGAGCTGGGTGAGTAACTCTCATTTGCACTCTCATCAGGACTTTGCATAGGGAAGGATTGAGGGAGGCACTTTGGGAGGGGATTGTAGCCGCCTTTCCATCATCAGACGCCTGTAGGCATGTGCCTACAGTGTCTTATGGTAAATCCGGCCCTGCTTACCATTTTATTCTTATATGATTCCTTCCATTTCTGACAAGATTTTGTCACAACTGAAATATAATAGTTGCTGTCAGTTCTGTGTCAGTTGCTGTCAGTTATGAAATGGCAACTGATGAGCAAGGTAATGTTTATGTTTCCCTATGGCTCACGTAGACAATATTACAGTTTAACAGTGTGCTGACCAGGAAGCTGTAGGGAGTAATGGCCATTTTCAAAATGGAGGATGGAGAATTCCATTGAACACAGTGGACAAACAGGATGCAGGAGAGTAGAAAGAGATTGATGAGTAGACTACACGGGAGGTAAGTATGACCTGTGTATGTTTATTTAGACTCAGGTTTGCTTTAAGTTGCTTTGCTGGCAAAAGGGGACTTACACAGTATTAGGCAGGTTATTTTAAAGTTTTAGCTAAGTAAATAAATATATATATATATAGAAATGAACAAGACAGCCATGAGACCCCTGTGCTCTAGCAGACAGGGTTATGTGAATCTTGCACTTTACAAACAAGCAGGTCTCTGGATGATACAAGAGCAAGAGCAGCCCCCCCTCCTTCCCTTCCACTTTAAATCAGACCATTTGTCTGACTGCAACATAATGATATGGACTCTGGGCTGCTGATCTCAGAGTCCTCTGTCAGCAACTCTGCTTTTGCTTCCACCACTAAAACAGAAGATAACAAGTCCCTATAGAAGAAAAAAAAAACAACATCCTGACCTAGTGAGAATTATTTGCTAGGTGTTGCCAGTTTATTGTTTTAAGCCCAATTCCATCCTCAGTAACTAGGAGGTGTATAACCAAGACTGGCAAGTGCTCCAATCTGGCATTCTCTTTGGCGGTGTGAAAAAGGCAGTCTAGCGCTTTGATGAGCAAAACGAGCTGTACTAAATTGATCTTTCCTTTTTTCATTTTTTTGGGGGCTTCCAACATGAACTTCTTTGTACGTTTGCCTTAGTTGAACTGCTCCACCCTGTCACCCCTGCAAAATAGCTTGCTCTCATTACACAGACTGGAGACTGACTGACACAAAAGAGGAAGGGAAAAAAAAAACACACGTTCAACACATCGCATTATGCTTTTGCGTAACATATTCCCCCAAAAAAAGAAAAGTAGATTTTTCTACCTACACTCTTTATATTTTGGATTTCTGTTTGAAAAAAAAAAAAAAGGTGAGGGAGCTACTGTATTCTTAGCTGTCCTCATACTAATGGCCGTGACTGGTAAGACTTGGTTACCATGGATACCTCCAGCTTTGGAGCCCGCAGCAGATATCCTGTAACTGGAGTACATATTTTCTTTTCTCTTTAATATTGAAGAGGCTTATGAAGGAACTATAGTCCTTTCATGTTTTGGAGGTGTTTTTTTTAGAAATGCGCATGAAAAGAAGGGAAAAATGTATCAATAATATTATAATGTCCACAGATGTTTGTAGAAAGTTGTTTTTATTTATTGCTAATAATTACAGACGGTACATAAAGCTACTCATTACCTATGCAGGCTCTGTTTTCAGCTACAAAGTTCTGCATAACAAATCTACCTGTTCCCAGACTAACCCAAAACAAAGCACTCAATGGACCTGATTTACTCTGCAATGCTTCAGCTCAGTATTTATAATACTGACAACAAAAACTGGCTAACTAATCATGCAGTAAGACTTTGTGCACATTATTCTGCTTAACAGGACCACTATCGTGAAAAAAGCAGGCAGTTAAAATCTGACAGAACTGACAGATTTTGGGCCAGTCCATCTCTTCATGGAGGATTCTCAGGGTTTTTTTTGTTTTCAACAGCATTTCCTGAACAGCAGTTGCAAAGTCTAACTGACAAAATAGTGTGCAAGTGAGTAGGGAGGCTGGCTGGTATCTTGCTATTTTGGCAGTTAAACTGCTATTAAGGAAACGCTGTTGAAAACAAAGTAAATCCTGAGAATCCCCGATGAGGAGATGGTCTGGCCCAAAGCATGTCAGTTGTCAAATTTGAACTGCTTACTTTTTTCGCGATAGTGGTCCTTTAAAGTGGGATAAAACTTTGACATAACATTCAATAAAAATGTGTTTTCCATCTTTTTATTACCAATACAGTTATCATTTTTGCTTTTGTGCACAAGTAATATTGTCTGTCCACAAATTACAAATTCCCATTTTTTATGCTCTGAAAGTTGTCATTGCAATTTATTGCACAGCTGCTGTATTTATGTATTAAAATCTATCTGGTGATCACGTCTCAGTTGCACACATACTAGAAACAGAGAGAGCTCAGTTTCTGCACTTTGCTGATGTAAATATATCCGACAAAGGAATGTAAACAAAATATAATGGTATCACCCCTTGGGATGTGGCCAGAAGCTGCCCATGTCAGGCTCTCTCCTGTTGGTTGCAGTGGAACTGCAATTACATTAGGCAGTTATAATTTCTCTGCATGCATTCAGTTGTTTAGTTTTGATTGCATTCACAATAAGTGTTATTGTCATCTGCAATCACTCCGCAGTTCAGAGCAGCTCAGGATGCTGTCATGAATCCACCTATGGCTAGCTGCAGTTGAACTGCAGTCAGACAGCTCTGAATTCCCTACATGCATGTTACTGCATAATATTGCATGCATTTATAATGAGAGTCCTTTCCATCTGCAGTCAGCCTGCAGTCTTCATTCAGACTAGCACAGTATTGACCATTCAGCTATGCGTGCATTTGCATGTCTGCTCTTATTGGGCGATGTTCATAGAAAAGTCTCCTCCTCCTCTCACACCTTGACTGTCATAGCATTCAGCTTTGTCTTAGCTGCTTGCTGGGGTCCATGCTTAAATCGTGAATTACCTTGTCTTGCCTTGCCTTGTTTAAGCCTTGCTTGAGGACATCATTGTCCTTCTAGTCCTGCTAGTCTGGACACAGCCATCACTGTGGTGTGATTGGCTAGTGCTCCAGCGAGTTCTGATCTTGTGGACATCATTGTCCTTCTAGTCCTGCTGGTCTGGACACAGCTGAGGTAATTGGCTAGCATTCCAGCTAGTTCAGGTCCTGTGGACGTGACTATAGCTGCGGTTCCTATTAATTACGCTCCTTCCTGTTAGTCTTGTTTGTGCCTGTGTGGATGTTTGCTATTGCTGGGGCAACAACAGACATTCCTATGTCTGTTTGTTTGTCTGTCCTTGTCTACTTAGTGTGGTGGACATCAGATGTTCAGCGCTGAGGTTGCACTGAGCAACCATTGAGTCTCGTTTATTGTGGCGGTTATTGGAAACTCAGAGCTGCGGTCGCTCTGAGCAATCTTGTGCTCTGGTCTATAGCTCCTGTAGACTTGACAGCTGCCTGCTCACCACCTTGCTGTATTATCATAGCTCCTGCTGTGATCTGTGTAATCTCCTCCACAAGTGCATTCCGCACTACAGTCTGATATTACCCTGCTAAGTTTGTCTTGCCTAGTGGGTTCTGGTAGCACTCTTGTCTTCCCGGCCTCAGTCTCTATACCTTGCACGCTGAAGTCCTGCGGGGTAACCGTAGTCGGGTAGGCGTACTGGTCTTCCGCTCACGCAGGGGCTTGGCGTATAGATGATGAGTGTGGTATTAGATTGGGGTATAGAGGCTGAAGGAAGACCCGAGATCTGACAGGGCTGACAGCCCACTAAAGCAAGGAGCTTTCCACCGAAGAACAAATTGCTGTGTTTAACTGTTTGAATACTGTTCTGCAACAGGGTTTTTTTGTGGTAGTAGAGTTAATGCTGTAAATAATCTTTTAGAGCAAAAAGGAAATGCTGAGTTTCATATTTCATGCAGTTTAGTGCATACACCCCTATATGAGAAAGGTGTAAGTTGAGGAAACAGAATAGTTTGGTACTGATTCAAAGGTGACCATTACCGTTACAGCTCAATAGAGAGCTCAATTAAATATACTGTACTTACAGGAGATATTTTCTCATTATGGGCCTGTTGCATGTAAACATGATAATATTGCTGTGCACAGACATTACATGGCAATATAACCTTCACTACCGGCACTGTGTACTGCAAGTTACAGTACAAGCCTGACCCACGGTACTCGACAAGTGCGACCATTGCTAAGATAACAAACGCTACTTACGGCAAGACTCATTAGTAACACACTTAGCAATGGTCACGCTAGTCAAGTACCACAGGTCGGGCTGATAGCGTAACTCACAGTACACAGTGCTGGTAAAAAGGGTAATATTGATGTTCAATGTCGGCGCAATATTACCGGATTTTTGTGTATTAACTCCTACAGTATATTTGCAAAGTACTTTTTCAGCACCTAGCAAGTCAAAAAGTACTAAAAAGAAATTAACAAAATTAGTATCAAATGTGAATTAAATGTTATGTTACAACTTAAAGAGAACCTGAACTGAAAATAAAAAGTGAAAGTAACCATACACAAGTCATACTTACCTCCTGTGTAGTCTACTCCTCAATCTCTTTCTCCTCTCCTGCATCCCATTTGTCCACTGTGATCAATGGAATTCTCCGTCCTCCATTTTAAAAATGGCCATTACCACTTAACAGCTTCCTGGTCAGCACACTGTTAAACTGTAATATCACCCACTTGAGCCATAGGGAAACATAGACATTACCTTGCACATTCAGTTGTAACTGATAGCTGCTGATATATAACTGACAGCAGCTGGTATATTTCAGTTCTGACAAAATATTGTCAGAACTGGAAGGGATCACTGTAAGAAGAAAATGGTGAGCTTCTGAGAGGAACGGACGGTGAGATTAGTATGTAGTATTCATTTGCAGCTACGTCATGTGTTTATTTTAAATAATTTTACTCGCTTCAGGTTCCCTTTGATTTTTTTTTCTTGCTGACAGAAAAAACATTTTTGTTGTGCCAAACTCAGCAAAACCACATGCTGAAATTAATTCTAGCCTGTGTTCTTTTATCCAGTTTTGATTAAAAAAATGTTTTTTAATCATGCTGCTATGTCGTTTTGATCAATTTATGAATTCAGCAAATTGTCAGGATTTCCCTTGCAAGTCGTAAGACTCGTTTGTGAAGGACATTTGAGCAGCAGCCTACTGCTGCAATAGCTAAGTGATGATCAATGGAGATTTTTTCTGTCGCTTTATGAGTAACGCAAGTGTAAACCGACCAGACTTGCAAATCTTTGTATTGTGGTAAAAGAGTACCAAGGAAAGCGTTAACTGTGAAAGTTTCATTTTGCAGAAAGGCTTAAGTTAAAAATTCTGAGGCTACAGCGAAGGAAAGTAAGGGTTCAGAAAAGCCATGGCTTCAGATTCATGGCATTGTCTGTAAAATAATACTCAGAGAGTGAAGCCTGTTGGACAGTGGAGGAAAGCATAATGATACAAAACAAAGGTTTGGAAGAGAAAGCTGAGAATTTGGAAAGTAAAGCCAGGGTGCTAACAACCTCTGCAGAGTATGCCGCTGCTGTTGCCGTTAACAACCAGGAAATTAAGCATAAAAATGCAATTTCAAATGAAAAAGTAATCTCTTTGAGCAGCCGAGGTCTGCAGAAACCAAAACTGAGACCCTGAAAAAGTTAAAGGATACCCGAAGTGACATGTGACATGTGTATGTACAGTGCCTAGCAAACAAATAACTATGCTGTGTTCCTTTTTTTATTTCTCTGCCTGAAAGAGTTAAATATCAGGTATGTAAGTGGCTGACTCAGTCCTGACTAGGAAGTGACTACAATGTGACACTCACTGATAAGAAATTCCCCTTTTTATTTATTTCTTGCTCTCAGAAGCCATTTTCTCCTAGGAAAGTGTTTTATAGATGGAATTTCTCATCAGTGAGAGTCACACTGTAGTCACTTCCTGTCTGAGTCAGGACTGAGTCAGCCACTTAGATACCTGATATACTCTTTCAGGCAGAGAAAGAAAAAAAGGAACACAGCATAGTTATTTGTGTGTTAGGCACTGTACATACCCATGTCTATCTCATCATGTCACATGTCACATCTGGTATCCTTTAATCAGGATGTGCAATAGATGCTAACAGCCTTTTTTTCTTCGAGGAGTCACGGTGTGAGCGGGGAGAGCCTGAGATGGACATGTATGTATACATGAATAGGGCTTTACACAGTCCCAAGAGACAATGACCCATATGCAATTGACTTTTTCTCCAAAGTTTTCTCCAAGGTGACATTTTCACACCGTTATCAATAAAATGTCTTTAAAGCCACAGCAAGCAAAGAAGATAATCAGAATAGTTTTGGTAGTACTTTGCTGCCTACTTTTTTTTTTTCCAACTTTCTAAGGTCGGAAAGAGGGACACCTTTAAGACCCCTGTCACACCTCCAGGCACACCCCGTCACACCTCCAGGCACACCCCGTCACACCTCCAGGCACACATCCTTAGTCACGCATATCACTAAGAATTCATAAACAAAACGTGTCGTTTTTTTAACTCAAACTAACAGGTCCTTTTTATTATCATTAGATGTTCTTCATATTAACATTTGAAAACAAGAAATATATACATTTAAAGAGATGGGAATAAAGTTTTGAGTCAACTGAATACATTTTTCAGTAGAAAAATACATATATTTTCCAAGATCTGTATATGAGTCCTGAAAGACGAACAAATGAGGTGGAAAGAAGGACAGAGGGATAGGGTCCCCAAAGAGGGACTGTCCCTCCAAAAAAGGGAAAAGTTATTTTAAACAGAAAAAATGAAACATTATCTCATAGGAAAAAACTAAGGAGAAAAAGTGAATTGAGGGCCAATGATAAGCAGAAAACATATTCTCATAGCTTTGTAAAGCATAACATAGATATTGATTGCACAGTCTTTGCTGTGCAGCCTGTGAGTAGATCATAGAAAACATATATGAGACTATCTTGCGTAAGGGACAGGGTATTTTCACAGTGATTTGTTGCGTCGTAGTTAGACACTATTTTGCTAATGTGATGTGATTTAAATTCTATGAACAGTTCACAACTCATCAGTTGTGATGTGATGAGACTCTGTAACAAATTTTTCAGCCTCATTTCTTCTATCCTACAAGTTCCTATACCTGTTCTAATGTGGTCTGTCTTACTGCAGCCTTTTCTAGTTGCACTGTCTCTGTAATACATTTAATCTTCTTTCCTTTGTCAAGCTTGGTCGAGACAGAGAGGAATGCACTGCCTCTGCTGTGATAGGGAGAAGTTATGCAGGCTCTGTGTGCTTTGTTTACTCCTCACAGACAGAGCTCTCTGAGGGGGAAGGGAGCTGCCTGTCATGCTGAGAACTCTGAGAAATCCAGACTGGAGTGAGATAATTCACTATGTACTAAAAGCTTGTAATATACTATAACACAATATATATATATATATATACAAACAACACTTCCTGGTTAGCGGCCATGTTTTTTGTTTGTAAACACTGCCTAAAACTGGTGATTAACCACTTCACAACTGAGGGGTTTTACCCCTTGAGCACCAGAGCAATTTTCACCTTTCAGTGCTCCTTCCATTCATTCGTCTATAACTTTATCATTACTTATCACAATGAAATGAACTATATCTTGTTCTTTTTCGCCATCAATTAGGCTTTCTTTAGGTGGGACATTATGCCAAGAATTATTTTATTCTAAATGTGTTTTAATGGGAAAATAGGAAAAAATGTGGGAAAAAAATTATTATTTTTCAGTTTTCGGCCTTTATAGTTTTTAAATAATGCATGCTACTGTAATTAAAACCCATGAAATGTATTTGCCCTTTTGTCCCGGTTATAAAACCATTTAAATTATGTCCCTATCACAATGTTTGGCGCCAATATTTTATTTGGAAATAAAGGTGCATTTTTTCAGTTTTGCGTCCATCCCTAATTACAAGCCAATAGTTTATAAAGTAACAGTGTTATACCCTCTTGACATAAATATTTAAAAAGTTCAGTCCCTAAGGTAACTATTTATGTATTTTTTTTAATTGTATTTTTTTTTTTAATTACAAAAAAAAAAAATTGGGGAGTGTAGGAGGTAATTAGTTAATTTTTAGTGTAAAAGTAATGTATTTGTATATGAAAAATGCTTTAGGGTGTAGTTTTACTATTTGGCCACAAGATGGCCATAGTAACTTTGTTTATGCGTCCTGCAAGCGTACAGGAAGTACGCTTGCAGGAAGGGTTAGGAGGCTGGGACACTGTTTTTTTCACACAATGATCTATGCTTCTCGTAAAAGCAGCTGATCATTGCAGGGGGCAGAGATCAACGAACGGGAAAGGTTTTTCCTGTTCATTGATCTCCGGGCGAGCGAGTGGTGACGTGCACGAGCGCGGGGGCACGCGGACGGGCGGCGTGCACGGAGCGCGGACAGCGGCAGGAGTGGTGTCAGGTACGGATTTCTCCGTCCCTTGGTGGTAGCAGGATGGAAAAAGGGACGGAGAAATCCGTACCGCTGGGGGTAAAGTGGTTAAAAGCCAGGATCGTGGCAGGGAGCAGCGGAAACGACAAAGAGGGGCCCAGGAGAACATAATGAATAGACTGGTGTGCTTTTTATTGTAAGAATTTGAGAGTACAGATTCTCTTTAAAAAAGTGGACCTGAACTCTTGCACAGGACAGAAGGAAAACATAGGGCACCCTATATGTATTTAAAGCCTTTAGCCTGTTTAATTCCTCTTCATCTGTGTCTAATCACAAGTTATAATTTGATCTCTCCCCTGGGTCAGATGACTGCCACGGCAGATAAGCAGATAAGCTCATAAGATAAGTTATGAAAGCACAGGATGTTTACAATTTGTCTTCTTCCATGAAATTAGGAAGTAGAAACACTGGAGATTTATTTTAGATTTATTTTATCAGTTGTAAAAAAATAAATGTTTTTTCTTTAAAGGTTATTATGCTGTTGCATATCTTTTAAAGCAGAGAGTAAGTTCTGAGTTCAGGTCCGCTTTAAAGAAGAAAGTTGGACATTTGGTCAAGAGAACAGTAAAAGAAGAAAAAAAAGAAATGAGAGGATAGACAAAGGTTTGTTTTCATGTGTTAAAAGGTACTTGAAGCGAATATTAGGTTAAAAATAGATACTTACCAACCCTCTCCATACCCTACTTGGCTGCCCATACCCCAATCTTATTTCTGCTCAAAATGAACTCATCAGATATATATTTGCTGCCACCAAAATTAAAATAGCGGCCGCCTGGAACTCCCAGTCTCTATCATTTGATTCTATTAAAAATAGGCTGGGATAGATTCTCTTTTTTGAAAAATTAAGAGCCCGAATGAACGATACTATGAAGAAATTTCACAGGGTGTGGGATCCTTTAATCACTTACCTTGTGAACTCAGATCAAGACGGAATGGTACGCATTTGTTGAGACCAATAACATACCTCTCTCCTTGAGTCTGACGGACGTCTCTTGTTGAGGATATTGATCGGAGGTGCTCCACGTCCCCGTGGTTCCTTTTTCCTTTCTTCTAACTCTATCTCTCTTCTTTTCTTCCTTCTACTACCCTGTTCTTTCCTCTCTCTTTTTCTTTCTAAAATGTTCTCTTATACAGCTTATTCTCTCTGATGAGTAGATACAGGAACCCCTTACATAAATGTTCTGCACCCAGTAAACAACTTCACTTTGTAATCCCCTGCTTATCTTAGACCCCTAAAGTTATCATAATAAATAACACTTCGACTCATAGGCCCCTAAAGACGCTTATGGTCAATAACATGCCCCACCTCGCTGGAGGAAATGTATCATTTTTGGCTGATAAATCAATGTTTAAGAGCAGTCTCTATCCAGCCATTTATGGTTTAGTGTTCGGATGGAGGATTTGCTTTACAAAGTTATTTTTTGTCAATTCTTATTCCACCTTCTTCCCAGTTGCACTTATAAGTGCTTTCTCTTCCTATCCCCTGGACCTGGTGTGACTATGTAAAGTAAATATTCGCTTTGATTTTGTTAAACAGTGTTATCTTTTCATGTGTTCCTCACTGAATGTTAAAATATTCCAGTTATACTGTTAATCCCATGTCTTTGACAATTTGTTGTAAGATTGATGATGTACCTGTACCCTTAAAGGGACTCCGAGCAGTGCAGAAACTATGGAAAGATGCATATCATTTTAAAGCTCTCTTTCTCCTCTTTCCAATGATATATAAACCGCCGTCCTACGCCTTTTAGTTTTCGTTATTTTCGCCATTGAAATTGCCGCGGCCGCGATTTCAATCGCGAAAATAGAAAAAACTAAAAGGCGTAGGGCGACGATTTAGGTGTCGCCAGAAAGAGGAGAAAGAGAGCTTTAAAATGATATCCATCTTTCCATAGTTCTTTGTATTACACAGGGCGACTTTTTCCTAAAGTCAGCAGCTCTATTCTGCTGAATGGAGCTGTTGAGCTGACACTGGGGAAAGTGTCATCCTGTGTAATACAAGTAACTATGGAAAGATGGATATCATTTTAAAGCTCTCTTTCTCCTCTTTCTGGCGACACCTAAATCGTCGCCCTACGCCTTTTAGTTTTCCCTATTTTTGCGATTGAAATCGCGGCCACGGCAATTTCAATCGTGAAAATAGCAAAAACTAAAAGGCGCAGGGCAGCGGTTTATATATCATTGGAAAGAGGAGAAAGAGAGCTTTAAAATGATATGCATCTTTCCATAGTTTCTGCACTGCTCGGAGTCCCTTTAAGTATCTCATACTTGGTAACAGTAAAAAAGGGCGCAGGAGGCTAGTGGACAAATCGGGCGCCGCCATTCACTCCTATAATAATTATCGTTTAATGGGCGCCGAACAGGAAAAAAGGGCGCCCGAGAATAATAACGTTTTCCAACGGCGCCCGAAGATTTTTCATGTTTTATAACTGCTTGTGATGATTTACGTTTCTTATTTCAATAAAACATTATTTTAAATGTTATCCCTTACTGTTTTTAAAACATTATTATTCACGAAACAAAGCGATCAGTACGTAATGTAAATTGTAATATATTTTATCCCTTACTGTTTTTAAAACATTATTCTACACACAATACAGTGAGCACTAAGGAGGGTCTTAGGTTTAGGCACCAACAGGGTGGTCTTAGGTTTAGGCACCAACAGGGGGGTCTTAGGTTTAGGCACCAACAGGGGGGTCTTAGGTTTAGGCACCAACAGGGGGGTCTTAGGTTTAGGCACTAACAGGGGGGTCTTAGGTTTAGGCACCAACAGGGGGGTCTTAGGTTTAGGCACTAACAGGGGGGTCTAGGGGTTAGGGGTAGGTACAGGGAGGGTTACTTAGGCACCAACAGGGGGGGTCTTAGGTTTAGGCATCAACAGGGGGGTCTAGGGGTTAGGGGTAGGTACAGGGAGGGTTACTTAGTATTTTTTTTTTAAACGTTATTATACGTTTCACTATTTAATCGGAAGATTAACGTTTTTACAATTGCCGATTTAATGCACATTATTTAATGATTTATAACTTTATAAAACATTAATTTTAAACGAAATACAGTACAATACATTTTTAAACGTTATCCATGCTTATCGTTTAAAACCCCGCGCCCTTTTTTCCCAGCGCCCCTTTTTAACGTACACCTCATACTTTAGTATAAGCTGTACATTAACTTTAATGAAAATTCAATATAAAATGATTGAAAAGAAAAATAGATACTTACCTAAGTAGTGGAAAGCCTCTGGGTAGTTAGAGGCTTCCCCAATCCTCCTACAACCCTCTGTTCCAGGGCTAGGTCCTTCTGACTTGTATGTTCTCAAAGCCACAGTCACAAAAGTGGTTTTGTTCTACTGGGCATCTGCAAAGATTACTTGTGCATGCCCATTGTGGAGAAGCTCCTACTCGGATGGAAGTGTGGCCAAAAGAAGAAGAGGGTCCTGGGTAGCAGCAGTGGGCCCAAGGAGGATCTGCAATGCCTCTAGACCATCCAGAGACTTCCCACTACTTAGGTAAGTATCTAAATTTTAACTTTTTTTCTCACAACTTTGCTTTAAGCCTCATACATACCTTAGATCAGGGCTGCCCAATAGGTTGATCGCGATCTACCGGTAGATCGCGACTGCCTTCTCGTTAGATTGCAGCCTCCCGGCCGCGTCCCATTAAATGTTGCGGGCAGCAGCTCATTATGATTAGCTGCCGGCCGCTGGCCAATAAGGATGCAGGGGAGGAGAGGCGGCGAGGAGAGAGGGAGGAGAGAGGTGGCGCGGCCGCTACCTCATGGCTGGGGGTCGCGCCGGGCACGTTACAAGCACGCACGTGCGTGCTTGTAACGTGCCCCGCGCGACCCCCAGCCATGACGTAGCGGCCGCGCCGCCTCTCTCCTCGCCGCCTCTCCTCCCCTGCATCCTTATTGGCCAGCGGCCTGCCTGCCAGTTCCATGAGTCCAGAGGACCTGACTAACCTACGCTGCAGGTACATATACCTGGCTAACCTACACTGAGGGCCCATATACCTGGCTAACCTACACTGAGGGCCCATATACCTGGCTAACCTACACTGAGGGCCCATATACCTGGCTAACCTGCACTGAGGGCCCATATACCTGGCTAACCTGCACTGAGGGCCCATATACCTGGGTAACCTGCACTGAGGGCCCATATACCTGGCTAAACTACACTGAGGGCCCATATACCTGGCTAACCTGCACTGAGGGCCCATATACCTGGCTAACCTGCACTGAGGGCCCATATACCTGGCTAACCTACACTGAGGGCCCATATACCTGGCTAACCTACACTGAGGGCCCATATACCTGACTAACCTACACTGAGGGCCCATATACCTGGCAAACCTGCACTGAGGGCCCATATACCTGGCTTACCTGCACTGAGGGCCCATATACCTGGCTAACCTGCACTGAGGGCCCATATACCTGGCTAACCTGCACTGAGGGCCCATATACCTGGCTAACCTACACTGAGGGCCCATATACCTGGCTAACCTACACTGAGGGCCCATATACTTGGTTAACATACACTGAGGGCCCATATACCTGGCTAACCTACACTGAGGGCCCATATACCTGGCTAACCTACACTGAGGGCCCATATACCTGGCTAACCTACACTGAGGGCCCATATACCTGGCTAACCTACACTGAGGGCCCATATACCTGGCTAACCTATACTGAGGGCACGTAACCTATGCTGCAGGCACATATACCTGGCTAACCTACGTGGGGTGGGCGGGGGGGGGCGTGCTTAGCATTTGAGACGTTGGTAGATCTCCTTGCCTCGGCAAATTGTAAAGTAGCTCGCGAGCCGAAAAAGTGTGGGCAACCCTGCCTTAGATGGTTCTTTGCTGAGGTGGCCATTCTGGGCCACCTCTGCTGAGAATCTAGCATGTGTGTAGAGGCCCCCAACTCTCACTGATGTGCCAAATTTCTAAATCAGTTCAATCACAATGTGCAATATTTTGGAATTTCAGTCAAGTTAGAGAAGTGTAAAGTTAAAATGGGACATGCAACCAAGTACTATATAAAACAAATTATTATTATTATTATTTCTTTATAAAGCGCCAACATAATGAACAAAAAACATAACATTTCTTAAAAGTAAACAAATTGTAATCGTTATTGCTGGTAGGCATAACATAATAATTGCACTGGATACTAAAACTGCATGGAATTACAATCCCATCATGCACACAACAGACCACACGAGTCCAGGCACCCCAACATACAACAGCAATATCACTATTGTCTTTGTGTAGTAATGTTCACAGATGTTAGACCAGATGGTGTACAGCGGTCCTCAGTAGAGAGGGGCCAAAGTATTCGCCAGGCGAATAATTTGCTGCGATGCTTGCCTATTCGCATTCACTTCCTTAGATGAATACTTGGTGTATTCAATTTGCCCCCTATACATAATCATTGAGCTAAACTTTGACCCCTTACCTCACAGTCAGCAGACAATGGCAGCCAATCAGCTTGCACCCCTTCCTGACCCCCTCCCCCCCCCCCCCCCCCCCACACACACACACACACCACCACCACCACCTATCAGAAAGCCAGGATAGAAGCCATTTTGAAGTCTGTGTTTGGCTTCTGTGCTAGGCAGATGAGGGATAGTGTGTTGTGACAGGGAGACAGTTAGGTAGGCCTGTGTTCTGTTTACTCTCAGTGCAGATTCTTGCTGCTACCACTTTGTCTTGAACAGCTATGCCCTTCTTAGGACTGATACATTGTTTTTCTTGCTCTTTTCTTACTCTTCTGTGGCCAGTGGTCGTAGTAGTGCACCGACCATAACCCACCTTCACACCACTACTGGCATCTAGTATCCACTGGCCCCTATGTAAAACCTCAGTGCTGTAGGAGACAGGTCTGCTGGTCCTATTAGTGCACCGACCATAAGCCACCTTCACACCACTACTGGCATCTAGTATCCACTGGCCCTTATGTAAAACCTCAGTGCTGTAGGAGACAGGTCTGCTGGTCCTAGTAGTGCACCGACCATAACCCACCTTCACACCACCTTCTGCCCTTTAGCGATTAAAACACGACTCTGCGCCAACTACATAATTTTTGGTGGGACTTTTGGAATGGATCCCACTCCGGCATGCCACATTCCAGGTGTTAGGCTCCTTGAAACAACTTTTCCATCACTTTTGTGGCCAGAAATAAGAGATGGCCCAAACAATTCGCTGGCAAACTTGTTCGTGCGAATCTCAGCAGTTCGCGTTCGCCGCGTAACGCAAATTTTTTTCCAAAAAGTTTGTATTCGCATTTTTTCCATAGACTTTAATGGTGCCGACCTTAAAGGTTAATAGCTAACCCATGGGTGCATCAAGTGCCAGGCTAGGTGAGGGTGACAGGTGAGGAGGCCGGGAGGACAGCGGGAGCCGGCGCTATGCGTCCTATGTGGATGCATTCTCTGCTATACTAATTAGTATAGCTCATCAGAGATCTTCAATCAAATTAATTGAAGATCGCAAGATTAGAGGATATTGGCATGAGACATTTCTGAGGATATTGGCGTGGTAACATTTTTTTAAAGGTACAGGTAAGTATTTCTATTTAATTAAGAGCATTAAAGGGTTTTTATTTCATTTAACTCTTTGCGGAAATGGGTAAGGGGTAGTTTTTACCCCTATACTCATTTCTCCTGGGAGGGGGGTGGGTATCTGGGGTCCCCTTTTTAAAGGGGGCTCCTAGATGCCACCATGAACGTTTGCATGGAGTCGTCACCCCCTCCTCCTCCTGGGGCACCAGAGGTGGGGAAGAGCCCATTGTCCATAGATTGGACAAGGGCTAGGGGGGGAGGGGAAGGCTTAGCCTCCCCTCTCCCCCAGAGCCCCCCCCATATCATGGACCATGCAGGCTGGTATAGCTCAGGGTGCAAAGCCCCAGTTAGCCGTGGCTCTGCATTCTGGCTATCCCAGCCTGCATGGAAGACAAGGGGTTACAGAGGCTCGGCACGCCTTTTGGGGGGGAAATTTACCACTATCTGAACATTTAAAAAAAAATTTAAAATTTTGTTTCCTGCTATCTGTTTAACATATCCTGCAAATTTGGTGTTGCTAGGATGTAAGGGGCCTTTGCTATTAACTGCTAAAGTCGTCGGGAATTGTTTCCCTAAGAACTGTCATTTACACATTTAAATGTATACTATTTTTGCTTGAAATTTTAAAATCGATTTTCTCAAAAAGTATACGGTCTTTTTGAAAAAAAAAAAATCCTATTGTTCCCACTGTTGTTCCTAACATTTCCATGCAAATTTGCTGTTTCTGGCATTTAAGGGGGCTTTGCTATTAACCGTTAAATTCAGCGGCGGTTGGAACATTTCCCACACCCAGTATGAGATATTTAAAATTGATTTTCTCAAAAAGTATAAGGTCTGTTTGAAAAAACATTTTTTGCTCTTGTAGTCACTGCCCCCCTCCACGTACCCTGCAAAATTAGTGTTTCTACTAAGTTCGCCAGCCCATTGAAGTCTATTGCGGTTCGCCCGGTTCGTGCGAACTTGAACTTTTGCGGGAGTTTGCGTTCGCGGTTCGTGAACCGAAAATCTGAGGTTCGAGCCATCTCTAGCCTGAAACAGTCTTTGTAGGTTTTAAAATTCTCCTGCCTATTGAAGGCTATAGAGATTTTCAGATTCGCCAGATTCACACATTTTTGCGTAGGTTCGGATTCGAAATACGTAAACCCAAAATTTGATATTCGGCCCATCACTAGTCCTCAGCAATGTACAATGACCCATAGGATTGCAGTAGCTGGACTAGTGGAGGTAGAGCCACATGGCACTGGCAAAGCATACCAAGACGGTCACAAATGCAAGCAGCAACAGCTGCATAGCAAATAGCTGCAGAGTGGCAAAGCAATAGTAATAGCATAAGTAGGCACAGTGCATCAATTGCATAAGGACAGCTGTCTCACCATTCATAATAAAATGAAGAATAATGTATCAATAAAATAAAAGCAAATTAATAATAAAATAATATGGAAATAAGAGTATGATTGTGTTGTTATTATTATTATTATTATTAATAATAATGTTAAATGCTGACTTTTTTAATGTGCAGGGATAAAAACTGGTACCAGAAGAAACCTTTTCTGTAATTAAAAAAAAATAATACCGACATTGTGCATGTTGGGTAAACTGTATAAGAGCTATAACCAGAGAAAGTGTCACACTACTTAAACTGATAAAAACCCTGGTAATGAGAGGTGGTTGTACTAGCAGTACCGTAGTCAAGTGGTTAACTTAAATGGAATTTTGTTGTAGGATGTAGGAGGAAGAGATGTAAACAGAGATTTTTAAGGCATGACTCAATCTATAAAAATGTTTCCTGTTTGTGGGCTTTAAGTATCAGGTCTTTTGTATTAAAGTGAATGAAACACACAGTAGCTATGTTTCTTTTTCCTTTTCTTTTACATTGAGCTGACTGGATTGCTAATTAGTCAAGTAGAGGATATTTGTCATACGGGGAAAAAACGAAATAATAACCTTACACACAAGTTCCCAAATATAGATATATTGTTGAGTTTATTGTTACACATACAATATGCTAATCAAACACAGGCCTCTTGTTGAGATGTGGTCATAATTTTTAGCCAAGATTCAGGGAAAAAAATAATGAAGTGTGTTTCTGCATATAGTCATTTTTTAACATAGAGTAGAGAAATACCGGTTGGTCAAGAACAAAAATAATTCAGTGTTTTTTAGGTTTTAATTTTTTCTTTATATTTATGTATTATTACCGGTATATTTTCTTATTTTTAAGGGGTGATCCTGGAAGCTAAATTTATAAATAAAGTGATAAATAAGAAATTCATGAGATAAATGTTGACATTTTTAGATTAGATGGTGTAATATCAATGGAGTCCAAAGACCTTCGAAAGGAGACAAAAAAAGAGACAGGAACACCAGGCTAGTGTAGCATGTTGAGGGTATAGGACACTCAACAACAGTATGTGCAGAATACTCACAAGAATAGGTTGCAAACCAGTAACCACAGTGTAACGGCTGGTGAGGAAAGCCCGTCCTCACTCGGGTTCTTTAGTCTTCGGCAATGTAGGTCGCTCTCCAGGAAAAGAAAAAGGGGTGTAAGGGTTCCAAGGAACCAACATACACGGCCAACACCCTGAGCAGAGGGGGTTGGTGTGGGATATTACTGGGAGGGAGGAGGAGCCCCAAGATGTGATGTATGGAATGGATAATGTAAGCTGAATAAAACATACATAAATAGGCTTACCTCTAAAAGAAGGGGGATAGCCCAAAAAAGTAATAACATCTTTAATAGAAACCAGACACTTGAATGAATGTTCAAGTGTCTGGTTTCTATTAAAAATGTTATTACTTTTTTGGGGCTACCCTCTTCTTTTAGAGGTAAGCCTATTTATGTATGCTTTATTCAGCTTACATTGTCCATTCCATACATCACATCTTGGGGTGCCTCCTCCCTCCCAGTAATTTTTAGATTAGGCACACTGCACATGACTTAATGAGGGCCAAAATCTAAGTGTAGCGTCCACTGGGAAGCCATTGGACTTAGCAATACCATTGAGTTACATCATTGGATTCATAGAGTGGAGAGAACAATATGGATTGCCAGATATTTGTGTCATCGTTGGTCTGCAGAAGAGGTTACCAATGTTCTGATGCTAATTATAGCACTGCGAGCCCATTGGCTTGGGCACGTGCCACTCAGCTACAAGCATGGCTGATCCAGTCACCAGAGGAAGCAGGGTGGCCAGGCGAAGGAGTGGACAACAGAATTCACAGACTTTGGATGCAACTTAGCTAGACTTACAATGAGAAGGCTACCATGGCTGTACAAATAGTATTGATGTGGATGGATCAATGCTATGTTTGCAATACTCTGTTGCCAAGCTAGCTGTGGAAGACAGTTTATTTATAGGCTCCAGATGCTTTCTCTGATGTGTACAAAATGATTTAAGCATTTTAATAGTTTTTAATACATCTGTTTAATAAGAATTTGTGGATATTGAAGACAAATTATGTTTCTGAAGATCAGCATTTCAGTATGTTTCAGTGAATAATGTTGATTATTTAATGTATAAAACATCCAATAACTCATAAATGAGATTTTCACTAATAAATATTATTCAAGCTAATATATAAATTAGCCTTCCAGAGACAGCTATTATGCCCGTTATTCTTAACTTCATATATAAGTTATAAGTGCAGTAACATATAAGTGCAGTAACAAAATGTTTGACAATTTGATAAACTCGCACTCTGAATGTAATGTGGAAAGTAATGTGGATTATACACAAGAGTCACAAATTGTGGTTCTATGTTGCAAAATATATGTAATATTTAGAACAACAGATTCTTATTTTGACTATGACTTCTTGTTACACAGAGCAAATACAGACGTTGCAATCTATAGGGGAACAGTTATATCAGATACAGCTAGCAGTCAGAGGGCTCGATTCACAAAGCGGTGCTAACCCAGTTAGAGACTTTAGGCGTGATAACCATTGCACCACAGTGGTGAAAAGCCAGTTTAGGCATGATAAGTTTAGGCGTAATAAGTTTAGGCATGATAAGTTTAGGCATGCTAAGTTTAGATAAGTTTAGATCGCACGCAAAGCAGCGCCATTAAACTCTATGCGAAGTGCACCAGACTTTGCTAGCGCAAAACTTTTGATCAGCTGTGCACTGCGGTGCTAACCCAGTTGGTGCTTAAATTTATCATGCCTAAACTTATCACACCTAAACTTAACATGCCTAAACTTATCACACCTAAACTTATCACACCTAAACTTATCATGCGTAAACTGAGTTTAGGTATGATAAAGGGCTTTTCACCAGCGTGCTAACTGTTAGCACCGCTTTGTGAATCAGGCCCACAGTGTATCAAATTCAATTGCCTTATCCTGGGGCTACTTCAGCTGGGTTGTAAGATTAAGATATTTTAAGAGGAACTTTAACTAAGCATTGAACTTCCCAATCAGTAGCCAATAACCCATGAGAAATCTTTACATTTTCTTAAATAGATTTTCAGGGATGTCTGCATGGCAGATATTGTGGTGAAACCACTCCCACAATGTGATGTCATGGCCATGGACTGGACAGTTTCCAATTCATCTCCTTTACATCTAGCGCCTCAAAAAAAGTCCAAAATCCTCAAAATCCATTCCTGTATACTCAAATGAATAGATTGCCAGTGTTTCCTCAAACAGATGTCTTCCCAATGCTGGACCTGAACCCCCTGCTCTTGAAAGGTGATATTGAAAAGTGTGACTCCCAAATGTTTTTGTTTTTAAACTTTCTATATCCCTCCAGAATTGTTTTATTATTAGGCAGCTCCACCATATGTGGATATCTGACCCATTTGCATGGCCACATCCCCAACATTATTTTGTCTTACGTTCAGGAGTTAAATAACATGTAGAAACTAACTTGTATTGAATTAGCTGTATGTAACGATTTGTGTCAGCAAAGAACAGAATTCTGATTATTAGGTGATCTGCAGTATCACCTATAATGCAGATATATACCTGATTATATGGTGATCTGCAGAATCACCTATAATACTGGTATATAAGAAGCTGATGTGACAACAAATAGCAATGAGTGATTGGTGCAACAGTAGTACTGATAGTTACATAGTTACATAGTTACATAGTTATTTTGGTTGAAAAAAGACATACGTCCATCGAGTTCAACCAGTACAAAGTACAATTCCAGCCCGTCCCCCACATACCCCTGTTGATCCAGAGGAAGGTGAAAAAACCCCCACAAGGCATGGTCCAATTAGCCCCAAAAGGGAAAAATTCCTTCCTGACTCCAGATGGCAATCAGATAAAATCCCTGGATCAACATCATTAGGCATAACCTAGTAATTGTAGCCATGGATGTCTTTCAACGCAAGGAAAGCATCTAAGCCCCCTTTAAATGCAGGTATAGAGTTTGCCATAACGACTTCCTGTGGCAATGCATTCCACATCTTAATCACTCTTACTGTAAAGAACCCTTTCCTAAATAAATGGCTAAAACGTTTTTCCTCCATGCGCAGATCATGTCCTCTAGTCCTTTGAGAAGGCCTAGGGACAAAAAGCTCATCCGCCAAGCTATTATATTGCCCTCTGATGTATTTATACATGTTAATTAGATCTCCTCTAAGGCGTCTTCTCTCTAGACTAAATAAACCCAGTTTATCTAACCTTTCTTGGTAAGCGAGACCTTCCATCCCACGTATCAATTTTGTAGCTCGTCTCTGCACCTGCTCTAAAACTGCAATATCTTTTTTATAATGTGGTGCCCAGAACTGAATTCCATATTCCAGATGTGGCCTTACTAGAGAGTTAAACAGGGGCAATATTATGCTAGCATCTCGAGTTTTTATTTCCCTTTTAATGCATCCCACAATTTTGTTCGCTTTAGCTGCAGCGGCTTGGCATTGAGTACGATTATTTAACTTGTTGTCGATGAGTACTCCTAAGTCCTTCTCCAAGTTTGATGTCCCCAACTGTATCCCATTTATTTTGTATGGTGCTAGACCATTGGTACGACCAAAATGCATGACTTTACATTTGTCAACATTGAACTTCATCTGCCATGTATGTGCCCATATAGCCATCCTATCCAGATCCTGTTGCAATATGACACTATCTTCCTGAGAGTTGATGATTCTGCACAATTTTGTATCATCTGCAAAAATAGCAACATTGCTCACTACTGCATCTACTAGGTCATTAATAAATAAATTGAAGAGCACTGGACCCAGTACAGACCCCTGTGGGACCCCACTGCTAACAGTCTCCCATTTTGAGTACGATCCGTTGACCACAACTCTTTGTTTTCTGTCCATTAGCCAGTTCCCTATCCATGCACACAAAGTCTTCCCCAGTCCTTGCATCCTCAACTTTTGCACCAGACTTCTGTGGGGAACAGTGTTGAAGGCCTTTGCAAAGTGCAAGTATATCACATCTACAGCATTCCCAATATCCATATTAGCATTCACTACCTCATAAAGGCTGAGCATGTTAGTCAAACAGGACCTGTCTTTAGTAAACCCATGTTGATGCTGAGAAATAAGATTATTTTCTACTATGAAGTCATGTATAGTATCTCTTAGTAACCCCTCAAATAGTTTGCATACAACTGATGTTAAGCTTATAGGTCTATAATTTCCTGGATCAGATTTTTTGCCCTTCTTAAATAATGGGAAAACGTGGGCTGTACAGCAATCCACTGGGACTCTGCCAGTTGCAAGAGAGTCACAAAAGATAAGATAAAGGGGCTTAGCTATAACTGAACTTAATTCTCTTAGGACCCGAGGATGCATGCCATCCGGGCCAGGTGCCTTGTCTATTTTTAATTTATTTAGTCTTGCCTTTACTTCTTCCTGCGTTAAGTATTTAATATTACAGTTAGAAGATTGAGACTCTTCTGCCTCTGTAATTTGCAACAGTGCTGTTTCCTTTGTGAAGACAGAAGCAAAGAAAGCATTTAATAACTCTGCCTTACCTTTGTCATCCACCATTGAGTTCCCACCCTCATCCTTTAGGATTCCTATACAGTCAACCTTTCTTTTTTTAGAGTTGATGTACTTGTAAAACTTTTTTGGGTTAGATTTGATATCCCTAGCGATTTGATTTTCAGCTTCGATCTTTGCCAGCCTAATTTCTTTCTTACAATTTTTATTGCACTCCTTATAATTGCTTAGTGCAGCCTCGGTCCCCTCCTGTTTTAGGACCTTATAGGCATTCCTTTGCCTCTTCATTTTATCCCTAACCTTTCTATTCATCCATAGAGGCCTTTTTTTATTCCTAGACATTTTGTTTCCATATGGGATATACATACTACAATATTGATTGAGAATAAGTTTAAAAGCTTGCCATTTCCCTTCAGTGTCCTCCCCTTGTAGTACATTATCCCAGTTCACCAAACTTAGTGCCTGCCTAATTTGATTGAACTTTGCTTTTCTAAAATTCATAGTTTTAGTGGTCCCGCTGCCCCGTGGCCTATCTGTCACCAGATCAAACGTTATCATGTTGTGATCACTATTTCCCAAATGTTCTTGAACCTGCACATTTGATACATTATCTGGTCTATTAGAAATGATCAGATCCAGTAACGCATTCCCCCTAGTTGGTTCCGTTACCATTTGAGTCAAGTAATTGTCCTGTAGTGCTGCCAGAAATCTGCTGCTTTTACCAGAATGGGTAGCCTCAATACCCCAGTTAATGTCTGGAAAGTTGAAGTCGCCCATAATTATGACCTCATTTTTACTTGCAGCTTTTTCAATCTGCTGTAGTAATCGCGGTTCTACAGCTTCATTAATAAGGGGTGGTCTGTAGCATATCCCAATAAGCAATTGGCAACTTTTATTTCCACCATGAATATTTACCCAAACGGACTCCACATCTTCGCAATCTTCCTCCATCTCATCGTTGAGGACAGCTGTAAAAGAATTCTTAACAAAGAGACAGACCCCTCCACCTTTTTTCCCTGTTCTATCCCTCCTAAACACATTGTATCCTTTTAAATTAGCTATCCAATCATGGTTTTCATCCATCCATGTCTCGGTTATTCCCACAATGTCATAGCCTTTGTCATTCAGAATGAACTCTAGTTCGTCTATTTTATTTGCAAGGCTCCGAGCATTGGTTACCATGCACTTTATATTTTTACCACCACATTTACCAATTTTGTTTACACGAAATGGGCTACTTGAAGTTTTACCAACCTCCTTAATCTTTACACTGTCCCCACCCTCCTCTCCACCCCCCATCATGTTAGGCTCCCACTGTCTTTTTACCTTATCTTGTCTACATATTGAGACTTTATCCTCCCGCCTCCCCCCAGATCCTAGTTTAAAATCTCCTCCAACCGTTTAGCCATCTTCTCCCCCAATGCAGCTGCACCCTCCCCATTAAGGTGCAGCCCATCCCTGCTGTAGAACCTGTAGCCGACTGCAAAGTCTGCCCAGTTCTCCAGGAACCCAAACCCTTCCTTCCTACACCAATTTCTTAGCCACTTAGTTAACTCCCTAAGCTCCCTCTGTCTCTCAGATGTAGCGCGTGGCACTGGCAGTATTTCAGAGAACACCACCTTGGAGGTCCTTGCTTTAAGTTTATCTCCAAATACCTGAAAATCATTTTTGAGGACCTTCCATCTCCCACTAACTTTGTCATTGGTGCCAATGTGTACCGTGACAGCTGGGTCTTCCCCAGCCCCACCCAATAATCTGTCAATTCTTTCCGCTACATGCCGAACCCGAGCACCCGGGAGGCAACAGACTGTACGGCATTCACGGTTTCTTCGACAGATTACCCTATCTGTGCGCCTAATAATTGAATCCCCTACCACCAGTACCTGTCTATCCTTAGCTGCACTCCTATTCCCTTTCTCATTACAGCAGTCTGCCCCTTGGTTGCTAAGGAGCACGTCCTGCTGCAGCATTGCTACTCCTGAATCATCCTCCCCAATATTACGCAAACAAGCATACTTATTAGTGAGGGACAACTCGGGACTAGCCTCCCTGCCACTTTTTCCCCTACCCCTTCTAACTGTGACCCAACTAGCGGCTACCTCTGTTTCTTGCTCCGGCTTTTTCTCCACCCACCTCATCTTCACCGATTCCATCCAGTGTCTGGATCGTGAGATCCAAGCTCATCTCCATGTTGTGTATGCGTCTCAGTGTTGCGAGATGCTTATTTAGCTCTGCGACTTCCGCCTCTAACTGGGCAACACGCACACACCCAGGGCAACAGTAAACACCCTCAATCCGCTGATCAAGGCATGCATACATGTCACAGGATGTACACTGTACAGCATAGTCCAACATAATGACTATTGTGTGGGGAAATTTTATTTAAAGGGACTCCGAGCTCAGAGTAAAAATAAAATTTGAACTTACCCGGGGCTTTCTCCATCCCAGCCCTGGTCGGGATGTCCCACGCCGGCCTCCTGGCTCTTCTCCCGGCGGCTGTCCGCGTAGCGCGGACAGGCCGGTCCCCCGGGCGACACTGGCGAGTGTCGGGCCTTCTCCTTCCGTATTCGTCACGAATGACGTCACACGCCGGCTGCCGCGCGTCAGGACAGCGGCCGGCGTGACAGCAAGGCGCATGTGCGATTAAACCGCGCATGCGCCGTGCTGTCACGCCAGCCGCCGTCATGACGCGCGGCGGCCGGCGTGTGACGTCATTCGTGACGTATACGGAAGGAGAAGGCCCGACACTAGCCAGTGTCACCCGGGGGTCCGGCCTGTCCGCGCCATGCGGACAGCCGCCGGGAGAAGAGCCAGGAGGCCGGCGTGGGACGTCCCGACCAGGGCTGGGATGGGGAAAGCCCCGGGTAAGTTCAAATTTTATTTTTACTCTGAGCTCGGAGTCACTTTAAAGTAAACTGTGGCGGTAAAAGTTGAAACGGGAGAGGGAGTGAAGTTCAGGAGTGAGTGCAGCTGGGGTGGAAGAGGGGGAGGGGTGGAGGAGGGGGAGTGAGTGAAGTTGGGGTAGAGGAGGGGGAGGGGAGGAGTGAGTAAAGTTGGGGTGGAGGAGGGGGAGGGGAGGAGGGGGAGTGAGTGAAGCTGGGGTGGAGTCCTCAAAACTTAAAGACTACACCACAACGTGTTAGTACATCCTAACCAATGCAAAGAACCGCAATATTGTTTAAAGGTTTTTTTTAAGTCCTTACCTGCTTCCTCTCACCACTCTCTAGCTTTGACAATACTTCACCAGAGGAGCTGGTGGGTACTAACAGTACAGTGCCCCTCACCAGAGTCAAGGGCCCTCTGGTGAGAGTAGAGTGGTCAGACAGATCAGGTTTGGCAACAGACAGACAGATGCAGTAAAAAATCGGGAGGCAGAGACAGGAAGGTATAAGCAAGCAGAGTCGGCAGCAAGATCAGATGGGCAGAGGTACAGAGTCAGTGAGCAGAAGAGTAGTCAGAATGAGCCAGAGTCATACACAAATAATAATACAGTAATGTAAATCTTTAAGGCTATCAAAAAAATCCTATCTTGTGTGAAATCCCCAGATTCCTCCCGGATCAAAGCACACCGGAACTATATAAGGGTCTGAGCGCTAACACAGAGTGTTCGCAACAGCAGACAAGTTGCGAGTGATTCAGCTAGGCTTATGAAGCAGAGGAGACCCTTCTGGCACGCCCCTCTCCTATCAGCCAATGAGGAGCAGCGAGCGTCTCATCTGACGTCAGCCGACCGGCCGGTCAGCTGACACGCCTCCTCCCCGCATAAAGGTCCTGTCTGTGCGCGCGCGCGCGCACGCAACAAAGCAACCCAATGTGCAACTGACAGACCCGTCCTCGGCGTGCTAGACGCCTGAGGCATGGAAACATTGCTAAACAGAGAGCTGGAGGCAGCCGCGGTGGTAGCGCTGTTCACCGCGGCTGCCTCTCCAACGTTTGTTACACTGTAAATTCCTATTTGGGAATTTCCATATGTTTTGCAATATCTGAGACAATTTGTCCTCTCCTAGATTTATTATTAGCTCTAGAGATGGCCTGAACTGTTCGACGGTGAACGGGAAGCAGCAAACTTCCGGGGTTCACAATCATGGACAACCACAAACTTTTCCGGAAGTTCGGTTCGCCCCCATAGTGCATCATTAGGGTCAACTTTGACCCTCTACATAACAGTCAGCAGGCACATTGTAGCCAATCAGGCTACACTCCCTCCTGGAGCCCCACCCCCCCCCCCTCCTTATAAAAGGCAGGCAGTGTCAGGCATTGGACTCACTCGTGTGCCTGCAGTAATTAGAGAAGGGAGAGCTGCTGCTGCTGCTGCTGCTGCAGAGAGAGCTGTAGAGAAAGCTTAGTTAGGCTCTTGTAGGCTTGTTAGCTTGCGCCTTGCTGATTCTTATTGCTAAAAAAGCACCCCTCAAAAGCTCTTTTGAGAGCTAATCTTGTGATCTATTTTTTAATTGTGTGTGTGTGTGTGTCCCACAGACACTTGTGCTGCATAGACAGCCTTGGTAATTCCTACTGTGACACTGCCAGGCCCAGCACATTCAGTGACTAACTGTGTGTGTGACAGGCAGCTGCACATTTGTAATCCCAATCACTGCACCTGTTCACTGTTCAGTGCACCTACCTACCTATACCTACGTGAGCGCACACATTGTTAATACCACCAGTCATTGCACCTGTTCTGTTCAGGGTACCTGTGTGTGTGTGACAGGCAGCTGCACATTTGTAATCCCAATCACTGCACCTGTTCACTGTTCAGTGCACCTACCTACACCTACGTGAGCGCATGCATTGTTAATACCAACAGTCATTGCACCTGTTCACGGTACCTGTGTGTGTGTGTTTGTGTGACAGGCAGCTGCACATTTGTAATCCCAATCACTGCACCTGTTCATTGGTCAGTGCACCTACCTACCTATGTGAGCGCACGCATTGTTAATACCACCAGTCATTGCACCTGTTCAAGGTACCTGTGTGTGTGTGTGTGACAGGCAGCTGCACATTTGTAATCCCAATCACTGCACCTGTTCACTGTTCAGTGCACCTACCTATCTACGTGAGCACACGCAGTTTTATATACCACCACCAGTCGCTGCACCTGTTCACGGTACCTGTGTGTGTGACAGCTGCACATTTGTAATACCAGTCACTGCAAGCTGTTCACTGCACCTGTGTAACCGCACATTGTTGTACCAGCAGTCACTGCAACCTGTTCACTGCACCTGTGTAACCATACATTGTATTAGTCAAGTCAGTGCATACCTTTCACTTCATCCCCCCAATATGGACAAAACAAAAGGCATAGCCAGAGGCAGGCTACCTGGCAGGTTTGTTCGAGGTCACACTGTTGTGATTTCGTGCGGACCTCGACCAAAGTACAGTGTTCAAAAGAAGGCATGTGCCATCAACCCCCAATATAGTCAGGACGTAGTTGACTATTTAACACAGAACACCTCATCTCTCTCAGCTTCCGCACAGAAGCGTGACATATCTTCCTCCTCCTGCTCTGATTCTGGCACCCCACTTAACACTCAGTCGGCCGCAACCACCAAAGTGCCATCACCCCAGGGCTCAGCAGGGCTCAGTGGTGTGGACATTTTTTTGTGTGTCTGCCTCAGATGAGAGCAATGCCATCTGTACTCTCTGCCACCGAAAATTGAGCCATGGAAAGACCAAGACCCGCGTAGGGACAACTACTTTACGAAGGCACATGATTACAAAGCACAAACTGCAATGGGATGACCACCTGAGGAAAAGCAGCACACAAAAGCAAAGCCACACACCGCAGTGGAAGATACCAGGCCGCAATTATTTCTCGAAAAAGGCGATACCTAAACTGTACCGTGATGTTGAAAGGCAAGTGGTGACATCTCTGGCACACAGCGTTGGGTCAAGGGTCCATCTGACCACAGATGCCTGGTCTGCAAAGCACGATCAGGCCTGCCCAAAGACTAAGTCACTCCCCACACACAGCATCTCTGCCTGCACGCCGTGTGACTGCCTGCCCCAACACTAAGTTGGTCCCCACACAGCATCTCTGCCTGCAGGCCACTTGACTGCCTTCTCCGCCACCACCAACAGGGTCCACCAGGACTCCAGGCGGTTTTCTGATGTGTATACATGCCTGCCTAATTTTTCTGACTGCACTGCAGCTGCAACAACAAAACAAAAGGCATGTACATGTGTCAATTCCCCTTCGTGATCGTTACCTTGCTGCGGTGAAGGGAATTGCATATCACAATGAAGCAATGCCCGACGGCTATATGAGTGTGTTGGGGGGCACACCTGACCCAAGAAAATAGATAATAAGGTCGTTGCTTCATTGTGGACAGACCAAATTCGATCAGCTGGACACTCAGTCACTGTTGTTCTGTCATTCAGCTACCTCAGCCCGACCATATGGGCTTGAAAACCGCCATGGCCTGTACTCTGGCCACGGTGCGCACCAGTCCAGCACGACCGTCACTACACAAACAGCTGTTTGTGGTGCGTTACACAATGAGTTTGGTCTGTCAATGTGAAGCAGTACACTAATTACACTACCTAAGTGATGTATACACATGCAAGATGTTTTAAAGCACTTTAGGCCTCCAATTTAGCATGCAATGTGATTTCTGCCCTTAAAACGCTGCTGTGTGTCAAATCCTGATTTTTCCCGGGGACTTTTGGCGTGTATCCCACTCCTCCATGCAAATACTCATGTATTAGACCCCTTGAAACATCATCACTTTTGTGGCCAGCATAAATGTTTCTAGTTTTCAAAGTTCGCCTCCCCATTGAAGTGTATTGTGGTTCGCAAAAGTTTGCATGTTCGCGAACGTTTGCGGAAGTTCGCGAACGCGGTTCGTGAACCGAAAATCGGAGGTTTGGGCCATCTCTACCAAGCTCTAGTTAGGACGCAGGTAACTGAAGAGGTTGAAGGTAAATGTGTATAGAATATAGAGCAGCCCCTCCAGTCTCTTTTTTAAAGATCTTTTTTTCTTAGGTCATTTAGATGCAGTTGCAAGCTTTTGTTGCTGTTTTTATTAAATTAGTGATATAACTTTTTACTTGCAGTATCCACCATTTATTGTCCTCACATGGTTCTTCAAACAAGCGTGGTATGCCTATTACATTTTTTCCAGATTTGACTGGTGTTAGCCTGAGAACGTAAGCTCACAAAATGTGTTGCCTTTTAGTGCTGAATAAATAATTAGACTGGCCATTGGCTGGTAATCTTCACTGGAGGTAAACCAACACTTACATCCATTGATCAAACCCATTTTAAAATTTTTATGCATATTGTGTACCCAGTGGGGGCGCCAGGGGGGTGCTTGGGGGTGCTCAAGCACCCCCTAAATTTGTCCAAGCACCCCCAAAGCACCCCCTGGCGTGAACTGACTTCAGGCGTCTAAGAGACGCCGAGTCAGTTCACAGCAGCAGCCCGGAGCAGCAGGCAGGGCTACGGTAAGATGACCGCCCGAAGCCCTGCTCTGCAGACTTGGAGTCTGCAGTGCAGGGCTTCGGGCGGCCATTTTCCTGTAGCCCTGCTCGCCGGATGCAGGCTGCTGCAGGAGGGAAGAGGATCGTGGGAGCTGAGCTGCGGGCCACAAGGAGGTCGGAAGAGGAGGAGGTCGGAACAGCAGGTCTTCTGACTAGGTGAGTAAATGGATTTTTCTTTTCTTTTTCAGGTGGTGCTGCTGATTGGGGTCAGATCTGATAAGGATTGTGCATATTGGGGTCAGATCTGATAAGGATTGTGCATATTGGGGTCAGATCTGATAACGGTTGTGCATATTGGGGTCATATCTGATAACGGTTGTGCATATTGGGGTCATATCTGATAACGGTTGTGCATATTGGGGTCATATCTGATAACGGTTGTACATATAGGGGTCATATCTGATAACGGTTGTGCATATTGGGGTCATATCAAAAAAAATAATAATCTTTATCACTGGCCATGCAAAAGGGTGCTCAGATTTTGCACATGCTACACTTACTATTTGATGAGTTCCATTGTACTTTAGTATGCTGTTTAGGCCCGGTTCACATTAGCGGTCGCCGTCCGGAATCGCCGTGCCGGAGCCGGACCGCATGCGGAATGGACGGAACGGACGCACGCCATAGCAATGAAAGTCTATGCGTCCGTTCACATGCGTCCGTTTCGTCCGGACCGGAGCCGGACCGGATCCGGACTCCGGCATAAGATCCAACATGCGCTATTTTTTGGTCCGACTCCTCCGGCAGACGTATCCGGAGCGGAGCCGGACTGTTGCATCCGGTCAATACAAAGCAATGAGAACCGGAGAGCGCACAACACACTGGCTATAAAAACCGGACGTTCTACCCCACTTCCTATGCTTTTTCTAGTGGCCATTTTGGATGGGGACCACATGGGCCCAGCGTTCACAGAGTGGAGCAGCGGGGATTTCATGCTGGAGCTCTTTGGCAGCAACATGTCTGATGATATGTCTGATAACGAGGAGGTGAGACCTTCTCCCCACATAGTAGTAGGTGAACAACAGGAAGGAGAGAATTCCCAGGTACGAGTAAAAAATGACTGGATCCATGGTCCCAACTGCAGTCTCTGTATCCACGGATGGTCTCCACACGTCCACCTGTCTCCAACAATGACCCCAGAGCTTCTGCTGACCTCCCAGACCTCAGGTATTTACAGGTTGTTATCTCTTTAAGAAACCGGATCCGGACCGCAACCGTGTTCATACCGCACGGAAAACGGATGCAAACGGACCGGATCCGGACCTGATCCGGATAGGAACCGTACGGATTAGGTCCGGTCCGGATCCGGTGCGGTCCGGACATCCGTTCCGGTTTTTACAAAACCGCAAGTGTGAACCGGGCCTTAGTAGAAGTGGACTTTCACTTGAGCCTGTAGGCAGTTTGAGCAGATCAATTTTATGGTGATTTTTTTTTTCCTTCACTTACAAACAGCAATAAAATATTTTAAAAGTGCTAAAAGCAGCATGTACAGTTATTGTAATCAGCACTTTCGCTGACAGCAATAAAAACCCCACAAACAGCAAAATGATAACAAAAAATGAACATAAAATAATCACGTAGAGAAAACACCAATTTAATGATAAGTGTTTTCCAGAGAGGATTCTGTAAAAAATTGAAAACTGCCAATAAACTCTAGCAGGCTGCTTCTGCTTTTAAAACGGCCTGAAAATGTTAACCTGTCAACCGCTAAACTAAGATTGCAATAGGAAAGGCTTCGCTTAGATTCTGAAAGATAAAAATTAAAATAATTTACAATAACTTATGCATAATGCATGGTGTTTATCACCTATCACTTGGAACAAATATGACATTAATCCCTTTGAGAAAATAATTATCCCTTAGCAGCCATAAAGCGTACAACAATGAATATTTCACCAAATAACCTGCTGCAAATGCAATATTTATGACGACTTTCTCATCAGCGAAGTGATTGTTTCCTATACGTTGCCGGCTACACCATTAAATCAAAAAGGCTCGGAGAAATGGATTTCTCTAGTTCAGGTCCTGACAGTGAGAAATGAGCCGTGCTTTTTGGAATATTATGGAACGCAACAGAAACGAGTCCGTTTGATTTACAGTTCAGCTGAATGGAGGTGCGATTTGGGACCTGTCTGTTGAGATCTTGCCCATTTCCATCATTACAGCCAAGGCAATCAATATACTCAGTACATCAGTGCCAGCATCAAAATTATAATTAGTATGCGGGACGTACCCTGCACTCTTTCAGCATCAACTTGGAAGTAAAGCTGACTGATCAGATAGGCAACCAGGGAATTCTAAATGTCAGCTATGCTCATGTCTGTTTTTCTTGCGTTCGATATCCTGCGGTGTCGTAAAGGACGCATTATTTAGTCTCATTGATGGACACGGGGTCCTGTGGAGATAGCAAATTAATGAAAGCTTAAGTTATCAAAGGTTCACATTGAAGCAAAGAGGAGATCATCAATGAAAGAATTCCTCGAGAGGCTGATTCAATTATAGTAATTGCTATTATAGAAGTCTGTGCGTGGTAGGGTGGTAGTGGGATGGCAATGGTGGCTGCTATTGGTTCTGGAGGTAGATAGGGGGTGCATTTGCTCCTAATGCTAGCTAGGTACACACTATGCAATTTTTTGTCAAATAGGCAGCTTGACCCAATGATTTCCGACATGTCCGATCTGATAAAGGATCGATTTTGTGCAGTAGTGATGTAATGTATCCAGTTATCAATTGGGAGCAGATCAGACATCAGCAAAATAGCAGTTCAACCTATCAATCTGATGGGAAATTGCATGGTGTGTACCTAGCATTAAAATGGTCTGAAAGTCAGCATTTCTTCTTTGCTCTAAAAGATTATTTACAGCCTTAACCCTGGCAGTGCATTTCTGTCTGGAATTATGAGTCAAAAGCGGTACATATTTTTCAAGAATTTTAGGCCGCCAATTCTTAAGTCATAACTCACCAAAATATATCAGAATAAAAGCCTGGTAGACATTCTGCATATACAGTATAAAAGACTGGAACACAAAATTGTTGAATGAATGAAATTCATAAATAAACTTAAAACATTGTGAAACTGTACAAATAAGGCAGGCAGAGAGCAGTCAAAATGCAGGCAGAGGTCGGTGCGGGCAGCAGGCAAAGAATAGTCAAAATGCAGGCAGAGGTCGGTGCAGGCAGCAGGCAGAGAGTAGTCAAAATCCAGGCAGCGGTCGGAGCGGCCGGCAAGCTCAGAGTAGTCAAAATCCAGGCAGAGGTCGGTGCAGGCAGCAGGCTGAGAGTAGTCAAAATCCAGGCAGACGTCAGTGCAGGCAGATGGCGGTCGGTATACACACACACACACACACACATATATGTATATATATATATATATATATATATATATATGTATATATATATATATATATATATATGTATATGTATATATATATGTATATATATATGTATATATGTATATATATATATGTATATATATATATATATATATATATGTATATATATATATATATATATATATATATATATGTATATATACATATGTATATATACATATATATATATATGTATATATACATATATATACATATATATATACATATATATATATATATACATATATATATATATATATATATATATATATATATACATATATATATACATATATATATATACATATATATACATATATATATATATATATATATATACACATATATATATATATATATATATACACATATATATATATACATATATATACATATATACACATATATCTCTATATACATGTATATACGGTACATATACATGTATATACATATATACATGTATATGCGTACGTTAAAAAGGGGCGCTGGGAAAAAAGGGCGCCGGGTTTTAAACGATAAACATGGATAACGTTTAAAAATATAATGTACTATATTTCGTTTAAAAATAATGTTTTATAAAGTTATAAATCATTAAATAATGTGCATGAAATTGGCAATTGTGAAAACGTTAATCTTCCGTTTAAAAAGTGAAACGTATAATAACGTTTAAAAAAAAATAGTAAGTAACCCTCCCTGTACCTACCCCTAACCCCTAGACCCCCGTGTTGGTGCCTAAACCTAAGACCCCCCTGGTGGTGCCTAAACCTAAGACTCCCCTGATGGTGCCTAAACCTAAGACTCCCCTGGTGGTGCCTAAACCTAAGACTCCCCTGGTGGTGCCTAAACCTAAGACTCCCCTGGTGGTGCCTAAACCTAAGACCCCCCTGTTGATGCCTAAACCTAAGACCCCCCTGGTGGTGCCTAAACCTAAGACCCCCCTGTGATAAGCATTAATAACGTGTGAAAAAAATATTGTGCTGTTTTTCGTTTAAAAATAATGTTTTAAAAAAGATTGTACTGTTTTTCGTTTAAAAATAATGTTTAAAAAATTATAAATCATAAAATAATGTGTAATCATGAGAAGCAGTTATAAAACAGTAAAAGTCTCCGGGCGCCGCTTATAAAACGTTATTTTTCTCCGGCGCCCTTTTTTCCTGTCGGGAGCCCATTAAACGATGTTTATTATGGGAGTGAATGGCGGCGCCCGATTTGTCCACTTGCCTCAGGCGCCCGAATTTACTGTTCCCCATGTATATATCTATACACATGTATACATGTATATATACATATATATTTACACGTGGGTGATCACTGGGAAAATGATGAGCGTCACTTTAATTTTTCCTACCCGCCCCCAAACCCCCCCCCCCCCGATGACATCACACCGCCCGTCATCTTGCCGCACCGCCGCAAACTGCAGCTCGGCCATCCTGATTGGCCGCCGGGGATCCCTGAAAGAAGAGAGAAGCAGACGGGGATCCCGGCAGCCAGGGGGAGATGCCTGGGTCCTGCTGGCAGTGCCGATCGCACGCGGGACCCAGGAATTAGTAGCATACAACGGATTTGGGCCAGCCCGAGCTAGGCTCGGGGATACCGCTCTGGGTAAGTGAAATCCAGCCCGAGCTCAGCTCGGGAATACCGCCAGGGGGGTTAAACCTACTAGTGAAAAAGAAATGGAGCAGAACAGCATGCACACAGTTAAACACAGCACTTTGTTCTCCGCACCTCTTGTAGACCTTAATAGTCATTGCGGGACCAGTTACCTATTTACCTTCTGCATCTGATAAGTATTACTTCTATTATGCTGCCTATGTTTTAATGAAGATTTTGATTAAAGCTTTGGAAGTTTTACTATACAAGAGAGCTGCTCCTGGATTTTATGGCCTCAATTCACTAAGATCATGCTGGAGATAATTAGGCAAGAGAAAACTTACCACCACACATCAATCGGTATTTCCAGTGTTAATTCACTAAAGAAGCTTGTTTTCACAGTGATCTCCTCTGTAGTCTCTGTAGTTACTTCCACATGCAGTATATAGGGCCTGTCTTTACTAGAGATGGCTCGAACCTCTGATTTTAGGTTCACGAACCTCGAACGTGAACTTCCGAAAAAGTTCGCATTCGTGCGAACTTCGCGAACCGTTATAGATTTCAATGGGCAGACGAACCTTTAAAACTACAAACATTAATTGTGGCCACTAAGGTGATGGAAAAGATGTTTCAAGGGGTCTGACACCTGTAGGGGGGTATGGCGGAGTGGGATACACGCCAAAAGTCCCGGGGAAAAATCCGGATTTTAAGCACAGCAGGGATTAAGGGCAGAAATCACATTTTATTGCTAAATTGGAGGCCTAAAGTGCTTTAAAAAAACATCTTGCATGTGTATACATCAATCATGCAGTGGAATTAGTGTACTGCTTCACACTGACAGACTAAACTCACTGTGTAACGCACCACAAAAAGCTGTTTGTGTAGTGACGGCCGTGCTTGGACTGGTGCGCACCATGGCCAGAGGGCAGGCCATGGCAGTTTTCAAGCCCATATGATCAAGCTGAGGTAGCTGAATGACAGAACAACAGTGACTGAGTGCCCAGCTGATCGAATTTGGTCTGTCCACAATGAAGCAATGACCTTATCATCTATCTTCTTGGGTCAGGTGTGCTCCCCAACCCCAACACACTCATTTAGCCGGTCATTGCTTCATTGTGATACGCAAGCCCCTTCACCGCGGCAAGGTAACTATCACGAAGGGGAATTGACACATGTACATGCATTTTGTTTTGTTGTTGCAGCCGCAGTGCAGCCAGAAAAATTAGGCAAGCATGTACACGCACCAGAAAAATTATCATATCGGCTGCTGCTAGCAGCGGCCTTACAAATTCAGGAATCCACCTGGAGTCCTGGACCCTGTTGGTGGTGGCGGAGAAGGCAGGCAAGCTGCCTGCAGGCAGATATACTGTGTGGGGACAGACTTAGTCTTGGGGCAGGCAGTCACATGGCATGCAGGCAAAGATGCTGTGTGTGGGGACTGACTTAGTCTTCGGGCAGGCAGTAGCCCTCCGGGATCCATGCCTCATTCATTTTGATAAAGGTGAGGTACTGAACACTTTTTTGTTGACAGAAGTTGGATGGCAAATTGTGACAGCTCTGGCCACAGGTCAAGCCTGCGCACCCAGTAGTCCAGGGGTTCATTGCTGCTCAGAGTGTCTACATCTGCAGTTAAGGCCAGGTAGTCGGCTACCTGCCGGTCGAGGCATTGGTGGAAGGTGGATCCGGAAGGGCTAAAGAATGTCCGCATGTCCGACATCACCATGAGATCGCTAGAGTGTCCTTTCCTTGCCTGCGTGGACATGGGAGGAGGAGGAAGATTACTGGCAGTGGCACCTTTATTCCATTGTGCTGTGACATCACCCTTAAGTGCATTGTAAAGCATAGTTGCCAGCTTGTTCTTCAAGTGCTGCATCCTTTCTGCCTTCTGGTGATTTGGAAACATCTCCACCACTTTGTGCTTATACTGAGGGTCTAGTAGGGTGGCCACCCAGTACAGCTCATTCCCCTTGAGTTTTTTTATACGGGGGTCCCTCAACAGGCTGGAAAGCATAAAAGCCGCCATCTGCACAAATTTGGATGCAGACGTACTATCCATCTCCTCTTGCTCTTCCTCGGTGATGTCAGGTAAGTTCTCCTCCTCCCGCAGCCACGAACAATACCACGGGAAAGTTGAGCAGCACAAGCCCCCTGCGACGCCTGCTGCGGTTGTTCTTTCGCCTCCTCCTAAAAAAAACACCTTTCTCATCTGACTCCTCTTCCCCACTAGACTGTTTCTCCTCCTCCTCCCCTCTCCTCTGTGCTGCCGCAGGTGAACTCGATGGACGTATGTCTTTTTTCAACCAAAATAACTATGTAACTATGCTGATAATTGATCCCACAACTATTCCTCCTGTTCCTGTTCACGCTCCTCCACAGCTTGATCCACCACTTTACGCATGGCACGCTCCAGGAAGAAAGCATATGGGATCAAGTCGCTGATGGCGCCTTCACTGCAACTCACCATGTTTGTCACCTACTCAAACGGCCGCATGAGCCTGCAGGCATTTCGCATGAGTGTCCAGTACTTTGGCCAGAACAATCCCATCTCCCCAGAGCATGTCCTTTTACTGTAGTTGTACAGATACTGGTTGATGGCTTTCTCCTGTTGTAGCAGGCGGTTAAACATCAGGAGCGTTGAATTCCAGCGAGTCGGGCTATTGCAAATCAAGCGCCTCACCGGCAAGTTGTTTATCCGCTGAATATTGGCCAAGCGTGCCATGGCCATGTAGGACCGCCTAAAGTGCCCACACACCACCCTGGACTGCTTCAGGACGTCCTGTAAGCCTGGGTACTTACACACAAATCTCTAAATTATTAGATTCAGCACATGTGCCATGCAGGGTACACGTGTCAACTTTCCCAAATTCAAAGCCAAAATGAGATTGCTGCCGTTGTCATACACCACGTTGCCGATTTCCAGTTGGTGCGGGGCCAGCCACTGATCCACCTGTTTGTTCAGAATAGCCAAGAGAGCTGCTCCAGTGTGACTCTCAGCTTTGAGGCAAGACATGTCTAAGATGGCGTGACACCGTCATACCTGGCATGCAGCATAGGCCCTGGGGAGCTGGGTCTGTGTAGCTGGAGAGGAAATTGCAGCACCATTAGAGTAGCATTGCCACTCAGCCAAGGAGGAGGAGGAGGACAACAGTGAAGAGAATGTATCAGGAGGAGTAGGAGGAAAAGGAGAGAAGGTGGCAGCAGGCCTGCCTGCAAGCCGTGGAGGTGTCACAACTAGGTCCGCTGTACAGCCACGTACTCTCGGCTTGCCAGCGGTCACCAGGTTGACCCAATGGGCCATGTAAGTAATGTACCTGCCCTGACCGTGCTTTGCAGACCAGGCATCCATGATCAGATGGACCCTTGACCCAACGCTGTGTGCCAGAGATGACACCACTTGCCTTTCAACTTCATGGTACAGTTTGGGTATCGCCTTTTTTGAGAAATAATTGCGGCCTGGTATCTTCCACTGCAGTGTCCTAATCGCCACAAATTTTTGGAAAACCTCAGAGTCCACCAGCTGGTATGGTAACAGCTGGCAAGCTAACAGTTCCACCAAGCCAGCTGTCAGACGCCGTGCAAGGGAGTGACTGGCAGACATTGGCTTCTTCCGCTCAAAGATTTCCTTCACGGACACTTGACTGCTGCTGTGGGCAGAGGAGCAGGAACTGCTCAAGGTGAGAGGCGGAGTGGAGGAGGGTGGCTGTGAAGGTGCAAGGGATAATGCATCTGAAGGAGGAGGAAGTGGAGAAGGAGGGTGGCTTTGCTTTTGTGTGCTGCTTTTTCTCAGGTAGTCATCCCATTGCAGTCTGTGCTTTTTTGTCATGTGCCTGCGTAAGGCAGTTGTCCCTACGCGGGTGTTGGCCTTTCCACAGCTCAATTTTTGGTGGCAGAGAGTACAGATGGCATTGCTCTCACCTGAAGCAGACACACAAAAAAATGTCTACACCGCTGAGCACTGGGGTGATGGCACTATGGTGACGTCAGCAGCTGACGTTGAAGGACATGTTGGCTGGCTGTCCATAGGAGGCGATACATGCCACCGGACATTGCCACGAGCTGTTTGTGACGACGAGCTCCCCCTGCTTTTTTCTGCAACTTGTCTCCTCCTACTCCTCTCTGACTCCTCCTCTGAACTGTCCCCCTGGTCATCTCCTCTATTGGGAACCCACGTGACATCCACATCATCATAATCATCATCATAATCATCCTCCCCAGCTTCGCTTGTATCAGACACCTCCAAAACTGCACCAACAGCAGGTACTTCATCCTCCTCCTCACACTCTACGTCCATAGTGACGCCTAACTCAGACATATGAGGTGGTGTAACTTGCTTAGCGCCTTCATTTTGTTGTAACAATAATGTAACCATTAAGTGCAAAGTGTCAAATGTTGCGGATGTAGTGCTTGTAGTAGCACTGTTGGCTGTGGAAGATGATTTGTTCTGTGATAAATAGTCAACTACGTCCTGACAATCTTAGGAGTTGATGACATGTGCCTTCTTCTGAGCACTGTACTTTGGTCCAGGGCCGCATGAAATCACGTCAGCACGACCTCAAACAGACATGCCGGGTGGCCTGCCTCTGGCTCTGCCTCTGCCTGTTGTTTTGTCCATATTGGGGGGGGTGAAGTGAAAGGTATGCACTGACTTGACTAATAGAATGTGCAGTCACACAGGTGCAATGAAAGGTATGCAGTGACTGGTATTACAATACAATGTGCAGCTGTCACACAGGTGCAATTAACAGGTATGCACGGACTGGTATATAAAACAGCGTGCGGTCACACAGGTGCCATGAACTGGTATGCACATACTGGTATTACAAATGTGCAGCTGTCACACACACAGGTGCAGTGAGCAGTTATGCAGTGACTGGTATATAAAACTGCGTGCTGTCACGCAGGTGCAGTGAACAGGTATGCAGTGACTGGTATCAATACAATGTGCAGCTGTCACACACACAGGTGCAGTGAACAGTTATGCAGTGACTGGTATATAACACTGCGTGCTGTCATGCAGGTGCAGTGAACATGAACAGGTATGCACGGACTGGTATTACAAATGTGCAGCTGTCACACACACAGGTACCGTGAACAGGTATGCAGTGACTGGTATATAAAACTGCGTGCTGTCACACAGGTGCAGTGAACAGGTATGCACGTACTGGTTCCATCTGTCTGGATCACACTTGCCCTAGTGGTAGTGGCAGTGCCTCCTTCTGTATTTTGCCTTGGGGTGTTAACCAGAGCAGCGGTTGCTACTGGTAGCCCCTTCCGTTTATCTGTCTGGATCGCACTTGCCCTAGTGGTAGTGGCAGTGCCTTCTTCTGTATCTCTGCCTTTGGGGTGTTAACCAGAGCAGCGGTTGCTACTGGTAGTGGTAACCCCTTCTGTTTAACTGTCTGGATCGCACTTGCCCTAGTGGTAGTGGCAGTGCCTCCTTCTGTATCTCTGCCTTAGGGGTGCTAGCCAGAGCAGCGGTTGCTACTGGCAGCCCCACCTGTCTGTCTGTCTGTCTTGTCTGATACGAACGCTTGCTGTAGGCTCGGTGAGGTAACCATTTAGCAAGCATTCGCATTCTCTATTTCGTGTTTGTCTGTCATTGGTTAGTTAGGGTGGCACGCTTATCACTGGGCGCCTAACGCGCGGTGATCATGATGAAACGCATTCGCTGTTGCGAATGAGTGCGGTGTTCACGTTTAGCTAGCGTTTGTTATTTTCTTTACCTTTTGATTGTTGTTTGCTGTTCCTTTGCTACTCTCGTGTTCTGTTCTGTTCAGCCTTGTGTCACTTCTGGCAATCGCATCTCTTGCGATTGCGTTCCCACTCTTGTTTCCGCTGTTGTGTGTTCACAGTCGCTGGGTGGCGACTAGATTGGGGGACACACATTACTCCTGTCTCTGTGCTCTCTCTCTTTGAGGGCTTTTCTGCCCTGCTTGCTCCTGCTCATACAATTCCCATCTGGCATCTGTGGCCATGCAGAGGCTGTGCTCATCTGCACTCCACAGCTCCATCTGCTGGTGGGAATTGCCCTATACCGGTGCATTGCACCTAACCTGGGTTCTCCCAATTACACGTTTGTGGAGGATTTCTGCCGCGTCAGCGCACATCTGGTGCGCTGACCACGGAAACGATTCCGCAAACGTTACAGTTCTTAGTCTACTGATAGTTTGGTCAGTTGCATCAAAGGGAAATTCACTATTACCAAATGTTTTAGACCTGTTTTTAGACCTGGTCTAAACCAGTTGGTAATTAAGTCGGCAAAGCAGAGAAAATGATTAAAAGATGCAATTCACAAACAAGTAGCTATGACTGACATCCTTCTCCTCTGATGAGCTCTCCTCTGCATACAATTAAACTCATGCATAATTAATTCAAAAGCTTCCATCCTCATGTCTAAAATACCTCACAGAATTACTTTACCTACAGAAATCAGCTGATCTAATCTCTGTCAGAAAAAGTGGGTGTGGTTACTCCTTGTTTGCCTTTGTGAATTGTGTAATTACTGAATTTTAGACCAGGTCTAAAAGCAGGTCTAAAACATTACACCAAACCATCAGTAGTCTAAAAACCATCTGTAGACTAGTCTAAACTGCTTAGTGAATTGAGGCCATTGTGGATCAAACAAAAGGAACACATTTCATGGCAAATATCAATCACTTCTTGATCTTTCTTCTATGTTTTTACTTCTCATTTTGCAATATATTGATTTAGTTTTTCCCCTTTTCGCTAAAGTAACTCTTTAAATGTCTAATTGTAGATGCTGTCAATGTGGAGTAGAATTGCAGGCACAGAGAGAGCCTTGATTTGGCCTGCATATTCCTATACTGTGCTGTATATCTGCGCATACACTGTGGGTAAGTGATATCACTGGCTTCAGTTATATTTAAAGACAGGTGCTTTTACTGACTTAAAGGGAATTAAATGGTTTGAACAGACTGCCATTATTTTCCCTTACGTTCTATAACGTTCTGTGGGAGCGCACAGCACCTTGATAGGATATTTGCTATTGCTTTGAGTAGTTTGATAAAGTGACAGATACACTTAAAGCGTGTTGACTATATCTCTGAGTTGAAGAGTTTGCCTCAGGCTGCATGGGTGGTTTTTAATCCCAGAAAAAAAATATTTGAGTGATAAAACCTCTCTTTAGTGCGGATGTAAGATATTTATATGTGATTGTTAAGTAATTAGTTTTATGGGATTAATCTCCCAGGGGTATACTTATCATGGGGAACAAATCTTCTAAATGAGCAATTGTTGAGCAATTAATCTCCTTCTCTCCAAGTCCATGCAGCAGGGGGAAAAGGGATATAATTTGCCAATACTTTCTGCAGATTAAATTGCAGATTCCTACGATCGAGGAAGATCAATCATGTGAGTGAAATTCCTTTTTAAAACAGCTTTCATTATAACTAATGTGATACAAGCAAACAAACTGATCTCAGACATTTGAGTTGTGCTATCCTATGAATACGACCGCTTGAGAACCAAAGCAAGTGTTGAGTTTCAGTGCAATTGCGGTACTATTTAATGTTCACTATTTTTCTTACTATGTCTATTTGAGTTTGAGAGTTTGTTCCTGATATCTTGTAGAACTTTAGGTCAATAACACAATTTATGTATATAAATAATATATAATAATAATAATAATAATAATAATAATAATAACACATATCCCAGATTTCTCTCCTCTGCACTGCCATTTTTAATAAATCCACTCTGGGACTTGCTGAGCTCATGTGAGAAAACAGAACCCCTCCACGATTTTGCCTTGTGCTTTTGCTGGTGTTTTCTGTTGTTTAGTTTTGATTTGGGACAAACAGTAGGTTTGCTCCCAGCAGTGGCAAGGTTTTTGTTTGTTTGTATTTTAATCTCTGCAAATATTGTAAATAGACTGTATAGCAATAGCACAAATAAAGCATCGACAAATGTGATGGGTCCTTTAATCTAGTGTTTTGCTGCACAACCTTTAAAGGAAAACCATGACCAAGAATTAAACTTCATCCTAATCAGTAGCCGATACCCCCTTTTACATGAGAAATCTTTTTTTCAAGAGTTTTAGGCCTCCAATTCTTAAGTCATAACTCACCAAAATATATCAGAATAAAAGCCTGGTAGACATTCTGCATATAAATAAAAGACTGGAATACAAAATTGTTGCATTAATTACATTTATGAATAAACTTCAAAAAATGTGAAACTACAAAAAAAGGCATGCAGAGAGTAGTCAAAATTCAGGCAGAAGTCGGTGCAGATGGCAGGCAGAAAGTAGTCAAAATCCAGGCAGAGGTCAGTGCAGGCGGCAGGCAGAGAGTAGTCAAAATCCAGGCAGACATTGGTGCAGGCGGCAGGCAGACAGTAGTCAAAATCCAGGCAGACGTTGGTGCAGGCGGCAGGCAGAGAGTAGTCAAAATCCAGGCAGACGTTGGTGCAGGCGGCAGGCAGAAAGTAGTCAAAATCCAGGCAGACGTCGGTGCAGGCGGCAGGCAGAGGTTAGTCAAAATCCAGGCTGATGTTGTCGTCGGTAACTGGCAGAAGCACTCATCTCAGAAGCAGTTGGGAACCAAATGGCTATATTGCAAACCTCTTCTCGCCTCTCACCCCGCCCTCCATGTGACATGACATCAACCCCGCTGCTCTGTTGGCCTTCCCAACCCTGCACAACAACAGAACACATGGCTAGTCTGTACAGGGATTAAGTGCCGATCCCTGTCATGCAACATTCCTCATACGTGTGTACAATGCTTAACACTGCCATCTTTCAAGTTAGCAAAGCAGCTGTCTTTTCATGTACTATAATTAAAACAGAGATATGCTACAGCTTTAAACAGGAACTGTAACCAAGGATTGAACTTCATTACAATCAGTAGCTGATACCACGTTTCCCATAAGTCTGTATGGCTGATATTGTGGTGAAACCCCTCCCACCGTGTGTTATGGAAGGACCTAGGTCCTGACAGTTTCCTGTCTGTGAACCTTGTTGCACTGTGATTAATAGCAGCTGTTTCCCTCTGCCAAGCAACCAGTATCTCCCCTGTGCATATGTATATCTGTGATAAATGAAAAAACAAAGTTTTATCCTTTTGCATTGTTAGGGGGTGTGGTTATAGATAATAGCAGTTGGTGCTATTTTTTTTTCTTGTCTGCCAGTAGTAAAGATGATGACGTGCAGGCTCATAGGCCTCAATTCACTAAGCAGTTTAGACTAGTCTACTGATGGTTTTTAATCTACTGATAGTTTGGTCAGTTGCATCAAAGGGGAATTCACTGTTACAAAATGTTTTAGACCTGTGTTTAGACCTGGTCTAAACCATTTGGTAATTAGGTCGGTAAAGTGGAGAACATGATCAAAAGATGCAATTTATAAACAAGTAGCTATGACTGACATCCTTCTCCTCTGATGAGTTCTCCTCTGCATACAATTAAGCACATACGTAATTAATTCAAAAGGTTCCATCCTCACGTCTAAAATACCTCACAGAATTACTTTACCTACAGAAATCAGCTGGTCTAATCTCTGTCAGAAAAAGTGGGCGTGGTTACTCTTTGTTTGCCTTTGTGAATTGTGTAATTACTGAATTTTAGACCAGGTCTAAAACATTACACCAAACCATCAGTAGTCTAAAAACCATCTGTAGACTAGTCTAAACTGCTTAGTGAATTGAGGCCATTGTGGATCAAACAAAAGGAACAAATTCAATGGCAAATATCAATCACTTCTTGATCTTTCTTCTATGTTTTTACTTCTCATTTTGCAATATATTGATTTAGTTTTTCCCCTTTTCGCTAAAGTAACTCTTTAAATGTCTAATTGTAGATGCTGTCAATGTGGAGTAGAATTGCAGGTACAGAGATAGCCTTGATTTGGCCTGCATATTCCTATACTGTGCTGTATATCTGCGCATACACTGTGGGTAAGTGATATCACTGGCTTCAGTTATATTTAAAGACAGGTGCTTTTACTGACTTAAAGGGAATTAAATGGTTTGAACAGACTGCCATTATTTTCCCTTACGTTCTATAACGTTCTGTGGGAGCGCACAGCACCTTGATAGGATATTTGCCATTGCTTTGAGTAGTTTGATAAAGTGACAGATACACTTAAACTGTGTTGACTATATCTCTGAGTTGAAGAGTTTGCCTCAGGCTGCATGGGTGGTTTTTAATCTCAGAAACTGGAGGAAAAAAACTCTTTCAGTGATAAAACCTCTCTTTAGTGCGGCTGTAAGATATTTATATGTGATTGTTAAGCAATTAGTCTTATGGGATTAATCTCCCAGGGGTATACTTATAATGGGGAACAAATCTTCTAAATGAGCAATTGTTGCGCAATTAATCTCCTTCTCTCCAAGTCCATACAGCAGGGGGGGAAAACAGGATATCATTTGCCAATACTTTCTGTTAGCAGATTAAATTGCAGATTCCTACGATCGAGGAAGATCAATCATGTGAGTGAAATTCCTTTTTGAAACAGCTCTCATTATAACTAATGTGATACAAGCAAACACACTGATCTCAGACATTTGAGTTGTGCTATCCTATGAATACGACCCCTTGAGAACCAAAGCAAGTGTTGAGTTTCAGTGATCCGTCAGTGCAATTGCGGTACTATTTAATGTTCACTATTTAATCAGTAGCCGATACCCCTTTTTACAAGAATTTTAGGCCTAACTCACCAAAATATATGAGAATAAAAGCCCGTTAGACATTCTGCATATAAATAAAAGACTGGAATACAAAATTGTTGCCTGGTAGACATTCTGCATGTAAATAAAAGACTGGAATACAAAATTGTTGCCTGGTAGACATTCTGCATATAAATAAAAGACTGGAATACAAAATTGTTGCCTGGTAGACATTCTGCATATAAATAAAAGACTGGAATACAAAATTGTTGCCTGGTAGACATTCTGCATGTAAATAAAAGACTGGAATACAAAATTGTTGCATTAATTACATTTATGAATAAACTTCAAAAAAATGTGAAACTAGAAAAAAAGGCAGGCAGAGAGTAGTCAAAATTCAGGCAGAAGTCGGTGCAGCTGGCAGGCAGAAAGTAGTAAAAATCCAGGCAGAGGTCAGTGCAGGCGGCAGACAGACAGTAGTCAAAATCCAGGCAGACATTGGTGCAGGTGGCAAGCAGAGAGTAGTAAAAATCCAGGCAGAGGTCGGTGTACGCAGCAGGCAGAGAGTAGTTAAAATCCAGGCAGACATTGGTGCAGGCGGCAGGCAGAGGGTAGTCTAAATCTAGGCTGATGTTGTCGTCGGTAACAGGCAGAAGCACTCATCTCAGAAGCAGTTGGGAACCAAATGGCTATATTGCTAACCTCCTGTGCTTTCAAATGAGCGTATCTGCCATGTCTGCCATGGCAGTCAGGTGGCACAGGGGAGATCTCACATTACAACTTGTGGTTAGAGACAAATGAGGAGGAATTAGACAGGCAAAACTCTCTCTATATACTGTATGTATATATATATATATATATATATATATATATATATATATATATATATTATATATACATACCTATATATGTATATATACATATATATATATATGTGTGTGTGTATACCTGTATATATGTATATAAAGTACATGTATATACATATATATGTATCTACATGAATATGTAAATACATATAAATATATATGCAGAGAACGTAATGTATCCATGCGCACCATGCACATACACCAGCATAAGCTGTGTGCATGCTGACAAAAAACACATACAGGGGAAGGAGGGAGTGCACTGAATTAAAACCCTAGCCACAGGGGTCAGTACAAGCTTATGCTGGTGTATGTGCATGGTGCGTATGGATACATTACATTAGCTCCTTTGTGTGATTGGTAAGATGCGCTATCTGTCCCAGGAGAGGACGTCAGGATGTGTGCTCCTAATCCCTAGATAGGTTTGATGCAATGAATGTTTGCATGTCTGCACTATGCATGTTACAGGGCCAGAGTTAGGACACCTATGTTTACCTGGGTACTTCTGCGCAGTATAGGTGACTAAGCATAAGAATGCATTCTTCTGTGAACTAAGACCCCGGCTTTTAACTTAGCTGTAGGGATAACAGTAGTGCCTGGATGAGTGAATCTGTGAATGCATTTGTTTGAACATTTGCATGTGAGAGTGCGAAGGGTTAATAGATTTTTGCTGATTTCTGGCCACACCCCCTACAGCACCTCCCTTTCCTTAATTACTTATTTAATGTCCTAACTAGAGGTGATGTGCCTGGATATATGTGTTTTTTTCAAAAAGTGATGAATTGGGCAGTCAGACACTGATGGGTGTTGAAGTTCAACTTTTATCTCTTTGGAAGTTGCCCTAAGCTTATAATCTACCATTCTTACTATACTTCTGCCCATTAAGGGGTTAACTTTCCTTTTGCTGCCACATCCAGGGATGTTTACTAGTCTCATGAACTGTAAACTTGATCATGTTTGTAACATCAAGCTGCCAGGAGATGGCCTTAAGGTGAACCGAGCCCCATTTTTAGCACCCAGGGCATCTCAATAGCACATTAAAAGTGTATGCCAAAAATGTGTCTCATTATTAGAAACATTTCAATATTACTTTTTAATTTTACATTTAAAGTTTAGCACAGATTTCATTAGCCTTCTTACGATGACCCAACCACTGAGATTTAAGGCAGCTAAGGACTTAAGCAATTGTTTTATTGCACACATACCAAGAAGTAAACAATACCTTTTCATCAACAGAGGAGGGTGGGTAATTAGGACAACTTATTCCAAGAGCTTATCCAGAGGGATTGTGTGAAGATAGCATTGGGGACTTCCGTAAATAAGGATGGCGAGAAGGGGAGGGGGGAACATGGCAGCTCCTATAGCTTTTACAAACCAGGAGAAATTCCAGGGAAGGAAAGGGTGCTTAGTTCCCTTTAAAGCCTCCGTCTTTAACATGAACTCCTCAGACAATGCTGTCCTTTGCTTTCTCTTGCCTATATTAAATGTGGGACAGTAGACTAAATATTTTCTCCATTTAAAAGGGCCGAATGACTGACTACACGTTTTGGAGACTTCCGAGACTAATTAAAGAAAAAAAGATTGTTTGAAATATCACTCTCCTTCAATTATGTATGAGCTTTCAAATGAGGCTTAAAATGTTCCCAGGCCATTTTTGAATATCTTAATACAATAAGCCATTCTTTACTCTTTTGACACTTTCATTGCTTTACTCCTTGCCTTATCAGTGGCATGCAGGTGTAATGGGACAGAAGACACAATTGCTTTTCATTTTATCAGTTTGCAGGAGGCATAAAACACTTTTCAATGAGATGCAAGGTAGGTTCTTCCTTTTCTGAGGTGAAATACCACCAAATCAATCAATAGCACATCCCAGCTGAGGGAAAATCCTGCTAGTGGTTGAAACGGACTCAAATACAGCACTGATCATAGCAGCGGAAGAACAGACACTAAGCACCAGATCCAAAGTAAATAAGTAAGGATACACCACTTTAGCCAGGCCTCGAAGTGCTGATTGCTCACAGAGGCTTCTGAGGCAGTAGAGTATTTTAGTGGCAGGTGTAACGTGTAGTGATGATCGCAATTCGCTAGTTACGATTACGCAAATTTTCGCGTACATTTTCGCAATTACACCTGTACATAATTACAATTTGTAAATTCTTTTTTTTTTATTATTATTATTATTGCAAAAAATCAGCAGCTTTACAAAAAGCCATGTCCCAACTATTAGCTTGGCTTCATTAGGACCCTCCCATGGTTGGGGGTGGATTGCATCATAGTTCGCATTGAACTATAACATTTTTATTATACAATAGACAAAAACTAAAAAAAGCTAATAATGGTAAACGACAACCCCCACCCCACCACCACCACCACCACAAACAGAGTCATACTTTGACGCTCCCCTCTCCACCCCCCCCCCCCCCCCCAACAACCACCACCACCAACTACCGAGGCCTACTACTTCCTTTACAGAAAAAAGAGAGAAACAACCAAGAAAAGCGAGAGCCTCCCATTCCAAAACTTAAGCAATAATTTACTCCCACCCCTTCCCACCCCTCCACACTTCCATCACCTTACGACTACATTCACGCCACACATTCACGCCATCCATTTGTTTACACCATCCATTTATACCGGGTCAGGCCTTATCCACCATTAAATTGAGATTGTAACCTACTAGTCCACAGTGTACATATTTCTTTCCCACAGTATACGCATTTCTTTTCCAATTCTACGCATGGGTTGTATTCTATCGTCTCCTTCTTCCCCCAACTCACTTCCTATTTCATCCGCCAAAATAGTTGTCATTTCAGTTACCCATTCCTGAACTGATGGTACCCCTTGTGCTTTCCATAGCTTTATAATAAGTTTCCTTGCAACCGCTGTTCCCAAGCTTAATAATTACTCTAGCGACTGACCCAATCCCTGAACCCCATCCAACACCCCAAACAGAGCCCCTTTAATGTTTATGGTTAGATCCATAGCAAATTTTTCTCTTAAGAAACTTTCCACCACCACCCAAAAACTTCTCACAACAGGGCACTCCCACATCATATGCACCAAGGTACCACATTGGTTGTTACACTTCCAACATAGGTAATTTACTGTTAGTCCATTGCTTGCCATTCTTGCCGGGGTAAAGTACCATCTCGCTATTAGTTTATATTGGGTTAACTGGGTACTTGTGTCTGAAGTAATCCATATCGAGCGAAAAATCTTATACCATAAACACTCATCTAATTTTATACCATTATCTTTTTCCCACCTGGTCACATATACGGGCAGGGCCCTGTGAGAGATCTCGTCCAATAAGTTATAGATCTTTGAAAGTGCATTTAATGGTCTCAGTTTTTTCAAGAACCACTGTTCGTATAAATTTATATCATATCTTATTGCTTCCTTTTTTTTTTTTTTTTTGTACCCACTCCAAAAATTGAGAAGTTGTATCCTACTAAAAGCTTATAATTCCCCCCTGTCCAAAACTGATGCTATATTAAATTTTTTACTACCAATATTGTGGATAAATCTCACATCTACATCAATTTTATTAGCTTTGCACCAAGCTCTGTCTCGGGCTGGAGCAAAATCAGGGTCAGCCGCGAGAGTCATCATAGGAGAGAGACCGTCACTAAGATTCCACTGTTTAATTATCCTCGAGAAAACTTCTAACGAAGGTACCAACAATGGATGTGAAGGGGTTAATACAGCTCGTCTGATTTTTTGCGGTACCCAAGATTCAAATGAATCTCGGCGCAGGTCGTCCACCTCCAGTCCCACCCAGGTTCTACTATTATCATTAATTCTTAGTTCTAATATGCGTAGTAGGTGAATACCCACATAATATCTATAAATGTCCGGAGCAGCCATGCCCCATATCTCTTACCTCTTGAGATCATGGAGAATGACAACCTGCGTCGAGTTCTGGACCAAATACATTTTTGTAACATAGCACTCCATTCTCTGAACCACCTATCCGGGAGTGATACAGGCACACACTGCAATCGAAACAATATTTTAGGTAGTATCATCATATTAATAATTGCGATCCTTCCCAATATATTAAAAATTGGACGATCCCAGTTATGTAATACCACTTTACTTTCTTCCAATATATTTCTAAAATTATAGTTATAAAGATCTTTTGCCTGTGCACATATATTCACATATTCACTCCCAAATATTTGATTGTTTTTTTTTCCCACTGAAACCTAGAATGCTCTTTTATGCTCTCTTTTGTTTGTGATGAGCATCCTAAATCTAATACAACTGTTTTTTGACAGTTCAGTTTATAATTTGTTTCTTTACTATACTCGAAAAACCAGTCCAAACATTTTTTCAATGAACTTTTGGGTTCTGATAGGGTTAGGAGTATGTCATCCGCATAAGCTAGGATCTTGACCTCTTCCTTTCTACCTCTAACACCTTTTATCTGAGGGTCAGTCTGTATGGTTCTAATTAATGGTTCCAAGCACAGGTTGAACAGCACCGGGGAGAGGGGACAGCCCTGTCGTACCCCATTCGCTATCTTGAATGGTTCTGTGATATAACCATTTACCTTTATCCTTGCTGATTGGGTATAAATTGACTATTTTCGATATAAAAAGAGGCCCTAGTCCGATCTTCTTTAATGTGTTTATCAGAAAAACTCTTGACACTCTATCAAATGCTTTTTCAGCATCTATCGCCACAAGTATTGCTTCTTTATTACTAACTCTACATCTGTGTACAACATCAATAGCTGTGTAAATATTATCTTTCATATGCCTATGTTTCCTAAAACCCGTCTGTTGTTCCCCCAGGACCAACTCCGCGACCTCTTCCAATCTATTTGTCAATATTTTAGAATAAATCTTATCACAATTAATAATGGAGATCGGGCGGAAATCTGCACACTTCAGGAGCGATTTGCCCTCTTTTGGTAGTAAGGAAATTATAGCTTCATTTGTCCTATCAGAGAATAACTCCTCCCGATCGCCATTATTAAACATTGCACAGAAAAACGGTGCCAAAGACTCTGAAAATTGGTTAAAGAATTCCATTGGGAATCCGTCCGGTCCCGGGCATTTCCCTTTAGCGGTAGCCTTAACCGCCTTCAGGAATTCCCCTTCCTCTATTGGTGCTTTTAATTCTTTACTAATATGTGGCATGTCAATTTTATCCAAAAAAAGAGTTCTCATTTTCCTTTTCTAGACTTCCATTTAAGTTGTATAATTTTTGAAAAAAGTGTACAAATGCTGTGCCTATCTTTTGTGTTGAGAATTGAAGATCACCCCACTCATCCTCAACCTTATCAATAATTGTTCTTTTTTTTTCTTTTTTTAGTAAGGATGCCAAAACTTTACCTGATCTATTTCTGCCAATTCGGTATTTTTTCTTAGTCTCATTATAATGTTTTAGGCATTGGTGGTCTAGTAACTTATTAATCTGTATTCTGGTATTATTCCATTTTGTCCAGGCGGGTTCTCCCGGATTTTGTTTGAGAATTCCTTCTAATTTATCGTACTTATCTAATAATTTGTTAAGTTTACCTTTTTTTTCTCTTGTTTTCCTCACATTGATTTTAATAAATATGCCTCTTAGTACACATTTTAGCTTATCCCATAATAACTTATGTGACATAGTTGGAGAGCAATTAGACTAAAAAAACTCTTATAGCGTTGTGAATCTCTCCTATGACTTCTTTATCTTTTAATAGTCCTATCTGCAAACACCAGCTTTTGGGTCTATTCATCTCACTAAATCCACTGATGGACAATCTTACCGGGGCATGGTCTGAGAATGATTGATCTATTTCCAATACTTATGTCTATTATGTCCCAGAGTTGGTCCTGGGGGATCAAATAATAATCAAGCCGTGAGAACATATTGTGCGTTTCAGAGTAATAAGTATAATCCTTCACTCCCAAATTAAATATGCGCCAAACATCAATCAATCGATGGAATTTTCTTGTATCTAAACATGTATCTCTGTCTTTTTTTTAACTATTCCCATTCCCCCGGTGCTGTCCAAACTCATATCCATGGTCACAATTTGTAAATTCAATTGATTTCGCATAGTCATTCGTAATTTCATGTAAAATTTTGTGTAATTTTCGTGTAATTTATTGCCGACTTTAGCAATGAATAGCAAAGCCCCCATACCTCGTATACACCTGCATTGATGAGAGGTCATGTAATTTGTGGCAGCAAACCAAACTATAAGTGAGGCTCTCTAGCGCTCACTTCCTGTGGCCAAAATATGTATTGCAAGGAAGTGTATTGAAAAAGTATACTTCCAAGCATGCGCACTGCAACGCGAAACAGTGAATAATATCTGCGGCGCCATTGACTTACATGACTTCACACGTCACCGCAGAAGTTGACCCATGGTGTGCTGAGGCGTTTGTGTAAGATGCAATACTTCTGCCGCATCGCCCTGCATCAGGTATGAAATGTCCCATAGACTTTCAATGCTAGCATTACCCTGCAGTACAAACGGGTAACACAATGCAATGAAAATGCTCTAGTGTGAAAGGGGCCTCAAGATAAGCCAAACCTATTATCGTTTTCATTTTTTTTTTTACTATTTTATAACTTTTTCCTCCTGTTAGCAGTGTCCTGTTTCCCTGGGAGGTTATACTTTTTATGTTTATTAAAACATAAAATGTTTTTGGAGAAGCGATCGCATTGTAGTCTAAAGGCTTAGGAGGGCGGCACTTCCCACATTCGATCATATTGGTTGCGATTTAAAAAGTGAGTGACAGTATTCATTTTGCTGTGTGTCTTGTACTTTTTTGGTGCATCATAATACTTCATTATGTTGGGCTCCCGATATCCCAGTGTTTTTCTTTTCTTCCTCTATACACATGAAGAATTACAAGGCTAAGATCTAAACGTCCACATTCAGATGGACAGACAGATTCTGGGACGTTATGACAGTATACAAGGAAGAAAAAGAGCAGCTGAGGTGCTTACATTTGAAAGCGCTGCAAGCTTATTTGGGTGTGGGCAATTTATGGGGGGGAAAAATTGTCATTTTGTAGGGTACAGGAAATAGCTGGTAATAAAATATCAGTATAAATTACAGATATTCTAATACTTAATTTAAAAAGTAAAATATCAGTAATATCTACTAATATTTGACTATGACCTAACCTCCTCACTCTTACACAGAACCCCCCTCAGGAGTGCCTACCCTTAACTCTCCCCGGTGGCAGCTAACCTTAAAGAAAACCTGTAACATCAAAAAGTTCCCCTGGGGGGTACCTACCTCGGGAGGGGGAAGCCTCAGGGTCCCAATGAGACTTCCCACGCGGGGGTCTTGCTGCGGCCCTCCGAACAGCGGCGATGTAAATATTTACCTTCCCGGCTCCTGCGCAGGGGCTGTGGCGGCTCTCGGCTCCGAAATAGGCGGAAATACCCGATCGCCGTCGGGTCTGCTCTACTGCGCAGGCGCAAGTCTCCAGCGCCTCCAGCCAGTAAAGCGGACCCGACTGAGATCTGTCTACTTCGGAGCCGAAAAGCCGCAACAGCGCCCCCGCTGGAGCCTGGAAAGGTAAATATTGAAAAAGCTGACGAATTTGTCGGGCCGCTGTTCGGAGGGCTGCAGCGAGACCCCCGTGGGACAGAGGACAGCGTTGGGAAGCCTCATTGGGATCCTGAGGCTTCCCCCTCCCGAGGTGAGTACCCCCCAGGGGAACTTTTTGATGTTACAGTGTCTCTTTAATAAACCCCCACATGGGCAAATAACCTTAACCTTGTGACCACCTAACCTTAACACCCCCCCGACCTTAGCACCCACCATCAAAAGGATGCCCAGTAAATAGAGGGCGGCCACGACACCCACTATTTAGAAGGCACCCAAATTAGCTTGCGTTTCTATTAGCTGTTCCATTGGAAATAGCTGTCGTGGTGCCTAATGACAGCAACTTCAGGTAACAAGAATCAGTAGAAGTATTAGGGCCTGAAAAAGTAACAAGAAAGGATGTGGAAAGTGAAGACCAAAGTGGGCCAAACGGTGGTAGGAGCACTTGGGGAGATGACTGCTAAGGGTCTCCAACACATCTCAGGAAAAACATCAGACATGTCCAGAAGACAGCAGTGCTATGATTGGCCAAGATACTGCAGAGAACCCTCAAACTTCCAGGCCTCGGGTAGAGTCCCTGAAGCCGAGAAAGATGTGCTCCATCCATAGGGGTGAGAAGTTAATGTGTGTGTGTGTGTGTGTGTGTGTGTGCGTGCGTGCGTGCGTGCGTGCGTGCGCGCGTGCGTGTGTGTGTATTTATAGATATACTGTATATAGAGATATAGATATATATATAGACACTGAAAGCACAGACTCGTTAAATAAATCATCATCCTGGTTTCCAAAGGGTAATTTTCTCTATTGAACTTGCCAAACACACATCTTTTCTTCAACCTAAACGTATAACAATGTGACAACGCTGGAGACATAACTATGAGAGGCTAAAAGCTTTACATTCAGATCTTTAATGGAAATAAGCATTCTACACAATCTTTTGAAAGGACTGAGATGAATGTAATCAATCTTGTCAATACAAATATAGCAAAACAATATAGCTCTGACTTGTATGATGTATCACACTCTGGAGAACGGGGAGGTTGGAGAGATTACAGAAAGTAATTATGACATTTAAAATGAAGGGAAGCCGCCATAGTCAAGACACGGTTACTGACGCATAATCCTGTAGTAGTGTGACAGACACAGCCATATGTATGATGTACTGAATAATTAAACTTACATTGAACTACAGGCTCGCAGTGTCGCAGCTAGGTGATATGGTGCTAAAAATACTCATACATTGACAAACAACTTTTCCCCTTTAAAGCCGCACTATAACAGCCATGTGTTATCCTACTTCAGTATATATAAATAGTTCAGTATATGCTTTTCTCATCACCTTCCCTTTGCTAAGTGCAGTAACTGCTGCTCCTCTTTATTCTCTGACTCAGGAGACCTGGGTTCAAATCTCTGCTCTTCCTGTTCAGTAAGTCAGCACCTATTCAGTGAGGAGTCATTGGGCTAGACTTTCTAACACTGCTACTGGCTACTAACTGAGCGTGCCCTTGTGGCTGCAGCTCAAGCGCTTTGAGTCTGCCAGGAGAAAAGTGCAATATAAACATTATTTGTCTTGTCTATGTTCCTCTCTCTCGCTATCCCAGAGGTGTCAGACTCAAATACAAAGTGGGCCAAAACTGAACACTGAGATCAAGTCGCGGGGCAACCTGTGCTGACCAACAATGTGTAGTAGCCACCTCCCTACTACATGAAGTTCCCTGGTGGCTAATGACCCTACCCTTACAGAGTTCCCTGGTGTCTAGTGGCCCCTCCCTCCCCTATACAGTTCACTGGTGTCCAGTGGCCCCTCCCTCCCCTACACAGTTCCCTGGTGTCTAGTGGGCCCCCTCCCTCCTCTATACAGCACCCTGGTGATCTAGGGCTTCACCTCCAATATAGCTTCCCTAGTGGTCTACAGTGGGCCAAACATAATGCAAAGTGGGGGAAACCACTTGCAGGTAAAATGTCTCTGTGGGACAGATTTGTCCAGTGGACCAGATTTTGAATAGTACATGATGTTCCCCACATCTTTCTGCCCCCTTCCCCTACATAGTGCATTATACGCTGCACCACTCCCTACTCCCTCACCAAAGTACAGTGCATGACCAGTTGTCCATCCACAACTCCTCTTTCTCATACATGAACACCTGAAAGGTGCATCTTAAGATGGAACAGTGGGTAGAAGTGTAGATTCCTAGGTCTTCTGCCCATTCCCTGTTAGATATTTGAAGCGTTTTCACAGAACTGTACAGCTAACTCTCAGGGCTAGTGATGGTCAGCTCCGTAGCTGGTCAGAACAGTTAAAATCAGACCACTTACTGTAGGACCTACCAACTCGTTTGAATGCTTGGGGGTGCTACTTTCAGCTGAGAAAAATATTAACATATTGCTGATCTACCGCCCACCAGAAAAATACTCAGACTTCCTTAAGGAACTTGTAGACCTCCTATGCAACCTAACACTGGAACACCCCAGATGGATTGTTCTTGGAGATTTCAATACATGGGTGGATGACTCCTCTTCACAATTTGGAATAGAGCTACCTCATGCCTTACATCAGGGGTGCCCACACTTTTTCGGCTCGCGAGCTACTTTTAAATTTGCCGAGGCCAGGAGATCTACCAACGTCTCAAATGCTAAGCACGCCCCCCCCCCCCCCCGCGTAGGTTAGCCAGGTATATGGGCCCTCAGTGTAGGTTAGCCAGGTATATGGGCCCTCAGTGTAGGTTTGCCAGGTATATGGGCCCTCAGTGTAGGTTTGCCAGGTATATGGGCCCTCAGTGTAGGTTAGCCAGGTATATGGGCCCCCAGTGTAGGTTAGCCAGGTATATGGGCCCCCAGTGTAGGTTAGCCAGGTATAGGGGCCCCCAGTGTAGGTTAGCCAGGTATAGGGGCCCCCAGTGTAGGTTAGCCAGGTATAGGGGCCCCCAGTGTAGGTTAGCCAGGTATAGGGCCCCCCAGTGTAGGTTAGCCAGGTATAGGGCCCCCCAGTGTAGGTTAGCCAGGTATAGGGCCCCCCAGTGTAGGTTAGCCAGGTATATGTACCTGCAGGCAGAGGAGAAGAGGCGGCGAGGAGAGACTCTGGCAGGCCAATGGGATGTAGGAGAGAAGCGGCGGCGAAGAGAGAGGCGGCGCGGCCGCTACGTCATGGCTGGGGGCGGCGCCGGGCACGTTACACATGCACATTACACAGGCTGCCCGCTGCCGCCCCCAGCCATGACGCAGCGGACGCGCCGCCTCTCTCCTCCCTCTCTCCTCGCCTGCATGCATCCTTATTGGCCAGCGGCCAGCAGCTAAACACGAGCTGCTGGCCGCAACAAACATTAACGAGACGCGGCCAAGAGGCCGCGATCTACCAAGGAGGCGGTCGCGATCTACCGGTAGATCGCGATCGACCTATTGTGCAGCCCTGCCTTACATGAACTGGGCTTCCTCCAATCAATCAGCTCTGCTACTCACAGGAAAGGTCACACTCTGGACCTTATATTCCATACTGGGCTGTCAATAGCCAATGTGGAAATTAATCCTGTTGCCTGGTCAGACCATCACACTATACACTTCTCCCTTTCAATACCAGCTGTCAAACACCAGGTCAAGAATCAAATAAAATACCGCCGCTTAAAAGGGCTAACACCTCAACATATCCAAGATAACCTTAGCTTTGATGAATTGACTGACTCCAGCTTGGACCCTGATACTCTGGTGTTTAAATACAACAAATGTGTGTCCTCCACCTTTGAGACCATTGCTCCTCTGTGCACCAAATATCTTACTCCACACCATCATGCACAGACAAACTTGAGAGACTGTGGCGCAAATCTCAGTCCCCAGAAGACAAACATGCCTTAATCCTCCACTTGAAGAACTACCAAAAGGTAATCACGGGAAAAAAATCATCCTTTCTATCACAAGAGATTGCAAATGCAGTTAACAAACCAGCCCAACTGTTCCGCACAGTGGAAAAACTCTGCAACCCGGCATGTCAAAAACTTAATATCGAGTCTTCAAAGGACCTCTGTGACCAATTTGCCCATTTCTTCACAGACAAAGTCTCCGCTATAAGGTCCGCCATCCAACTTACAGCATCTGAGCCTAATATAGCGCCGAAGACCATTAGCAGAGACAACGTAACACCTTGGTCAAACTTCAAAGAAACTGATGAAGAAGTCACATCAAGCATCCTCCTTCACCTCCGCCTAACTACCTGTGACCTGGATCCTGGCCCAACACAGTTCATGTTGAACTGCCCCGACCTGTTCGTACCGGTATTCCTCAAAATTGTTAACTGTTCCTTACAATCAGGGATATTTCCTGCTTTACTGAAGGAAGCAATCATCAGGCCTCTCCTCAAAAAACCCTCCCTGGACCCAGATGCAATGACCAGCTACAGACCTGTCTCTAAATTCCCCTTTCTGGGCAAGCTAATTGAAAAAGCTGTTTACCTCCAGCTAGAAGCCAAAATCCTACAAAACAACAGTTATGACCCATTCCAGTCTGGCTTCAGGAAACACCACAGCACTGAAACTGCCCTCATCCAAATATGCAACCACCTGCTCATGGCAAGAGACAGAGGAGAGTGCTTGATCCTTATACTGCTAGACCTTTCTGCAGCCTTTGATACAGTTGACCATGACATCTTGATAAAGAGAGAGAAAGCGGGGTGATGGATAACACCCCCAATTGCGATCAAGCCCCTAGAGAGTTGCTCAGCTCCCAAAATAATCCACTGTGTAAAAACATAAAAAGAGAGGGGCGCTTTGAGCCTACACTAGACACCACCGGTACTTCTGCTAGACAGGTCTCACCTGATTGAAATGCGGCCAGTACAGTGTACACAGCCTCTGCGCGCGTGTGTCCCACTATGCCGAGCCGGGGATCAGGCTCTCACTCGCACGGGCGGATGTGACGTCACGTCCCAGAATCCTCCGGAGCCAGCTACCACAGCAACCAGGATGCTCGCTAGTTCGAGAGATGGGAGGTGTCGGAAAAGGCTGTTGCGGGATAAATCTCGGCATAGTGGGACACACGCGCGCAGAGGCTGTGTACGCTGTACCGGCCGCATTTCAATCAGGTGAGACCTGTCTAGCAGAAGTACCGGTGGTGTCTATTGTAGGCTCAAAGCGCCCCTCTCTTTTTATGATCTTGATAAACAGGCTACAGGAATACTGTGGCATTGATGGCATAGTTCTTCAGTGGTTCCAATCCTTCTTGAGTGGCAGAACCCACAAAGTGTCTATGGGGCCCTTCCTGTCCACCCCTGTATCACTTAAGTATGGGGTGCCCCAGGGCTCAATCCTCTCTCCCCTGCTTTTCACGATTTACATGTTACCGCTTGGAAAACTAATCCAAAAACATGGCTTGACATACCACTGCTATGCAGACAACACCCAACTAGAGTTGGGCCGAACGGTTCGCCGGCGAACCTGGTTCGCGCGAACCTAGGTGGTTCGCGTGCGGGTACCGCACGCGAACTTTATTGCGGAAAAGTTCGCCCCATTGCGGTTCGCCCCATAATGCACTGAGGGTCAACTTTGACCCTCTACATCACAGTCAGCAGGCCCAGTGTAGCCAATTAGGCTACACTAGCCCCTGGAGCCCCACCCCCCCTTATATAGGCAGGCAGCGGCGGCCGTGGCCACTCGTGTGCCTGCATTAGTTAGAGTAGGGCGAGCTACTGCAGTCTCTCATAGGGAAAGATTAGTTAGCCTTAGCTTGTCCCTGGCTGCATACCTGTTCATTGATCCTGCCACTGCATACCTGTTCATTGATCCTGCCACTGCATACCTGTTCATTGATCCTGCCACTGCATACCTGTTCATTGATCCTGCCACTGCATACCTGTTCAGTGATCCTGCCACTGCATACCTGTTCATTGATCCTGCCACTGCATACCTGTTCATTGATCCTGCCACTGCATACCTGTTCATTGATCCTGCCACTGCATACCTGTTCATTGATCCTGCCACTGCATACCTGTTCATTGATCCTGCCACTGCATACCTGTTCAGTGATCCTGCCACTGCATACCTGTTCATTGATCCTGCCACTGCATACCTGTTCTGTGAACCCACCACTGCATACCTGTTCTGTTCAGTGGACCCGCCACTGTATACCTGTTTAGTGAACCCGCCACTGCATACCTGTTCTGTTCAGTGGACCCGCCACTGTATACCTGTTCAGTGGACCCGCCACTGCATACCTGTTCTGTTCAGTGAACCCGCCACTGCATACCTGTTCTGTTCAGTGGAGTTTGGTGTGTCAGTGTGAAGCAGTACCTTAATTACACTCCCTGATTGATGTATACACATGCAAGATGTTTTAAAGCACTTTAGGCCTGTCATTTAGCATTCAATGTGATTTCTGCCCTTAAAACGCTGCTTTGCGTCAAATCCAGATTTTTCCCGGTGACTTTTGGCGTGTATCCCACTCCGCCATGCCCCCCTCCAGGTGTTAGACCCCTTGAAACATCTTTTCCATCACTTTTGTGGCCAGCATAATTTTTTTTTTTTTTCAAAGTTCGCATCCCCATTGAAGTCTATTGCGGTTCGCGAACTTTAACGCGAACCGAACCTTCCGCGAAAGTTCGCGAACCCGGTTCGCGAACCTAAAATCGGAGGTTCGGCCCAACTCTACACCCAACTATATCTTTCCTTCAAGCCTGGTGTGACAGACCCAACTCTAACTATAAACGCCTGCTTACGTGAACTACAGCAATGGATGAATGACAACTGGCTGAAACTAAATGCAGACAAAACTGAAGTCCTTATGAATGGAGGGCAGAGCATGATAACAAAACAACTTAACTTGCAGTCTTCATCACTGGGAATAGGAGGCACGGATCTACGCAGCTCTGATCATGTGCGTAGCCTGGGAGTTCTAATTGATGGGAATTTAAACTTCAGAACTCAAATCTCTGCTGTGGTGAAATCATCCTATTTTCACCTAAGGAACATTGCAAAAATCAAGCACCTCATCCCCCCCAGAAGATTTGCCAACCTTAGTCCATGCCTTCATCACATCCCGACTGGACTACTGTAATGCTCTCTACACTGGCCTTCCAAAAAAGGTCTTGTACAGCCTACAGCTGATACAGAATACTGCTGCCAGACTGCTAACCAACCAACCCCGTCACTGCCACATAACACCAGTCCTGCACTCCCTTCACTGGCTACCTATAGAATGGAGGGTCCTATTCAAGATCGGCCTACTGACATTTAAATCCCTGAATAATCTGGGCCCTGGATACATGAAAGATATGTTGCAGCTGCGTAGCAATCCCCACATTCTCAGATCCACAGGTTCTAATAATCTAGTCATACCCAGAGTCCACTTGGAAACTTTTGGCCCTAGAGCCTTCTGTCATGCTGCCCCTACGTTTTGGAACTCCCTACCTCAACAGATCAGGACAGCTCCATCCCTGGCCATGTTTAAATCAAGACTGAAAACCCACCTGTTCAGTTTGGCATTTGCAGAATTATAACTTTTGTTGTGTGAATACTTCATCCTACTACCAATTACTGAATCTGTGAGAGCCTAAGCGCTTTGAGTCCTATGGGAGAAAAGCGCTATAGAATTGTTAGTGTTTTGATTTTTACTGTAAAACAAGTTAAATGTCACCACTTTTTTTTACCCACCATCAGCTTTCTAGCACTCTATTGTGCTAACTGCATTCTAACTTAATATTGTTATACAATTGTGTATGCACTTCTCCTATACAACTAATATATTTCTGCAAACAATCCAATCATATAATGTAAATACTTTAATTTATCACTGGATCGTTACTACATTGTGGGTATCATCTCCCTTAATAGTAAAAGGAATTACAACTTATTGCAGCACTCAACAGTCCATACAGCATACAGTCTCAGTGTGAAGAAATCTTCACATGCTTCATCACAATTGTACCTCAGGGAAACAAAAAATTATCCATAGTTTAAAACTCTGTTATCAATAAACAATTCCTTTCTCCCAGTGATAGTGAATGTGTATCCTTTAACCATAAACTAAATAATCGAGATTACGGTCACCGACTCTGCTGGCTGATTGAATAACAGATCAGCATAACAGGCTTTATGTTATCTCCCGGTAAAATTCGTCTCCCGTTCAGAAGTCGGTCTGATACTTTGTCGACAGGATTAGCACATAAAATAGGGAAAGAAAACCAAACTTTCCTTATGCTCTATCACCCTGTGCCAATATTGTGCCACAACAATCACCTTGTGCTTTCACCAGCATGCATATAGATTATGAGCAGTACTGCACCCCTCTGCCCGGCCAGCCAATAAGGACCAACGGAAAGAAGGGGTCGTTCTACGCATGCATGTACTGAGCATATGTGTGCCGCACATGCGCAGAATGAACCTGAGTGACATGGATGCAGAGGGCGCAGCGACCCAGAGATTTTATTATATAAAATGCAGGACTGTGGAGTCGGAATCGGAGTTGAGGAGTTAGAGTCTGAGCAATTTGGGGTACCTGGAGTCGGAGTCGGTGGTTTCAATAAACTGAGGAGTCGGATGATTTTGAACTAAATCCATAGCCTCTGTAAAAATTAGACTAAGGAGTCAGACTCGAGGAGTCGGAGTAGTTTTGGGTACCTGGAGTCGGATTCAGAGTTGATGATTTCATGAACTGAGTCAGAGTCATATGATTTTTGTACCGACTCCACAGCCCTGATAAAATATTTACCCTAGAGTCTCTCCTGACTGTACTAGATATGGGTTGGCTCAGGGTACATTTGGTAACAAATTTGTTCTGGACTTGCCCCCGCATGGCTAACTTTTGGCAAGAGGTGGAAAAGTTGAAATTTATAGATTAAAATGGAAAGCTATACATGAACCTTTGAGTGGACAAAGTTTCTAAATTAAAAAAAGAAAAAAACACTTCTACTGCAAAAAAAAAAAAAAAAAAAAAAAAAAAAACATTGTCAAGTGCTCCTCCCAAATTGCAGAGCATCTTTCCAGCAAGTCTGAAGAAGACATGTGCCCATATGCAATTACCTTTTTCTCTTAAGTTTTCTCCTATGTGAGAATTTCACACCTTATCAATAAAATGCCTTTTAACCGGCTCAGGGCCAGTGGAACTTAGAATCTACGCCACATCTGTGGCTCTCTAGTTCTGATGCGTCATAAATTCTACACCGCAGCTTTCTGCAGTCTCGAGCCGATCGCTGCGGCCGGACACTCAGCTGTCATGTGACAGCCGAGCTTCCTCTTATGGGTAAGGAGACAGTTTAATTGGCTCCTTACCAGGTGATCACTATGAGCCAATGAAAAAAAGGCTGCATGAAAGATAAGGCTTGCTCCTTAACAGGCCAGAGCTTTGCGGTTCGTAATTGTTTAAGCCACCTGTAAGGAAGAAAATATTTGTTGACAATATTTTTTCACCTACTTTTTGGTACTTTGTCAATTGCAGAGTGGTGAAAATGTATTTAAACCGAAGATGAAAAACACAGGAGAAAAACATAGGAGGAAAAGGAAATTGCATATGGGCCATGATGTAAGTAATCACTAGGGATGGTCAATGGATGCTAATGATGCTGGCATGCATGCAAAGTGTATGCAGCTAGGAATCAGCATCAACAGGAATAGCTTTTGACTAGTTCCTTTCCAATGCATACAATCTGTTTGGAATTTGCATGCACGATAGAATTATTTGCACACTCTACTCAGCTTTATAAGCATTCAAAGAAGGGCGTGAGACTTTAGTTGAAGCACACAACCGCCATGCAAAATAAAGTAGTCTCCAGACTGATAGGAACACTGCTGACAAATAGTTGTAGTTCTTGCTTCAGTCTTGCTTGGACAATTTTCCCACCTCCATATAGTATGAGGGCCAACAGATTTTGAACACTATGAACAGATATTATGTAGGAGAAATGAGGAGCCAAAAGGATAAAAGCTGTGGTGAGGTGCCTGGCTCTTCTACTGACCACATATGCTATTGCTCCGTTGTTATTGCCTGATGAAGCGGGATCAAACCTGTGAAACGCGTTGCATATTTGGAGTTCATAAATAAAATATATTGACTGTCTTTACTACAGTCGTTGTGTGTCTACTTGGAGGAGGTAAGTCCACCACTACCTCCTCTATTTACCAAGAATTTAGGTTTTTAAGCTCATTTAGCTTCCTTTTATCCTTTTGGCGCCTCTCTTCTCCTGCATAATATTGAGTCCACCCTGGGTGGAGGGTTGAACCCCCTTTTTTCTCATCTACAGAGAGCGACTTCTTATTCCTGAGTGGGGTCAGGAAAATCTCCCCACCTGCCTCTACAGTGGTTGCCTAATGGTAACCCTAGTTTGTGAGTATTAATATTTACTCTATCTAGTAACCATTTACCAGTACATATTACACTATTGGGGCTCTTGGTGTTCCTTGTTTTTAACTACGAACAGATAGTGTAGGTAAGCTCTCATACTGCATAGAAGTGCACTGGCGAACTGAGGGGGCTGTTCCGGGTGTCTGGAACCTCCCCCCTGCACTGAGCTGTGTATTCAGCCAGGGAAGCCCGCATAATATAAACAGCCTCATTCTCCCTCCCTTCTTACTTCTGGTGCTTTCCTCCAGCTAATAGAATGAGAGAGGCAGCCCAGCTTCCCTTACAAGAAGATGCAGCCTGCAGTGAGAGAATGTTGATTATGGAGTCCTGGACTCTCCACAGCACAGAAGTGTCCGACATGATGAAATTAGAGTGCAGGCAAGCTGGTAAATATGCACAGCATGATGCAGAGCTTGCCTGGACTCAGGGTCCGTGGGCAAACATCTGTCTGGTCTCTCCCCATTGTTATAATGACTGCATGTGTGGGTAAGGTGTTTAACAAGCTGAAAAGTTTTTGACAGTCCCTAGACTCCAGGAGGGCTTCTTTCTGACTTGTGTGAGAGACTGACAGGGACAGGAGTCCGATTACAGGCAAGTAGCCTGTCTGATGTGGGACTGCAATACAGATAAGTTCTCTGCTCCATCTCAGGCTATTCTCAATTTCTCCACTCCTCTCTCTGGGCTAGTGCACGCCAAAATGACAATAGCAATCGCTAGCAATTTGTGAGTGTGATTTTGTGAAGTGATTTTCAGAGCGATTTTTGAATGAATTGCTCAAAAACATGCTACATGCAGTATACCTGCGATTTTGAAAAAATCACAACGCTGCTGTGGGAACACCCACATAGGGTAACATTAGTCAAGCGCTTTTCAAATCACTGTTGATTTGAAAAATGCTCAGAAGCACTCTTGGTGTGCACCAGCCTCCTTCATTCACCTTTGTTTCCCTCTTCCCCTAGAGCTGGCTGTGTGTTCTTGTCATACAGGAAAGCTAAATAAAAGTGCAAACCTGGTGAGGCAAAATATTATTATTTAGTATTTATATAGCGCCGCCATCTTCCGCAGATGCATATATCCCTGCATCATATGGGTATCGCTTGCGCTATGTGACACTATGTAGCATATTCCACTGAATTGTCCAAACTAAGTCTATCTCCTGTTCCTCTCTTGGGGAGTTGTTCCAGCTCTGTACCCCGTTCACATTTGCTGCTACCAGAAGCCCTCAGAAACACTCGTGTCCTTGAGTACTTCCAAAGATAGGCAGCTCTGTAATACGCCAGCGCACTTTTGTGCATGGGCAGTATGGAGCCACCTGTATTCGGAAGCACTCGGGGACATACGTGCTTCTGGACCTTTCAGGAACCCCCCCCTTAAAAATCCTGCATTTGCCCCTGAAGTGGTAACATTGGCCAATTAAGATTGGACGTCTGTCTGCACCTTTAGTTTTACAAAACCACAGAGATCCTGTAACGTTTAATTTTTGTTATATAGATGATGACATTTACATCTGAAAAATAAAATAAATATTTTTGCCAAAGCTTCTGCTTTAAAAGGAGAGCAAATGCCTCAAACTAAGTGCTAAATATGGATAGTTACCGGTAATTAATCATAAACATCTTTATCTTTGAATTAACATATCAAACCACATTAAACAATACACCAAATCCCTGAAGATTGAGACCTGCATAAAAATCCATTAATAAAATGGCAACGTTGCCATGGCAGTACGCAAATCAGATCATTTTTAAAGGATACAGACATAGAAGAGTACGAAACTCTATTCAGAATCGCCAGAAATGTTATTACACATTGTGCTTAAATGGTAATTTGTGATTATGGAGAAAATCCATGAGATACCTCAGTCTTTAATGATCAGATAACTATGTGTGATCAAAGCTTATGCAGCTAAAATGTGATCCCAGCTCTATTCATAATAGTGCGCCAAATCCAGAAAATGGATATTTACTCTGATACTCGGTATATCCCATCACCTTTAACATGATTGATTGTGAGCACAAAATTAGGATATTTCGCTAGTATTAATCAAATCATAAACACAGCTCCATCTGATCAATCTGGAAACTATGAATCTGTGGGGGTGTCATCGTGGAACTAAGGATAGTCTGGCTTCTTCCCAGAGTCCTTCTCTCACCCTTGAATAGTTTTTGTTTTTATGTTTTTTTGCAGCTGAAAATAAAAACTGAGAAATACTGTATTTGAAGAGGAACTTAACTGAAAATAGCTTAACCACTTGAGGACCACAAGTTTACACACACACGATCTCCCCCCACCCTCCCCCCTTCCCCAGTGACCAGGCGATTTTTCAGACTTCAGCACTCTGCAGCTTTAAAGTGGTATTAAACCCTGACATAATATTCAATAAAAACATGTTTTCCTACTTTTTATATGCCATACGGTTAGCATATTTGCTTTTGTGCATAAGTATTATTAATTTAGAAATTATACGTTCCTAAAGTAGACTTATTTTACTCTGAGAGCTGACTTTGCATTTTATTTATAACTGCTTTATTTATCCTCTAACTTAATCAGAATGCATCAGAAAGCATTTATGCTTGCCTTACTTTGTTCAGGGGACCCGGCAGTGTGAGAGAAGGCTTTGTTTACATTTCTCACTTGATACAATTAAACTCAAGATAACATTATGTAAAGTTTGGAAGGCCAGCTCTGAAGACAGGGAAGCTTCTAAAGCCTGTGTTAACTCTTTGAATGCAGTTCTAGTAAAAAAAAAAATGCTGGTTGTATATAATATGCTGTAAATAATCTATTAGAGCAAAGTAGAAATGCTGGGTTTCATTCCGTTTTAAAGTGTAACTGTAGGGCATAAAATAAAAAATCAATTCTTTAGTTTTATCTGGTAAACAAGTAATAAGGATGCTAGCCAGGCAATCGAAAATTTAAAATCACTATAACTTTTCGTGTTGAGAATGAGAAATGATCATTCCCCAGTTTACCTGACTCTTATTTGGTACACACAAAATTTGGTATGCACAAAGGAAGTTGAAGGGAATGCTGGGTTTTCCTTTTTTGCTTCTCTACTTTCCCCTCTGACTTAACTAATGCAGGCTCATTGGATGAAGCCTCTTTCCCTCCTGTTCTCCCCTCCCACACCTTTGTTCCTCTTTGATTGGCCAATATTTCTCATGCTGAGACAATGCACTTTCTATAGTGGAGGGCAGGCAATGCATACATAATCAGGCGGAGGAAAGTAAGGGAGGAAATGACACAAGGATTGGCTTCAAAATAGCCACAGATAAAATGGGAAATGCTAAGAAGGATTTTCTCTTTTTTTTCTGTAGAAAAATCACTAAAATCAAAACGTGGACAGTGCAATACATATGTTATAGTAGATTTGAAGGAACCCCATTGGTCTGCTAAGGACCAATGGGGCTCCTTGGAGCCCAAATACAAAGATGCTTAGAGAGCTCTGAGCTATAGCTCAGAGCTCTGTCGGGTCCTGCAGCACAGACGCGGCGGCGGCGGTGAGTGACGTCGGGTGCGGCGTAGTTACAATGTAACAAAGTTGTTACATTGTAATAACTTTGTTACATTGTAACTGATAGAACATTTCCGAGGATATTGCGAGGGATCATTTATTTAAAGGGACAGGTAAGTATTAATGGTTAATTAAGAATATTAAAGGACTTTTTTCGTGGTTATGTTTTTTGTTCAATTAAAATACTTTTTCTAAGTGTCTGTGTGTTTATTTACTTTAACTCTTAAAAGAAATGGGTAAGGGGTACAAGTACCTCTATACTCATTTCTCCTGGGAGGGGGGGTGGGCATCTGGGGGACCCCTTTTTAAAGGGGACTCCCAGATTCCACCATGAACCTCCCCCCCAGGAAATCGCGGCCTCCACCTCCACCGCCCATCGGAGGTGGAGAAGAGCCCCTTGTCCTTGGATTGGACAAGGGCTCGGAGGGGGAGGGGAAAGCTTGGCTGCCCCTCCCCTTCCGAGACCCCCCAATCCATGGACCATGCGGGCTGGTATAGTCAGGGTGCGGAGCCCCACGCGGCCGGTGCTCCGCATTCTGGCTATCCCAGCCTGCATGGGGGACAAGGGGTTAAAGAGGTCTGGGAGGGGGGACCCCACGTCGTTTTTTTTTTTATATTTCCCACACTCAGAACGAAGTAAGTAAAACTCTTCCCACTTGGGGGAATCTATGAAAATAATACACTATTGTTACCTGTGCAAAAAAAACCTGACATTTTCCGCATTTAAAAGACATTTTCGCCCTTGAAACTTAAAAATCGATTTTCTCAAAAACTATAAGGTCTTTTTGAAAAAAACATTTTCCTCTTATTCCCACTGATCCCCTTAATATACCCTGGGAATTTGGTGTTCCTAAACTTTAAGCAGGCTTTGCTATTAACCGTTAAATTCGGTGGGCTTTTAAATGTTTACATTTTTCCTTTGAAACTTTAACATCGATTTTCTCAAAAACTATAAGGTCTTTTTGAAAAAAAATGTTTTCCTCTTATTCCTCCTGATCTCCTTAATATATTCTCCAAATTTGAGGCTCTTAGCATTTAAGGGGGCTTTGCTATTAACCCTTAAAGTCGGCGGCTTTTTTATATTATACGGAGCGTTACGGTTTAACGCGAAATAACGGTAGCGTTTAATGCGAAATTACGGCATGATACGACTGTAATGCGAAAATTTCGCGAAAATTACGCTTACGCGAAATTTCGCGAAATCCTGCTTCATTACGATTATGTACTTACGGCCATAATCGTAATTACACTAATTACGCGAAATTTCGCGAAATCGTAATTAGGTCATTACGCTCATCTCTACTGAGGAGTTGATAGCAATTCCCCTGTGCAGAGACATGGTCTAGCCCTCTGGGAGCCGTCAGTATTTAGATACATTTTGTATCCAAAACTGACGCCAAAACTGGCGAGGAACAGCTGTGTGAGGAATCAAATTGCTCCTAGTACTTGTCCTAATGTGTGCTACAACATACAGCATTTAAAAATAAATGCATACATCGATAGTATTCTTTAAGTGTGAAAGGTGCCATTGGAAAACATGAGCATTACTTTGAAAATCAGTTTTCTGTAACTGAGAGCAACTGATTAAGTGTAAGAGGGGCACCCCCCCTAAATTGTTCCTGGTTGGCGATCTGTCCCCTTCCTCTCTGCTCATAGGCATAGATTGCGAGCCACTCGCAGTGACAGCCAGGTCAGTCCCATGTACAGCGTTGAGCTAGATTGAAGCACTGTACAAAGGTAAACAGACAGCTTTTTTTTTAAGAGTCTTCCAGCTACTCCGTGTCTCTGCAGGGAAAGATTGCGTGTGCGCTCATACATTCCCTGCTAAACTACGCCTCCAGCATTAGGCAGTCCGCTGCCGGTCGGCGTTAGGCGGTCAAGAGGGGGTTAAGGAATACAATTGCTTATTTTTAACAATATTATTTTATATTTTATTTAGTCGATGTTCGGCCATTGTAAAATCTTTCCTATACAGGATATACATTCTTACATTTATCACAGATGGCAACATCTTTACTGCTGGTAAGTGCATCACTGCGGAAAGTTTGTTTACATGTGTTCCAAAGTCAGTAGAAACAATAACTGATCTCCCAGAATGCTCCGGGAGGAGAAATCTGCATAATAAACTTCCTAGACTAAACATCACAGGGAGGCAGGCGCGGACTGGCCAGGGGGGACAGGTGGCATTCTCCCCCGGGCCGCCACCACCTCAAACACTCAGGGCCAGTGCGGAGGTGAATTACTTTAAAAATCAGCAGCTCCGCAGCCACTCGATTCAGCCCCGCCCCCAGCAGCCCACAACTGTTCTGATGGGCTCAACTCAGCTCTGTGTGTCGGGCCAGGGAGCAGGGCATTGGCTGAGAGCTCCTGCTCCTCCCTGCATCCTCTCTGGTGCACTGTGTGTATGTGTATGTGTGTAGGCTCCGCCCCCGGCCTGTGGAGACCACGCTGGGAGCGACTAGCTGCTCTGTATACACACATGGGGAGAAGCTTCCAGGGCTTTCAGTGCAGCCAGTTCCCCAGGGCAGAGAAGAGTACCACCACTTTGCACCGCAGGAGAGGATCAGGTGCCTGCCTGGGAATTCCTTCTTCTGAGGTGAATCTGCATACCTGTGAGCTTGACACCCCTCCCCCACTCCACAGCATTAGGTAGCCCGTTTTCCCCTCCCTCTCTATAGAGTGAGACCCAGCAGGTCTCTTTCCCCCAATAGAAGCAGTATAGCTGCCAGCATGCCCTTTTCCTCTATAGAGGCACAACTGCTCCCAGCATGTCCTTCCCCTCCATAGAGGTACTACTAGTCCAAGCATGCCCCTTTCCCCTAATAGATACACCAAAGTTCCCAGGAAGTCTCCCCCTCCCCTTTGGAGGCACTAAAGCTGCCAGTATGCCCTTCTCCATTGAGGCACTTCTGCTCCGATCATGCCCCTCCCCCCTCTATAGAGTCACCACAGCCCCAGCAAGTCTTCCCACTATATAGCCACTACTGTTCCCAGCAGGCCCTTCTTCTCCATAGAGGAACTACTGTTCCCAGCATGCCATCCCCCTCCATAGAGACACCACAGCCCCAGCAAGTTTCCGCCCTCCCCTATAGAGACACTAAAGCTACCAGCATGCCCTTCTCCTCCATAGAGGCACTACTGCTCCCAGAATGCCCATCCCTCTCCATAGAGGCACCATAGCCCCACCATGCCCCTTTCCCTCAAAAGAGGGACCACAAATCCCAGCAAGCCCCAGAATCACCACGGCTCCCTTCTTTCCAAAGAGGCACCACAAGTTCCAGCATACCGCTACACCATATATTGTTGGGTTGTACCCCAGGGCCCCACAGCTGGTTGCTGGGCCCCCCTTGGTCTCCCCAAATGAAATAATGGACCCCCGGAGCCAGAGCCGGGACAAGGGTCTCCAGCACCCAAGGCTGAGACACCAAAGTGTGCCCCTCCCTCCCTCCCGCCCCATCCGTCCCACACTGATTGCTATTAGATGAAGAGACAGGCAGTGTGGCTGCATTAAGGCTGGTACACACAATGCTATTTCCCATCAGATACATGTGCTCAGGGTCCCTAAATGAAGCTGATGCCACAAGCTTCATAATGCCTAGTACACACAATGCTATTTCCCATCAGATCCACGGGTCAAATTGATAATGTCCGGCATGTCTGATCTGCTCCCAATCAATTTTTTGATCAGGAAGAGATCAGACATGCCGTAAATTATCTATTTGACCCATTAATCTGATGGAAAATAGCATTGTGTGTACTAGGCATTATGAAGCTTGTGGCATCAGCTTCATTTAGAGACACTGGGCACCAATGACTTAGGGGGTGGGGCTGGTGGTGGCTGCATTAGGCTCCATGACTGAGGGGACCCTGGCTGCACCCAACAATACACTGAGCAGAGGAGGAGACACTCACTGCTATTCCACTGTGCTCCCCTGTATGCAGAGTAGCAGCACAGCAGTCTCAGCTCATCCAGTTATACACCTGCTCTCTACGACCTGGTTATCCTGCATCTCGCCTGATTACACGTGATGTGTAGGATATGGAGATAGGCAGAAAGCAGATGGCCACTGGCTGTGGAGGATGGACACATTGCTGGAGAAGGTAAGACGATGTAAATGCATAGGGGACCACTAAACAACCAAACCAGGGCTTATTGTAAAGGGGAGGGGGGACCACAAGATCACTAGGGAATGCTCTATTAGGATTGAGGGACAATAAGACCACCAGGTAATACTTTCAGGAAGATTTTTTAGTATTTATAAAGCGTCATCATCTTTTGCAGCACCCTTCTACAGAGTGCATAGTCATGTCACCGACTGCCCTCAGAGGAGCTCACAGTCTAATCCTATCATAGTCATAGTCTAATGTCCTACCATATAACAATGCATTTATACAGCACTGACATCTTCTGCAGCACATTACTGAGTACATAGTCATGTCACTGACTGTCCTCAGAGGAGCTCACACTCTAATCCTACCATAGTCATAGTTAGAGATGGGCCGAACGGTTCGCCGGCGAACGGTTCCACGCGAACTTCGGTGGTTCGCGTTCGCGTCCCGCTGGCGAACCTTTGCGGAAGTTCGGTTCGCCCCATAATGCACCTTGAGGGTCAACTTTGACCCTCTACATCACAGTCAGCAGGCCCAGTGTAGCCAATTAGGCTACACTAGCCCCTGGAGCCCCACCCCCCCTTATATAAGGCAGGCAGCGGCGGCCATTACGGTCACTCGTGTGCTGCCTGCGTTAGTGAGAGTAGGGCGAGCTGCTGCAGACTGTCTCTCAGGGAAAGATTAATTAGGCTTAACTTGTTCCTGTCTGGCTGCATACCTGTTCTGTGAACCCACCACTGCATACCTGTTCAGTGAAGCCACCACTGCATACCTGTTCAGTGAACCCACCACTGCATACCTGTGCTGTGAACCCACCACTGCATACCTGTGCTGTGAACCCACCACTGCATACCTGTGCTGTGAACCCACCTCTGCATACCTGTTCAGTGAACCCACCACTGCATACCTGTGCTGTGAACCCACCACTGCATACCTGTTCTGTGAACCCACCACTGCATACCTGTGCTGTGAACCCACCACTGCATACCTGTTCTGTGAACCCACCACTGCATACCTGTTCTGTGAACCCACCACTGCATACCTGTTCAGTGAACCCACCACTGCATACCTGTTCAGTGAACCCGCCACTGCATACCTGTTTAGTGAACCCGTCACTGCATACCTGTTGTGTTCAGTGAACCTGCCACTGCATACCTGTTCTGTGAACCCGCCACTGTATACCTGTTCTGTTCAGTGAACCCGCCACTGTATACCTGTTCAGTGAACCCGCCACTGCATACCTGTTGTGTTCAGTGAACCCGCCACTGTATACCTGTACTGTTCAGTGAACCCGCCACTGCATACCTGTTCTGTTCAGTGAACCTGCCACTGTATACCTGTACTGTTCAGTGAACCCGCCACTGCATACCTGTTTTGTGAACCCACCACTGCATACCTGTTCAGTGAACCCACCACTGCATACCTGTTGTGTTCAGTGAACCCGCCACTGCATACCTGTTCTGTTCAGTGGACCCGCCACTGTATACCTGTTTAGTGAACCCGCCACTGCATACCTGTTCAGTGAACCCGCCACTGCATACCTGTTGTGTTCAGTGAACCCGCCACTGTATACCTGTTCTGGGAACCCACCACTGCATACCTGTTCTGTGAACCCACCACTGCATACCTGTTCTGTGAACCCACCACTGCATACCTGTTCTGTGAACCCACCACTGCATACCTGTTCAGTGAACCCGCCACTGCATACCTGTTCTGTTCAGTGGACCCGCCACTGTATACCTGTTTAGTGAACCCGCCACTGCATACCTGTTGTGTTCAGTGAACCTGCCACTGCATACCTGTTCTGTGAACCCGCCACTGTATACCTGTTCTGTTCAGTGAACCCGCCACTGTATACCTGTTTAGTGAACCCGCCACTGTATACCTGTACTGTTCAGTGAACCCGCCACTGCATACCTGTTCAGTGAACCCGCCACTGTATACCTGTACTGTTCAGTGAACCAGCCACTGCATACCTGTTCTGTGAACCCACCACTGCATACCTGTTCAGTGAACCCGCCACTGCATACCTGTTCTGTTCAGTGGACCCGCCACTGTATACCTGTTTAGTGAACCCGCCACTGCATACCTGTTCAGTGAACCCGCCACTGTATACCTGTACTGTTCAGTGAACCCGCCACTGCATACCTGTTCAGTGAACCCGCCACTGTATACCTGTACTGTTCAGTGAACCCGCCACTGCATACCTGTTCAGTGAACCCGCCACTGTATACCTGTACTGTTCAGTGAACCCGCCACTGTATACCTGTTCTGTTCAGTGAACCCGCCACTGTATACCTGTTCAGTGAACCCGCCACTGCATACCTGTTGTGTTCTGTGAACCCACCACTGCATACCTGTTCAGTGAACCCACCACTGCATACCTGTTGTGTTCAGTGAACCCGCCACTGCATACCTGTTCTGTTCAGTGGACCCGCCACTGTATACCTGTTTAGTGAACCCGCCACTGCATACCTGTTCAGTGAACCCGCCACTGCATACCTGTTGTGTTCAGTGAACCCGCCACTGTATACCTGTACTGTTCAGTGAACCCGCCACTGCATACCTGTTCAGTGAACCCGCCACTGTATACCTGTACTGTTCAGTGAACCCGCCACTGCATACCTGTTCAGTGAACCCGCCACTGTATACCTGTACTGTTCAGTGAACCCGCCACTGTATACCTGTTCTGTTCAGTGAACCCGCCACTGTATACCTGTTCAGTGAACCCGCCACTGCATACCTGTTGTGTTCAGTGAACCCGCCACTGTATACCTGTACTGTTCATTGAACCTGCCACTGCATACCTGTTCTGTTCAGTGAACCCACCGCATCAGTGCGCATACCTGTGCAGTTAAGTGAACCCACCTACCTACGTGAGTGCACGCAGTGTGATATACCACTCCGTGCATACCCGATATGGACAAAACAGGTAGAGGAAGAGGTAGTGCCAGAGCCAGAGGAAGGCCACCCGGCAGGTCTGCGCGAGGTCATGTAAATGTAATTTCATGTGGACCTGGCCCACAGTACAGTGCTCGGAAGAAGGCACGTCCCATCACCTCCCAAGATTGTCAGGACGTGGTTGAGTATTTAGCGACACAGAACACCTCATCTTGCTCAGCCACCAGCGCTACTACTAGCACCACTTCCGCTGCATTTGACACTTCCCAGAATTATTTAGTGGTGAAATCACTGATGCACAGCCATTGTTGTTACAGCCAGATGAATTTTCACCAGCTCATATGTCTGCGTTACGCGGCAACACTATGGATGTAACGTGTAAGGAGGATGAAGGACCTACTGATGGTGCATGTTTGGATTTTTCTGAGTCAAGCGAAGCTGGGCAGGATGATTATGATGATGACGATGATAGGGATCCTCTGTATGTTCCCAATAGAGGAGATGAAGAGGGGGACAGTTCAGAGGGGGAGTCAGAGAGTAGTAGGAGGAGAGAAGTTGCTGAAAGAAGCTGGGGCAGCTCTTCGTCAGAAACAGCTGGTGGCAGAGTCCGGCACCATGTATCGCCACCTATGTACAGCCAGCCAACTTGCCCTTCAGCATCAGCTGCTGAGGTCCCCATAGTGCCCACATCCCAGGGTGGCTCAGCGGTGTGGACATTTTTTAATGTGTGTGCCTCAGATCGGACCAAAGCCATCTGTTCGCTCTGCCAACAAAAATTGAGCCGTGGAAAGGCCAACACTCATGTAGGGACAAGCGCCTTACGAAGGCACCTGGAGAAAAGGCACAAACAGCAATGGGATAGCCACCTGAGCAAAAGCAGCAGCAGCACACAAAAGCAAAGCCACCCTCCTTCTCCTCTTCCTCCTCCATCAGGTGCATTATCTGCTTCTGCCGCTTTCTCCCTTCCACCTTCACAGGCACCCTCCTCCACTCCGCCTCTGCCCTTGAGCGGTTCCTGCTCCTCTGCCCACAGCAGCAGTCAGGTGTCCGTGAAGGAAATGTTTGAGCGGAAGAAGCCAATTTCGGCCAGTCACCCCCTTGCCCGGAGTCTGACAGCTGGCGTGGCGGAACTGTTAGCTCGGCAGCTGTTACCATACCGGCTGGTGGACTCTGAGGTCTTCCGTAAATTTGTGGCCATCGGAACACCGCAGTGGAAGATGCCAGGCCGCACTTATTTTTCGAGAAAGGCCATACCCCAACTGCACCGTGAAGTTGAGAGGCAAGTGGTGTCATCTCTTGCGAAGAGCGTTGGGTCAAGGGTACACCTGACCACGGATGCCTGGTCTGCCAAGCACGGGCAGGGCCGCTACATTACGTACACAGCCCATTGGGTGAACCTGGTGGTGAACGATGGCAAGCAGGGCGCAGCGGACCAAATTGTGACACCTCCACGGCTTGCAGGCAGGCCTCCTGCCACCTCCTCTCCTCCTGCTACATGCTCTTCGCTGTCCTCCTCCTCCTTGGCTGAGTGGCAGTTCTCCTCTCCAGCTACACAGCCCCAGCTCCGCAGGGCCTATGCTGCATGCCAGGTAAGACGGTGTCACGCCATCTTAGACATGTCTTGTCTCAAAGCGGAGAGTCACACTGGAGCAGCTCTCCTGGCTGCTCTTAAGAAACAGGTGGATAAGTGGCTGACCCCGCACCACCTGGAGATAGGCAACGTGGTGTGCGACAACGGCAGCAATCTGCTTTCCGCTTTGCATATGGGGAAGCTGACACACATACCCTGCATGGCACATGTCATGAATCTAGTGGTTCAAAGATTTGTGGCAAAGTACCCTGGCTTAGCGGATGTCCTGAAGCAGGCCAGGAAGTTCTGTGGGCATTTGAGGCGGTCTTACACAGCCATGGCACGCTTTGCGGAAATTCAGCGCAAAAACATGCCGGTGAGACGCCTCATTTGCGATAGCCCGACTCGCTGGAACTCGACCCTGCTCATGTTCTCCCGCCTGCTAGAACAGAAGAAAGCCGTCACCCACTACCTCTACAACTACAGTAGAATGAAACAGTCTGGGAAGATGAAAAATGCATGCAGGCTCATGTGGCCGTTTGAGGAGGTGACCAACCTGGTGAGCCGCAGTGAGGGCACCATCAGCGACTTAATTCCCTACGCTTACTTCTTGGAGCGTGCTGTGCGTAGAGTGGGGTATGAAGCTGTGAATGAGCGTGACCAGGAACCGTTACGGCAGGAACAGGCATGGGACCAATTTTCATCAGACCCAGCTGTTTCCTCAACACCTGCGGCAGCACAGAGGGGGGAGGAGGAGGAAGAAGAGAAGTCGTGTGCAGAAGACGAGTCAGACTCAGAGGATGATGAGCAAGGTGTTTCTTTGGGGGAGGAGGAGGAGGAGGAGGGGACAGCGGCAGGAGAACAACCGCAGCAAGCGTCGCAGGGGGCTTGTGCTGCTCAACCTTCCCGTGGTATTGTTCGCGGCTGGGGGGAGGAGGTTGACTTACCTGACGTCACTGAGGAAGAGCAAGAGGAGATGGAGGGTACTGGATCCGACTTTGTGCAGATGTCGTCTTTTATGCTGTCCTGCCTGTTGAGGGACCCCCGTATAAAAAACCTCAAGGGGAATGAGCTGTACTGGGTGGCCACACTACTAGACCCTCGGTACAGGCACAAAGTGGCGGACCTGTTACCAACTCACCGGAAGGTGGAAAGGATGCAGCACATGCAGAACCAGCTGTCAACTATGCTTTACAATGCCTTTAAGGGTGATGTGACAGCACAACGCCAGCAAGGTACCACTGCCACTAATCCTCCTCCCGTGTCCACGCAGTCAAAGACAGGACGCTCCAGCGATCTCATGGTGATGTCGGACATGCGGACGTTCTTTAGTCCAACGCCTCGCCGTAGCCCTTCCGGATCCACCCTCCACCAACGCCTGGAACGGCAGGTAGCCGACTACCTGGCCTTAAGTGTGGATGTAGACACTGCTGTGAACAGCGATGAGGAACCCTTGAACTACTGGGTGCGCAGGCTTGACCTGTGGCCAGAGCTGTCCCAATTTGCCATCCAACTTCTCTCCTGCCCTGCCGCAAGCGTCCTGTCAGAAAGGACCTTCAGCGCAGCTGGAGGCATTGTCACAGAGAAGAGAAGTCGCCTAAGTCACAAAAGTGTTAAGTACCTCACCTTTATCAAAATGAATGAGGCATGGATCCCGGAGGGCTGCTGCCCGCCCCAAGACTAAGTCAGTCCCCGCACACACAGCATCTCTGCCTGCACGCCGTGTGACTGGCTGCCTGGGCTGCCCCAAGAAGACTAAGTCGCTCCCAGTCCCTCCACACAGCATGTCTGCCTGAAGGCCGCTTGACTACCTTCTCCACCACCACCAACACGGTCCGGGACTCCAGGCGGATTGCTGAATTTTTCGCTGTAATAATTTTTCTGGTGCGTGTACATGACTGCCTAATTTCTCTGGCTGCACTGCGGGCAGCTGCAACAACAAAAAAAAAGGCATGTACATGCGCCCATTCCCCTTCGTGATCATTACCTTGCCGTGGTGAAGGGGCTTGCGTATCACAATGAAGCAATGACCGGCGCATAGATGAGTGTCTCGGGGGGCACACAAAAGATAATAAGGTCGTTGCTTCATTGTGGTCAGACCAAATTTGATCAGCTGGACAGTCACTGTTCTGTCATTCAGCTACATCAGCCAGGCGACCATATGGGCTGTAAAGCCACCAAAACATGCACTCTCGCCATGGTGCGCACCAGTCCAGCACGGCCGTCACTACACAAACAGCTGTTTGCGGTGCGTTACACGGTGAGTTTGTTGTGTCAGTGTGAAGCAGTACCTTAATTACACTACCTGATTGATGTATACACATGCAAGATGTTTTAAAGCACTTTAGGCCTGTCATTTAGCATTCAATGTGATTTCTGCCCTTAAAACGCTGCTTTGCGTCAAATCCAGATTTTTCCTGGGGACTTTTGGTGTGTATCCCACTCCGCCATGCCCCCTCCAGGTGTTAGACCCCTTGAAACATCTTTTCCATCACTTTTGTGGCCAGCATAATTATTTTTTTTTTCAAAGTTCGCATTCCCATTGAAGTCTATTGCGGTTCGCGAACTTTAACGCGAACCGAACCTTCCGCGGAAGAAGCCTAAAATCGGAGGTTCGGCCCAACTCTAGTCATAGTCTAATGTCCTACCTTATTACAATGCATTTATACAGCACTGACATCTTCTGCAGCACATTACTGAGTACATAGTCATGTCACTGACTGTCCTCAGAGGAGCTCACACTCTAATCCTACCATAGTCATAGTCTAATGTCCTACCATATTACAATGCATTTATACAGCACTGACATCTTCTGCAGCACATTACTGAGTACATAGTCATGTCACTGACTGCCCTCAGAGGAGCTCACAGTCTAATCCTATCATAGTCATAGTCTAATGTCCTACCATATTACAATGCATTTATACAGCACTGACATCTTCTGCAGCACATTACTGAGTACATAGTCATGTCACTGACTGTCCTCAGAGGAGCTCACACTCTAATCCTACCATAGTCATAGTCTAATATGCTACCATATTGTAATGCATTTATACAGCACTGACATCTTCTGCAGCACTTTACAGAGTACATAGTCATGTTACTGACTATCCTCAGATGAGCTCACAATCTAATCCCTACCATAGTAATAGTGTAATGTCCTCTCGTTTTTTTTTAATTATGTATTTATATAGCACTGACATCATCTGCAGCACTTTACAGAGTACATAGTCATGTCACTGACTGTCCTCAGAGGAGCTCACAATCTAATCCAACCATAGTCTAGTGTCCTCCCATATTATCCACTTCAGGATCTCTGCTACGCTCATCTTCACCCCTGCAGGGGATAATAGATAAGCGTACTGTTTGTTTACCGACGCCGCTCACGATCGCCGCATTTCTCCCGTCCGCAATCGCCGCAATCTTGTCCCTCCATGATCGCGGAATGGATAACAGCTGTTTCCATCCCCGATCACTGAGTCTCCTATTACTTACAGCTTCCTGCAGCGTTGATCATAAAAAAATCAGACAGAAACAGTATGTAAATATTCGTTCCATGTTAGATTTACTCAACACGGAAAACAGTCTAGAACCATCTTGTGGCTAAAAATACACCCAAATGCACTCTAAACACTAATCCATAGGAGAATTAAATAGTTTTTTTTTTTGTTATTTTTAACCCCTTCCTCCTCTGCACCATAGATACCAAAACAAAACACTTAAAAAAAAATTTTTTTAAATTACACCATCTAAAACAATATATATAAATAGTTACCTTACTGTGGATTTTGTAATTAAAGTCTTATTATTATTATATAAAAAACACTAAACGGAAAAATAGACACCTTTATTTCCAAATAAAATATTATTGCCATACATTGTACTAGGGACACAATTTAAACGTTGTAATAACCGGGACAAATGAGCAAATAAAATGTGTCTGTTTGATCATCAATAGCACATTTTATTTTTAACCTCCCTGGCGGTGCATTTCTGTCTGGAATTATGAGTCAAAAGCGGTACATTTATTCCAAGAATTTTAGGCCTTCAATTTTTCAGTCATAACTCACCAAAATATGTCTGGTAGACATTCTGCAAATAAATAGAAGAATGGAACACAAATTTGTTGATTTAATTAAATTTCTGAATAAACTTTAAAAATTGTGAAACTGTACAAATAAGTCAGACAGAAAGTAGTGAAAATCCAGACAAAAAATGGTATATATATATATATATATATATATATATATATATACATATATACAGTATATATGTATATACACACAGTATATACATATATACAGTATATATGTATATACACACAGTATATACATATGTATATACAGTATATATGTATATACACACAGTATATACATATGTATATACAGTATATATGTATATACACACAGTATATACATATATATATATATATACAGTATATATGTATATACACACAGTATATACATATATATATATATATATATATATATATATATATATATATACAGTATATATGTATATACACACAGTATATACATATATATATATACAGTATATATGTATATACACACAGTATATACATTATATATATATATATATATATATATATATATATATATATACAGTATATATGTATATACAAATGCAGATTGGCTTTTATTTATGTATTTTTTCTTCTGCCCTGTGCGACTTTTCAGGGCCACCTTAAATTTTTGTCCCGCCCCGTGACATCACGACGCGGGGTCCCCGGAACAAGAACGGGGCTGTGGGGATCCCGGCGGCCAGCAATGCCTAAAGAAAGGCCGGGGAAGGCGGAGGAGAGTCGGGGGAGATGGTGGAGTCCCGCTGCGCAGGACTCCAAAAAAGCAGGGAATTCCTTAGCCCGACCTGAGCTCGGGCTTACCGCTGGCAGCTCATCTCTCCCAGCCCGAGCTCAGGTCGGGCTTACCGCCAGGGAGGCTACACTACAGTGGCTGAAAGCTGAGAATGGTGATTTTTTTTTCTTTTTTTTTTCTACTTTTTCCTTGCAAAATACATATAAATAAAATAATGCTTAGTAAAAAAAAGTACTACCTAGAGAAAGCCTAGTTTGTCCTGCAAAAAATAATATATAGATCATTTCAGTGTGATAAGTAGCAATAAAGTTATTGGCGAATGAAATTGCTCTGGTCCTGAAGGCGAAAAAACCTGTGATCCTGAAGTGGTTATTATTATTCAGGGGCGTAGCAATAGGGGGTGCAGAGGTAGCGACCGCATCGGGGCCCTTGGGCAAGAGGGGCCCCAAAGGGTCCTCCCTCAACTACAGTATTAGCTCTCTATTGGTCCTGTGCTCATAATAATCACTTCTATAGATACTTTGAATAGTGGTAATCATTAAACTGTTCCCCATCCCCTTCTTGCACCTCTGACACTGTAGTTGCCATTGGTAGGTTCGGTGCACCGTATCAATTATTATGTATATAGTGTTCGAGGGGCCCCATTGTAAAACTTGCATCGGGGCCCACAGCTCCTTAGCTATGCCACTGTTATTATTATGTAATTATATAGCACTGACATCTTCTGCAGCACATTACAGAGTACATAATCGAGTCACTGACTGTTCTCAGAGGAGATCACAAGCTAATAACTACCATAGTCATATGTCCATTGTAGTCTAGAGCCAATTTAGGGGTAAGCCTTTTAACTTATCTGTATTTTTTTGTAATGTGGGAGGAAACTGAAGTGCCCAGAGGAAACCCACATAGACAAAGGGATAACATACAAACGTAATCCAGATAATACCCTTAAAGGCCCAAAGTGCACCAAGAAAATGTCCCCCGCGCAATTACACCCCCAGCCTAAAATGCTTAACGTAACTGCAAAATGTATTGTTACTTTAAACTACCATTGAAACATATCTTTATTTAGAGTGACCAGACGTCCCGGATTGCCCGGGACATGTCCCGGATTCGGGGTCCGCTGTCCCAGGCTTAATGAGGCCCCGGGAAACGTCCCGCTTTCAGCAGCGGGACGTCCCGGCCTCGGGACTCTGGCCACTCTCTCCTCAATGAACTGGCAGCGGCGTCTATAGACGCCGTGCCAGTTCATTGCCTGCAGCCCCGCTCCAGCCTCCTCTTCCGGTGTCTGTTTCCGACACCGGCAGGCGAGCAGGGCTACGGCAAGATGGCTGCCGAAGCCCTGTACTGGAGACCTATTTGTGTCTCCAATACAGGGCTTCGGGCGCCATCTTGCCGTAGCCCTGTCAGCGCGGGAGAGAAGAGCAGGAGGAACAAGACGGTCCCGGGACGGAGCAGCGCGCCAGAGGCCGGACACTTCTGCCAGGTGAGTAAATCATTGCTTTCTTTTCCAGGTGAAATGTTTGCCCGCATTAGGTTTCTTTTCCAGGTGAAATGTTTGCCCGCATTGTTTCTTTTCTAGCGAAATGTTTGCCGCATTGCGTTTCTTTTCTAGCGAAATGTTTGCCTGCATTGTTTCTTTTCTAGCGAAATGTTTGCCCGCATTGTTTCTTTTCTGGTGAAATGTTTGCCCGCATTGTTTCTTTTCTAGTGAAATGTTTGCCCGCATTGCGTTTCTTTTCTAGCGAAATGTTTGCCCGCATTGTTTCTTTTCTAGCGAAATGTTTGCCCGCATTGTTTCTTTTCTGGTGAAATGTTTGCTCGCATTGTTTCTTTTCTAGCGAAATGTTTGCCCGCATTGCGTTTCTTTTCTGGTGAAATGTTTGCCCGCATTGTTTCTTTTCTAGCGAAATGTTTGCCCGCATTGTTTCTTTTCTGGTGAAATGTTTGCTCGCATTGTTTCTTTTCTAGCGAAATGTTTGCCCGCATTGCGTTTCTTTTCTGGTGAAATGTTTGCCCGCATTGTTTCTTTTCTAGCGAAATGTTTGCCCGCATTGTTTCTTTTCTGGTGAAATGTTTGCCCGCATTGCGTTTCTTTTCTGGGGAAATGTTTGCCTGCATTGTTTCTTTTCTAGCGAAATGTTTGCCCGCATTGCGTTTCTTTTCTGGTGAAATGTTTGCCCGCATTGTTTCTTTTCTAGCGAAATGTTTGCCCGCATTGCGTTTCTTTTCTGGTGAAATGTTTGCCCGCATTGTTTCTTTTCTAGCGAAATGTTTGCCCGCAGTGCGTTTCTTTTCTAGCGAAATGTTTGCCCGCATTGCGTTTCTTTTCTGGTGAAATGTTTGCCCGCATTGTTTCTTTTCTAGCGAAATGTTTGCCCGCAGTGCGTTTCTTTTTTGGTGAAATGTTTGCCTGCATTGTTTCTTTTCTAGCGAAATGTTTGCCCGCAGTGTGTTTCTTTTCTAGCGAAATGTTTGCCCGCATTGCGTTTCTTTTCTGGTGAAATGTTTGCCCGCATTGTTTCTTTTCTAGCGAAATGTTTGCCCGCAGTGCGTTTCTTTTCTGGTGAAATGTTTGCCCGCATTGTTTCTTTTCTAGCGAAATGTTTGCCCGCAGTGCGTTTCTTTTCTAGCGAAATGTTTGCCCGCAGTGCGTTTCTTTTCTGGTGAAATGTTTGCCCGCATTGCGTTTATTTTGTACCGACATGTTGCCCGCATTGCGTTTATTTTGTACTGACATGTTGCCCGCATTGCGGTTATATTGTGCTGACATGTTGCCTATTGCGTTTATTTTCTGGTGTCCGGGGTAACTGTTACTACATTTATTATTTAATGGTCATAGATAGCTATGTTTGCTGCTTTGTGGTTACGGTATACTATTAGCATCACACAGTTTCTGCACACCCATGATGCAAAGTCTCGTTTGTCCACATCATGGCGTAAACACTGCTTTCTTATGCCTCGCTGTTACATCATTACGTTAGCTCCGCCCATACAATGTCATGGCCACGCCCATTTTTTTCGGCGCGGCGCAACCCCCCCCAGTCTTCGCCGCTGCGCGCTCAGTCCTCCCCACTTTTCGACGCGGCCCCCCCTCCCCTTCACGCCCCCCTCCCCGTCCCAGGTTGGACCCACAAAAATATGGTCACTCTACTTTATTGCATGCAAATGTATTTGGGCTGGGGATTCCGTGACCGGGCCTCTAGGATGTGATTTCCCCCCGGGCCGAATGGTCCCAGTCCTCCCCTGCTGTGAGGGCGGAATCAAATACTAATATAGAACTATATAAAGACTTAGAAAGTGTTTGTGATGCTGAAACCAGGATAATGAATGTAAAAGTGGCTATCCTAAATACTACTATATGTCACTACAGTGCCTCTTTAAAGCGGATCTGAGATGAAAAACTAACTATAACAAGTAACTTGTCTGTATACCTTATCCAAAGTTTACATAGTTTACACAACAAATCTAGCTGCCAACAGCTTTAATAGAAAATGATTATTTCTGCATGTGATACAATGACAGCAGCCATGTTGTTTGTAAACATTACACAGAGGCAGGCTTATCTGTATCTTGAGCACTCAGCCTGTAAAAAAAACCTAATCCCCCCTCCTCCCTCCTCCCCTCTGCCTCTGAAGTCAATAGCTAGTAACACCTCCTCCTCCTGCCCAGACTAAGCTCCCATGAGCCCTTGCTACTGTCAAGGCTCTCTGAAAACCTGTCGGCATGGTTTATTTAGTTTATAGGGAATTAGAGTATAGGAAAGGAACACAATTATGCAATGAGTAAAAGTTCACCTCGGATCCACTTTAAGCCATCTCAGGAGTGGAGGTGATGACATGATCCAACACGTGGAATTGTTTGTGATATGCACATTTTATTTGTGTAATTGTAAGTGCACTACTTTTTAAAATTACTGGAATAAAAACAGAATTACTCTATGTTCAGCTTATTTTGAGTTTTTAAGCCTAATCTAGACGGAGCGATCCGGCGGCTCGATTAGCCGCCGGATTGCCTCTTCTGCATCCCCAAGCGTACCCGCCAAGCGTACCCGCCGCGTCCCCGCTGCGTCCCCGCTCGTCCGCGCGTGCGTTGGATTCGATACCCGCTCGTCCCCACCGGCGCCGCTTATCTTCCGCTCGATTCCCCGCTATTGTCCGCTCGCGGGGAATCGAGCGGCAGCGAGATCGGACCTGTCGGATCTCATAAATCGAGCCGCAGCAGCGGCTCGATTGATAAGTTACATCGGCACGTGTTTACCTAGCTTTAGAGGCTCGGAACTGGCCGCTATGCTACATTGAGGAGTAAAGAAAGCGAATATTGCTGGTCTGTGTTGGGTCAGCCACATTGTCCAGTGAGAAGCTTCATTATACTGTGTGACTACACATTGGGTGAACGGAGATTGCTGGGAGCACTGGTGCTGTGGAGGTTTATTGCAGTGTACCATACAGTATCACACTATTACTTTTTATTTTCATGAGCATTGAAGACCTACATGTCGCTGAAGGGAGTGGATATTGCTGGTTGGGCCCAGGGCAAGATTTGTACTGTTTTCTGCCCAAGGCCACTGTCATCATCCGCCCCCCTTCAGTATATGTAGCGAGATGACCCCTCCCCCTTCCCTCCAGTATAGGGAGCCAGATGGCTCCCTTAATCCCTCCTTTTCCCACCACCCCTTTCAGTATAGGTAGCCAGCTTGCCTCCACACCACAGCAGCCATCAGTGTCACTCATTTCTCTACTTGTCTCTAGTGCAGAAGCCTCCTCTTCCTTTCCGTCTCCAATGCTGCCCAAGTCCATAGCCACCAGCCACAATGCAAATGTGCTCAGAGCTCAAGGTGGCTGCTGCACAGGCAGCTACCAGCAGAGTACAGTGGTCAGGTGCTCGTCTGATCTCCCTGCATTGCAACATTTGCAGGTTTGCAAATGCTGCACCAGTGTAGTCTGCTGCTTTGGTGCCCTTGCTCCTGTGGTGCCCTAGGCCATGGCCTTGGAGGCCTTGGCCTAAATCCAACCCTGGCTGGGTAAAAAGTGTGGTTGCCGATCAATCTAGGTTGGCCACGAGTTCTGGTGAGCGTACTTTGTTTTAATGGTTATGAGGACTTTTATCTGAAGGGGCAACTGCGACAAACTTTAATTGGGACTGATAATTGATTAATACATGATCCACAATGGACTTTTATTGCTATATTATATCAGTTCAATGATTTGAGGTGTGCACTGCTTTCCTTATTCTTAATTTGTTGTGTTTTGGTCTCAAAACTATCAGATTATGTACCCAATTGCATACAGTTTGTTGATTACCAATTTAAGTTTGTACAATAGTACTACTATTCCCAGCGCTGTTTATCTTTATATATAACCTTGTATGATGAGGTATTTGGGAACCTCTGGCTTCTAGCAGCGGGTGAAATATTACTGACCCCACTGGGCCTTTTCTTTCCACCCTCACCTTCCTCCAAGCTCCCTCCATGTATCATTTTAGTTAAATCATATTAATAACCAAGCTGTTTTACTTGTTTTATTTTGCTGCCTGACAGAGTTAATATTTAGGCATTTAAGTGACAGCTTCTGTCTTGTCAGTACCTGGTCGAGAATATAGTAAACATCACTGATAAGCAAATTACAGCCATAAAAGTTTGACTGGCAGAATACAACTTCTGAGAGGAGGGGGAGATAGTAAAAGGTCAATAGTTTGTGTATTTTCATTTAGCGACACTTATTGGCTGCCACTGAGCAGAGACAACAAAACATTCATTCTACTTTGTAAATGTTAAAAAAATTGAGATACTGAAAAAAAGTGATTTTAGGAGTAGGAGGATAAATACAATTGTTTATCTCATCAGTTTATTTTCACCTCGGGTTCACTTTAAGTAATCAGCTATTCACTCCTTCACATGACCTTGACTCATGGCGTCAATGTGTAAAGTCTGTTGTCTTATTTGAAAGCCTTTTTTCCTTCTGAGCGAAATGTACATTAAGCCATTCTTGTAGCTGGTAGTGGGCCCGCTAGAAAATTGAATGAATCTGCCAAACCATCTAATTTCCCTCTGCATGCCACTGAAGAAAAAAACCCGTTTTTACAATTTTTAATACTTACTGCATCCTACATGACTCTTTTCTGTGCTGACCCTAGGTAGTCCTAGTGTGGCCATCTGGCAGTGCAGACATTTGTCGATATCCACAAGTGAGCTGTTGCAGGCTGAGCTCCTTGGCCGTATCCAGCCGTGCATCGATGTAAAACCAGAAATCCTAGCAGGCTATTCACACTCTGCCATTATTTTACTAAGCTGGAAGTGGTGTTATCACATGAACATTATTCCTTCCATAGTGCGTGTGATCATTTTTCAATGGCACACTGGTGCGTTTAATACGGCAGGATGGCATCTGGCGATGGCCATCGTGTTGCGGCGATTTGACGCTTTGCTGAGTGGCGGTACATTTTGCAGTTCATAAGTGCCAGAAATCGTACAAGAGCATACGTCTAAAAATCACAGCTCGGCCACGGCCATGTTAATAATCTACAGACGTTCATTTTCCGAGGCTGTTCCTAAGGCCTCAAACACAAGAAGCTCTGACATTCCCAGAATATATTTGGTTCCCTAATTTCCCATTTTGATTATCCGTCTGACATATTGGTGAGCGATTCGGGCCGGGGTCTGATTGAATTTCTGAAGCTGGCAGGGGCTGCGCTGCTTTTTTAGATTTTCTGTAGGTAGATAGCCATATCCTATAACATCATTCACCCAGATCACAAAACCGAAGGGACAGATTAAAACATATCAGCTTGAATGAAAATGTATTTATGATAATGTATTTGAAGGTATGAAAAGTTATTAAGAGGGACATGTATCATAGTAAAGAGGATATTGGTATCATTGTATCTTCAGTCATTCAAGCGCATGCTATGGGAAATAGACAGCATGCTAACCGCTTTCATGTGATTACACAGTGACATCTAGTGGCAGCAGACTGAATCAAGGACATCTACAGGCACTCAGTTTAATTCTGTGATCAACTTGGTGTAGTTGATTTTATCAGTGTGTCTAAATGTATAACTCAAACTTGTTTTGTGTACAATTTGCAGTTTTATATGTATATGAGGACAGGAAGCTGGGGATAACAGAGTATGGTTGCACAGGCATAGTGGTGATCAAACCATGTAAAAATCATTCATTTTAAAGTGAACCTAAAGCCGATCAAAAAAAATGATATTAACTCACCTGGGGCTTCCCTCAGCCCCCTGCAGCCGATCGGTGCCCTCGCAGCTCCGCTCCGATGCCTCTGGACCCGCCGGCAACGACTTCCGGTTTCGCCGTCACCGGCCGACAGGCATGGGAATGCGAGTGATTGTTCGCGTTCCCAGCCTGTATATCGCCCCCTATGCTGCTATTGCGGCCAGGAGGTCGCAATACCAGCATAGGGGGCGATATACAGGCTGGGAACGCGAACAATCACTCGCGTTCCCATGCCTGTCGGCCGGTGACGGCCAGACTGGAAGTGTTCACCGGCGGGTGCAGAGGCATCGGAGTGGAGCTGCGAGGGCACCGATTGGCTGCAGGGGGCTGAGGGAAGCCCCAGGTGAGTTAATCTCATTTTTTTTTGATCGGCTTTAGGTTCACTTTAAGATTGAATTAATATCTTGTGATTATTTAGTCAGTACTGGAGCTGATGGATTATATTGTTGCATTGTGTCCTTGGGATTTGCCTGCCTCTTTAGGTGAATCCTATGCATTGTTGATATTAGACCTGGTGAAACTGAACCTATATCAGGGTCATTTCTAGCCTTTTAATCACCCCGGGGGGGGGGGGGGGAGGAACTAGTTGGTGCGGATGCAGATGTGGCAGTGCACAAATACTAGTGAAGCAAGCTGTGTTGGGAAGCAGTGAGGTGGGAGCTATACAAGCAGCAACTGAGCACACACTGTGAAGACAGCACATCAAGAGAAGCCAACCAAGGCCACCTGAATGGTGGAGAGCCCGCTCGGAAACTCTACGCTGTTTTACAAACACAGAACAAACACAGAACATTTATATTGCGCTTTTCTCCTAGCCGACTCAAAGCGCCAGAGCTGCAGCCACTAGGACACGCTCTATAGGCAGTAGCAGTGTTAGGGAGACTTGCCCAAGGTCTCCTACTGAATAGGTGCTGGCTTACTGAACAGGCAGAGCCAAGATTCCAACCCAGGTTGCCTGTGTCAGAGGCAGAGCCCTTAACCAGTACACTATCCAGTCACCTACAAGACGTTTTATGTGAGTGCAATACCCTTTTTAACTATTAAATATGTTTACAGTATTACGCTATGAGAGGTTTTTATTTGAGGTTATCACATTGGCCATGAATGAGATATTGAAGGTGGAATAGGAAGTGTATAGTATGTGATAGTGGAGGTCGGTGGTGACCAGGCTGGGAATATCCCCAATGTGCTACTAGACTTTTGTGGTCATCACATCTGGTGAGTGGCTTCTGATTGGGTGTGGTGGAGGTGTGCTGTGATATGCAAGAAGAGGGACCTTGAAACATCTGCAGAGGAGGAAAAGGACTTCATGTAGTGGAATTCTACTGCTATTTCATTTGAATTTGAGTGGCGCTGGTACCAAGTAATGAACAGTACTATTGTTAAAAAGAGCAGAGGGCGCACCAATAGCAGCTGACTAAGGTGCAAGTGGAGACAGGTAGTGTGTATCAGATATTGTGTATGGTTACTTGAAACAGTTGCCTTCTGATTGTATTAATGGTTTTGCAGACTTTTTCTTTCAATCATTTTGATTGGTTGATCTTCAGCACCATGAAGACGTAAATGTTGGTGGTTGTCAGAGGCCCCCTAGTGGCCGGACTGCTCAATGCCTTCCAATCTATTCCAACCCACAGACCATCCAACCTCGTGGATGCAATCGATGTGCTGAAACTGTTGGAATTGGGCAGCAGACAGGTTAGGAGGGAGCGTGTGAGTGACACAAGCACTTTACTACACAATATTTCAGTTACCAGGCAGCCACCATCTCTGTAGAAGGACAAAGGACCTGGGCTGACTATTCTAAACCTGCAAATAAAATTGTTAAGGGCCCCTTACACTGGTCAATTTCAGCCATCAATTAATTGATCGATTCTATGGAATCAATCGATCAGAAATCAATTCTATCAAATCTATCAATCGATCAATTTGCGGCCGATTTTGACCGATTTGATCTATCTGACAGGATGGAAAATCTAGGTTGATCTGCTGCTGGCAGCAGATCGATGGCCCATAGAGAGTTACATTGGATTTATTGGTCCAATAATGCATTTAGATCGATTTCCAATAGATTAATTCTGAAATCTATTGGGAATCTGTTCCTAGTGTGTCAGCAATATCAATAAAATTGCAATGTTACAAACTATGAGATAGAATAGAGGAGGGGTGAGGCCTGATTGAATACAAATGAGTCTTATTCCAAGAAAATACAAAACTTTATTCAAACACTTGCTTATTGTTAAAAACCCACCACGATGGCCCATCCCCCACCCCATCCATACATATACCCACCCAGGTATCCCCACTACTCTCCCCCTCCTGATCACCTAATGCTTTTCTGGATCATGTGCACATATATAATAGGCTGCGCAGCCCTGCAAAAATAGGCCAAAAAACTTTATCTAGAAAAAGTATAACTGGATATCACCCAAGCGGAGATTATAGGTATTGGAAGAGTCCATTGAAAAATCAGTTCCAGAAATACCGTATATACTCGCAAGCAAGCCGACCCGCATGTAAGCCGACCCCCCCACTTTTACCCCAAAAAACAGGAAAAAATGATTGACCCTCATGTAAGCCGGGGTAGGAAACGCTGGCCGCGTGATCCCCCCAGTATGTCCCAGTATAGCTAGTACAGTGCCCAGTATAGGTAGGTAGTGCTCAGTATAGCAAGTAAAATGCCCCAGTATAGCTAGTATAGTGCTCATTATAGCTAGTATAGTGCTCAGTATAGCTAGTATAGTGCTCATTATAGCTAGTGAAGTGCCCCAGTTTAGCTAGTATAGTGCTCAGTATAGGTAGGTAGTACTCAGTATAGCTAGTAAAATGCCCCAGTATAGCTAGTATAGTGCTCAGTATAGCTAGTATAGTGCTCAGTATAGCTAGTATAGTGCTCAGTATAGCTAGTATAGTGCTCAGTATAGCTAGTGAAGTGCCCCAGTTTAGCTAGTATAGTGCTCAGTATAGTTAGTATAGTGCCCCCAGTATAGCTAGTATAGTGCCCCCAGTATAGCTAGTATAGTGCCCCCAGTATAGCTAGTATAGTGCCCCCAGTATAGCTAGTATAGTGCCCCCAGTATAGCTAGTATAGTGCCCCCAGTATAGCTAGTATAGTGCCCCCAGTATAGCTAGTATAGTGCCCCCAGTATAGCTAGTATAGTGCCCCATTATAGCTAGTATAGTGCCCCATTATAGCTAGTATAGTGCCCCCAGTATAGCTAGTATAGTGCCCCCAGTATAGCTAGTATAGTGCCCCCAGTATAGCTAGTATAGTGCCCCCAGTATAGCTAGTATAGTGCCCCCAGTATAGCTAGTATAGTGCCCCCAGTATAGCTAGTATAGTGCCCCCAGTATAGCTAGTATAGTGCCCCATTATAGCTAGTATAGTGCCCCATATAGCTAGCATAATGCCCCAGTATGGGTGGGTAGGTGCTGTCCCTCCCCGCTCCCCCTGCGGCCGCCGCTGCTGCTATTACCTCAGGCGGCGCCGCTTCCTCTATCCCCGTCCTCCTCCGGTAGTAACTCATTCACAGCAGCGCGCCTCTCGCTGCTGTGATGACGAGGAAACCATAGAGAGCGGCTTCCTGTAGCGTGATGCCGTTACTATGGGAACCGCTCTCTATGGTTTCCTGCGTCATCACAGCAGCGGGGGGCGCGCTGCTGTGTGAATGAGTTACCGGAGGAGGACGGGGATAGAGGCAGCGGCGCCGCCTGAGGTAATAGCAGCAGCGGCGGCCGCAGGGGGAGCGGGGAGGGACAGCACCTATCCACCCACCCACACATGACTCGCAAGCAAGCCGACCCCCCAACTTTTGGCCCACTTTTGGGGGGTCAAAAATTCGGCTTGCTTGCGAGTATATACGGTATTTATCCAAAGAGAAATTTCTTCATATCACATAACCTCCTATAATGTATAGAATCCATGCACACAACCATCCGATAGAGCAAACAGAGTTCTCAGCGTCACATCAAGCTAGCAATTCACCTCAGTATTATATGTTATTGTAGCAAAGCACAGTCCTGTGTTACAGCATAGCATAGCACATGCAAGATAACTCCTGGGAAAATTGGCAAAAGGCGCATCAAGTAGCAGTTCAGCATATGTCAGATTGAAGCAGCAGTAAAGGCACATCACGTATTAGCCAGTGAGGGAGGCAAAAAAGCAGAAGAGATGCACGGCAAATGTTGACAGAGTCTCTGTGCAAATAGAGTATGCAACTGAGGTGCCCTGAGGGCTCTTACTGTATCCACCAGTCTGAGGCCCTGATGTTTGCTTGTTGCAGCGAAGCCTGGAAAGACTAGCCGAGTCTCTGACACTGGAGTAGTGGAGAGGAGGATCAGAGGATCAGACGCCCGGTTTGGGCAGCATGGAGGCACGGAGGAAGAGACCTCGTGGTGGAGGACGGCGTCCTCGATCGATTTCGCCGGACTCTGCCGGCTTCTTCAGGAGGCGTGTCTATCCGTGGGCAACGCTGCGTCTATGTGCAGGCCGCCGTCCAATCCGGCCGCAGAGGATAAGGATAAAACACTAAGCTTTGCAACGTGGTTCACGCTCTCCAATTGTTGTGTAAACAAATTATAAAGTCCTGTAAAAAGAGCCGCACTCAAAGCCAAGATGCAATTGAAACAGTTATACAGTTTACCACAGTAGTCCAACGCAGTTCAATCCTTTCTCTCACGTATGGTGCACACCGTAGTTCAAAACCACACTGTTGTCAGTATCACATCAGGGCTCCCACGTCATATGCAAAGAAAGACAAAAACACATATAGTGTGTAACTGCGATAGTAATGAATTCCAACACCTCCCACGTGTGTCACTCGCCGTCACCCTAAAATCAGCAACATCAGTGCCAGAGACACCCCCCTTTGTGCCCGCACTCACCCCGGAGACCTCCCAGATATCCGGAGGAGGGAATGACAGCTTTGGGGGTCAGAGAAATATAATCCACGGCCACTTCCAATTACTCCAAGCGGAGCTCTAAAAAAATTAAAAAGCCGCACAATAGTGTAAGAACTACGTTTTTAATGAAAATATAAAGTATTGCACTCACAAGCGGAGAAGTATCACAGGCATATCATATACAGATAGAGTCCCCGGGCGACCGCTCTGCAAGATGCAGTCCTGGATCCAAGTTCTCACGCTTGCGTCCCTTCTCTCGCTTCAAACTTCCTGACCCCCAAAGCTGTCATTCCCACCTCCGGATATCTGGGAGGTCTCCGGGGTGAGTGCGGGCACAAAGGGGGGTGTCCCTGGCACTGTTGTTGCTGATTTTAGGGTGACGGCGAGTGACACACGTGGGAGGTGTTGGAATTCATTACTATCGCAGTTACACACTATGTGTTTTTGTCTTTCTTTGCATATGACGTGTGAGCCCTGATGTGATACTGACAACAGCGTGGTTTTGAACTACAGTGTGCACCATATGTGAGAGAAAGGATTGAACTGTGTTCCTAGTGTGTTGGCTGTTGTGTTGGCTTCCTGCACGCCTGCCCTCAGGTCCAGCTCCACTCCGGTAAGCCCCTCACCCAGCATACACGCTCACAGCCACTCTGATTCTTCCTCTCTCAGGGCTTCCACTGCCCCTTCCTATTTATGGCCATCACTTTTCACTCACTGGCCTCAGTATTAGTGTTGGGCGAACATCTAGATGTTCGGGTTCGGGCCGAACAGGCCGAACATGGCCGCGATGTTCGGGTGTTCGACCCGAACTCCGAACATAATGGAAGTCAATGGGGACCCGAACTTTTGTGGTTTGTAAAGCCTCCTTACATGCTACATACCCCAAATTTGCAGGGTATGTGCACCTTGGGAGTGGGTACAAGAGGAAAAAAAAATTAGCAAAAAGAGCTTATAGTTTTTGAGAAAATCGATTTTAAAGTTTCAAAGGGAAAACTGTCTTTTAAATGCGGGAAATGTCTGTTTTCTTTGCACAGGTAACATGTTTTTTGTCGGCATGCAGTCATAAATGTAATACATATAAGAGGTTCCAGGAAAAGGGACCGGTAACGCTAACCCAGCAGCAGCACACGTGATGGAACAGGAGGAGGGTGGCGCAGGAGGAGAAGAAGGCCACGCTTTGTGAGACACAACAACCCCGGCCTTGCATGAGGGCAAGAAGCGTGCGGATAGCAGGCTTTGTACCGCCATGCAGTCATAAATGTAATAAAGATAAGTGGTTCAATAAACAGGGACCACGCGGCAACGCTAACCCAGCAGCAGCAGACGTGATGGAACAGGAGCAGGCGCAGGAGGAGAAGGCCACGCTTTGTGAGACACAACAACCCAGGCCTTGCATGAGGGCAAGAAGCGTGCGGATAGCAGGCTTTGTACCGCCATGCAGTCATAAATGTAATAAAGATAAGTGGTTCAATAAACAGGGACCACGCGGCAACGCTAACCCAGCAGCAGCAGACGTGATGGAACAGGAGCAGGCGCAGGAGGAGAAGGCCACGCTTTGTGAGACACAACAACCCAGGCCTTGCATGAGGGCAAGAAGCGTGCGGATAGCAGGCTTTGTACGGCCATGCAGTCATAAATGTAATAAAGATAAGTGGTTCAATAAACAGGGACCACGCGGCAACGCTAACCCAGCAGCAGCAGACGTGATGGAACAGGAGGAGGCGCAGGAGGAGAAGGCCACGCTTTGTGAGACACAACAACCCAGGCCTTGCATGAGGGCAAGAAGCGTGCGGATAGCATGCTTTGTACCGCCATGCAGTCATAAATGTAATAAAGATAAGTGGTTCAATAAACAGGGACCACGCGGCAACGCTAACCCAGCAGCAGCAGACGTGATGGAACAGGAGCAGGCGCAGGAGGAGAAGGCCACGCTTTGTGAGACACAACAACCCAGGCCTTGCATGTGGACAAAAAGCGTGCGGATATAGCAGCAATGCTTTTTGCCGCCATGCAGTCATAAATGTAATACAGATGAGAGGTTCAATAAACAGGGCCCGGAAACGCAACACCATCCCAGATGTTCATTGGTCATGTTACTTGGTTGGGGTCCTGGAGTGTTGCGTAGTCATTTCCAATCCAGGATTGATTCATTTTAATTTGAGTCAGACGGTCTGCATTGTCTGTAGAGAGGCGGATACGCCGATCTGTGACGATGCCTCCGGCAGCACTGAAACAGCGTTCCGACATAACGCTGGCTGCCGGGCAAGCCAGCACCTCTATTGCGTACATTGCCAGTTCGTGCCAGGTGTCTAGCTTCGATACCCAATAGTTGAAGGGTGCAGATGGATGGTTCGACACAGCTACGCCATCTGACATGTAGTCCTTGACCATCTTCTCCAGGCGATCGGTGTTGGAGGTGGATCTGCACGCTTGCTGTTCAGTGGGCTGCGGCTGCATGGGTGTCAGAAAATTTTCCCACTCCAAGGACACTGCCGATACCATTCCCTTTTGGGTACTAGCTGCGGCTTGCGTTGTTTGCTGCCCTCCTGGTCGTCCTGGGTTTGCGGAAGTCAGTCTGTCTGCGTACAACTGGCTAGAGGAGGGGGAGGATGTCAATCTCCTCTCTAAAGTCTCCACAAGGGCCTGCTGGTATTCTTCCATTTTGACCTGTCTGACTCTTTCTTCAAGCAGTTTTGGAACATTGTGTTTGTACCGTGGATCCAGAAGGGTATAAACCCAGTAATTGGTGTTGTCCAGAATGCGCACAATGCGTGGGTCACGTTCAATGCAGTCTAGCATGAATTGAGCCATGTGTGCCAGAGTCCTACCAGAATCCTCATCATCCTCTTGTGAGCGTTGTGATAGTTGTTGTGATGCATCATAGTCGTCACCTTCCTCCTGGTCTGCTTCTGCTGACCATTCGCGTTGAATTGTGGAAGTCCAACGTGCACCGCTCTGGCCCTCGTCAGTGGTGGCATGAAATTCCTGCTCCAACTCCAGCTGTTCCTCCTCCTCTTCTTCGTCATAGCTGCTGGGGCCAGCGTTCCCTGAGGCGGATGGCCTGATGTTGGTACCATCACGCTGATCGTTTTCTCCTTCAGATTCCCCCAGTTGCATCATGACAGCTGTTTCCTTGATTTTTAACATCGACCTCTTCAGTAAACACAGCAGTGGTATGGTAATGCTGACTGAAGAGTTGTCACTGCTCACAAGCAACGTGGATTGCTCAAAATTTTGGAGGACTTGGCAGAGGTCCAACATGTTGGCCCAATCGGATCCACAGAAGCTTGGCAGCTGGCCGGATGCGCCTCGGTACTGCGCCGTCATGTACTGGACCACTGCACTCTTCTGCTCGCAAAAGCGGGCTAGCATGTGCAGCGTAGAATTCCAGCGCGTAGGGACATCACACAGCAAGCGATGGTGGGGGAGATTGAAGCGCTCCTGCATCTTGGCGAGTGCCCCCGAAGCAGTACTGGAATTTCTACAATGTTTGGACACTCGACGCACCTTCAACAGCAGATCGGGCACGCCTGGGTATGTCCTCAGGAACCGCTGAACTACTAGGTTCATCACGTGCGCCAGGCAAGGGATGTGTGTCAGCTTAGCCAACCTTAAAGCGCGAATGAGATTACTCCCATTATCACACACAACCATGCCCGGTTTCAGGTCCAGCGGTGCCAGCCACAAATCCGTCTGTTCCTTTATTCCCCTCCAAATTTCCTCCCCTGTGTGCTGCTTATCCCCAAGGCAGATTAGCTTCAGCAACGCTTGCTGACGCATGCCAACAGCTGTGCTGCACTGCTTCCACGATCCTACTGCTGCTGGGTTAGCGTTTCCGGATGAGGTACAGCTTTGAGATGCGTTGGAGGAGAAGGAGTCAGAGAGGTAGGTGCTGCTGTTATCCAGTGGGAGGGACGGCGGTGCAGCTGTTTGTGGCGTGGGCAACACCCGTGCCGTAGCAGGTGAGGAATCGCTGCCAGGCTCCACAAGGTTCACCCAGTGCGCGGTAAGGGAGATGTATCGACCCTGGCCGAACGCACTCGTCCAGGTGTCAGTGGTGAGGTGAACCTTGCAGGCAACGGCATTCTTCAAGCTTCGGGTTATTTTGCTGACCACGTGCTCATGCAACTCAGGCACTGCAGAGCGTGCAAAGTGGTAGCGGCTGGGAACCACGTAACGTGGGATGGCCACTGACATCATGCCCTTGAAGCTGTTTGTCTCCACCAATCGATATGGCAGCATTTCGCAGGCCAGAAGCTTGGCTATGCTGGCTGTTACTGCCACGGCCCGGGGGTCATTTGCTGGCAATTTCCTCTTGCGCTCAAACATCTCCGACACAGACAACTGAACCGTAGCGCTGCACACGGAAGGGCTGTTGGTTGTTGTGTTTGATGAACACTGGGAGACCTCAAGAGCACTACTCCGGAAAGTGACAGTGTCAGCGTCGTCTGATGTTTGTGAATGTTGTGAACCACGCAATGGCTGGGCTACTGCTGCTGCTGAGGCGGGTCTGGTGAACCCAAGGGAGGCAGTGTTGTTTCTGGTACCCTGTCCTGACGCGTTTGCCCAAAGAGTGGGATGTTTGGATAGCATGTGACGGCTCATGCTGGTGGTGGAGAGGTTGTTAATATTTTTCCCCCTGCTCAGGCGGGTCTTGCACACCTTGCAAATCGCCATGGTAACATCCTCAGTGCAGTCTTCAAAGAAAGCCCAGACTTTGGAGCACCTGCCTCCTTGCTGGCGATTTCTGTTTGCTCCTCTTTTGCCTCTCACTTGAACTTCCACGCTTGTGGTGCCTGAAATTGCGCGCCGCCTACCTTGTGGCACAAGGCGAACTCGTGCAGCAGTGTGTTCTTCAACAGACTCATCTGTGCTGCTGCTACGACGGCGATGTTCTCGTTCACAAACAAAATCTGGGTCTCTGTCCACATTGTCCATACCCTCCTCTTCCATCTCCTCAAACTCGTCATATGTCATTGTGGGCCACCGCCGTGGAGTAGAGCTCCCCACAACAACCTCTGCGCAGCACACTCCAACGTCGTCTTCCAGATCTTGTCGGCCGACCTCCTGCAATTGCAACCCCTCCTGCCCAAATTGCTCTGGGATTTGGGTTTCCGAGTCCTCTTCGGACTCGCCTCGTATTTCAGTGCGCGGTACATTTCCCACAGTTAACGGTTGTGAATCCAGGCACAACATTTCTGGCTGTTCCTCCATTGACCTTTGAAAGGTGGAAGTTTGTTGGGCTGGGAATAGCTCCTGCGAATACCCCATTGTGTCCTGAGGTAATTCATCGGACTGGTTATCTGGCAGTTGTGTGCGTGGTGTCGCTGCCGGTTGTGTCAGCTTTGTGCCCACTGGCTCCTTGTAACTGGCTGAGGACTCGGACCTCGTGCGTGATGTGCTGGTGCTGCTTAACCCACTGCTGGACGCTTGAGAGGTCATCCAAGTAATTATCTGGTCCTGTTCTTTTGGATTTGTGAGGGTTGTTGTCCTGGACAACATGGGTGGTATTGAGTGGGTTTTCTTGGGTGCTCCCCTGTGGCCTGTACGTGAACCGTCAGGGGAAACACCTCTTCCCTTGCCCCTCCCTCTTTCACCGGATTTCTTCCTCATTTCACTTATCCTTACAGTACACGCTGACTGGCAGCAGTACAGTGGCAGTACAGAAATGCTATACAGTACCACTATTCCCAGCAGCGACACAGAGCACAATGCTATACAGTGACGGGTGAGCGGTGTACCACTATTCCCAGCAGACACAGAACAGTGAACAGAATGCTATATAGTGTGGCTGAGCGAGCGGTGTACCACTATTCCCAGCAGACACAGAACAGTGAACAGAATGCTATATAGTGTGGCTGAACGAGCGGTGTACTACTGTTCCCAGCAGACACAGAACAGTACACAGAATGCTATATAGTGTGGCTGAACGAGCGGTGTACTACTGTTCCCAGCAGACACAGAACAGTACACAGAATGCTATATAGTGTGGCTGAACGAGCGGTGTACTACTGTTCCCAGCAGACACAGAACAGTGAACAGAATGCTATATAGTGTGGCTGAGCGAGCGGTGTACCACTATTCCCAGCAGACACAGAACAGTGAACAGAATGCTATATAGTGTGGCTGAGCGAGCGGTGTACCACTATTCCCAGCAGACACAGAACAGTAAACAGAATGCTATATAGTGTGGCTGAGCGAGCGGTGTACCACTATTCCCAGCAGACACAGAACAGTGAACAGAATGCTATATAGTGTGGCTGAGCGAGCGGTGTACCACTATTCCCAGCAGACACAGAACAGTGAACAGAATGCTATATAGTGTGGCTGAGCGAGCGGTGTACCACTATTCCCAGCAGACACAGAACAGTGAACAGAATGCTATATAGTGTGGCTGAGCGAGCGGTGTACCACTATTCCCAGCAGACACAGAACAGTGAACAGAATGCTATATAGTGTGGCTGAGCGAGCGGTGTACTACTGTTCCCAGCAGACACAGAACAGTACACAGAATGCTATATAGTGTGGCTGAACGAGCGGTGTACTACTGTTCCCAGCAGACACAGAACAGTACACAGAATGCTATATAGTGTGGCTGAACGAGCGGTGTACCACTATTCCAAGCAGACACAGAACAGTGAACAGAATGCTATATAGTGTGGCTGAGCGAGCGGTGTACCACTATTCCCAGCAGACACAGAGTGGCAGTAAACAGAATGCTATATAGTGTGGCTGAGCGAGGTACACAGAGTGGCAGTAAACAGAATGCTATATAGTGTGGCTGTGCAAGCGGTGTACTACTATTCCCAGCAGACACAGAGTGGCAGTAAACAGAATGCTATATAGTGTGGCTGAGCGAGGTACACAGAGTGGCAGTAAACAGAATGCTGAGCGAGCGGTGTACTACTATTCCCAGCAGCGACACACAATGACTGGGGGGGACCCTGGCTAGCGTGGCTGGAGCGCGAACTACCCTGCCTGCCTACCCAAAGCTAAACCCACAGACAAATGGCGGAGATATGACGTGGTTCGGGTATTTATTTACCCGAACCACGTGACAGTTCGGCCAATCAGAGCGCGTTCGGGTCCGAACCACGTGACCCGTTCGGCCAATCACAGCGCTAGCCGAACGTTCGGGGAACGTTCGGCCATGCGCTCTTAGTTCGGCCATATGGCCGAACGGTTTGGCCGAGCACCGTCAGGTGTTCGGCCGAACTCGAACATCACCCGAACAGGGTGATGTTCTGCAGAACCCGAACAGTGGCGAACACTGTTCGCCCAACACTACTCAGTATATGGAATTACCTTCCATACTCTTTCCTCACATGGTTCTCATACCTGATTAGCACAGGTTGTTCATCTGCACGTTTAGGCTTGCATCACTCACATCCCCTTCCTCCCTGCTTCCGGTGTGTGCTCCTGTGCTTTGGTTACATATTACATGTGTATCCATATGCTTGATATTAGCACAGACAGTGCATTTTGAGGGCATTATTTATATTGTGCTTGTTTTTATGGTTTTATTGTTTTTGTATGGTTCAATAAGGGCTATTTTGTACTTTCTATATTTTGTGGTGCGGTTTATGTAGGGCCATATTCTTTTCTTTTTTGTTGTATGTTCCTGGTGTGTGTCACACATCAGATAGTTTTCTGTCAGATTCGACTTGACAGGCATCTGACAGAAATCTATTTGATGGTTGAATCTGATGCAAATCTATAAGTGTGTGGCCACCTTTAGAACAACACTCTGGTCTGACTAAACAACACAATACTTCAGGTAGCGAATCTTAAGAAAGGCTAGGATTCTTTCTGTGGTGCGTAAAGTAGGTATGTAGCTGAGAAAATTACCTCAAGTCTTTTATTGTAAATGCAATATAAATAATTAATATATACAGGAAATTATTAAAAGTAACAACTACAGAGAGAATGGTCCAGATAAAATAAAAGGTAAAACAAAGAAAATGAATACCGTACTTAAAGTTTTGGAAGAAATAGGTCCGCTGTGTGAAAAATCCAAGGAATATGAAGGGTTCCTTTGTTTCAAAAGTTCAGTAAAAATGGAGTCCAGCCGCACGGTCCTCTGGCTGGCTCTGGCTTAAGTGATGTTTCAAGAAAAGGGAGGACTGTTTGCTTAAAATGCCCTGTACCTTTTAAACATGTACTGCTCTGAGGGCAGACTGAGGCTCTGCCCCTGCTGGGCGTTTTTCAATTGTGGAGGGAACCTCAATCCCAAATATTCTGACATTCTTATATCTCAAATCATGTTAATTGCACACCAATAATAATAGCAAATTCACAATCCCCAAAGAATATGAATCACATTAACCACTTCACCACTGAGGGGTTTTACCCCCTGACCACCAGAGCAATTTTCACCTTTCAGCGCTCCTTCCATTCATTCGTCTATAACTTTATTATTACTTATCCCAATGAAATGAACTATATCTTGTTTTTTTCGCCACCAATTAGGCTTTCTTTAGGTAGGACATTATGCCAAGAATTATTTTATTCTAAATGTGTTTTAATGGGGAAATAGGAAAAAATGTGGGAAAAAATTATTATTTTTCAGTTTTCAGCCATTATAGTTTTTAAATAAAGCATGCTACTGTAATTAAAACCCATGAAATGTATTAACCCATTTGTCCCGGTTATAAAACCATTTAAATTATGTCCCTATCACAATGTTTGGCGACAATATTTTATTTGGAAACAAAGGTGCATTTTTTTCAGTTTTGCATCCATCCCTAATTACAAGCCCGCAGTTTATAAAGTAACAGTGTTATACCCTCTTGACATAAATATTTAAAAAGTTCAGTCCCTAAGCTAACTATTTATGTTTTTTTTTTTATTGTATGTTTTTTTTTTTTTAATTACAAAAAAAAAATAATTGGGGAGTTTGGGAGGTAATGAGTTAATTTATTGTGTAAATGTAATGTTTGAATATGTAAAATGCTTTTAGGGTGTAGTTTACTATTTGGCCACAAGATGGCCACAGAGTGTTTGTTTACATGCGACCTGTAAGCGGCCGGAAGGACGCTTACAGGAAGCAGTAGGAGGCTGGGAGACTCACAATGATCTCGCTGTTTCTGAAAGAAGCAGCAGATCATTGCGGGGGCTAGATCAACGAACGGGAATGGATTTTCCCGTTCATTGATCTCCGGGCAAACGGGCGGCGGCGTGCACGAGCGGCGGGTGCGCGCGCACGAGCGGCGGGAGCGCGGACAGCGGCGGTAGCGCGGAAGGTACGGATTTCTCCGTCCCTGGTTTTTTAGGGGGGAAAAAAGGGGCGGAGAAATTCGTACCGCTGGGGGTAAAGTGGTTAATATCAGACATGAATAGTATATGATATTCCGTTACTGAGAAGCGGGATGACGGGGTGGTGGCTTACTGCAGCCCGTACAAGAGGGTTGAAAATGAACACCACTTACTAGCGATCAGATGATATGATTTTAATACCTATCATAATTACGGTATTTCTTCAAAAAAGGCAAAAATCATACAATACCATTATTTTAAATATGGCCAAAGTGGTTCCACCAAGTCTGGCCCCATGCTGAGCTGAAGTTTGCTGGCTGCAGAGGGCTACCAAATTTCTAGTGTTTACACCTAATTGTGAGGTGCCTGATGCAAGAACATCCTTTTGTTCAGGTGTTTAAAGAAACACATTGTCCTCCCAGAATAACAGCTGGCAGCCACATGAATAGGCAGACTCCAAGTTTCTGCTCTGGCTGTTCCTAGATGTGCAATTTGGATTGCAATGTGGAAAATAATCAGAAAACGAATTGATTGCCTTTACTCACTGTCCGTGACAGTGGTCACTAGTGGAGCCGTTTAAAGAGTAACTGTCAGGCTGCAGAAGCTAATTTAAACCTCTATTCTCCTGTGTTAAACAGTTTAGAAGAAAGCCAAAAAGCCATTAGTGAAGATAAAAATCTCAGTTACCTTTGATGTGTGCTTATCAGAAAAGCTGTTAGACCTAAGAGGACGCAAGCCGCATACTATACTGCAAAGCATTCTGGGGCCCTCCCCTCGGCTGCTAATGAGACGTTACAGCAGCTTGTAATCAGTCCAGCGCGTAGCACTGATAAATCTCCGGGCTGAGTACACTGCAGGAGTCAGCTACTGTTCCTAGCCACATGGCTCATTAATATTCACTGCACACTGTGTTATTCAGTACGAGCTTTTCTGTGATCAGGAAGCAGGCAGGACATGACGACACATTTGACAGAAAAACATGGAACCTGCCATGAGCTGTCAGGAGCATCAATCTCTGCATATACTATATAAAAATTCTGTGAAGTACAAACGTGGACAGTGAAATGCATATGTAATGTAAGTACAGCCAATCTTTAGCTACTGATATATGTGTTTATTTTCTCTGAGACCTTATACCTAACAGCTCCTCTTTAATGTAAATGAGGAGATGGAGATATAATTTAGATTATTCCTCTGGAACACCATCACTTTTTTCTTCATTGGGTTGATGGGCAGTGCCCAGGTGGTGCAGAAACTCACCAGTACTAACAGGTTATCCTGTAGGCTCCTCTCAGTTGAGGAGAGCAGTAGGTGGTCATCTGCATACAGCAGAATCTTCACCTCGCGGCCATGCAGGAGGAGGCCTGGAGCTGGGGAGAATACCAGGGCTACAGCCAGTTGGTTAATGTATATGTTACAGAGAACCTGTAAGAAACAAATAGAGCACCTGGGGAGTACTTAACTCAGGAAGGGTAAGCCTCTGGATCCTAATGAGGCTTTCCCCTTCCTCCTGTGCAGCACAGATTCAACGCTAGGATCCCTGGACAGCAGCAGATGGCAATATTTACTTTTGCGATCTAGCGTAGATGCATACCATCTTTCCCCCTGGGCACTGGCGGACATAGCAGAACCTGATCGAATCCACTCTACTGCACAGGGGCAGGCACCTTGCGCCTGCACAGTAGAGCAGACCCGATCTGGCAATGCTATTTCTGTTGGAGCTTGAGGAGGAAGATGGTACTGCGCCTGCGCTGGATCCCAAAGGTGAATATCACCACGTGCTTGTAACGATAGGTGTCAGCAACCAGAGAGAATCTGATTATTGGTGATCTGCAGTATCACCAAGAATACAGATCTATACCTGATTATGGATGATCTGCAGATATAGTACTATACAGATATAGTACTAACAGATATAGTACTAACCTCTAGACACCTGAAGCGTGTAAGTGTTTGGTGTAACAGTAGGAATTGAACCACCGGGGTAGCAGGTGGTCCAATTAGTAGAGAAGACTCTACTGCAGTCAAGGACTCCAGGAGGGAGAGTCCCCGACTGGTTTTGCAGCAGGGTCCCCCTCTGAGGAGCAGGGGACCTCTGCAGGAGGACTGAGCACCCAAAGGTTGGGTGACAGCCAGAAGGGTCGGGCAGGCCGGGTCGGCAACACACAGGCAGATAAAGTACAGAGACAGGAGACATATTCGGTAACCAGAGACAGGCAGGGTCTGCAACAGTAGATCAGATGTGCGAAGGTACCGAATCAGAAAACAGAAGAGAAGTCAGGAGAGATACAATTCATAAACAGATATCCAATAATGCCTAGTCTCGGGTGTGAGGTCCGTGGTCTCACACCCTGGAACTGGTCTAAGGAATAACACAGATGATATACAATTCCTAGTCTGGGGTGTGAGGTCCGTGGTCTCTACACCCTGGAACTGGTCTAAGGAATAACACAGATGATATACAATTCCTAGTCTGGGTGTGAGGTCCGTGGTCTCTACACACTGGAACTGGTCTAAGGAATAACACAGATGATATACAATTCCTAGTCTGGGGTGTGAGGTCTGTGGTCTCTACACCCTGGAACTATGCTAAAGAATAACACAGATAATAATACAGTGAACTGGCTAAGTGTGGATTCCCAGGTCCTCCTGGTTCCACCACACTGAAGGATCTGACTAAGGTCTGAGTGCTAACACGTAAGTATTCGCAACGCCAGACAACCAGCAACTGAACAGCAAGAGATATATATAGTAAAGCGCTCCACAGCGCCGCCCAGCTCCCATCAACCAATCACCTGCTGAGCTGGGATCAGCTGACCACCTCGATCAGCTGACCCTTCTCCTATTGGCATAATGAGCCTGTCTTGCGCGTAGCTCTCCATCTGTGTGCACTACTAGGTCCACACAAACCAGAAGCATGTTGCTGCGGGGAAACCGCCGCTCTGTGCGCGGATTCCGCCGCTCTGTGTGCGGATTCCGCCGCCTCACTACCAGAACGCGCGGCGGCTTCTCCGCAATCCGTCACAGTGCTACTGCACCTGCACTGATTTTTGTGGGGTGCCAGAGCTGGATCGAGGCTACACAGGAGGACAGGGGAAGTCTCATTAGGATCCAGAGGCTTTCCCCTACTAAGGTAAGTACCCCATAAGGGCACTTTTCTCCTTACAGATTCTCTTTAAATAGAGTGACCAGACGTCCCGGATTACCCGGGACGCGTCCCGGATTCGGGGTCCGCTGTCCCAGGCTTAATGAGGTCCCGGGAAACGTCCTGCTTTCAGCAGCGGGACGTCCCGGCCTCGGGACTCTGGCCACTCTATACTCATGAACTGGCAGCGGCGTCTATAGACGCTGTGCCAGTTCATTGCCTGCAGCCCCGCTCCAGCCTCCTCTTCCGGTGTCTGTTTCCGACACTGGCAGGCGAGCAGGGCTACGGCAAGATGGCTGCCGAAGCCCTGTACTGGAGACCTATTTGTGTCTCTAGTACAGGGCTTCGGGCGCCATCTTGCCGTAGCCCTGCTCTGCCAGGCTGTCAGCGCGGGAGACTGCAGGAGAAGTAAGACGGTCCCAGGAGCAGCGCGCCAGAGGCCGGAGTCTTCTGCCAGGTCCAGGTGAGTAAATCAATGCTTTCTTTTCCAGGTGAAATGTTTGCCCGCATTGTTTCTTTTACAGGTGAAATGTTTGCCCGCATTGTTTCTTTTACAGGTGAAATGTTTGCCCGCATTGTTTCTTTTACAGGTGAAATGTTTGCCCGCATTGTTTCTTTTACAGGTGAAATGTTTGCCCGCATTGTTTCTTTTACAGGTGAAATGTTTGCCCGCATTGTTTCTTTTCCGGTGAAATGTTTGCCCGCATTGTTTCTTTTCCGGTGAAATGTTTGCCCGCAGTGCGTTTCTTTTCTGGTGAAATGTTTGCCCGCAGTGCGTTTCTTTTCTGGTGAAATGTTTGCCCGCATTGCGTTTCTTTTCTGGTGAAATGTTTGCCCGCATTGCGTTTCTTTTCTGGTGAAATGTTTGCCCGCATTGCGTTTCATTTGTACTGACATGTTGCCCGCATTGCGTTTATTTTGTACTGACATGTTTGCCCGCATTGCGTTTATTTTGTACTGACATGTTTGCCCGCATTGCGTTTATTTTGTACTGACATGTTTGCCCGCATTGCGTTTACTTTGTACTGACATTTGCCCGCATTGCGTTTATTTTATACTGACATGTTGCCCGCATTGCGGTTATTTTGTGCTGACATGTTGCCTATTGCATTTATTTTCTGGTGTCCGGGGTAACCGTTACTGCATTTATTATTTAATGGTCATAGATGGCTATGTTTGCTGCTTTGTGGTTACGGTATACTATTAGCATCACACAGTTTCTGCACACCCATGATGCAAAGTCTCGTTTGTCCACATCATGGCGTAAACACTGCTTTCTTATGCCTCGCTGTTACATCATTACGTTAGCTCCGCCCATACAATGTCATGACCACGCCCATTTTTCGCCGCGGCGCACGCCCCCCCCCCCCTCAGTCTTCGGCGCTGCGCGCTCCTCAGTCCTCCCCACTTTTCGCCGCAGCGCGCTGCATGCGCCGCCCCCCCCCCCATGCCCCCCTCCCCGTCCCAGGTTGGACCCACAAAAATCTGGTCACTCTACTTTAAACAGCGTTGGGCTCAGACTGCAGCCCTGCTTGACTCCTTGGCCCTGCTTGAAGAACACGCTTCTCTTCACATTCATAAGAACTCTTGATGACAACTTAGGTTCTACCTCCTATTCTGTTCTAGAAGTTTTAGGGAAAGGCCCTGGTGGCACACCAATTCAATCACCTTTAAAATCCACAAAACAATCATATGTTTTGCAGCATGAGCTGTAGACGTGAGTATTGATGAGGCTGTGCAGTGTGTGGTGTTGTCGTTGTGTGGTGGTTTGGCATGAACCCGGCTTGGCTTTTGCTGAGTAAGTCCAGCTGTATGAGGAAGGAGAGGATCCTTTTATTGATGATGCTGTTAAACAGTTTCCCCAGTGTGCTGCTGACACAGATTCCTCTGTAGTTATCTAGATCATATCAGTCCCTATTCTTGTGGATGGGTTTCATGAGGCCTTCACTGCAGGCCTGGGGAAAGGAGCCTGCACAGGTTGAATAGTCTTGTGTGTGCCTCATGTATGTCTGGGGGGCTATATTTAATCATCTCTGGCAGAATGCCATCGGTACCACTGGCCTTCTGACGGGGCTGCAGCCTCTGGATCCTAATGAGACTTTCCCCATCCTCCTCTGCCCTCTGTTCCAGCACTGGCTCCCCCAAAACCACAGCCGACAGTTGTGAGTCATCTGTGCAGTAGAGTGGACTTGATCGGACTCAGCTATTTCTGCCTGCGATTGATCGCGGTAGGTAAATATTTACATGTCTGCCATTCGGGGGTTGCCAGCACTGGAACCGAGGGACAGAGGAGGATAGGGGAAGCCTCATTGGGATCTAGAGGCTTTTTCCTCCCGAAGTAAGTGAATGTTTTTCATTTTACAGATGCTCTTTAGGTTGTGAATTCTCCTCCTGTAGTTTTTGATATTTTAATATCACACAGGGCTACAGTGTGCTGATTTTAGCCTGGCTAGTCCTACTCTGAGTTGCTCATTTACATTTTTCACACCTTGGCTCCTATGGATCTCTTCCGTGAAAAAGTGAAGTCTCTTTCTAGTTTGGATAGTCTCTAAGGACTCATTTTCATTTAGAAGTGCAAAACGCTAGCACTCAGCGCTAGCTTTTTGCACAGATGATTTCACCACGATTAATGCAGTAAAATCACTGTACACTGTCGCGATTTTTGAGCGATCGCAATTCATGCATTTTAGCATTCTAAAATGCTACATGTAGCACGTTTTGCGATTGCAGTGAATTGCCTGCATTGCTTGCTGGCGATTTGCGGGAATCGCATGCTAATCGCCCCAATGAGAACGGGCCCAAAGTGTCTCCAGGGAGGGGAGTGAGGGGCATGTTTAAAAGTCTCTGGAGGTGGGCTGTTTTCCCTGTTTCGGTGTTTGGTCTTAACAGATTTGTGTAGCAGGTTTATTAATGGTTTTATAGTTTCCTGCTTTCTCTCTGATATAGGGGAGGAGCTTCTCATATTCAGTGACTTGATACAAGTTGGTACCACTGTGATGAAAATTGATGGTAAATGCTGTCTGCTGGGGGACTTCTTCATCCTTTATTCTGATTTGGTTGCCCTGGTCTAGGTTGATGTCCCCAAATGTAATGTCCTTGTAGTGTCCACAAAATGCCATGTGCCAGGCTAAGATGTGCTCTGTATAAAATATTACATTTATTTTGCTCCCTCCTTCTTTATAATCTGCAAACAAAGTCTCTGGATTGGCTTTCAGTTTGGCTCTCTTTAGGGCTTACCCTGCATATCCTTTGGATTATCTTTAAAGAGAATCTGTATTGTTAAAATCGCACAAAAGTAAACATACCAGTGCGTTAGGGGACATCTCCTATTACCCTCTGTCACAATTTCGCCGCTCCTCGCCGCATTAAAAGTGGTTAAAAACAATTTTAAAAAGTCTGTTTATAAACAAACAAAATGGCCACCAAAACAGGAAGTAGGTTGATGTACAGTATGTCCACACATAGAAAATACATCCATACACAAGCAGGCTGTAAACACCCTTCCTTTTGAATCTCAAGAGATCATTTGTGTGTTTCTTTCCCCCTGTTCTCATGCATTGAAGTTTCAGGCTGCTCGTTTCTTCCTGCAAACAGCTTTGCCCTTGTCTGTAATTCCTAAGTATGTGAAAGCCCAGCCAGCTCAGAGGATGATTTATCCAGCTTGTAAAAGATAAGAGAGAAGAGAGAAGCTGCTCTAATCTAAATAATACACAGGCAGCGTGCATAGAGGGGCCTGGAAGGGGGAGATGCATCACAGAACCACAACATTAAAGAACTTGGCAGCCTTCCAGACACAGGCCGACAAGTCTGACAGGGGAAAGATACATTGATTTATTACAGAGACCGTCACAGTAGAAAGTGCTGCAGTAAGATAGAACACATTAGAATAGCTTTTGGAACTTGTAGGATGATAAAAAACAGGATGCAATTTTTGTTACGGAGTCTCTTTAAGGTGCCTGACCCCCTGCTGACTACCTACACAGTGGACTCCCTACCTATAAGATGGGGGGGTCCTCTCTGGCTACCTGTATTGGGGAGCATCTTATACTGGGGGGGGCTGTATGTGGCTACCTCATACTGTGGGCTCATGTGGCTACCTATACTGGGAGGGCTGCATCTGGCTAATACTTGGTCTCCTCTGGCTACCTACACAGGGTGGGGGGCTACATCTGGCTACCTAATACTGGGGACTCTGGCTAGCTATATTGGGGGCTAGCTAATACTTGACGGCAACTCTGGCTACTGCATTGCAATAGTGTTCCTGAGTCTATGGGGGGGGGGGATTATACTCCCTCTTCCAGTGGCTCTATGGCCTAGGAACTGCCCTGCTCCCTCCCATTGCTATTTCAGAAAAATGTAGCCATCTCCTTCGATCCAGTGCCATGGGATTGGGGCTTTCTTTTTATTCTTCTATCTCAGATCAGAATCTTCACATTCAACACGCAAATTAGAATTCATTGTGTATTTCATCCATACATGTCATGTTTCTCACATCTACAACACAATACAATAGCATTTGTAAAGCACTTTTCTCCCATAGGACTCAAAGCGCATATATGTGTTTCAAATCAATACAGGGTTGCAGGCTAGACACACAGTTACAGAGGAAATAGACTAAACAGGTGGTTTTTCAGTTTCAAATGCTTCCAGGGATGGAGATGTCCTGATTGAGTGTGGTTGGGAGTTCCAAAGTGAAGGGGTAGCATGACAGAAGACTCTGTATCCAAATGTTTTAAGGGGGAATCTGGGGCTGATCAAGTTATTAGATCCTTTTGATCTCAGATTTGGGAGGGGGGGGGGGGATGTAGTTGCAACAAGTCCTCCAGGTATCCAAGGCCCAGATTGTGCAAGGATTTGAATGTCAATAAGCCAATCTTAAGCAGACTTCTCAATTTTTTCTAAACATCTCAGTAGCACCAAAGAATCATCAGCCACCAGGCTATAAATCTGCAACAGAAGCCAAATATAAAATCCTAAAAAAGCACAGTTTTTCTTTTTGGCGAGGGCTTGCCTTTATTTATAGCAAGCTGATATCAAATCCCTTGTACTTTAGGCCAGTGGTGCTCAGCAGAGCTCGAATATTCGAGTAGCTCGAATATTCGAGCTCTTTTCCAGCTATTCGAGCTCGGTATTCGAGCTCCGAATAGCTGTAGCTATTCGAATGGGCTATTCGCGTACACTCGAATAGCCCATTCACTATTCGAGCTATTCGAGCAAACGGCGCTATTCGAGCTCGGTACCGAGCTCGAATAGCGTCATAGCCCAGATTGATGTCCTTAGAGCCAATCAGAGGGCTCCCAGGCCCTCTGACGGCAGCCAATCACAGAGGGGGACCCTGGCCAGCCCCTACCCTATAAATAGCGGCCGCCATGTTACGTTTCTCCATCCTTGCCTGAGACTTGCATAGAGAGAGAGTTGCTCCTTTGTGCTTTGGCTTAGCAAGAGCTTTATTGTGGTCATTTACCTAGCGTTTTTGCTCACATACACCTCCTATACACACCTATATTGTTGTTAGTTAGTTAGACATTGTATTTTAGTTAGTAGCTTTTGTGTTACATAGAGACAGGCCAGCTGCTGCAGGCTTACAGCTTTAGGCCTCAGGGCCTTGCCTGTGTGGGCAGCTGTCCTCCTGTCCTCTGTTTATTTCTCTCTATTCTATACCAGTATTTCTGCTGTCCTTTACTACTGATTGTATTAGTATTGTAGTTATATACTGTAACTGTACTAGGACACTCACTGTCACTGTTCATAGGCTACTAGCTGCTCCTGCGTGTGTGCACTCACTTTCTGTGTACACACTACACACACTCTATTTCCTTCTGATAACTGATTGATTATTGTAATTGAATATTGTAATTAGTTAGTTGTACTCACTGTTACTACTTACTGTACTAGGAGTCTAGGACACTCAGTCACTGTTCATAGGCTACTAGCTCCTGCGTGTGTGCACTCACTGTCTGTGTACACACTACACACACTCTATTTCCTTCTGATAACTGATTGATTATTGTAATTAGTTAGTTGTACTTACTGTTACTACTTACTGTACTAGGAGTCTAGGACACTCAGTCACTGTTCATAGGCTACTAGCTCCTGCGTGTGTGCACTCACTGTCTGTGTACACACACTACACACACTCTATTTCCTTCTGATAACTGATTGCTTATTGTAATTAGTTAGTTGTACTTACTGTTACTACTTACTCTTACTGTACTAGGAGTCTAGGACACTCAGTCACTGTTCATAGGCTACTAGCTCCTGCGTGTGTGCACTCACTGTCTGTGTACACACACTACACACACTCTATTTCCTTCTGATAACTGATTGCTTATTGTAATTAGTTAGTTGTACTTACTGTTACTACTTACTCTTACTGTACTAGGAGTCTAGGACACTCAGTCACTGTTCATAGGCTACTAGCTCCTGCGTGTGTGCACTCACTGTCTGTGTACACACACTACACACACTCTATTTCCTTCTGATAACTGATTGCTTATTGTAATTAGTTAGTTGTACTTACTGTTACTACTTACTCTTACTGTACTAGGAGTCTAGGACACTCAGTCACTGTTCATAGGCTACTAGCTCCTGCGTGTGTGCACTCACTGTCTGTGTACACACACTACACACACTCTATTTCCTTCTGATAACTGATTGCTTATTGTAATTAGTTAGTTGTACTTACTGACTGTTACTACTTACTTACTTACTGTACTAGGGACACTCACTCAGTCACTGTTCATAGGCTAGCTCCTGCGCGTGTTTGCGCGTGCGTGCACTCACTGTCTGTAGTGTACACACACTAAATTTACTTGTGATTACTACTGATTATTGTAACTGCTAGTTGTACTTCCTGACTGTTACTACTTACTTACTGTACTAGGGACACTCACTCAGTCACCTCACCCACCAACCCACTCCATTAAAGTACCCCACTTTTCACCCGCCCTTTTAAAAAACTTTTGTCTATACGCCCAAAACATCGAAGATGTCTGGAAGTGGCAGCCAGCGCGGTTTGGGCAAGGGGAAGGGCAGCGAGGGAATCAGGAGGAGAGGGAGCAGCATTGTGGCAAGCCGCGGGCGCGCCACCATGCACAGTTCCGCAGCAGCAGCAGCAGCGTCAGTGGCTAACATTCCTCCCATAGCCACTGGCCGTGGACGCCTTGGGCGCCGCCCAGCAGGAGCATCTGCAACTCACGCTACAGAGACACAGCAGCAGCAGCGTGTAGCACCTGCTCCGATTTTCCTCCAGCCGGGTCGGAAACGTCCCATTGAGGAAAAGCATGCAGACACTGTGGTGCAACTGATGACGGAGGATGAGCAGCCCGCCATCAGCTCTGCATCCGAGGCCTCCACCCTCACCACCACCCCTGTTCGCAGCAGCCGCCCAGCAGGGCCTGGGGAGGAGGCCAGTTCACCGTCAGTTGGCGACCTGTCATTCAGCAGTCTTTTGACCCCAGGCATCATGAGTCAATTGTCTGCTGTTGTTGGCGATTTTGAGGAGGAGATGCTGATGGGCACTTTGGGGGATGAGGGATTGGACAGCAAGACTGTGGCGACAGTCAAGCAGCCCATCCATGCATCAGGAGAGGAGTTTGGGGGGTCCTCATCCCAGCAGGACATGTTTCAGGAGGGGGAGGATGATGATGACCCGGTGACAGACAGAGACTGGGTGCCACCACCTCCAGGGGATGTCGTCCTCAGCAGCTCTGAGGAGGAGGAGGAGGAGGATGCTCTTGTGGGCCTTGCAAGGAGGCGCATCATTGCAAGCATTGGCAGCAGCAGTAGGCAGGTCCCACAGCCTGCTGGTGTCTCAGGCTCAGCAGCAGCAGCAGCAGCATCTGCCAGTACCACCACCAGCCGCACCCAAGCCCCCCAAGCCCCCCCCCCCCCCCAACCACCACAGGGAGACAGGCAGCAGCGCTTCCATGCCGTAGGGGGATGTTTCTGTCACCAATCTGGCGCTTTTTCACCATGCCCACAGTGTACAGCAAGTACGCCACTTGCAACCACTGTCAGCGGAAGTTGAGCAGAGGTGCAGACCCCTTAAAGTTCTGCACCAGCTCGCTCATCAACCACCTTGCTGCGAAACTTTTCCACCAGCATCAGGAGTTCCAGAGGCTGAAGGCATCTGGTGCTGGCAGTGGCACCACACCCATCACTGCACAGCCTTCAGCAGCAGCAGCAACAGCAGCCACCCGCCCTCCTGCTCCTCCAGCAGCACCAGCAGGAGTGCGGAAACGCACTGCTCCTCCCCCCTCTGCAACTCCTGCCGCCGACACTGAGGCCTGTTCTGGCAGCCAGTCCTCAGTGGCCTCCTCCGCTGTGTCTGCTGATTCCCGTGCCAGCAAAAGGCCACGCCAGAGCCTTTTGAGCGAGTCCTTCCAGGGGGTGGTTAGGGCTCTGCCTCCCAGCAGCCGTCGCGTGCGGCAGCTGAACGGCTTGCTGGCACGGGCCATGTGCTCCCAACTCCTGCCGTACACGCTCGTGCAGGAGGGGAGCGACATTCGTGCGCTGCTTGCTTGCGCAGCCCCAGACTGGCAGCTCCCCAGCAGACACTTTTTCTCCCGCAAGGCCATTCCTGCACTGCACCGCTTTGTGATGGCCAATGTGGAGCGAGGGCTGGAGCACGCGGTTGGTGAAAGGGTCCACGTCACCATGGACTCCTGGTGCAGCCGCATCGGGACAGGCCGCTACCTGTCCTTCACTGTCCACTGGGTCAGCTTGGTGGAAGGGGGTGAGGATGGGAGAGCAGCAGCGGGCACAGCAGCAGCAGCAACACAGTGGGTGGTGCCACCCCGCAGGGTCAGGGGAACTGCAGCAGGTTCCTCCGATCCTCTGCCATCCTCCGGCACACCTGGCCAAACCCCCCGCCTCAGCAGCAGCGTGAAGGCCCGCCACTGCCAAGCGCTGCTGCACTTGGTCAGCCTTGGGAAGACCAAGCTGACGGCAACCCATGTGTTGGCCAAACTCCAGGAGCAGGAGAGGATTTGGCTGACCCCCAGAGGCCTCAGAGTCGGAGAGGTGGTGGCCGACAATGGGGCCAATCTGGTTGCCGCAATAGACAGGGGAAACCTGACCCACATCCCCTGTCTTGCCCACGTGCTGAACCTGGTGGTGCAGAAGTTCTTGCGCACCTACCAGGGGATGGGCAAACTGCTGGAAACGGCAAGGAACGTTGTGCGTCACTTCCGGCGCTCGGCTGCAGCCTGTGCGAGCCTGGAAGACGTGCAAAAGGAGCTGGATCTGCCACGCCATCGGCTGATCCTTGACGTTCCGACTCGCTGGAACTCCACCCTGGCGATGTTGGAGCGTCTGGTTGAACAGAAGCGCGCTGTCAAACAGTACCTTGCCCTGGCCACTGTTTCCGCCGCTCAGAGAAGGGACAAGACCAGCAACATCCCGTCCATCGTCCCCGATGATGACTGGAGGCACATGCAGCAGGTGTGCTTAGTGCTGGCTCCCTTTCTGCAGGCCACTAACATGGTGAGCAGGGACCATGCTATGGTCTGCGAGTGGGTGCCCCTGGTTTGCCTGCTGAACAGGGCCCTCGATGCTTTGCTGGAACAGGGAGCGGCAGCCTTGGACCAGCAGGAGCGGCAAGCAGCTGCACAGTCCACCTCTGAGGGGGAGGAGGAGGAGGACTTGGTGGAGGTCCCTGACCTTGCTGCTGATGAGGGGGATCAGCACAGTGCAGCTGAGTTGGTGCGGGGGTGGAGAGAGGATGAGGCTGACGAGGCAGAGGAGGAGGATGAGGACAGCAGCACTGCCGTCGATGTGCCAGCAGACGTGGCCCGCCTCTTCCCAATGGCAGCGCACATGCTGACGTGCCTGCGCAGAGATCCCAGGGTGATCCAGATGAAGCAGAGGGAGGACATCTGGATCAGCATGATGTTGGACCCACGCCTCAAGGGGAAGTTGAGCCAGTTCCTGCCGCCTGCAGGAGGAGACCCAGCGCAACAAATAAGGAGCTTGCAGCAGGCCCTTGTTGAGCGCTTGGAGGAAGCCTTCCCCCAGCCTTCCACCCCCACTGTCCAGCAGCCAGCACAGAGGCAGCAGCAGGTGCCTGCATCCAGCAGCAAGCGCCCCACAGACCTGCTGTCTCTCAGCCACGAGCTCTACAGGACTGTAGATGCTCCGGTAGCAGTGACTAGAGAGGAGGTGCATGCAGCAGCATCCTCCACCGGTCACAGCCAGCGCCTGACCCGCATGGTGGCTGACTACATGGGGTCCTACAGCGGGCTTGACAGCGATGCCCCTGTTGATCCCATGGAGTATTGGGTCAAGCGCCTGGAGATCTGGAGCGAGCTGGCGCAGTACGCCCTGGAAGTGCTGTCCTGCCCCCCTTCCAGCGTGCTGTCCGAGCGCTGCTTCAGTGCAGCTGGTGGTGTGGTCACCGAGAAACGCTCACGTCTGTCTCACAAGTCTGTGGACAGACTGACGTTTCTCAAGATGAACCAGGCGTGGGTGGAAGGCGAGTTCCTGGCCCCTGTTGTCGGCGAGAGGGGGACATGAACTGGCTAAGAACCATCGTTAATGTGCCTTACCACCCTTTACCACCTCCTGGCTCCTGCTCACTAAGCCAGCCTGGTTCACTTTGACTATTACGTCGCCTGCAGCCACACATTTTACACCTACAGTGGGCTGCTGTGTACTGCCCTTCTGCTGTCTGTCTGTGTTTCCCACTGCCAGGGTACACAGATTTACCTTCTGCTGCCACTCTGCCACCAGCTATTACGTCAAAAAATAGCTATATCTGTGTAATTGGTTGTAAAACCAAAACTACAAAACCATTACAAAAAAAAAGGTTTAATTTTTCTGAGGTGCCCGGGTTGAAAACTGTGTTGTCCCAGTTGTGTATTGGACACGATGTGGGCTGCACGACCGCTGTCTGGGACCTCCTGTTGTGTTCATTTACGGCCTGGTATCACCGCTAGGTACCAGGGCTATTATGTCACGCTGCCTGCCTGCTGCCACACTCACACTACTCCTCCATTCCTCCTGCTGCTGCTGTCTGTCTGTGTTTCCCACTGCCAGGGTACACAGAATTACCTTCTGCTGCCAGTCTGCCACCAGCTATTACGTCAAACAATAGCTGCACACATAATTACTCCTCCATTCCTCCTGCTGCTGCTGCTGTCTGTCTGTCTGTGTTTCCCAACGCCAGGGTACACAGATTTACCTTCTGCTGCCACTCTGCCACCAGCTATTACGTCAAAAAATAGCTATATCTGTGTAATTGGTTGTAAAACCAAAACTACAAAACCATTACAAAAAAAAAGGTTTAATTTTTCTGAGGTGCCCGGGTTGAAAACTGTGTTGTCCCAGTTGTGTATTGGACACGGTGTGGGCTGCACGACCGCTGTCTGGGACCTCCTGTTGTGTTCATTTACGGCCTGGTATCACCGCTAGGTACCAGGGCTATTATGTCACGCTGCCTACCTGCTGCCACACTCACACTACTCCTCCATTCCTCCTGCTGCTGCTGCTGTCTGCCTGTGTTTCCCACTGCCAGGGTACACAGAATTAGCTTCTGCTGCCACTCTGCCACCAGCTATTACATCAAACAATAGCTGCTCACATTACTCCTCCATTCCTCCTCCTGCTGCTGCTGCTGCTGCTGTCTGTCTGTGTTTCCCACTGCCAGGGTACACAGATTTACCTTCTGCTGCCACTCTGCCACCAGCTATTACGTCAAACAATAGCTGCACACATAATTACTCCTCCATTCCTCCTGCTGCTGCTGCTGTCTGTCTGTCTATGTTTCCCAACGCCAGGGTACACAGATTTACCTTCTGCTGCCACTCTGCCACCAGCTATTACGTCAAAAAATAGCTATATCTGTGTAATTGGTTGTAAAACCAAAACTACAAAACCATTACAAAAAAAAAGGTTTAATTTTTCTGAGGTGCCCGGGTTGAAAACTGTGTTGTCCCAGTTGTGTATTGGACACGATGTGGGCTGCACGACCGCTGTCTGGGACCTCCTGTTGTGTTCATTTACGGCCTGGTATCACCGCTAGGTACCAGGGCTATTATGTCACGCTGCCTACCTGCTGCCACACTCACACTACTCCTCCATTCCTCCTGCTGCTGCTGTCTGTCTGTGTTTCCCACTGCCAGGGTACACAGAATTACCTTCTGCTGCCAGTCTGCCACCAGCTATTACGTCAAACAATAGCTGCACACATAATTACTCCTCCATTCCTCCTGCTGCTGCTGCTGTCTGTCTGTCTGTGTTTCCCAACGCCAGGGTACACAGATTTACCTTCTGCTGCCACTCTGCCACCAGCTATTACGTCAAAAAATAGCTATATCTGTGTAATTGGTTGTAAAACCAAAACTACAAAACCATTACAAAAAAAAAGGTTTAATTTTTCTGAGGTGCCCGGGTTGAAAACTGTGTTGTCCCAGTTGTGTATTGGACACGATGTGGGCTGCACGACCGCTGTCTGGGACCTCCTGTTGTGTTCATTTACGGCCTGGTATCACCGCTAGGTACCAGGGCTATTATGTCACGCTGCCTGCCTGCTGCCACACTCACACTACTCCTCCATTCCTCCTGCTGCTGCTGTCTGTCTGTGTTTCCCACTGCCAGGGTACACAGAATTACCTTCTGCTGCCAGTCTGCCACCAGCTATTACGTCAAACAATAGCTGCACACATAATTACTCCTCCATTCCTCCTGCTGCTGCTGCTGTCTGTCTGTCTGTGTTTCCCAACGCCAGGGTACACAGATTTACCTTCTGCTGCCACTCTGCCACCAGCTATTACGTCAAAAAATAGCTATATCTGTGTAATTGGTTGTAAAACCAAAACTACAAAACCATTACAAAAAAAAAGGTTTAATTTTTCTGAGGTGCCCGGGTTGAAAACTGTATTGTCCCAGTTGTGTATTGGACACGATGTGGGCTGCACGACCGCTGTCTGGGACCTCCTGTTGTGTTCATTTACGGCATGGTATCACCGCTAGGTACCAGGGCTATTATGTCACGCTGCCTACCTGCTGCCACACTCACACTACTCCTCCATTCCTCCTGCTGCTGCTGCTGTCTGTCTGTGTTTCCCACTGCCAGGGTACACAGAATTAGCTTCTGCTGCCACTCTGCCACCAGCTATTACATCAAACAGTAGCTGCTCACATTACTCCTCTATTCCTCCTCCTGCTGCTGCTGCTGCTGCTGTCTGTCTGTGTTTCCCACTGCCAGGGTACACAGATTTACCTTCTGCTGCCACTCTGCCACCAGCTATTACGTCAAACAATAGCTGCACACATAATTACTCCTCCATTCCTCCTGCTGCTGCTGCTGTCTGTCTGTCTGTGTTTCCCAACGCCAGGGTACACAGATTTACCTTCTGCTGCCACCAGCTATTACGTCAAAAAATAGCTATATCTGTGTAATTGGTTGTAAAACCAAAACTACAAAACCATTACAAAAAAAAAGGTTTAATTTTTCTGAGGTGCCCGGGTTGAAAACTGTGTTGTCCCAGTTGTGTATTGGACACGATGTGGGCTGCACGACCGCTGTCTGGGACCTCCTGTTGTGTTCATTTACGGCCTGGTATCACCGCTAGGTACCAGGGCTATTATGTCACGCTGCCTACCTGCTGCCACACTCACACTACTCCTCCATTCCTCCTGCTGCTGCTGCTGTCTGTCTGTGTTTCCCACTGCCAGGGTACACAGAATTAGCTTCTGCTGCCACTCTGCCACCAGCTATTACGTCAAACAATAGCTGCTCACATTACTCCTCCATTCCTCCTCCTGCTGCTGCTGCTGTCTGTCTGTGTTTCCCACTGCCAGGGTACACAGATTTACCTTCTGCTGCCACTCTGCCACCAGCTATTACGTCAAACAATAGCTGCACACATAATTACTCCTCCATTCCTCCTGCTGCTGCTGCTGTCTGTCTGTGTTTCCCACTGCCAGGGTACACAGATTTACCTTCTGCTGCCACTCTGCCACCAGCTATTACGTCAAAAAATAGCTATATCTGTGTAATTTGTTGTAAAAACAAAACAACCCCCCCCCCCCCCCAAAAAAAAATAATTTTTCTGAGGTGCCCGGGTTGAAAACTGTGTTGTCCCAGTTGTGTATTGGACACAATGTGGGCTGCACGACCGCTGTCTGGGACCTCCTGCCTGCTGTGTTTATTTACAGCCCTGGTATCACCGCTAGGTACCAGGGCTATTATGTCACGCTGCCTGCCTCATTGACTGCCTGCTGCCACACACTCATCCTCCTCCTCCTGCTGCTGAATTTACCTCCTGCTGTCTGTGTGTTTCCACTGCCAGGGAGCTCATACAATGGCGCTTCCAACATGCGTGCGCCACCAGCTATTTGTTACGCTCAAAAATAGCTGCATTTCTTTAAAAAAAAAAATTGAAAAGAGAAATAAGTGAAGAAGAAGACGATATAGAAGAAGATGAAGAAGAGGAAGAAGAAGAAGAAGAAGAAGAAGAAGAAGAAGAAGAAGAAGAAGAAGAAGAAGAAGAAGAAGAAGAAGAAGAAGAAGAAGAAGAAGAAGAAGAAGAAGGAGAAGAAGATGAAGATGAAGAAGAAGAAGATGAAGAAGATGAAGAAGAAGAAGATGAAGAAGAAGAAGATGAAGAAGAAGAAGATGAAGAAGAAGAAGATGAAGATGAAGAAGAAGAAGAAGATGAAGAAGATGAAGATGAAGAAGATGAAGAAGATGAAGAAGAAGAAGAAGAAGATGAAGAAGAAGAAGATGAAGATGAAGAAGAAGAAGAAGATGAAGAAGATGAAGAAGAAGATGAAGAAGATGAAGAAGATGAAGAAGAAGATGAAGAAGATGAAGAAGAAGAAGATGAAGAAGATGAAGAAGATGAAGAAAAAGAAGATGAAGAAGAAGAAGATGATGATGAAGAAGATGAAGAAGATGAAGAAGAAGAAGAAGAAGACAATATAAAAGAAGAAGAAGATATAGAAGAAGATATAGAAGAAGAAGATATAGAAGAAGAAGATATAGAAGAAGAAGAAGAAGAAGATATAGAAGATAAAGAAGAAGAAGAAGAAGTATATACAGTACTGAACAAATTTCTGGACACAACTTCTCTTTTCAACTTTTTTTTTTTAAAGGAACATCCCCACATAATCACTTGCTGTTGTTACTTGGAAAAAAAGAGGTTTCTTGCATCATTCACCCTCAAAACAAGTGTTGGAAGCTATTTAAGGCCATTTCGAATAGTCAGCTCGAATAATGAGCTCGAATACCGACTCGAATAGTGAGCTCGAATTCCGAGGTCGAATCGAATAGTAAAAATTATTCGACTCGAATATTCGACTGACCTCGAATAATTTACTATTCGAATTCGACCTAACTCGAATTTTGAAAAGGGGTATTTGAGCACCACTACTTTAGGCTTGATAAAGTTTGGTGCTAGAAATACAGACAGAAATATGACTGCAGGAGAAAAGTCACATTTTTGCTTTTAGCTACCTAATAGCGGTCTGCAATATGTTTAGTCTGGTTACTTCCAGAGCAGAACTTCTTCTTGGAGTGGAAATTTACAGCTTTGTTAAAAGTTTAATTTGGAGTAAAAACGTAAGAAAGCCAAGCAACACAATTTACTGTGCAAACATAAAAGCTTTGCATTTATAGCATTTTAAGAATGAATAAACTTATATTACAAACACTGTGGGCATCATAATTGTGAAACATAACAAAATATAAAATTATCAGCCATATAAGTGATTTAATATCGCAGTTTACATTTCAATTCCTTTTGAAATTGCTACACTCATCTTAACAACCTCACAACTCCCAACATAATAGACATAGTCAGTGCATTATATTATATGTGAGGACAATTCAGCATAGCTTTTAGAGGCAAACACAGGGGGCATAAAATAATATGTATAGGTAATAGCGGTTTCTACGGTGATACTCGGCAGTCAGTGTGGCAGCGTTTTTGTACCTCCACATTATGCAGTTTGTGACATGGAAGTAATTAAAAAGAAAAAACTAAAGGAATGCAAAAAAACCTTTTTTTTCAGCAGTTTGTCCTGGTTTCTAATACCTGTAGGAGCTGCCATTCCCCTCCCCCCCTCCACCTTCTTCCTTCTCTCTGCCCTTATTTATCCAGGGGAAGGTGTGAATGTAATCAAGTGTGATTTTCTAAACTGCTTGAAGAACAGTGTACAGCAGTTTCACCCCCCCCCCCCCCCCACCACTGATGAAACCTTTTGTTTGCTCATTGCTACTGCTAATTACAGCAATGCAATCTGGCTGTTCTTTCTGCTGATGACAGGCCATGGAAGTAGAACAAGAAAATCCTCTAACAAACAACAAACATTTAAATGTAAAGAGAAGAGGTAGAATTTAATTTTTTCAGTAATAAGCCATATTGGCGTGGACAAAACATGATGTGGGAGGAGCCAAATACTGGCAGTTTCTAGGCTAAAAATGAGCTCTCCCCCAGTGGAGACCGGTATAGTTGCCCCCAGTATAGGTTAGATAGGTACGTGCCGGCAGTATAGGTTATATAGGTAGGTGTTGGCAGTATAGGCTAGATAGGTAGGTGCCCCCAGTATAAGTTATATAGGTAGGTGCCCGCAGTATAGGCTAGATAGGTAAGTGCCCACAGTATAGGTTAGATAGGTAGATGCCCTAGTATAGATCAGATAGGTAGGTGCATGTAGTATAGGTTAGATAGGTAGGTACCCCTCAGTATAGGTTAGATAGGTAGATGCCGCCAGTATAGATTAGATAGGTAGGAGTCTCCAGGCAGCATAGGGTGGGCAAGCAACTAGAGCAAAGTTTCAACTCACCTGGCTTCCTTTGCAAACAGCCTCTATCTTCTTCTGGCATCTGTCGCATTGGTAAGAGCTCCCCCTGTGATGACATGCGCTTACGTCATCACAGTGGGCACTGTTACTATAGCGATAGACGCCGCACGCCAGGACAGGAAGAAGATATAGGCTGTGTGTGGAGGAAGCCAGGTGAGTTGAAACTTTGCTCTGGTCGCTTCGTACAGCCCCTGCCGCTGTGCCCACTCTCCTGCCGCTCCGCCGCCAGCAGCAGAGCAAGGCCCCCCTTCTTGTGAGGCCCCAAGTGGGGTGTGGCTCGCCTGTATGCTGGCGACGCCCCTGTGTGATTGTAACAACCCCAGGTTCATCTAAAAGGCAAAAGGAGACCAGGAGCCCAATGGTACAGAATCGTGTAAGAGTCAGAAAAGCAAATTGCTAAGGATGTATATACTCACAAAGGAGGATTGTAATTCCTTGAAACCACCGTCAGAGGAGGTGGGTAATTACCGTCCCGGCTCGGTTTTCCAGGTCTGTGACAGGTACTGGGTGGTTGCACTCCAGAAGTTCTTTAGGACAACTAAAAACTATCACCTCTAAAAGAGGTATGACAAGAAACATAAAAGATAGGCTAATAAACTGTTAATCTTATAAACAGAGAGGTAATCTTACCTCTCTTGAAGAATTTGGACCAGTTTATTGAAAAAGGTATTTTATTCGAGTGCATAAAATTGACAATGCGTTTTGCAGGTGCTTGTCTGCTTCCTTAGGTCAGTGAAAAAACAGGTGCCTTAACTGCTATGGCTGTGTGGCAAGCATGAGTGCCTCTCTGTCTCAAATGAATTTGTTTATTGTTGCAGACCAAGCCAACGTTTCGGGATATGCAAGTCCCCTCATCAGGGCATACCAAGTCTGTTAATCAAAATCGCACAGACCAATGTCCAGGCAGTCTGTCTCTAAAAACTCACTAGCAAGTGTTGTATGTTCACCGGAGGCTGCTTACCTATCCTGATTAGGAAAGCTTGTGATTGGCCGCTCAACTACAACTCACACCTCTAGAAGGGGAAGCTCCTCAGACAGGGTGGAAGTAGCCATGTCATGAGTAGATACGGTCAATGAGATGCAAATAATTCCAGCGTTCATTCAAATCTGGTACCGGCTTGTGGTGACAGACCTTTCTTCTCTTCGGTTTGTGTACATGACTTCTCTCTTCGTCTAGAGCACATAGGCCCTTCTGGGAGCATCACACCATCACCTTTGCCTGCCTGCACAGGACTTTGTATTTCGGAGGCTGGATAGTGTACTGTTTAAGGGCACCGCCTTTGACATGGGAGACCAAGGTTCGAATCCTGGCTAGGGTCAGTACCTATTTGGTAAGGAGTTCAAGGCAAGCCTCCCTAACAGTGCAGGGTGGCCTCTTCAGCGCATCTCAGTGGCTGCAGCTCTTGAGCGCTTTGAGTCCAACAGGAGAAAAGCGCTATATAAATGTTCAGATTATTATTATAATTAACCGTGTTCCTCCCGGTTCCTCTTGTTGTGTGTTTCATTCAAATCTCATGCAAATTTTATGCGGCTCAAAATTGGACCAATCAGAATTGACAGGAAGTTGTATATCATCTCTTGATACTCTGCAGTCTACTGAACTTTGATCCTGCTTACCAATTTCTGACCAGCTGTCTGACTGTTGTCAACGGTGACAAGTAAGCCTAAACTAGTAAGGCAGCCTGCCAATATCACTGCGGATATGGCTGTCAATAGGCAGCTTGTTGGAAATAAATGAACTAACAGAGAGAAGAGAGATTTGCAGCTGCATGAAGAAACCTTTTAAAGGAAATCAGATTTTTCTGCATCTGATGTTATTTTGGATCAATGTATTGCGTTATTTATTTCCCTTTCCAAAGGTTACTTTACTTGTATCAAATTTAGACACATTTAAGCAGCTATTTTCTTTTTTTTAGTTCTGTCATTTATATTTGCTCTTATAGCTCCATTTTTTACTGCTGAGCGCACACAGCTGCAATATAGAGAGAACATTTCAGCATTGGGATGATGTACTTCTTTTGTGTTTTAAGTTGTTGTTTTGAAGCCGTTTTGAAGCGGTTATTTACTATTTTTTAATATTCCGGGGAAAAAAGTTTCCAAACGAGATAGGTAAAATACACTAAAAGGTACCTGCGTATTATACCGTCTACCAAATTTGACTGCCCCCTGTTTAAAAGGTATTTACTCCCCTTTGGAATTCTGCATACTGTTGGAAAGTTGAGAGCAGGACCGGTTCTAGACGTTTTACTGCCCAAGGCAAACTTGAGAGGATGTGCCCCCCCCCTCCCCACCCCGGGAATTGGAATAATTGCACAGCACCCGACAATTTGCACTGCATGTTGTAGCTGCAGTGAGCCCCACAAAAAACGCCCTCAGTATAGTTAGGTAGCCAGTTAAAGGTGCCTCCAGTGTTGGTAGCTAGGTACAGTTGCCCACAGTATAGGTTGGCCAGGCACTCTCTTCTCGTCCTGTTTCTGCCTGGTGCTGCCCCCAGACTTTTGCTGCCTGAGGAAGTCACCTCACTTGGCCTCATTAGTGGACTGGACCTAGTTGAGAGTCATGGCTTTCATTTGCACTATGCCCGCATGAGTGCGATGAATCATTCCTGAGTTAGGGGGTGTTGAATGAGGGGTGCCCACTCATTTCACAGTGATATTCCCCACTTTACTGGCATCATTGTCCCATATCGTTTTATTCTAACTCTATGTCTACTTGGATATTGGACATTGCACACCAGCATGAGGCAGGGCTTCTTGGCACACACTGTGTAATGCCTGAATTGGGCGCCACTATAGTGCGCAGCCCGTGCAGCAGTAATACAGGGTTCTGGTGATTGCCATACCACAAATTACTTCTACCTCCAAGTTGCTATGACTCGGAGGGGAAATAGTTATTAACGCCGCCAGGAATTTCACCGGCAGCAGGGTGAGCCGCCATTCAGCTCACTCTGTGTCAAAGTGACCGGGTGGCAAAGTGTCGTGAACGCCACCAGAACCCTTGCCCGCTTGCTTCGCTTACTGGGCTTTGGGCTGGAAATTCACGTTGCCAGGTTAGTGCTGCTGGCAGGCAGGTGCAGCAGACACCCCTCATTTAACACCCCTAACTCAGGAACGGTACACCACCCCAAAGCAGTCATAGGCCATAGTGAAAATTAATGGTAAGATCTTCACCTTTCCAACAAAATGTAGATTTTCAAAGGGGAGTAAATATATTCTAAACATGTGGCAGTGAAATTCGGTAGATGGTATGATACATAAGTACCCACTAATGTTAAGATAGACATCAGTACATTTCCAGTGCTTATGATTACTTCATCAGCTTTGATGGCCATTTCTAGAGTGGAGCGGGACAGATGTGAAGGGTTTCCATGTTGGTATGAAAATCTGTATAACATATCATCACTATAAAAGTCATTTGTAACCCTACACAATTATTATCTTTCATTTTCTGTCTGCTGCTCCTATATCTTTTTTTTTAGGAAACGTGCTGGAAACCATGACAACCATACACAGCTGAGTGTTAAATGAACCTAGAATTCTCCTCTGTTTTATAGATTCAGAATTCCAAATCAGCAATAATGGGCACCCATGGCCTTTTGTAAATTTGAGTGCCACCATAGACCACAATATTAACTGACTATAGCGACGCCCAGTGGAAAACTGGGGCGCCGGAGGCGATGGGATGGCTGAAACATTTAGATATAGCAATGGAGGGGCAGATAGTGGCAGATGGGGGGGGGGGGCATTAGTGGTGGAGGGACAGATAGTGGCCCATATGCAATTCACTTCTTCTCCTGAGTTTTCTTCTTGGTGATATTTTCACACCTTTTCATAAAATGCATTTTAAACCAACAGCGAGCCAGAAAATACTCAAAATAATTTTGACAGTATGTATTCACCATTGTTTGGGTACTTTTTTAACTATAAAATGCAGAAAAGATAATTTAAAAAGAAGTTGAAAATTATCTCCTAGGAGAAAACTCAGGAGAAGAAGTTAATTGCATATGGACCCTCTCCATTATTATTATTACTCTCACTCTACCCCCCATTTCTCTCTGTCAATCACAGGTATGAAATCACAGGTATGTCAGTGCAAAACTGGCTGTTGAAATGAAGAGGATTGAAGAGGATTTTACAATAATGTCTTGTCTAAAGAAGAGAATCCTCTAGAAAAGGCATTTCCAATGCATTAGACGTTAGATACAATATATCACATCTAACAAAAATCTTTGGATTGATGTTCAATTGTTTTGTCCATCCAGGAAAGGCCATTTCATATGAGATTAAGCAGGCAGAGCTGCCGCTTCCATAGAGGCAAAGGCTCTAATTATACTAGAGCCTGTAGGGGGCCGCCAAGGACCCCCCCCCCCCTCCAACTATGGTGACCCTATACATGCCTGCAGGGAATGAGGAAGAGAAGTCCTGAGCATAGAGTATGAAGCTGCCTCCAGTGTCCTGCCTGGATTAGATAAGATTCTGCTATGTGTACACTCTGCATTTGTAGGATAAAAGAGATGGGGCATAACGAGGACCACACCAATGCTTTTGGGAACATATGATGGACACCTAATGATATTGTGTGATGGAGAGGCAGGATGGGGCCTGGCAGCTAGCCCGGGGGCCAAGGGTGGTGAGTTTGCTGTTGGGGGTGGGGCTCTGCTAGGAGGGCCTCCAAGTTACTTTTGCTCCAGGGCCCCATTGTAGCTAGAACCAGCAGGAGTGAGGTGTGGCCATGGACGGGAGGGCAGTGTGAACCCTGGCAGAAGCTTGGTGATGAGTGGTGATGCTGCGGAAAGGAGTGCATTGAGGGCATGGGGGGAGGACCGTGGTGATGCTGCGAGCAGTAGAGGCATTAGGGTAAAGCACCGTAGCTTTGTACAGCAGCATTGCCTGGTTGTATATACTGCCTTCTTGTGCCTTGTATATAGTTAGATATTATGGTCTGTTTATCTGTTTGCTGTCTACAGGATTAATTCACCGTGGAGGCACCATTGTTCACCTGCCACTCGTATATATATTGCACTTGTATATACTGCAAGTGTGGTGTCCAGTTCCATTACCTGTGCAGTTCATAACACAGCACTATAACCCTAACATGACCTAACATTGCTGATCTCTGAAACAATGTGCTTGTTCTGAAACAATCAATATGCTCCTTTAACACGCTGATCTAGTTCAAAAATTGACCAAACGTCTCCCTCTGGTAAACTGAATGCTAGTCTAGTTATTTACGCTAATTTGATCTGAAATGCACACTATAGTTCATTGAAATATTAACCTTCGACTCCATGCAGAACAATCTTAAAGCAAACCTGAACTGAAAATTTAAAGTCAAACTAAACATACACACATCATACCTACATCATACCTACCACCTGTGTAGTCTACTTATCAATCTCTTTCTCCTCTACTGCATAATGTGTATTCACTGTAATCGAGGTAATATTCGTCCTCCATTTTAAAAATGGCGATGACCCTGTAACAGCTTCCTGGTCAGCACACTGTTAAACTGTAATATCGCCCACTTGAGCCATAGGGAAACATGGACATCACCTTGCGCATCAGTTGTCCTTTCAGTTGTAACTGACAGCGTCAGCAACTGATATATTTCAGTTCTGACAAAATCTTGTCAGAACTGGAAGGGAATTGGAATCATTGTTAGGGCCCTGGTACACCAAAAAGCATTTTGTGGGTCATTTTCGTTTTTTTTTTAATGGTTTCATTGACTTACATTACATTTATGGTTAAATCATGGCAAAATAGCCACAATCACGATTTTTAAAAAATTTGCAATTGCCACGATTTTACCGCAATTTTAATGTAAATCGATGGAAGTGTTTTTTAGAAAATGACCCGCAAAACGCTTTTTTGGTGTGTCAGGGCCCTTAGTTACTCTCAGAAGCTCATAATTTGCTTCTGACAGCGAGGTAAGCATGTAATATTTATTTGCTGGTACATCGTGTGATTATTTTAAATATGTTTACTCGGTTCAGGTTCCCCTTTTAAGGTTTGTATAGTTTATGTACACTACACCTTTCTATGTCTCTAGATTGTAAGCTCGCAAGGGCAGGGACCTCCTCCTAGTGTTTCTCATACTGCTGTAATTTTAACATATGTACATGTACCAACTACACATCAACTATGTACTGTATGTATTTGTATTTATTCTATTCAATGTCATGACTGTACAGTGTCTTGTATTTCTTATGTATATTTGTTCCCCATTATTTGTTTGTACTATGTACAGCGCTACGGAAGATGTTGGCACTATATAAATAAAATAAAATAATAATAATAATATAAGTTTTTTTTTTTTCAAATGACATAGATGACTGAATGAATGAATGAATGCTCACACAGAAACCTAGACTAACTATGTAAACACTTTGATTTTCCGCTGCTGAAATAATCATTCCTGATCAGTTTGGCCAGAAATCTAAAACCTGAACTGGTTTCCTATGTAGGGATCTGGATGAACGAACAGACCGCTGTCCCCTGACATCTTTTGTTCCTGACGCAACTTCAAAAGGAATTTCGACAGCAGAGTGCAGCTTCTATATCTCCCTTCTCTTACTACTATTTTGATGGGGCTCCCCTTACCCCACATGTCCGAAAGAGCCAGATCATCCACAAGGAAACATAGGCAGATGCCTAGGGCTCCGAAGGTGTACAGGGGCTCATATGGCACCTTTTCTGACCCCTATTCTACCACTTACCTTACTAAAGAAGCCAGACTGCCAGCAGAAGGAGCTAAATTTAGTATCCCCATAGGGCCCCATTTCATGTTAATCCTTCGTTGATGTCCAACCCCCCATTTCCAAATTCCCTCTTCCCCTCCCCACCCACCAGTATTGCCAATTTATCCCACAGTGCTATAAGGGACAACTAGCCCCTTCATGAATGTGAAGCGTTATGCATTGCATCTAGTGATTATTGTAATGTGCTCATTACAATTTTGCCAAAGTTTGCTAAGTGTTTTGTAATTACATCATAATCACAAAAGAAAAGCACAAAATGTTGCAAATTTACGAGCATAGATTCATTTTTCGTAATTACAATCATTTTTGTAATGACAATCGTTTTTGTGATGACATTTTTGTAATTACTAATAGTTTCATAATTCTGAGTATTTTTTAGGACGAACGATTTCATGTCACCGTAATTTTGTAATTTCGTGTAATTTTATTGTCTTATAAGAAATAACAAAATTACGAATAACACAAAATTACGATTTAACGCAAAATGAAGAATGACGAAATTGAGAATTTTCTGAGAATTACAAATTACAATTTGGTGTCGTAATTACGAAAACGTGAAATTTCGTCTCATCACTAATTGCATCATCAGTACCATATTGATTGTGGTATTCTTGCGATATATACTGCAGAGGTGTAACTACAAATCACGACCCCCCCCCCCCCTGGAAACCTTTGATGAGGCCCCCCAATGTTTCCCTTACCCACCCTTGCTGACCCTCACAGCCTGGGTGCCCATCTTGCAAGGGTTATAAAACAAGTGTGGACATCATAATCATCAAACCCATAATAAGTGTAGCTCATTGATGGGCCGAAATTTCACATCGAAATTCGCATTTTTGCATCGTAATCGAAATGCGAAATTTCGGGGAAAATCGTAATTGATTTCGTATGTAATAGTAGTATTTCAAAATTTCGTCTAATTTTTCGCGGAATTTGGCAGTTAATAGCAATAGCCCCCGTACATGCTATTGCTACCAAAAATGGTTAAAGCGGATCAGAGATGAAAAACTAACTATAACAAGTAACTTGTCTATATATCTTATCTAAAGTTTAGATGGTTTACACAGCAAATCTAGCTGCAAACAGCTTCAACAGAATATGATTATTTATTCCTGTGATACAATGACAGCAGCCATGTTGTTTGTAAACATTACACAGAGGCAGGCTTATCTGTATCTTGAGCCATCAGCCTAATCCCCTCTCCTCCTCCCTCCTCCCCTCTGCCTCTGAAATCAATGACTAGTAACACCTCCCCTCCTCCTGCCCAGACTGATCTCCCATAAGCCCTTCCTACTGCTAAGGCTCTCTGAAAACCTGTGGGCGTGGCTTTTTTAGTTTATAGGGAATTAGAGTATTAAAACAAGAACAAAAAAAGTATTTGGCTTGAGGAATGCCCTATAAACAACAGGAAAGGAACACAATTATGCAATGTGTAAAGGTTCACCTCGGGTCCACTTTAAGGAGAATATTGAGTACAAGTAAAAACAAAAAAAAGAATTTTTAAAAAGACATTGTAGTTTTTGAGAAAATCGAATTTAAAAATGCACATAAAAAATGTTTTTAAACTGTCATTTTTTGCAAGTTTAAAAAACACTTTTCTTTGCATTTTTTAAATCAATTTTCTCAAAACTATAAGGTCTTTTTGGAAAAAAAATTTTTTACCTTGTACCCCCCTATTCCCTTTAACATAGGTAGCAATTCTGGTGTCAGTAACATGTATGATAGCTTTGCTATGAACCTCCAAAACCGGCACAAAATTACGCACATTTTTATGCATTTAATTACGACTACAAAATCAATTTAGTTAGCAAATCGTAATTACTTATAGGCGTAATTGCGAAAATGTACACAAAATGTTGCGAAATCGTAATTTTGCCGATTACTATCATCACTGGAACACCTGATCTGAAGGATGACCCCATTATCTGAGGGAGTGAAGTGGTAGTTGGGGCCCCCTTACAGCTCTGGGCCCCCCTGCAGTCACAGGGGCTGCTCCCCTGTAGTTACGTCCCTGGGCTGCTCCCCTGTAGTTACGCCCCTGGGCTGCTCCCCTGTAGTTACGCCCCTGGGCTGCTCCCCTGTAGTTACGCCCCTGGCTTACTGCTCAGCTATTACTTTTAATATACATGTATAGATGTCTAGAGCAATTCATGTAACTGCCACTGGCTCTTTGGTTATATTTTGTTAGCAGTTGATATATGATATAACTGTATAGCATTACTGTGTGTAAAGATTTATGCTTCTCCTTTGGATAAAGAATCATTTCAGCGACTTCTGAGTAGTATTTATCACTCTTTGATGGGATGTGTGAAAGTCTACATTCATTTTACTGTTTAGTAGTGACATAAGTGACAGCACCATACTCTGCATCCTCTGCACGTTATTGCTTTACCAATGGGTGTGCTTTTCCCTATTGACCAATTTATAAAGCTTTCTGTGGACCTGAACACATTTGTAAAATACCGCTGTCACTGCAGCCCTCCTGCTCCCAGCCTGTCACATAAATCTTTCTGCAGCTGGGCACATGTAAATCTGCCACATCTGATCGAGTGCTGGAGCCAGGTTTCAACTGCATAGAGATGTTATCTCAGCTATGTGATCATGTTTTAGCAGACAGTCCCATCACTTTCGCCCTGCTTTTGGGTAACTTTAACCAATCAGCCATAAAGAAAACCCCCTATCTTACCCTCTGACCTTCCCAAAACATGAACTATTTCCTGATGCCTTAACCGAAGGTCTTTGATTACCCTACTTCTGCAGACAGCAGGGCCTTCCCGACTGCAGTGCAGACATTTCAGGCAGATAAAGACTGATTTAACTATTGTATTGCACACGTTAGCAGAGAGCAAATATAAGCTTTCTTCAGCAGGGGTGGGGTGGGGAGGTAGGACACTGTCCTTGAAAGAGTTTAGAGAAGTAATGCTGCGTACACACGGTAAGGTTTTTCGTGCGATTTTGCGACCCGATCGGTTTTTCCACACGATTTTGCACTCAATTTGCTTATCTTCATTCGTTTTTCTTATCTTTTTTTCCATTCACTGCTATGAGAAATCGAGCGCAAAAACGATCGGGAGCAATATTGGACATTACGTATTTTATCAATCGGATCCATCTATCGCACGGAAAATCGTACTGTGTGTATTAGGTATAAGGATCACTACTCCACAATTTATTTCTGATCAGGGAAATATCACTCATTCGCCAAACCAAGTACACATCTAACTGTGTATGACTAGTTTATGTTCTTGATTTTTTTTATTCAGCGCAACCTCCTCCATCCTAACTATCTCAAGCGCACACTCCAACTCATCCCCCACCTCACCACAACACACAACGAAAATCCCCCATACTGATGTGTGCAGTATCTCATTATTACTGCTGGCTGCTAAGTTGTCTATAGTATGACTATGGTGGTGCTGGTGTGGAGGGTGGAACTCTGGAGGTAGCAGCTATGATTACAAACATGCTCCTGTGCATTGCAGCTAGAGCAAGGGACTGTTTTAAGACATGTTGGAGGAATATACTTCCCCCTTCAGTGACAGGCTTCTTTCAGTTCCTCACCTTACATTCCCTCCCATGGTGCTTGAATACTTCTTTCCTGCCAGGCCCTGGTCTCCTCTGCAGCAGGCACTGTGCCACTGACTTGTCTCCATCTCTTCCCCTTCTCTATTGTTGGCTTCTAGTCCTGCACACTGTGCACTGTAAAAAGAGATGACGACAGGCTGTGGTGCAGCCATCCACATGGGCGTATGGCAGCCCCTGCTTCAGTCAATCAGGGAGTAGAGCGGCAGCTGTCTCGAGATTTTACTCCTGTGAGGGTATCGGCTTGTGAGTAATTCCACCTTTCGGGATGGGGGAGCGCCCTTTTTCCCCTCCTGTGGATACCCATGGTACTATCCCAACTCCTTCTCCCGCAACCCATTGTTCCACATCCTTGGAACCCCCAGATTGCTCTCACATTGCCGCACCCATCCACACAACCTTTTGCCCGCCTCATCTCTCATATAGTGTAGCTGTAACAGCCATGCCTCCCCTCCAATCAGCAGTAAAAGAACCACATTCCCTTCCATCCAAGACCTCAGCCTGCCTCCAGAAGACCTGGGATCCCCGACCAGAGGTTCCAGAGTGAGATCATCGCTGGAGCATCGGTTGTTTAGGTCAGTAAGGCATGAGGGACAAGGTGGTAACAAATGTGTTAGTCGGGGAGGTCAAAGGAAGGGGCGGCGAAAAAAAGGAAAAGCGTAGATAGACTTTAAGGTGCAGAAAAAGCATTTAACTAGCTGAATAGAGTTAGGAATGTTTTTATGCCTCCATCCTTCCTTATCTCAGCACTGGGAAAGGTCAGATTCCTCTCCCTCTAGCCCATTTGTCTACGGCATGATTAGACATTGAAGAAACACAGTTGCTTTTATGTAAATTTCTATTTGAAATTGCTTTTTTTAGCATCACACGTGGTGGCTTGACTCATTATTCAGTAATGAGCTGTAAAAGAGAAATAGTTCCACCTCAGCTTGTGTATCACATTATATGGGGTCAGCTGCTTGTGCCATCCGGTCTCTATGACTTACGCAATGTCCTCAGACAGGGCAGCAGATTAATTCACCCGTTAAGTGGGCATTGATGTCATGGGCACCATTATGTGAGGCTATTCATCACCGTACTAATTATTAATAATAACTGCAGTAATCCCCACTTTTAGCGTGAACTTGCTCTGCCGCAACATGAACTTTCATTAACACATTTAAAACATTGCAAAACAAATGTCTAGTTGTCTTTTTATCACATAAATGTGCTTTTCAACAGAAATTAAACAGTAATTATCCACAGACTTGATTTCCATCTCCTAATTAAGCAGGTGAATAGGAATGCCTGCGAACAAGATGAACCTGCAGAACTGTCACCACAAAGTATTGCTAGGCATTCGGAAGGACTGCCCTACTCAGAAAGATGTAAAGACGGAAGAACGTAATAATGGCGCTTATTAAAAAGGGCGTCCCATTCACATCAATGTCAATCTTTTCTCAATTGGCACCAAGCATATAAAAAGGGAGCAGGGTAATGATGAAAGGACTATATCGTCTGTAAAAGGGCACCCCATAAATATAAACTATATCGCTAGTAGTGATGTGGGCAAACATCTATGGGCAGCCTGTCCCTGTACAACTTCTGGGCCGCAATGTCCCGCAGTAGTACGCATGCCCTGGCCTGGACGCGTTCATTAGTAAGCATGCCCTGGCCCAGCGGTGCGCGCCGTTGATTGCGCGCCTGTGGCTTTGCGCATCATTTGACGTCACTAAGCATGTCCGGCCACAGGCGCGCAATCAAGGAGCGCACCGCCAGGACAGGGCATGCATACTAATGAACGCATCCGGGCCAGGGCATGCGTACTACTGCGGAACATTGCAACCTGGAAGTAGTACAGGGCCAGGCTGCCCATAGATGTTCACTGGCAAGCAGCTCGCCAGCATCTCTAATCGCTAGTTATCTTTAACTTTAATTTACATACCAAATTTATCGATTACAATTCCCATTTTTAACAAATAATAATTTCAAAAGCTGTATGATTGTTTCTAAAACTGTCCCTTATGCGTTCTCAGAAAAAACTTCAACTTTTTGCACCGTAATGAGCATCTTCTGCAATTCTCACCTATGTTACAAATTATCATTTTTCAACAAACTTACTTAAACTTATATACATATATAAAAAGTTTATTTTTATGTTTTGACTCCTCAAAAATGTTATTCTATGTTAAATAAAACCATAAACAATCATATACTAATTTATATTACACAAACAAAACACAGATTTAACCACTTAAAGAAAATCTGAACTGAAAATTAAAAGTCAAAATAAACATACACAAGTCACACTTACCTTCCATGTAGTCTACTCCTCAAACTCTTTCTCCTCTCCTGCGTCCTGTTTGTCCACTGTGATCAATGGAATTCTCCGTCCTCCATTTTGAAAATGGCCATTACCCATAACAGCTTTCTGGTCAGCACACTGTTAAACTGTAACATCGCCCAATTGAGCCATAGGGAAACATGGACATTACAGGGCACTTCAGTTGTCCACTCAGCTATAACTGACAGCAACTGATATATAACTGACAGCAACTGATATATTTCAGTTCTGACAAAATGTTGTCAGAACTGGAAGGGATCATTGTCAGAAGAAAATGGAACACTTCTGAGATGAACTGATGGCAAGGTAACTATTTAATGTTCATTTGAAGTTACCTCATGTGTTTATTTTAAATATTTTTACTCAGTACAGGTTCCCTTTAAGCCCACAGGGTTGTTTAGTTTTTTAGTTACATAGTTATTTTGGTTGAAAAAAGACATACGTCCATCGAGTTCAACCAGTACAAAGTACAACTCCAGCCCGTCCCCCACATACCCCTGTTGATCCAGAGGAAGGCGAAAAAACCCCCACAAGGCATGGTTCAATTAGCCCCAAAAGGGAAAAATTCCTTCCTGACTCCAGATGGCAATCAGATAAAATCCCTGGATCAACATCATTAGGCATAACCTAGTAATTGTAGCAATAGATGTCTTTCAACGCAAGGAAAGCCCCCTTTAAATGCAGGTATAGAGTTTGCCATAACGACTTCTTGTGGCAATGCATTCCACATCTTAATCACTCACTGTAAAGAACCCTTTCCTAAATAAATGGCTAAAACGTTTTTCCTCCATGCGCAGATTATGTTCTCTAGTCCTTTGAGAGGGCCTAGGGACAAAAAGCTCATCCGCCAAGCTATTATATTGCCCTCTGATGTATTTATACATGTTAATTAGATCTCCTCTAAGGCATCTTTTCTCTAGACTAAATAAACCCAGTTTATCTAACCTTTCTTGGTAAGCGAGACCTTCCATCCCACGTATCAATTTTGTTGCTCGTCTCTGCACCTGCTCTAAAACTGCAATATCTTTTTTGTAATGTGGTGCCCAGAACTGAATTCCATATTCCAGATGTGGCCTTACTAGAGAGTTAAACAGGGGCAATATTATGCTAGCATTTCAAGTTTTTATTTCCCTTTTTGCATCTGAGCAACTTTCACCTCCCATTCATTTGCCAATAACTTTACTCATTACAATGAATTGATCTATATCTTGTTTTTTCCGCCACCAATTAGGCTTACTTTGGGTGATACATTTTGTTAAGAATTAATTTATTCTAAATCCACTTTAACAGGAATATTAAGAAAGAAATGAAAAAAAAATCATTATTTCTCAGTTTTTGGCCATTATAGTTTGAAATTAATGCATGCTACCGTAATTAAAACCCATGTATTTTATTTGCCCATTTGTTCCGCTTATTACACCATTTAAATTATGTACCTATCACAATGTATGTCGCTGATATTTTATTTGGAAATAAAGGTGTATTTTTTCAGTTTGCGTCCATCACTATTTACAAGCCCATAATATTTTAAAAAAAATATATTAATTTGACATGCATATTTAAAAAAGTCCAGACCCTTAGGTAACTATTTATGTTTTGTTTTTTTTATTGTAATTTCTTTTTATTTTTTTTATTAAAAAAATGTATTTGGGTAATTTTTGGTGTGGGAGGTAAACAGCTAATTTTAAATGTAAAAAAATGTATTTATTTAAAGAGGAGCTGTTAGGTATAAGGTCTCAGAGAAAAAAACACATATATCAGTAGCTAAAGATTGGCTGTACTTACATTACATATGCATTTCACTGTCCACGTTTGGATTTCACAGAATTTTTATATAGTATTTGCAGAGAATGATGCTCCTGACAGCTCATGGCAGGTTCCATGTTTGTCTGTCTCCTATGAAGCCAATTGTGTCGTCATGTCCTCCCTGCTTCCTGATGATTCGACTCACAAAAAAGATCCTAATGGACAACACTACTGTGCAGTGAATATTAATTAGCCATGTGGCTAGGAACAATAGCGGACTCATGCAGTATACTCTGCCCTGTGATTTTTTTTCTGTGCAAGCTGGGATAGCCAGAATGTGGAGCCCCAGCCACGTGGGGCTTGTGAGGATGGGTAAAGGGTACTTGGTAATATTTACCAGTGTTTTTCTATTGTCATTACTACTGTAAATATTTTTTAAGTTTCATTGTTGAAGGGAAGACAATATTTAGCAATTTCATCTTCACCCCGCACCCTTTTTAATACCATTATTTTAAAATATTTACTAATCTAGTGGAGATAAGGATGAAGGATGAACAATAAAAAAAATGTTGTTATAGACAATATTTCAGGATTTCGGCTCCCCCTGCACCCTTTTTTTCCTAGGGCCCTTATTTAATGTATGTCCCTACATCAAAGGCAAAACCCCTAACCAGTACTCTATCCAGCTAAAAGGGAGAAAGGTTGGTGTGAGAGTATGAGATAGAGAGGAAATATGATGAGATATTGCTGAAACAGGAACTTTGGCAACACTCCGCGCCAAAAACAAATAGCGAATACAGCTGTGTTCAAAATTATTTAACCCCCAATGCTGTAAAGGGTTTTAGGGAATTTAGTGTACATTTGTAATTGTGTTCAGAATGAAATCTTACAAGGACTTTTTAAAGAACCAAATGCAACTAAAATGACAACCTATTGTTTTTGTAACACAGTATCAAATGTTTTTTTTTGTGTGATTTCTTCATTGACAAAATTATTCAACCCCTTAAAGACTACCACTCTTAAGAACAGAGGTTCATTCAAGTGTTTTCGATCAGGTATTGAAAACACCTGTGGATGTTAACGAGCCGCAATCAAGCATAATAAGCACCAATTAGGCAGATTTAAAATGACTGTGATACTCAGCTCCTTCTAGACATTTACTGGTGTGTTTATAAACATGGTGAAGTCAAGAGAATGGTCCAGGAAGACAAGAGAAGAGGTGATTTCTCTTCACAGGGCAATGGCTATAAGAAGATTGCAAAGATGTTAAACATACCAAGAGACACCATAGGAAGCATCATTTGCAAATTTAAGGCAAAGGGCACTGTTGAAACGCTACCTGGTCATGGCAGAAAGAAGATGCTGACTTTGACTGCTGTGCACTACCTGAAGCGCAAAGTGGAGAAAAGTCCCCGTGTAACTGCTGAGGAACTTAAAAAAGATTTGTCAGATGCGGGTACTGAAGTTTCAGCTCAGACAATAAGGCACACACTGCGTAATGAAGGCCTCCATGCCAGAACTTCCAGGCACACCCCCTTGCTGTATCCAAAGAATAAGAAGAGTCGACTGCAGTATGCCAAAAGTCATGTGGACAAATCACAAAAGTTTTGGGATAGTGTTCTGTGGACTGGTGAAACAAAATTATAACTGTTTGGGCCCATGGATCAACGCTATGTTTGGAGGAGGAAGAACACGGCCTATGAAGAAAAGAACACATTGCCTACTGTGAAGCATGGTGGGGGGTCAATCATGCTTTGGGGCCGTTTTGCTTCTGCAGGTACAGGGAAGCTTCAGCGTGTGCAAGGTACCATGAATTCTCTTCAGTACCAGGAGTTATTGGATGAAAATGTGATGCAGTCCATAACAAACATGAGGCTTGGGAGACGTTGGACCTTTCAATAGGACAGTGATCCCAAGCATACCTTTAAGTCCACTAGAGCATGGTTGCAGATTAAAGGCTGGAACATTTTGGTGTGGCCATCGCAGTCACCGGACTTAAAGAGACTCTGTAACAACAAAAACCTCCCCTGGGGGGTACTCACCTCGGGTGGGGGAAGCCTCCGGATCCTAATGAGGCTTCCCACGCCGTCCTCTGTCCCACGGGGGTCTCGCCGCAGCCCTCCGAACAGCCGGCGACTGTGCCGACTGTCAGTTCAATATTTACCTTTGCTGGCTCCAGCGGGGGCGCTGTGGCGACTTTCGGCACGGAAATAGACGGAAATACCCGATCTCCGTCGGGTCCGCTCTACTGCGCAGGCGCCGGAAACTTGCACCTGCGCAGTAGAGCAGACCCGACGGCGATCGGGTATTTCCGCCTACTTCGGCGCCGAGAGGCATCAGAGCACCTGCGCAGGAGCCAGGAAGGTAAATATTGCGTCACGGCTGTACGGAGGGCTACAGCGAGACCCCCGAGGGACGCAGGACGGCGTGGGAAGCCTCATTAGGATCCTGAGGCTTCCCCCACCCGAGGTGAGTACCCCCCAGGGGCCGTTTTGTCGTTACAGTTCCTCTTTAAATCCAATTGAGAACCTATGGTGGGACTTAAAGAAAGCAGTTTCAGCATGCAAGCTTAAGAATGTGACTGAACTGGAGGCTTTTGCCCATGAAGAATGGGCTAAGATACCTGTAGATCGCTGCAAGACACTTGTGTCAAGCTATGCTTCACGTTTAAAAGCTGTTATAACTGGAAAAGAATGTCGTACTAAGTACTAAGAATGAATGTCACTTGGGGGTTGAATAAAACTGATAATGATATGAGCATATAAAAGACATTTGTGGTTATTTCATTATAAATGTTATGTTATATTTGTCTGACTTACAAGTGCCTCTTTGATTTAATTGTAAACAAGATGCCTGAAATGATCAAAATCAATGTCAAACTGGCCAAAATACTCAATTTCAGGTTGAATAATTTTGAACACAACTGTAAAACAAATGTACACCACTAAAGGAGCACTGAAATAACAGCACAAAAATTTAGACATTAAATGAGCTACAGTATGTAAGAAAGGATTCAGTGGGGATAAAACATAGTCTACTACAAAGAAAATACGGTTTATCAGGGGCGTAGCAATAGGGGGTGCAGAGGTAGCCACCGCATCGGGGCCCTGAAGGGCACTCCCTCAACTACAGTATTAGCTCTTTATTGGTCCTGTGCTGGTAATAATCACTTCTATAGATACTTTGAATAGTAGTGATTACTAACAAACAGTTCCCCATCCCCTTCTTGCACGTCTGACACTGTAGTTGCCATTGGCAGGTTTTGGTGCGCCGTATCAATTGCTATGTATAGAGTGCTTGGGGGGCCCCATTGTAAATCTTGCATCGGGGCCCACAGCTCCTTAGCTACGCCACTGCGGTTTATCCATCTCTTGTGACCATTGTCAGGAACTGGGCCCCATGGCAATCCTGCTGTGACAGTACTTGACAGTTTTAAACCAGATTGAGAGTAGGAGCAGAATTATTTAAGGGTAAAACAAGGCTGTCGCCCTCAACCTCACCTTACAAGACTCAGCCACCACTTGTAGTCGTCTGCAAACGAATCTGCTAGACACCATACACACTGTCTATGGTAATTACATCAATTTCATGCACTGCTGTCGAGCTGCACACACTAAGGCTGGCGTTCACATATCTTAGGTCAACCACAAATCTTAGGTCAAACTATGGGAATACCACACACAATGCAATCTCACACAGGTAACAATACAACCGAGCATACAATATGGCACTGAGATGTAACACTATACACTGCAGTCTTTCTAGGAAAGGTCAAGTCCCTGTTTAGTACACAGAAGACTAACTTATTAAATAAAGATGTAATATTCCTAAAAGGTGTAACAAATGCAGAAAGAATATATACAAAAATAATATTTACAAGAACAAAAGCCAGTGAAAATAATGCCTGGTCTCCCATAATGCTCTGGGAGGAGAAATCCACATAGCTTAACAGCCCTGGCTAAGCATCACTGGGAGGGAGAGGCTACATACTAATATACAGCAATATAAGTGCCTCTGATACTGAAACCAGGAAAATTGCCAGTACCATAAAAGTCAGTATCCTGAATAATTTGCTGTATTCTACTACATGTTTCTACAGTGCTTCTTTAACTTAAAGAGGAACAGTCGCTTAAAATCTCAAAATTTAAAACACAAAAATAAGAAATATGTTTCTTCCAGAGTAAAATGAGCCATAACTTACTTCTCTCCTATGTTGCTGTCACTTACAGTAGGTAGTAGAAATCTAACATTACCGAAAGGTTTTGGGCTAGTCCATCTCTCCATAGAGGATTATCAGCATGGCCTTTATGGCTTGTGCACACTAAGGGCACTTTCAGGATTTTTCAAGTGCCGGCGCTTTCAAAAATTGCCCTAAAAGCGCTTGTGCAATGATTCCCTTTGAGAGTGTTCACATATGAGCGGTTCGATTACGATCCGCTCACCAAAGCGCTGCCTGTCCCATTTTCAGGGTGATTTGCCAATAATGGCAGGTATAGGGAAATCGCAAAGTATTTAAAAAAGAGGTTTGAATTGCGATTTCCAGAGCGCTTTTAAGAATAAATACATTGTATTTATTCTTTTCCGGGTCAAAGAGTTCAATTCGCTCTGCAAAAGCACTTAGAAAAGCGCTGTACAAAACAAACTACCGCGCACAAAATCGCAAAACACTGGCGTCACCGTTTGCGATTTATGATGTGAACAAGGCCTTATCCTTTATAAAGACACTCCCTGAAAAGGATTTATACAAAGATGCTGGCCAGCTTCCCTGCTCACTGTACATTTTTTTGGCAGTTGAACGGAGAAACTGCCATTAACTAAGTGCATTTTGAAAATTAAGAAGTCCCCGTGAACCCCGCATAAGGAGACGGGTTAGTCCAAAACCTTGCTGGTTCTGTCAGATTTCTACTACCTACTGTAAGTGACAGCAGCATAGGAGAAAAGTAATTTATAGCTCATTTTACTCTGGAAGAAACATACTTCTTATTTGAATATGTTTACATGCATTTTAAATGTTAAGATTTTCGCAACAGAGGTCCTTTAAAGAGGAACTGTAACATGAAAAGATCCCCTGGGGGGTACTCACCTCGGGTGGGGGAAGCCTCCGGATCCTAATGAGGCTTCCCACGCCGTCCTCCATCCGTCAGGGGTCTCGCTGCAGCCCTCCGTGGAGTCCGTGCAGCGGTGACGTCAATATTTACCTTCCTGGCTCCTGCGCAGGCGCTCTGACGGCTGTCGGCTCCGAACTACACGGAAATACCCGATCGCCGTCGGGTCCGCTCTACTGCGCAGGCGCAAGTTTCCTGCGCCTGCGCAGTAGAGCGGACCCGAATGAGATCGGGTATTTCCGTGTAGTTCGGAACGGAAAGCCGGCACAGCGCCCCCGCTGGAGCCAGCAAAGGTAAATATTGAACTGACAGTCGGCACAGTCGCCGGCTGTTCGGAGGGCTGCGGCGAGACCCCCGTGGGACAGAGGACGGCGTGGGAAGCCTCATTAGGATCCGGAGGCTTCCCCCACCCGAGGTGAGTACCCCCCAGGGGATCTTTTTCATGTTACAGAGTCTCTTTAAGTTAAAGCTGAACATTATAATAAGGCATGAAGATCATGAAAAGACTCCTAGCACACAGTAGTTTAGCAGTACGTGATGTGCATTAGGGATCCACAGTACTGAATCAGCAGTGCCATCAAATGTACATCAAAAGGCTTATTAAAAAAATCAAGAGATCTCTATGCTGGCAAGTTTAAAATACCAGGCTTTCATATGATGCGGTCATACGCTGCATTTAATATTCATCAAGTGTCTGCCTTGTATTAGCTCAGTGGTGTAATGCTTGGCTGGTTTGCCTCTGGCATGTGTGCATCAGGTACAGAACAATCCATATGCTACCTGCTGACATGTAACAAGGGATTACCATTTTACACATGATTAATTTACAGAACTCGAAATGGCATGATATGCTATACCGGCCAGTTTGTTTGAATAAAAAATAACGTTCCACGCTGTGCTACAAAGAATACTGGAATATGGTGGGATGTGATAACACGCAGAGTACCAAGGCTCTTATCTCTCAAACTTACAGTGGTTTGGTCTGCTTAGGAAGATTCACTGAGATATGAAAGACTGCAGAGAACTGACCCGTGGATTGGACTGGAGCTGGCTGCACACTACAGAGCTACTTACTAAAATCCCATCTGCAGTTTAGCAAACACAGCCGAGTTACTGTATGTGACGCTCACTTTAAAGAGGAACTGTAACCAAGGATTGAACTTCATCCCAATCAGTAACTGAAAAATCTTTACCTTTTCTTGACTAGTTCATCAGGGGGGGACTGCATGGCTGATATTGTAATGAAACCACTCCCACAGTGTGATGCCAGGACCTAGGTCCTGACACTTTCCTGTCTGTGAGCCTTGTTGCATTGTGGGAAATAATAGCTGTTTCCAACTGCCAAGCACCCAGTATTTCCCTTCTGTGGCTGTGCATATGTATATCTATATAAAAAAAAAAAAAACTTTTAGCCTATCATAATGATAAGGGGCGTGGTCACAAATAATGACAGTTGGTGCTGTGTAATTTTTTTTTGTCTGCCAGTAGTAAAGATGATGACGTGCAGGCTGATTGTTGATCAAACAATATAAACAAATCACATGGTGAACATCAATCATTTCTTGATCTCTTCTACTTCTTAACTTCTTACTCAATGTATTGATTTATTTTTTCCCCTTTTCGCTAAAGTTCCTCTTTAACATGTTGTACGGAGAATCACAATCACTGCATGTTGTTCTTAAATACTTTATAGAAGCTTACATTTGCTCTGTAATTTATTCTAAAAAAACTATTTAAAATCACATGTACGATTCTGGCACACAGTCGGAGGACCCATAACTGCGCAGACAGGACAGCATTTTCATGTGCTTTTGTAGGATGTAGAAGTCATAATAATATGTCATAATATGACATCCCTAGGCGCTAATCTAAAATTGCCAGCCAATAACTCTGTAAGCATACAAACAACAACTACTGATGAATAGTGCTTGTTTTTATATACTGGTATGTATTTATTTTTTCCCTATATTGCTGTCACAGTAAGTAGTTGAAAATCTCCCGGATTTCAGAGGATTTGGATTAGTCCATATCCCCCTAGGGGATTCTCAGGGATTTCCTTAATTTCAAAAGCACCCTCTGAATGGCAGTGGTACAGTCCTAATGCCAGTATAGTGTGCACACAAGTAAGCAGGCTTGCCTGCATTGCTCCATAGGTCTTTTCCGCAGAGTGCTTTTGTAAAGAATAAGGCTACATTCAAAGTGGCGGTGGCATTGCGTTTCTTGTGGCAGCAGGAAGCAATGGATCGGGAGAGCAGCACTGCATGTTATGCTCGCGCTGTGTCGAGTACAATTGAAGCATACAGTCAATGAAAAGTGTGTTTTACTTTTACTGGTAACGTGTGTCACAACTTGTTATACCGTAACACACCTGCCGCACTACAAACGTCACATAGGCGGTGCATTGCAGTGCCGTAAGTTTTATTACACTGTGTTGCAATCTGATTGCAACAAAACAAATTTAGTGTGAAACAGCCCTAAACCACATAACGACCAGCTAACGCCGATAGGCAGCGGCTAGTCGTTGGTGGGTTTCCATGGAAATGGCCACTCCTGCGAGCGGCCGTTCCATGTCAGTTCACGGGAGCGTAGTGTTTAGCCAAAATTTTCAAAATTTCGCGTCACTATAATTACGCTTGCGAAATTTGCTATTACGATGCAAAATTATGGTAGCGTAATTGCCATTAAAATCGTAATTGAAAATACCGTAAGCGTAATTTTCAATGCGTAATTTCGCGTTTCGTTAACGTAATTTGGCGTTAAACCATAACGTAATTTCGCATTTCTTCGTAATTTCGCGAATTTCGTAATTACTTGTTAGCAGGGTTGCTCGCGAATTTTCGCCAAAGGCATTTTCGCCTGCATGGCGAATTTTGATGCGAAATATCACTACATGGCGAATTTTATATGCGAAATAGCATTCCGTACCGCGAAAACGACGCGAAAATTAACGCTTACAGTAGTATGAACTATCGCGAAATTACGTTATGTAACTACGCTTACAAACGGTTGCATGCAAGGCAAACGAAATTTCGCGATACCCACTGTAATGCGAAAATTACGCGAAAATTACGCTTACGCGGAATTTCGCGAAATCCTTCTTCATTACAATTATGTACTTACGGCCATAATCGTAATTACACTAATTACGCGAAATTTTGTGAAATCGTAATTAAGTCATTACGCTCATCTCTACACGGAGGGTGTCTCCGTGAACAGCCTGCGAGCCTCTGATCGCGGCTCGCAGGCTAAATTTAAACACGCGGGGAAGAAATCCCCTGTGTTTACATCACACGGCGCTGCTGCGCAGCAGTGCCGTAAAGGAGATCGGTGAACCCCGGCCTCTGATTGGCCGGTGATCGCCAGCATCTGATAGGCTGAAGCCTATCAGAGGCGGCGCAGGACGGATCGCCGTCCTGTGCCGCCCATAGGAAGGGAAGGACAGGGAGCGGGGGCTTTGAGGAGCCCCCTTTGCTTGGCCACACAGAGCGGCGGCGATCAGACCCCCCCAGCAGGACATCCCCCTAGTGGGGAAAAAAGGGGGGAAGTCTGATCGCCCTCCTGCAAACACGATCTGTGCTGCGGGCTTTTAAAGTTGTAGTAATTTAAAATCACACACAAATCTGTATGTGTATCTGTCACGATCGGTGTAGCAGAGAGAGGGTCTGATTACCGGTGAACTGCAGTATCACCGAGAATGCAGAATATACCCGATTATCGATGATCTGCAGTATCACCGATAATCCGATATAACGCTAACCTCTGAACACCTGAGTAGTGTAAGTGCTTGGTGCAACAGTAATACCTCGAGGACTAAGCCTCAGAAACAAGTGCCATACAGTATGAAGTACTGCAGCAATACAGATTCCTTTCGAAGGCCTGGACTCTCCCGGGGAAGGAGTCAGGCGGAGCGTAGGAAGGACAGAACGTGAGTGACACCTAGGAGAGAGTGTCACTAACAGATCTGGGATCTGCCTCTAACAGTAAGGTCAGTTCTCGAAGTCAAGCATGCCAGGTCGTAACACACGGACAAATACAGTACAGATTCAGAACGCAGAGGCGGAGACTAATAAACAAGCAGGGTTCGGCAACAGGGTATCAGAAATATCGGGGTACAGAATCAGGAGTCAGATGCAGAGTCTAAGAGCGAGCCGAGGTTCGGCAACAGGGTTCCAGAATGACAAGGTACAAGATCAGAATACAGAAGAATAGTAACAAGCTTGAGGAACCTGAGGAGCAGGTTCCCAATGAATACAGGATGGGCCCTGGGGCAGTAAATACAGAGCTGGCCCTGTGGAGCAGGTGCCCAGCAAATACAGCGCTGGCCCTGGGGAGCAGGTGCCCAGCAAATACAGAGCTGGCCCTATGGAGTAGGTACCCAGTAAATACAGAGCTGGCCCTGTGGAGCAGGTGCCCAGCACATACAGTGCTGGCCCTGAGGAGCAGGTGCCCAGCAAATACAGCGCTGGCCCTGAGGAGCAGGTGCCCAGCAAATACAGAGCTGGCCCTATGGAGCAGGTGCCCAGCACATACAGTGCTGGCCCTGAGGAGCAGGTGCCCAGCAAATACAGCGCTGGCCCTGAGGAGCAGGTGCCCAGCAAATACAGAGCTGGCCCTATGGAGCAGGTGCCCAGCAGATACAGCGCTGGCCCTGAGGAGCAGGTGCCCAGCAAATACAGAGCTGGCCCTGTGAGCAGGTGCCCAGCAGATACAGAGCTGGCCCTATGGAGCAGGTGCCCAGCACATACAGAGCTGGCCCTGTGAAGCAGGTGCCCAGCACATACAGGCATGAACTATCTCCTAGCGATAGAGATAGTTCTCAGGGTCGGGAAGGCCAAGTCGGCAACTCACAGACAAACAAAGTACAGGATCAGAAGACAGAGGCAGAGTAGTCAGACAGGCAGAAAGTCATAACAGATAATCACAATCAAACTAGTACTTTAGACTATCAACAGAATCTAGCTAAGTGTAGGATTACAGCTCCAGCTGGTCCCGGCACACTTTCGGATCTGACTAAGGGTCTGCGTGCTACCACGAAGTGATTGCAACGACAGGCAACCAGCAACTGACTAAGCAGCAGAATATATAGTTGCTGGACTCTGCTGCCCTGCCCGAACCATTCAGCCAATCATGAGTCCTACAGGAGTCAGCTGACCTTCCTGATCAGCTGACACTTCCCCTGCTGGTATAAAGGTCCTGCATTCAGGCCCGCGCGTGCATAGCTCTCCATCTGTCTAGGTGCACTAACAGACCCAGCCACACCAAGCACATGCTGCTGCATGCAAACAGCCGCTTTGCTGTCAGGACATGCAGCGGCTTTTCCGCGTTCCACCACACAGCCAGACGCATGCAAACCGCCGCGTAGGACGCGGAGTCAGCCGCCTAGCTCTTGGCACACGCGGCGGCTTTTCCGCGTTTCCTCACAGTATCGATTTTTTAGTGATTTGCCAGTGTTTCAATACTCTACATTGAAGCGCAATCACTCCTAAAATGCTGCATGTCCTGTGATTGTAATTTTGCTAATCACAATCTCTACTGTGGAATTTGTTACATTTATTTACATTGGCAGAGAGTTTAGGGAAATCGCTAGTTATTTAAACGCTCAAAAAAGCACTCTACAGGGTTCCGGTCACATGTTTAAGGTTTATATGACTTAGACACTACTGATGTCAGAAGATACACAGCACTGCCAGGCAACTGGTATTGGTTAAAAGGAAATAAATATGGAAGCCTCCATACCTCTCTCACTTCAAGTTCGTTTAAAGTGGGAGTATACTCCCATAACTAAAGTTTCACAAACAAGTCTTAGTTACATACATATTTGAAAGCATTTCCAGTGTGTAAAATTGTTTATTTTCACTGCAGAGAGCAGTAGAATCTTGTTTTTCTCTAATCCCTCCTCTTGCCCCCCCCCCCCCCCCCCCAATTCCCTTTAGATTGTAAGCTCGCAGGGGCAGGGCTCTCTCCCCCTTTTGTGTTTTTGAAAATTAGTATACATTTTACTTATGTTACTTTTATCACTGTCATTACCAATTCTGCATTTTGTATTATTTATTTTGTATCATTTTTGTATTTTGTCACTAATTATGTGTCTTGTATATTGGTGTACACTATTGTCTGTAATATTATGTACCCCATGTTAGTTTCTTACTTTGTACAGCGCCACGGAATGTTGGCGCTTTAGAAATCAATAATAATAATCATCAGCAAAGGCAAGAATCTCTCTGTGCCTGTGTCTTCACTGTGCTCCACTCCCTCTGCTGAATAGACACATCACCCTGGCAGCTGAGTCACTTCAGCAGAAAAGGAGGGGAGCAGAGTGAAGACACAGGCACAAGGAGATTCTTGCCTTTGCTGATGACTAGAGATCAGCAAGTTTCTACTGCTTTCTGCAAAGAAAAAAAATATTTTATACACAGGAAATACTCGAGTATTCTTTCAAAATGTTTTGATGTAACTGAGGCCTCTTTCAGATGGATGGACTAACTGCAAGCTTGTCAGGCAGTTCAGCATCCCATTTGCTGCCCACGAGCACCATTGAGGAAACAATTAAAATGCAGCAGAGTGGCAGCATTTGTAACACCATGCGCATCATGCGGTGGTGCTACCCAGCAACAGAGAAGCTTAGCATGGCTGGTGCTGCACTTAGATGTTACTCCATGGTGGGGCTCCCTGTACGGTGCCGGTACCGATCACTAACAAGTGCCCAGTCGGTGCAGGAGAGTAGCTGACAGGGAGCAAATTCATTTCCTGTCAGCTGCCCATCTGAAAGAGGCCTAAGGCCTTTAACCCACTAAGAATCGCTGCAGCGCTTTAAAATCGACTGTGTGCAGCGATTCCTAGGGCGATTGTGATTACTCAACGCTCAAAAGTAGAGTACAGTAAGTACAGTAATTTGTACAGCGCTTCCGATTAGCGAATCGGGTCATAGGTGATTCTCATTGACCAATCAGAGAAGCTTCTGTGACCTCCTTCTGTAGGGGGCCGGGCTAGGCACAGACGCAGGAAATGCAGACACCAGGTGAGTATTATAAAGTTTTATTTAAACCGCAATCGCTCAGCCCCCTCAAAGCGTTGCAAAATCCCTTTGAGAAGCGATTTTGCAGCGCTTATATACTTTAGCATTGAGCGCTAACATGCTCAAAATGCTACATGTCCTGCGATTGCAATTACCCCTAATCGCAATCACACTAGTGGGTTCACCACCACCCACTTTCATTGACAAACCATTTTTGGCAATCGTAGGCAACTCCAAAACGCTGCCAAAATCTCCCTAGTGGGTTTCAGCAATTAGAGTGGTTACTGAAATTTTAGTTTGGGAGTAGGATCCCACTTTAAAGCTCTCTGGCAGTTTGACAAATTCCTGTACTGCCGCCCAGGCCTCTGTAAAACCAGCTGGCTTTTAAATAAAGATAGCACACACAATGAGAATTGCAGACAGAGTCCCCAGACTTGCTACTGTTTAAGGTATGATAAAATGACACTAGGTGAACACGGGTTAATTCTGAACAAACAATTTCTAAGTTTGTTTCTTTATTCATTTTGTTCTTGAAAGCTTTCATCAGAGTATTTGTGCTATAAGAGAAATCAATGGACCTGAGATTATTATTATCTGGAGTGTTCTATGCTTTTCATGCTGTGATTATCTGAGCGGAGTGCTTTTATGTATCTACCAAAACATTTGTTTATATAAAATAATAAAAAGATGACACAGACTTTATTTCACTTTCTCACTTCACAGACAAGTGGCTAGGGATGGTCAAAGACGTGCAAATTATTTCCTTGTTCATACAGGATTATGCACATTTTGCACGTACATTTAAACATAGTTTGGTTGAAAAAAAATAAAGACATCTGTCAATCAAATTAAACCAGAAAGGGGAATGAAAAACCCATCCTGAACCCGCACATATCCCAGTTGATCCAGGGGAAGGTGAAAAACCCTACAAGGCCTGGACCAATTAGCCTTAAAAGGGAAAATTCCTCCCAGACTCCAGATGGCAGTCCCTGGATCAACTCTCCCGGCAACTTGAAAGTGTACCAATCAAATTCCACCTTGACAGAGTGTGAGTGGACCATATTCAAGCTGCATAAATTAGCATGATCCCGAATTATTTGCATTTCTTTTAATTGCAAATGGTGCAAGGAGCACAAGCTAGTATTAAATGCAGAAAAAAACTGATGAATTGGTTGTGCACTGCAGAAGGTGCCCTCCCACACTCAACCCAGTTTCCATTAAGGGCACTGATGTCTCCAGAGTGTCTAGCGTACGGTTCTTAGGCACCACCAACCCCAATGATCTGAAGTGGGTGGATAACAGCACCAAAACCCAAAAGAAGGTGCAGCAAAGGTTGTTCTTCCTGAGACAAGTTAGGAAGTTTGGAATGCCCTGGAACTGATGACTTGCTTCTATACTGCCACCATTGAGTCTATCCTCTGCTCCTCTGGTACGGAGGCGCAACAGCGAGCGACAGACTCAAACTTCAAAGAATTAACAACTCTGCAGAGAGGATCATCGGGTCACCTCTGCCATCTTTGGACCTCTTGTACACCTCCAGATTGTGGTCCAGGGCAAACAGGATAGTGAATGACCCCACGCGCCCTGGCGGTTGCCACTTCAGTCGGCTTCTCTTAGGCCACCGCTACAGCACCATCCCCACAGGAACACCTTTTACCCCAAAGCTGTCCTCCTGAACTGAACCCTTAGTCTCCCTTCTTTATCACTCATGCATCTTTTTTTAGTTTTATTATTATTATATTTACATAGCACCGACATCTTCCACAGCACTGTACAGAGTATATTGTCTTGTCACCTAACTGTCCCTCAGAGGGGCTCACACTCTAATCCCTACTATAGTTACATGTCTATGTATGTATTGTGTTTGTGTTGTAGTCCAGGGCCAATTTAGGGGGAAGCCAATTAACTTCTCTGTATGTTTTTGGGATGTGGAAGGAAAGACACTCCGGCAGACACTGGGAGAACATACAACATCCATGCAGATAGTGCCCTAGCTAAGTTGAAACCGAGGACCCAGTGCTGCAAGGCAAAGGTGCTAACCACTATGCCATCCGTGCATTGCCGACTCCGACTTGTCTGTACCTTCTCTGTACGTCTGATAACTCTAAATGCCTGTCTGTAAATTGCTCTTTTTGCCATGTCATCTGCACCATAGATAATTCCATGTGCGACACTTGTCACTTTAATCAGCGAATAAAGCCTGATTCTGATTCATTGACCATCTCTACATGTGACCACCCCACTGGCCACCCAGAAACTGTTGTGTTTGGTTGAACCATTTCAGAGCTGCTTAAATTTGTATAAAATCAACATAAATTGTGCATCAACTCAGAATTATTAACATTTCATTGACCGTCTCTGCTTAAAGTGGACCCAAATTAAAAATACAAGATTTCAGAAATAAAATCTATTTTCTAAATTATAATAATAAATGGCAGCATTTTTTCATCTGCATGATGACAAATATAAAATATTTTACATTTATTGGAGGAACCCCTCCCTTCCTTTCATATTGCCGGGACAGAATCCGGCAGACTGGTGGAGGAGATAAAAAACAAAACACAGGCTGCTACTGATGATGTCACAGGGGAGATGATCTCAGCTTGAGATTTCGCATAGATGACGCCCTGTGAGGGAGGGTAGCAGTTGACAAACACACCCATGATCTAAAACCTCCTACTAAGCTCAGAAGTAATGGCTGCCACCTGTATAACCCTAAATATGAAAAGAGAAGGGTAAAAAGCATGCACTGAAATGCTCATAGGCTTGAAGGAGTGTTTATTTACAGTATCTTTGTATGTGTCGGAGTGGTGCAACTAAATATTTTTAATTAAAAAAAAGTTTGGTTTGGGTCCGCTTTAAAGGACAACTGTAATGAGAGATCGATATGGAGGTTGCCATATTTATTTCTTTTTAGGCAGTACCAGTTGCCTGGCAGATCTACTGATTCTATGCCTCTAATACTTTTAGCCATAGACTCTGAACAAGCATGCAGAAGATCAGATGTTTCTACCATTATTGGCAGATCAACAACATTAGCTGCATGCTTGTTCCTGGTGTTATTCAGACACTGCTGTATGTCCTGTCCTCTCACTTCAGGTGTCCTTTAACCACTTCCCCTCCCCCTGGACGAGTAACTATGTCCCTGCACAATCCTATGTCTCCGTGCAGGAACGTAGCAACTACGTCCCTTTCTGCTCGCCCCCTGCGCACTCCCGTGATCGTTACTACCGCCAATTGTTAGCCAGGAGATCAATGAGTTCCTATTAATTGATCTAAGTTCCCGTGTGAATGACTGCTGCGGTCTATTAGATGGCGCCACCATTCACAAAAAATGATATTTACCCATTCTCGCATTACTTCTTGTTTGCGTAGTAATACTACACACAAGGAAGTTATGCACAAGGACATCTTGTGGCCAAATAGTAAAATTACATCTGAACACTTTTTTCATCAAAAGACATTTGTTAAAATGCAAAATCAACCCCTTACCTCCTAAACTCCACCATGGTTACACCCCAGAAAATTTGTTAAAAAAAAATCTATATATATACCGGTATATAAGAGGAAAAAAAAAATTAAAAATAAATACATAAATAGTTACCTTAGGGACTGAACTTTTTTAATTTGTATGCCAAGAGGGAATTTTACTGTTACTTTATAAATTATGGGATTGTAATTAGGGATGGACACAAAACTGGAAAAATGCACCTTTATTTCCAAATAAAATATTGGTGCCATACATTGTACTATGGAAAAATGTAAATGTTGCAATAACCGCATCAAATAAAAAAATAAAATGTGTGGGTTTTAACTATGGTAGCAGGTGTTTTTTTTTAAACTATAATTGCTGAAAACTGTGAAATAATGAATTTTTTCCATTTTTTTCTTATTTTTCCTGTTAAAACACTTTTAGAATAAAATAATTCTTAGCAAAAAGTACCCACAAAAGAAAGCCTAATTGGTGGTGAAAAACAAGATAGAGATTGTTTTGTTGTGAAAAGAAGTAATAAAGCTATAAGCGAATGAATGGAAGGAGCATTGACAGGTGAAAATTGCTCTGTTTTTTTAAAGGATACCCGAATTGACATGTGACATGATGAGATAGAGATGTGTATGTATAGTACCTAGCACACAAATAACTATGCTGTGTTCCTTTTCTTTCTTTCTCTGTCTGAAAGAGTTAAATATCAGGTATGTAAGTGGCTGACTCAGTCCTGACAGGAAGTGACTACAGTGTGACCCTCACTGATAAGAAATTCCAACTATAAAATACTTTCCTAGCAGAAAATGGCTTCTGAGAGAAAGAAAGAGATAAAAAGGGAAATTTCTTATCAGTGAGGGTCACACTGTAGTCACTTCCTGTCTGAGTCAGGACTGAGTCAGCCACTTACATACCTGATATTTAACTCTTTCAGGCCTGGTGCACACCAGAGGAGTTTTTCTGAGCGTTTTGAGTTTTTAAATCTGCTGCTAATGTTATCCTATGTGTCTGTGCACACTGGAACAATGAGGTTTTGTAAAAAACCCCATAGCATTACATTGGGAAGAGCTTTTAGAGGTTTCAGAAGCTCTTCCCAATGTAATGCTATGGGGTTTTTTACAATACCTCATTGCTCCAGTGTGCACAGACACATAGGATAACATTAGCAGCAGATTTAAAAACTCAAAACGCTCAGAAAAACTCCTCTGGTGTGTTCCAGGCCTCAGACAGAGAAGAAAAAAAGGAACACAGCATAGTTATTTGTGTGCTAGGCACTGTACACACACGTCTATCTAATTATGTCACATGTCAGTTTGGGTGTCCTTTAAGGGGAAAAACCCTTGGAGTTGAAGTGGTTAAAGGAAACCTCAAGTCACACAAAAAAAAAAACCACAGTTTATCTCTACCAACTCCTGCAGTCCTCCTGTGCCCGCGCCATCATAGAACAATCCTCCGGTCCCCCGCAGTGGCTAATTTTCAATTTCAGCGACAGAGCCAATCGTTGGCCACTGCGTCTATGTGGCCCTGGCACATGCGCAGTACGAGATTTTCACGGACACAGGGCTGCTGCAGTGGGCCAGTAGAAGCCTCAGGTGAGTTTAACTGTTTTGTTGGTTATTTATTTATTAGGTTTCCTTTAAAATTGGAGTAAGCTCAATTATTGAACATAGTTTACATAAAAAGAAACACAATTTTAGTTATTAGCTTTTTTTTGGGTGTTTATTGACACAAGAACACTGTTTTCATTTGTCAAGGAGCATTAACTCCAACTAGCTTTCTAAATTTCCCGAAAAAGAAAATAGCTTTGCAGTTTACACACGCATGCAAAATATTTTCTGAACATTTTGCCACCCTCCCGTCTCATCGCATCAACAGCCATTTAATCACTGCTTTGACAAGGCCCGTGAGGTACCATTTTTCAATTAGAGCCTTATTTTTTAATGGGGGAGGTGATGAGTGCAATGTGATGTGCAGAGTTTGGCGTTTGATCCAGTAGCTGTACATAGCACGATGCTTGTAACATACAGAATGCAGAGAGTGCCTGGCAATTGAACAGGCTTTTTAGCAATTGCAGTTGATGTCTTCAGTCACCTCCAGCTGTGAACTGTGGCAGCCTCTCAATCTGCACTGCGGTTTCAGACCATTTGGAGTAATCTCAACCTGTACCGCGAGTTTGATCATGACACAGTAATACATTCGCTGCACTGTAAAGTCTTAGGGGTGCGCAGTTAACCTCAGGAGGGGCAAGGTGATTGTACTTAGTGATACTATCCAGTTTTGCCGAAGACTTTTAAGAAAATCATAGGAATGCTATATAGGTAAAAATAATAACAAAATGCTAGCTTTTAAACGACAGCTGTATCAGAGGTTTGAAGACTGGACCTGGTGAGATGTTTGCTTCAGACGGTTTGAAGCAAAATTCCTGTGGAGCATCTAAACATAGATCAGTTCTAAACTATTAGAACTGATCTTTTAATTCACAGCATTCTGTTTTTCTTTTTTTTTATTATTATTATTTAAACTAACAAACACAAATTGCATTTCTTTGCATCCATGGAAACAGAACAATTTTTGGAGTAAACATTGCCCAAAAAGTAATTTGATGCAAAGTAGGTGTGGTCAGTGAGATGCAAATGTTTGCAGCTTAAAAATAGACCAATCAAATCCCATTTTGGTGTGACTGGTCAATTTTTAACTGGTGTGGGAGTGAGAATCTACACCGCATCTGCGGCTTTCTAAGCCTGATGCAGCATAGATTCTACGCCACTGTCCCAAGCCAATCCCTGCTCGCTGCCACAAACTCTGCTGTCACATGACAGCCAAGCTTTCTGCTATGAGTAAGAAGCCAGTTTCCTTGGCTCCTTACTAGGTGAGCACTGTGAGCCAATCACAGTGATCACCAAACGGCATAGTGAAAAAAAGGCTCTGGTCAGAGCCATACCATCCTAAATGAGTTAACCACTAGCCGACCGCGTTATGCCGATGGGCGTGGCCGCGGTGGCAGCCCCAGGACCGCCTAACGCCGATCGGCGTAAAGTCCTGGGGCTTGCATTTGCAGGAGATCTCGCGCAGGCTGCACGCGCATCTCCTGCTTCAGTCTCCAAACGGCGATTGACGCTCGGGAGACTGTAACAGCAAAACCGCAGCTTAATTGTATTGTACAGCGATGCGATCTGCAACAGCGCTGTGCTGGGGACAGTCGTGTGACACGGCTGTCCCCCTGGGGCAATAGAGAGTGATTGGCTCTCATAGGCTGAAGCCTATGCTTGCCGATCACCGTTATTGGCTGCCTGGGGGGTGGGAGGGAGAGAGGGGAAAAAATATTCAAAAAAAATACACAAATTTTTATATTATACACAAATATTTATATTAAAAAAAAACACTGCAGGGGCGATCAGACCCCACCAACATAAAGCTTGTTGGTGGGGACAAAAAGGGAGGGGGAATCACTTGTGTGCTGTGTTGTGCGGCCCTGCAGCTTGGCCTTAAAGCTGCAGTGACCAATTTTGTACAGAATGGCCTGGTCACTAGAGGGGTTTAAGCTCATGGTCCTCAAGAGGTTAAGCTGAATGAATTTATATACATAATATGCATGATTCTACATCAACTTAAAATATTGGCATCTCATTGAAAGAGAGTCTGAAGCCTCCAAAAATACCTGTTTTTACTTGTCAGTTCTCTTCTGCATTAATGTCATAGCTGAAATGCTGCATCCCCGTGGCTGAATGCTCAAATAATACCCCCAAAATCCCCAGGGCAAATTTCAGGCTCCTTCCTGGAAGAGGCAGAGCTTTGCACAGTAGCTCTGCCTCTACTCGCATCGCATCAATCTCCACGGATCTTCGTCTCCTCCCGCCCCTCTCAGTCTTCTTTCACTGAGATGGGCAGGAGGCGGAGATCCGTGGGGATTGATGCGAATGGAGGCAGAGCTACAGCACAAAGCTGTAGACCTGGAAAATCATGGAATTTTGCCCTGGGGATTTTGGGGGTATCAATTGAGCGTTCAGCTGTGGGGATGCAGCGTTTCAGCTATGACATTAACCACTTCTCAACCACAGGGTTTTTCACCTAAAAACCACAGCAATTTTCACATTTCAGGGAGGCAAGGGTTAATGGGCATAATGGGGGGTATAATTTATTTTTGAAAAAAAAACCTCACTGAGGCTCCCTGCACACTGCAAAGCCATTTTCAGATTCTGATTCCGATTCCGAATTTCAATTCCGATTTTCCCTGAATACATTCAACAGAAAAATGGATCAAAAAACGCAGCATGCAGTAAAGATTAAAAATCGGAATCGGATGTAAAAACCGATTAAAAAGCGGAATCGGAAATGCATGCAGTGTGCAAGAGGCCTAATGCTGATCACTCAGGATCCTCTCATGAGTGATCTCAGTAACTGTAACAGCATAGTGTTTATACACATTCTCAATGAATGAGCACTGTCATTGGCTTTGGCAGTGCTCATTCAAACTTGCAAGCACTTTGATTGGCTTTGTGAACACATGTTCACATCAGCCAATCACGGACCAGCGGGTGCCTGACGCGTACGCGCATGCGCGTGCACGCACAGCAGGAAAATAAACAGGAGTTGCTTATCTACACCCCTGTGACTCAGGTGAATTTTAATGGGGCGTAGATAAGCGTGGCTGAGGTTGCCAAGTGGTTAATCCCGAAGAGAACTGACAAGTAAAAACTGATATTTTTGGAAGCTTCAGACTCTCTTTAACAGGGTACATTTAAAAGAGTAGAGAAAAACACACGGCAACAGTTGAAACAGGTTTTTTTATTGGAGTACGAAATAAGTGTTTATTCTTAAACAGACTTTGACTTTTGAGTCTTCTGAGGGGAGGTAAGCCCACCACTATCTCACCCCCTTTTATGGTTTAAATCTAATTTTACTCTTTACTGGGGCCTCTATTTTACTATACGTTGTATAACCACACTGGCAGAAGGGTATTTTTGCCCTTATTCTTTGCTATGGAGAGTGACATCTTTTACCTGAATTGGGACTAGATAATCAGCAGTGGTTGCCTTGAGGGTAATCCAATTTTGTGAGTAGTTTTCATATTATTTATACAAACAACTTCTACCTAACGTACTACACTATAGTGGGCTCTCGATTGTTCTTCCTTTCTTTTGTGCACAGTGTGATGGCATGACCAGACCATGCTATTTGCACTACAGTTCCTCTTTAGTTTCAAAGGTTTTTATGGTAAAAATGTCCTATTAACAACATAAAAACAGACATGATATGTCCCACTGGGACAATTATCAACTTGGTATGAACATAATATTACAGACAAGAGATAACTTGAACAGAATTACATTTCCATCATAACATTCACGGGCAACTGCAGAGATATCAGGTTCAACATAGTTACATAGTTACTCTTTAACCACTTCAGCCTTCAGTCGTTTTCACGTTATGCATCCGAGCAATTTTCACCTCCCATTCATTAGCCTATAACTTTATCACTACTTATCACAATGAACTGATCTATATCTTGTTTTTTCCGCCACCAATTAGGCTTTCTTTGGGGGGTACATTTTGCTAAGAGCCACTTTACTGTAAATGCATTTTAACAGGAAGAATAAGAAAAAAACGGAAAAAATTCATTATTTCTTAGTTTTCAGCCATTATAGTTTTAAAATAATACATGCCTCCATAATTAAAACTCATGTATTGTATTTGCCCATATGTCCCAGTTATTACACCGTTAAAATTATGTCCCTATCACAATGTATGGCGACAATATTTTATTTGGAAATAAAGGTGCATTTTTTCCGTTTTGCATCTATCACTATTTACAAGTTTAAAATAAAAAATTTTTAGAAATATTTTATCTTTACATTGATATTTAAAAAGTTTAGACCCTTAGGTAAATATTTACATGTTTTTTTTTATTGTAATGTTTTTTTTTTTTTTTTTGTTTTTTGTATTAAACATTTTATTTGGGTATTTTTGGGAGGGTGGGATGTAAGCCATTGTTTTATAATGTAAATGTGTCTTGAGTTTTATTTTTTTCACTTGTAGTTGTAGTTTTACTTTTTGGCCACAAGATGGCGGCCATGAGTTTGTTTACATGACGTCACTCTAAGCGTAACATACGTTTAGAGCGACGTATGGGGGACGTTACAGCCAGAAAAAGCACAGCTTCCGAGAGAAGCTGTCGCTTTTTCAGCGGGGGAGAGCAATCAGTGATCGGGCACCATAGCCAGGCTAACGAACCGCGGCCGGGAGCGCGCGTGCACGCGCGTGATCGGCCGCGGGAGCGCGCCGACGCGCACATGGCCTCCTGGGCATAGCTACTACGTCCAGGAGGCCAAAGTAGTTAAAGGACACCCGAGGCGAAAATAAACTAATGAAATAAACAATTGTATCTATCTTCCTTCTCCTAAAAATGACTTTTCAAGATATTCCACAGTTTTATTTTATATTTAAATCTAATTTTTAAGTTTGAACTGTTTTATTGTTTTTGCTCAATGACACATTCATTGAAGTGTGCCAGAGCTAAAATCTATGAGCTACTGACCCTTTTTATCTCTTTCCTGCTCTCAGAAGCCATTTTCTGTAAGGAAAGTGTTTTATAGTTGGAATGTCTTAGCAGTGAGGGTCACACTGTATGTGAGTCATGACTGAGTCAGCCACTTACATACCTGATGTTTAACTCTTTCAGGCAGAGAAAGAAAAAAAGGAACACAGCATAGTTATTTGTGTGCTAGGCACTGTACATACCCATGTCTATCTCATCATGTCACGTCACCTCAGGATACCTTTAAGCCATACATTAAACGATATCCAAGGCAACACAATAAATCTATCTTTACTTACCTGGGGCTTATTCCAGCCCCTAGAAGTCATGTGCGTACCTCGCCGCAGCATTTCTTTGTTACAGCTGATACTAATCCTGCAATAAATCTGCAGTTTGTCTACTTCATGCTTTCATGGAAGCAGACGTGTTGTTAACATCCTGTGTTCACCAATTAGCTCTCTGCCGTGGCAGGCAGCTGATACAGCTGAGGGATCAAATGACAACAACTACTACTACTTGTGCTTGGTCACAGATGAGGGGGAATTAGACTAGCTAAACTCTCTTAGCCTGCCTGGCGTTCTATCAAGATCGGCTGTGGCTGCGGGAGGGTTTTTTTTTATAAAAAAAAATCTATTTCATGCTGCATGAAAGCCCACTAGAGGGCGCTCCTGCCGCGTACTTCTGATCGCCTCAGGCGATCAGAAGTAACAAGAAGGGCCGCGATGAGCGGCCCTACTTGTTTTGCTTTTCTCGTCGCCATGGCGACGAGCGGAGTGACGTCATGGACGTCAGCCGATGTCCTGACGTCAGCCGCCTCCGATCTAGCCCTTAGCGCTGGCCGGAACTGATTGGTCCAGCTGTGCAGGGCTTGGGCGGCTGGGGGGACCCTCTTTCGCTGCTGCTCGCAGCGGATCGCCGCAGAGCGGCAGCGGTCAGGTAGCACACGCGGCTGGCAAAGTGCCGGCTGCGTGTGCTCCTTTTTATTTGGCGCAAATCGGCCCAGCAGATCCTGAGCGGCACCCTCCGGCGGTAATGGACGAGCTGAGCTCGTCCATACTGCTAAGGAGGTTAATACATACAGGGTGAATTTCTGTATGCTTTCCTTCTGTCCTGTGCAAGAGTTCAGGTCCACCTTAAAGAGAATCTGTAATGTAAAATTCTTACAATAAAAAGCATACCATTCTATTCATTATGTTCTCCTGGGCCCCTCTGTGCTGTTCCTGCCACTCCCTACTGCAATCCTGGCTTGTAATTGCCATTTTTATGCAGTGTTTACAAACAAAAGACATATATGCTGATACGCTGAGATTAGCTCAGTGTGTGAGTCATACAGAGTGTGCAGGGGGCCTGGAGAGGGTGTGTATAGCTTCTATCCAATGACATGCAGCACAGCACATTCGAGCCTGAGTGCCTGAGCCCGACAAAGCCGACAGAGGAGAGAAGATTAGATCATATAACAGAGATAATACAGCCACTGTGAAAATAGGAAAGGCTGCAGTAAGACAGAGCACATTAGAACAGCTATAGGAACATACTGTATAGGATAGAAGAAATAAGGCACAAAATTGTGTTACAGAGTCTCTTTAAGATGGCAGTCTCCTCATTCCTCTCCATCTGCGTGTTTCCGCGAAGCATTATTCAAACTTTGATCCAATGCGCTGCTGTGCGCAAATGACTAATGCACTCTCTTTAAGAACAGCGGTGAACGTATTTGAAAATAGTTTTAGAATCCATCAGGAATAAAGGTCTCTCCCCACCTGCAGAAACACTGAACCTTATACTTCCCTGGAATCATTTACACTGAAATACAAACCGACAGATTGGTCCAACCATTAATTAAATCCGCAGCATTTGTAATTCACCACAATACCGTATCAGCTGCGGATAAAGACTCCTTGCGCACATACACAATGCAAATTAGAAATGTATTAGGCAGTAAATAGAGAAAGTAATCAGCAGGTTTCTTCCCGTGGAGATTTATATACGTATATATTATCAAACTCCAGCCACATAAATTACATTTCTACAGTCAGGTAATGAAATAACGCTCCGTATTTGCTTAATGGCAGCTTCCCGGGGAAATCTGCGCAGAGAGGAACTGGCAAGCTGAATTCATTTGTTTAGACCAATGGCTCCTCACATCAGTCCTCAAGGACGTTCAGCAGAGAAATCCTCTTTCTGAGAATAACAGAACATGATGGCTCAATCAGAATCCGTCATTAGGCGAGACTTTAGAACTGATCCTTGACCAATATCCACCATTTCAAGTTCTGCCGATTCATACAGATTATACCTTCCCCATTGATTATACCTTCCCCATTATGCATTGCATCAATAACCTTTTATTCTGCTCTTCAATTACATAGTTACATAGTTATTTTGGTTGAAAAAAGACATACGTCCATCGAGCTCAACCAGTACAAAGTACAACACCAGCCTGCTCCCTCACATATCCCTGTTGATCCAGAGGAAGACGAAAAAACCCTTACATGGCATGGTCCAATTAGCCCCAAAAGGGAAAAATTCCTTCCCGACTCCAGATGGCAGATGCCTGCCTTTTTTTATTTTCCTTTATTCTCTTTTATAAAATGCTGGCTGCCTGGCTGTCATTGCCGTCAGTAGATGGAGTCTTACACCTGAAGCAAGCAGAAGTTAAGAGTACCTGATTTGCACACTTGTTCAGGGTCGTTGAATGAAAAGGTATGAAGCCTTACATTACATAACCAGTACTATGTTCACAGTGGAAGTTATGTTTCCTGTAAAGACAGGATTGCAACCCGGGGCGGCTCTACCATGAAGCAGACTGAATCACATGATTCAGGATAGCAGACTGTAGGGGGCAGCATCAGCTTTACACTCAGCTGATCTTATTCAGTCTATTCCTCTGCTCTGCTGCTTTTGCCTGACTCAGGTAAGCTGCAGTTTATTGCTTTGCATGTATGAAAGAGGAAAGTATGGTTGGGGTGTGTGTGTGTGTGTGTGTGGTGTGTGTGTGGTGTGTGTGTGTGTGGTGTGTGTGTGTGGGGGGTGTGTGTGTGTGTGGGAGGGGGGGGGGGGGTGTGTGGTGTGTGTGTGGTGTGTGGTGTGTGTGTGGTGTGTGTGGTGTGTGTGTGGTGTGTGTGGTGTGTGGTGTGTGTGTGGTGTGTGTGGTGTGTGTGTGGTGTGTGGTGTGTGTGTGTGGTGTGTGTGTGTGGTGTGTAGCACCCATTCACTCACCCATCAGCATCCAAGCCAAAAAAAAAGGCCTCCGTCATAGAGATATACGTAAATTGCATATATATCAGTGGTTTCCTGGGAGATATACTCACAAGTTTGGTTCAGGAAGCAAAAAGTCTAGAAGAACCGGCCCAGAATGCAATGGAACAGAAAAATCGCACTGCCTATTGGGCTTGATTCACTAAACCGTGATAACTGATATCATGGTCGCGCTAACATTTTGCGTGCTTTATAACGAGCGTACATTTTTCGTGCGCAATCACGTTTGCGTGTGAAAACATTACGCGCGCTATAACACGTGCAAAACGTTAGCGCGATTGTGATATCAGTTATCACGGTTTAGTGAATCAAGACCATTATACGACTGTTGTGTCGCATACAGGCAATGGGAAGTATGTTTTAATGTCACCATTAATGTGTGCGTTATGCAGTAATGCACTACTTGCAGTGTGTTGGATGGTGCACGCTGTTACACTGCAATGGCCGGCAAAAGTGTAACCAGACGTAACAGGGCCTCCCTGCAAAAATGATAGCATGGGGCCCCCTTGGTCCCTGAACCCCACGGGATTGGGAGCTGGTGAATGGCAGCAGAGAGTGTTCTGCTGTGAAGCAGCCTCTGGAAGTAGGAAAAAATTACATACAGTATGTTCCTGCACATTTTGTGATGGTACGGGGAGGTTTTTTTTTTTGTTAATTGGCTGCACTTGCGGTTGGCGAGAGGGAAGTGGAGGGGTAACCAATGCCTCTGGGCCCCCCAGCAATGGCAGGGGTCGCAGGGGTGATTGTTACACCCATGGTGGCCGCACTGTAAAAGTCACATAAGTGGTGCATTGCAGTGTGACTTTCCACGTTATAATGCGGTTGTTACGTCACACAACAAAGAACCGCTGTGACATAGCCTTAAAGTGAACCTCCGGACTAAAAATCTACTCAGCAGAACTGAAAAGGCTTGGTGTTTCTTTAACAGTTTCACAGCATCAGAACTTTTTTTTTCTTACCAAAGCATCATTTTTAGCTGCATTTTTAGCTAAGCTCCACCCATCAAAGAAAAAAAGCCTGGGCTTTTTTTTCCCTGATGCTGTGCAGAGCATGATAGGATTTCCTATGTTGTTATTCACGTTGCCTAGCAACTGGGAGAGGTGCTCAGGACACAGGACAGTTGGAACTGTGTCTCATGCTCCCTGTCACCTCCTTTCAACCAAAAAGATGGCTGCCATCATGAAATCAAACATTTGCCTGTTCTTTTAAAACAGTGTGGGTAAAGGTAGCCATACGCTGGTCGATTTGCCATCAGATTCGACCAACAGATAGATCCCTCTCTGATCGAATCTGATCAGAGAGGGATCGTATGGCTACCTTTACTGCAAACAGATTGTGAATCGATTTCAGCCTGAAACCGTTCACAATCTGTTGTGGTGGTGGGGGTGGGGGTGCCGCAGCTCCCCCCCCCCCCCCCCCCCTCCGCCGTATACATTACCTGCTCCGCCCGCGCGACTGCCCCCGGTCACCACTGCTCCATCTCCGCTCTGGTCTCCAGGTCCGGCATGCTTTCCTTCTTCCTGCCCGGCAGGAAGTTTAAACAGTAGAGCGCCCTCTACTGTTTAAACTTCCTGCCGGGCTAGAAGAAGTGAAGCATGCCGGACCCGGAGACCAGACCAGCGCGGAGACAGAGCAGCGGTGACCGGGGGTAGTCGCGCCGGCGGAGCAGGTAATGTATGCGGGCTCTATTGCGTTGGTCGTCGGGTAATCGAACGCCGCTAGCGACGCGCTCCCTACCCACGGGCGATCGACGGTAATTTTCCGCACGGAGCGATCGAGGGGATCGGACGAAATGGATCGAAATTCGGCGTGTTGCGGGAACGATGTGACAGCAGATTCTATCCCAGTGACCGAATCTGCTGTCGATCTGGCGGGAATCGGCCTAGTGTATGGCCAGTTTAAGAGATTATATTACCTATCTATTTTAATTAACATAACTAATGTAACTTAATGACAGTAAGTATGTTTGTTTAGGCTGGAGTTCCTTTTAAGCTGGCCACTAACGGTCCAATTTCGGAAGTGAAATATTGTAATACATCGTTCACTACACCATCAACGAACCAATCTTTGCTTCCTATCTATCACAACCAACAAGAAAATCCAAATTTTGGATTTCCGAAAATTCATTCGGACGACATTTTTTTCACTCGTTCATATTCGATTGTGTCCACCAATGGAGATTATTTACAACCAATTCGATTAGAATTTCTGATCGCTCGAACGATTTTTCGCTAGAAATTGGACCGTTAGTGGCCACCTTTAGACATTTTTAAAAAACGAAGAGCCCTTTCACACAGAGTTTATAGCATTGCGATCTTATTGTACGTAGCACATCCATCATAGCGAAAGATTCGCATTGCGCGGTAAGGCTGTGGTGCAATGACACAGTGGAGCATACAGTACGATGAAAGTATGCCTCACTGCCACTGTAAACAGGTGTTACCCGGCTAACACACAGCATGTTGTGCGTTACTGTGTCAGAACCTGCAGTGCAGCACTGGATGTGAAAGGCCCACAGAAATGTGAAATATCATTGCATCGCATCAGACTGCCGAACATTGCACAATTAGAGCGTCACGCGGTACATGGTGACATGCCCTAAACAAGTGCGCATTACCATAGCAACTCTCACGTTACACATGCACCATGGGTACAGCTTATTTGCACAACAGGCGGTACTCTACTGCCAGTAGTACCGGTAAAATTGCCGCGCACTGCATCAAGCCCTAGATTTGATAAAATCATTGAATCAAACTGAGGTCAAAAACTAAAGGCTTGTTCAATGACTTTGATATACCAATTGATAAATAAAGGCCATTCATTCATGAGACAGAGCTGTGCATGATCAATGTCTGCACTGCATCAAGCAGTATTAACGTATCAGTCAATATTCAATCTAACTAAATCTGGTAAAAGATCTAGTGTGGCAATGTAGGGATCACGTAAGTATTAGCAATCAACAAATAGTGTATGGGAGACTTTAGAGGCAGGGAAGCAACACAACAGTGCTAGTGGCACTTTAGCAGTGACAGATTGCATACGTCTCACTTTAGGGGACCATCTTCATGTCAGTGTTACCAACTCATCCCTTTAACTACTGACACATGAACTATACAGGTCTTGTGGCTAGGTAGATGCAGATATATGGCATATGCAAGTTGCCTAAGAATCCGCACAACTTAGATTGGTCAGTAATCAAAGTACAGATGAACTGAGAGAGATATGGAGGCGGATATAATCATTTCCTTTCAAACAATTACAGTTGCCTGTTAGTCCTGCTGATCTCTTTGGCCACAGTAGTGTCTGAATCACACACCTGAAACAAGCATGTGACTAATCCAGACCCTTGTCCGGGGTCTGTGGCTCATGGTATTAAAAGCAGAGGCTCATCAAGAATACCAGGCAATCTGCATTCTTTAAAAGAAAATAAATAAGCCAGCCCCTGATGTCTCTGGCGGTATCCCTGCGACTTGAATTCAAAGGATGAACTCCAGGAACTGAAAAAAAAAAGAGAAACCAGGATTACCAATATAATTGTGAAAGCCTGACATGAAAACCTAGTGTGCAGGTGTCCTCTGATGTCTTTAGTGATGCTGTACTGTAATCATATGCCCACAATGCCTTAACCATGATAAAAGGAATAGTGCTATGATAAAACCTCACTACACAGATACTGAATATAGGCTACCACTAGACAGATACATTTTTACAGAGGAACCAGTAAATTGTACTCATACAAATACCAGATGTGTGTTTCTTTTGAAGTCAAGTCTGCCAGCATCTTAGTGCAGAGCTACTGAGCTTGCAGAATGGCAAATAAAGCCTGCATAAGAACAAATCTGGCCGTCCGCACATTATCAGGTACCCAGGGACCAGCAGAGACTGACAGAGGCTGACCAGACTAAACTACACAGAGTGCATGCAGCCACAGAAGCTGTGACACCAGCTGCTTAAACACACTACAAATAGAACAGTGCTGGCTTCTAAAAAGTGACCCTTCTCAGCTGAAAACAGGACTTTTTCTTTACATTGGCAGCTGTTAGTATGAGAATACTGTACATATATTCAAAGTTATTAGGTTACTTGATACTTAGATTATATATACGTTTTGTATTTTGCACACTTGTGCTTAAATAATAATATAATGTGGTCATTTGGCCAGCCGCTGAGCATACAGCACGTCATCCCCATACATATCATGTTCGGGCCAGCGCCGCTTGCGTCATGCGTCAATATGTACACGTGACGCGGGCCAGCGCCGCTTGCGTCTTGCATCATTACGTACGCATGACGCGGCGACGTGGAAGGGGGTGTGGCCACACTCCTTGCTGGATTCGCGGCGGCGAGTAATGGAAGATATTTAAGGCTTCCCCATTTTCCACGTTTTTATCTCCGAAGAAGCATCTTTAAGGGTGCGATACATGTGAGGTCTGTACTGCCCATTGGACCTGGGGGTGACGGTGCTCTAGCTCGGTAAGGTCAATTTTCCACATTATCATTTGTGTATTTTCCTGCAGGCCATTGCTTTACATACTCAGCTGCTGCTTTGCAAATACACTTGGAGCAGCAGGCAGCATCTTAGGATTTTCACATTAGTGATCAATTACTATTTTCATATACTTATCGATGTTTGGCACTCTGTATGAACATATATATTTATGGATTTGCATATCATTATACCCCCTTTGGCCAATTAGGCAGCACATTTGTTTTTAATTTTTGGGATAAGTCCTTAAATAAATCATTATATATTTTACATTTGTGTGCAGTTGTTGTATTTAGACCATGGACTACTTTCTTGTTGTTTAATAGTGAGGATACTGTATAGACACATGTATAGGTAAACTGTGACAGAGAATTATTATTATTGATTTATATAATGGCAGCATCTTCTGTGCTCCTGTACAATAGATTACAAGGTATAACAACACAATATAAACAGTACAACAGTTAACAGTACAAGATAATGGTGGAATACAGGTTATGGTGTGAACAAATGAATTACAGATTTTTACATAATGGTATGTAAGAGAGAGTATGCTTGCCTGAAGAGGTGCATTTTCAGGTTGCGCCTAAAAAGGGTAAGTGTGGTGAGTGGCGGATGTGTTGAGCGAAGGTGTTCCAGAGAAGTGGAGAGGATCAAGAGAAGTCTTGTAGGCAGGAGTGAGAAGAGGTGACCAGTCAGGAGGACAGGAGAATATTGTTGGAAGAGCGGATATTGTCTGTAGGATGGTAAATACGTTTATTTAGATAAGAAGGGGCTAGGTTGTAAAGTGATTTGCATGTGAGAGTAGTATAAAACCTGAAATGCAAGGAGGAGCAGAAGTGCTGGTTTAATAGAACGCCTACAGCCTTAAAGAGACACTGAAGCGAAAAAAAAATATGATATAGTGAATTGGTTGTGTACTATGAATAATTACTAGAAGATTAGCAGCAAAGAAAATATTCTCATACTTTTATTTTCAGGTATATAGTGTTTTTTCTAACATTGCATCATTCTATAATATGTGCAGATTACACAACACTCAGCATTCAAAATAAGTCTTTCAGAGCAGTCTGTGAAGTAATGACCTCTCCTCTAGCAGAGGAAAAGTAAATAGTCCAGGAACAGTTGAGATAATAAAAGTCAGATAACAGCCCTCTCCACGACTAACTTAGTCGGAGAGCTTAATGGCTTGTTTGCATAGAGATAACAACTGGAATTTCTCAACTCTTCCTGTACTGGAAACAATTACACTGATGTATCTGATCTTAATGTTTTATTTCTTAGCTGTGCTACACATACAAATCATAATATCATCATTTTTTTTTCGCTTCAGTGTCTCTTTAAAGAGAAAAAAAGGGGCGTTCCTACAGGGTTTCCTGGGCTGCCATTAGGCAGCCCTCTCTCCCTGGCCGTTCCCTCTGCAGCTCCCCCACCTCCCTACATGCAGCGTCATGACCCAGAAAGGTCACGAAAGTGAAAGAGGGCCAGTGCGGCCCACAGGAGCTGCGGGGAGCGGCGGTTTTGGCGGCTCCCTGATCCACTCAGCCCCCCGATCAGGTAGCCTACTTTTATTTAATTTTATGAGCTCACCTCAGGCTCTCTAACTCTCGCCTCTCAGTAAAACACACATGAATATCCGTTAGAACACATTTTAATAGCAATCAATGTATGCCAAATACACAGCTATAACAATTAAGTAAATATCACGTTACAAAAGTTACATGTGTAGTTAGACTTTGGAAAAATAAAGGTTCACTACTCACACATTTGTGTATATTTTACTGTACATTTTACTGTTAATAGAATCACCACATTTATGAACAATTTGAAGCCAACCTGAAGCAAAAATAAAACTTACGAGATAATTGTATGTGTAGTACAGCTAAGACATAGAACATTAGTAGCAAAGAAAAGAGTCTCATATTGTTTTCTAGTACAGGAAGAGTTAAAAAAAAACAACTTCAGTTATCTATGTAAAACAGCTTCTCTGAGCTCTTTGATCCACTGGGTCGAATACATTCCCTTATTAAACAGCCAAGAAACAGTGAGAGACAGCTTGAGATAAGGTTTTACTGCAGGAAAGTTCAAAGGGTGTGGTTTCTAAACTGCATATATGACAGAATGATGCAATGTTATTAAAAAAAAAACGAAATGAAAATATATATATGAGACTTTTTTCTTTGCTACTAATGTTCTATTCGTTAACCGTACTGCATATACAATTCATATCATAAGGTATTTTTCGCTTCAAGTTTGCTTTAAGACAAAGGCTTTCAGTCCAATTTCCAAATCTATCATACAACTTGCAGTACAGATCCCCGAGATATAAAGCGTCTGTGTGCCATTCCATTATTTCCATCCAAACTGTGCTTTTATACCACTGAGAAAGAGAACTGCCATTTTCAGTGCATTTTCCCAGTCCCAGTAACAATACATGGCATCCATGCAGGCTTATTCAATTAGGGAAATAACTAGGTACAGACGGAAGTAACTTGTTTCAAACAATGAGAATAATCCCTCGCTGATCTGACTCAAGTCCTCAGAAAGCACATTATCAATGCTCTGTGCACTGAAAAGGCTAGATGAGTTTTGTCAGACTCCATTGAGAAATTATTTGCTCTATGCTGGATTTCTTCTATTTACCATGGAATATGCTGCAGCCTGACAAAGCCCAGTCAGTAGTCTCTGAACAAAGCAGCAATAGGTAAGAAAGGCGACAGTGTCCCCAGACTGCTCCTGCATTAATGTATGCATTGACAGCTCTGCCCGAGGCAGAGACATTGACAGCTGGAGTGTGTGCGGATGTTATATATGCTACAGAGACCTACTGTGAAAATAGCAAGCCAGCTAGCATATCTAGTTTTTCTATAAGTTCAACTGTTCTACTTATAAGCGAATTAGTAATGCAGGTATGCATATTAGTAATGGAAATTGATGGTTACTACATCCGCTTCTCGGTTTTCAAAAGACACAGCTGCTTTACTGCACATGGCCACTAGAGTGAGCTCTCCTCTCACTTCCATTCCTCAGACAATGAACACAGTCTGCTACCTTCAAAACAGCAAATTAGAGATGGAGAATAAACACCACTTTGACTTTTGTAAATAGCAAAGTTTTGCATGGATAGTGCTACTCTAATCCACAGACTGATTCCAACAAATATGTCAAATTATTTGATAACCACAGCTTTAAAAAAAATGAATTGGAGTGTGGAACTTTAAACTGGCAAAACCAGCCATTGCACCACATACATTAGACATATTCCACCAACCTGTACAAAAAAATGGCTCCAATATCCATTCAAGCAATCAAACTAGGTATTTTACCTTATTATATAATACACAGGTACTGCAGTGGTTTATTAAAACACAAAAAAAATTACATTATGGCTCAAGTAATTAAAAAACAATTCTTTTTGGACTAATAGGCTTTGGCCCTTTAGCCTGTAAACGTTCCTGGGCGTAGATTCTGTCCTAAAAATTGCTCCTGTAAGTTCCAGGACTTACATTCTACTTCCAAGAATGAAAACCACAGCTCAATGTGCACTCCTCTATAAAGAAAATCTGTAACGAAAAAACGTCCCCTGGGGGTACTCACCTCGGGTGGGGGAAGCCTCCGGATCCTATTGAGGCTTCCCCCATCCTCCTCGGTCCCACAGTGGCGGCGAAAATCCTCCCGGAGTGGCGGCGATGTAAATATTTACCTCCGTAGCTCCAGCGCAGGCGCAGTATCCGTTCTTCCCACGGAGATAGGCGGAAATAGCCGATCTCCATCGGGCCACTCTCGGTGCAGGCGCAACTCGCCTGTGCAGTAGAGTGCACCCGACGGAGATCGGCTATTTCCGCCTATCTCCATCAGAAGAGCCGAAACTGCGCCCCTGCTGGAGCCTGGAAAGGTAAATATTGAACAGGCTGTCGGATTTGTCGCGCCGGCTTTGAAGGGCTGCAGCGAGACCCCCGTGAGACAGAGGAGGACGGGGGAAGCCTCATTAAATCCTGAGGCTTCCCCCTCCCAAGGTGAGTACTCCCCAGAGGACGTTTTTCTTGTTACAGTGTCTCTTTAAGGCCTCTTTCAGATGGGCAGCTGACAGGAAGTGAACAGGTGCTCACCCCATGGAGTCAAAACTGAGTGCGGCCGCAGCCATGCTCAGAAGCGACATGTCACAGTTCGCTGCCACCGGGTAACACCATCACGTATCGACAGTACCTAACACCTGAATGGTGCTTGTGAGCGGAAGATGGATACTGAACTGTGCAACAAGTGTGCAGTTTAACAAGGTCACAATAAAAATTAAAGATTTTTTTTTTAATCAGATTTGAAACCCTGCCTATTAACCCCTTGTTAACCTCTGTAATACCTATATCTGTTTATACTCCTTTAATGACTGTTGCATGTAGCGACTGGATGCAATTGCAAGGGCGATAGATTGGGGCCCCAATGCACTACAGATGCATTGCTCTAGAGTGCCTGGTGATGCTGCTTTACGGCACTGGGGCCCTTGAACTGTCGCCCCAACAAATGCATGTGATCACTACAGATGTGCAAGCTGGGGAAAAGTGTTCACAGTAATGATAAAGTGAAACAGTAATGAAAAAGTGTCCAGCTAGTAATGAAATAAGGCATATGTAGTATTATTTAGGCTACATTCACAGTGGGACATAGCAGAGCTGCGTTATAAAGTATTATAACGCAGCTAACCGCACTGCAATGATAATCCTATGGGACGTTCACAGTGCAATGTTCACATTGCATTGTAACGTGTATCGTTGGTAACACACTGCTTGCAGTGCATTACCTCTAAACGCACACGTTACCAGGTACTCAGGAAAGCATACTTTTCATTGCCTGTATCCTTCACTGTTCCTACTGTATGCAACGGTAATGCAGCATTAATGTGCGTCACCACAAAAAAATTGCATCCACATCTACTTTTTCCCCATAAAATGACTATTAAAAAATTACCCAGAGAAAGACTAGATTGTCTTGAAAAACAAAAACACTATATATATATATATATATATATATATATATATATATATATATATATATATATATATATATATATATATATATATATATATATATATATATGTTCAAGTATGAGTCTAGAAATTTAGTTTTGATCCACTGCATAAAAGTATAGGGGTTGACTTATACACGAGTCACAGGCAACACTGAGCACACTGAGTAATGTGTGTATTTTTTAGTGACATTCACATTTGCAGCACTTTACCCTGTGGCAAGTGATACTTTGAGAAAATGAAACGCCAAGAAAGCACAGGTCTGAAAGTCCTGGCCACAACAATTAACAAGGAAAGGGGCAGGGTGGGAAATACTGGGCTTCAGGTGGGAGAATTAATGATTGCAGCACTTGGGGGCCTGGAAGAGTTATTGGCTGCACTTAAGGGGCAGCAAGGGTTAATGATTGCAATACTGTATGCAGTGCAGTCATTAACCCCTCCTGAGCCCCAAGTGCAGCCATTAAAGAGAAACTCCGACCAAGAATTGAACTTTATCCCAATCAGTAGCTGATACCCACTTTTACATGAAAAATATAATGATTTTCACAAACAGACCATCAGGGGGCGCTGTATGACTGATTTTGTGCTGAAACCCCTCCCACAAGAGGCTCTGGTACCGTACGGTACTCTGGGCAAACTGCCACAATGTAACAATGACACACACAGGAAATGGCTGTTTATAGCTGTCTGTTAAAGCCAGAACTGCTACATAATCTGCCCACAGTAACAATGTCACCATGTAATACATGTCAGAATGTGAATCTGGGAGAGGAAAGATTTTACAATGAGCAAACTCTGACTAAATCATGTATACATAATTATTGTAAAAATTAAGCACCTTTTTATATTAAATTATTTTCACTGGAGTTCCTCTTTAACTTTGCTGGGTAGACTTATACTTGGGTCAATGAAAAATTCCAGCTTAAGAGGGTTGAATATTGGAGTCGACTTATACACAAGGTCGAATAGTATTCAAGTATATATGGTATATCACATTTTAGTAGTATAAATAATTAAAAAGTAACTGCTGTATTAAAAGCAACACAGCTTAAGTGTCAACAATGTCAGGGTCCTTAAAAATCTTTTTTTGGTTCCGCAGACGGGAAGCAGTTCAGCTTCCGTCTGCCGCCCACGACTGACATTTGGGTGCCATTAAAGTGCAGCCAAATGGCCTCAGTTGTAACATCATGTGTGTCAAATGTTATCGGGCAGCAAAAACAGTGCAACCACCGTGCTCAGATGCAACTCTATGTCAGATGCTCGTCGGAGGCCTAAGGGCTTGTACACACGGGCAATCGCAGGTCATTTCCCACCGGCTGCAGCGATTGTCGCTAAAACACTGCGCATTCAAGAAAATGGGCAGCGCCTATACTGTAGTGTGCTGCCGTTTACGGGAACCCCACGTTCTGATCACAATTTTTTCAGTGGTTTCAGCCAACACTGAAAGCAGCATGCTGCTTCAAGGGTTGCTTCCTGTCCTGTCTCCGTGTCCCACTGTGGGGAGGAAAACCGCCAAAAGCAACAGGAAGATGTTAAATGCTTTTACTGCATGCTTTCAGAAAAGCATTTCGCCGACAAACCAGCAGACGCCCATGTGAACTGAGCCTAAATGTGATCACTCTGATTGGCTATCAGTAATCACACAGTCAGAAGCCAGTTAGATTGCAGTGTAAAATTTATGGCTAAACCATTTTTTTTTTCAGACTCCGCTTAATAGGAGAGCTCTGTGATACATAGCACATGCTTACAATACAGGGGGTGTAAAGTAGGATAGGGCAATAGTTGCTCCGTCAGGCAACTCCTTTAACAGTGTTGGTCATTCATTGGTGTTCATGGTTTCAAGGCCTTGCACCTGCTGTTATTGTATAAGTAAGTAGTAGCAGTAGGGTATTGTACCGTGTTAGCCATCAGTAAAAGCAAGAAGTTTTAAATCAGGATGATACCATTTATTGGCTAACTACAAATGAATAAGAATGAACAAGCTTTCGGCCTTGCAGCCTTCGTCAGGTTTACATCCTGTTAGTTTAACTAACAGGATGTAAACCTGACGAAGGCTCCAAGGCCGAAAGCTTGTTCATTCTTATTCATTTGTAGTTAGCCAATAAATGGTATCATCCTGATTTAAAACTTCTTGTATAAGTAAATGGAGCATCTGATAATGGAAATATTTTCCTTCCACTTCAGTACAAAAGAAAATAACTCAAATCATCAATACAAAAGTCATTTTATAATGAAGTATCTTTCATTTTTCAGTCTGCAACTGCTAGATTCAGTTTTTAGAAAACTTGCTGGAAACCATGACAACAGTGTACAGCTTGGTGTAACTAATACCCAGAATTTCCCTCCATTTCAATGGCTCAATAAAACAAAATGCAAAAAGTAAAACTTGTTTCATACCTTTGCAAACCACCTGCTCTGCTGGGCTCAGTGCAATTCATTCCACAGGGGGGAGGATGACAACTACACATATGCAGGGATTCTGGCTCTGTGTATATGTTACAGCCAAAACCTGAAGTCTGGCCACCTCGGGTTTGGCCAGTCAAAACCAGAAGTGGCCTTCTCACTGCAGCCAATGTGAGAAACAGATTGAATCCTGCCGGCTCCTTCTCTCCCCGGCTCTGGCTCCTCCCACCACCACCCTCTTATTGAGTTCCAGCAGGCGCGGACACAAGCGTTCTCCCCCCAGAGTCGTTTGCCACGTCAGGGAAGCAGAGCCGGGAAGCTGCAGACAATTCTTCTGCCAGCACCCGCTCTACAGGATGGTGACTGTCACAGGACCCCTGGTGGCCAGACCGCAAATTGCCTTCCAATTGGTTTCACCACACAGGCCATGCAAGCTATGGTCGCAATCGGTGCACGGAAATCGACGGAATTTGGGCAGCAGCCCGACTAGAACGGAGCCTGTAAGGTACGGTAATTACAACTTACACACTATTTCAGGGTATAACTGCCACCACCTCTGTTACCATGGGACAGAGGAGCCCACTGACTGTCTGAGCCTAGCTCTACAAATAAAACAGTTAAACACACTCTATTCTGTCTAGCTAGCAACAGTACAAGAGTAGCGTCTCTTCAGAGACCCGGGTTCAGTTTCTGTATGGCTGAAAATAGGGTAGCTGGAACAACAACTGACGATAGCGTCGGTTTATTGAAAGCAATATAAATAATTAATATATACAGAAAATTATTAAAATCAACAATTATATAGCCGGTATGAAATAAAAAGGGAGAAAATACTTAGGGTTCGTGGAAAGATGTCCTTATGTGGGAAAACTTGTAAAGTCCTTGGTTCAGTTCAGTAGCAAAGTCCAAACAAACCAGATGCCAGCATGTCCTCAAGCTGGCAAGGATGTAATCAGGAAGATGTTCAAAGTGGAGGACACTGAGTTTGGCTCCTCTGCCATTCTTATGCCCCTGATCCAGTAGGAGGGAGTGAGGGCGGGAGCCACACATCCCCTTAGAATATGAGTCCTCCCCTTGTCCTAGGGACCAGAAATCATATCTAACCATATATGGGCTCCATCTCACAGAACCGTACAGGTCACGGCAGATTTACTAACATTTTCAGGTCTGTATCGATTTACCCAGCAGCCTGATACCAAACATTAGGGGTAGGACCCCTGTGGTATCATCAGGGCACTTTCGAACTGCCTAACTGGCAGTCTTTACCTCAGAATGTTCTGAAACGTTTTCAGAACCAGCGCCAGGCCAGGCCCAGCATGCTCTGGAAGTTTGGGGAGCCTGCCAGCCTGGCAATACGGGAAATATGACACATATAGCAGTTTATGGAATATTACAGTAACAGTAGGTCAGTTCTAGGTGAAGGCTCCTTTGAAGCTTTTGGGCAGCAAGCTACGTGTCAGCTCCCCTGCTGGGATTGTAGCCAGAGAGTCTGACTTTTCCCCACTAAATTGGTTCTGCCATCCTGCTTATCAACTTCATCTGATGGATGGGCCATTAGCACAGCTTGATGCCGGGGACACTCTGCAGCAGGCTCCTGCCCTTTTGGTGGAAGGAGGGAAAGAACTGTCTTTTAAAAAAAAACTTAGAAATGTCAGTTTTCTGATCACTGCAATGACTGGCAAATCTGACCAAGAAATTGGAAAAATACACGGCGAATCCTCCAGATTCGCCTACATTCCTCCCGGCTGTTTTGTGACAGCTGGGAGAAAGAGAAACTCCAGGTTGCTACGGGTAGCCCCTACACAACCAATCCAGATTCTATTGATCTGAATCGCAATTGAGGCAGAGAATCGATTGCGATCGCATTATCTTCACGGGCGGTTCTAGGACGCGTCTGCGGCCAAGCAACCGTCCGTGACAGTGACCTGTGAAGAACCCTAGCAATCACAGGTACCTCTGTTTAAGGCCCAGTTCACATTAGCATTTTTTACGGAACCGGACATATGGATCAGGCCAGCTGGATCCGGTGAAAACGGTCCGTTTTACAGCCAGTGTGCTGTAAAACATCAGTTTTCATTGGTTCCTATACGCTGCAAAACCTTCCGTTTCCGTTCCGCTGAGCGAAGCGGTCCGGAAAATTGGGTCCTGCAGCATTTTCTCATGTGAACCGGCCTAATAGTTTATTATGTTTGAATAGAATAGAGATGACAGGTTATGTTCTTCTATTTAGAGATAAGTGTTAAATATGGATAAAATGAGACTTAATAAGGCAGATTTACTTACATTCTTCATTTTTTCATCATTAATTCTGTGTTGCAATACAAGCTTGTCACTGGCACAGGAGTCATCTGTATCCCCCACTCAGAGATTATCAGAACTTCCATAGTGGGACGGTAGCGCATTAGTTTCCTGTAGAAACAGCAGGATTTTTTTTTTCAAAGACCATTTTCAAAATAATCTGTAGCTTTCAATGTAAGATTGCCCACTGCCTACACATTCAGTTCTGTGAGCCGTTCGACGTTTCAATCTGACCATTTTATCCGATCTAAGGAGAATCAGTACTGCAACATGACCACATCGATCCTTTGATTGATTTACATCTGAAATCGGTCAAAAAGGATTGATCGGGAAGCAAGGGCTCGATAAGACACGGTATGGGAGGGAGGGGGTGGTGACAATAGATTTTATGCTGAAATCTATTAGAAAGAGATGTGCTGTGCAAGGGCAGGCAATAGATCCCTTGGTGATCAGAGAGGGATCTATCTAATGCCGGAACTGGTAGCAAATTAAGAGCTTAAACTACCCAATTGAGGGGGCTTAAAAAAAAAAGGTGGGAGCGAGATAAGCATATTGCATATTTTTGTTCAGGGTCACATGTTATGACCTTTTAGTGACCACAAATAAATGAAATACTTTTTTCCTTTTATAACTTTAGTTTGGTGCCAAGAAAGCAAGGCCTGTTACTTTGTCTACACAAACATGTCCATTGTTAGCCATATAGAACGGTGCTAAATTAAACTCAATGAAAAGCTGTCCGTACAATTGCTTCTCCAGGCTGTGGGAGACCTGCTCAGCAACATATTTGACTATCCACATTGATGGCCAAAGCCTGATCAATACGGCTGATTGAACACCTGAATTGTACAGGGAACAATAGCAGCCATACAAACGTACTACCGAAAAACAACCGCGTCTTGCTGAGATGTACAATTTGCAAATGGATAGTCTGTCAGCCTTGAATGTCAGCACAAAACACACTCAGGCGTACTATTATTTTTCTTATCCAGAGTAGTTCTATTATAACTTTTGTTATACAAACGGACTTAGAATATTTCCAGGATGAATAAAGATTAAACTCCAAAATATAGACCAGATTTCCAATTAGCAGCAAGACTGAACTTTTTATGCAAAGCCAGGAATTGAAAAAGACAGTTAATGTGACCTGTATTATAATGAAATTCCAGTTTCGCTTAAAATTTGCATGGGTTAAGTGTTGTATGAATCTATTTGTAATTTAATGTTATAAAAAGAACATTACCCATACCAATTTTCAGCAAGTTATGAATTTCTGAATTTTCAAAACTGTCTGCAATGAGAAACAGCACTTAAAAAAAATAATGAAATCTCTACTCTGCTTCTATTACAGACTGACCAGTCATTTTTCTCATCCTGCATGGGTAATCAGCTTCACAGAGCAGAAATGCTAATTATCTACACCTGTATTAACAGCTGGCCCCCTATGCAATTAACTTCACCTAAGTTATCTCCTAGGAGATAATTTTCATCTTTTCTTTAACCATTTCTGCCGCCCGGATGTGATCCTCACGTACAGACGGCTGCTCTGCTGTGGTGTCGCGCTTCGGCACGCCCCCGTGCTGTTCCCCGGTAGCCCTGTGATCAGTGAACGGGAACATGGTTCCCGATCACCGATCAAAATCCCCAGCAGAAAAACCGATGGTCTCTTACAAGAGGCTGCAGTCTTTCTGCAAAAAAAAAAAAAGTTTCCCCGTCCTCCATGTGCTTCCGGTTAGCAAGAAGCACAAGATTAAAAACAAATTCAAGGTGGCCAGCTTGTGGCCAAATAGTAAAACTACATCTACAAACATTTTTGAAGGGAATTCACACACATTTTAACATTTAAAATTAACTATTTATTTCCCACACCAAAAAATTACCCAAATAAAATTTTTAATGGAAAAAAAATTACAATTACAAAAACAAAAAAACAAATAGTCACCTAAGGGTCTGAACTTTTTAAAATATACATGTGAAGGGGGTATACTATGAACATTTTTTAAATTATAAGCTTGTAAATAGTGATGGACGCAAAACAGAAAAAATGCACCTTTATTTCCAAATAAAATATTGGCGCCATACATTGTGATAGGGACAAAATTTAAATGGTGTAATAACCGAGACAAACGGGCAAATAAAATACATCGGTTTTAATTATGGTAACGTGGATTATTTTAAAGCTATAATGGACGAAAACTGAGAAATAATGTTTTTCCATTTTTTTCTTATTAATCCTGTTAAAATGCATTTCTACTAAAATAATTCTTAGCAAAATGTACCACCCAAAGAAAGCCTAATTAGTAGCGGAAAAAACAAGATATAGATCAATAACTTGTGATAAGTAGTGATGAAGTTATTAGTGAATAAATGGGAGGTGAAAATTGCTCTGATGCATAAGGTGAAAAATCCCAGTAAGCTGAAATGGTTAAACTAAATTTTCAACATTTTACCATTGAAAAAGCACCCACAAGTTGGTGAAAAAGGGTTATTAAATTTATGTTACCGTGTTTTCTTGCTTGCTGGTGGCTCAAAAGACATTTTATGACATGTTGTGAAAATATCACCTATGAGAACACTCAGGAGAAAAAGTAAATTGCATATGGGCCCTGATGGCAGCAGCTTATAGGATCCCTGAACTGCCATGATGCGATAAACATGGCTACCCATAATACTAGTAGTACAGCAGTACAGAGGCACCAGTAGTGTAAAATTTGATAAAAAGTTTAAAAACAGGGGAGTTAGTGGTGGACTTACCTCCCCAGTGTAGACACAAGATACTGTTGATTTGTTCAACATAAATTAATTTATTTACATACTCCAGTAAAATGCAACGCGTTTAGTGGGCAGATCCCACTTCATCAGGCTATAATGAGGAGTTCAACAACTTATGTGTTCTGGTGATCAGCTTAGCTCCTCTGTCTATCCTGAGTGGGGACAGGTCTAATACTCCCCACCTGCCTATACAGTGGTTACCTGGACGGTAACCCAGACTTGTGAGTATAATCACTACTTACCTTCACATTTCTTACAAATTCCAGTACATACTACATTATACTGGGCTCTCGGTGTGTCCCGCTCTTATCTACACATAATACTAGTCCTACTAAAAGATTGTCGCCGGTTACCGGGGCCGGCGGGGGGCATACGGAGAGGAGTCAGGAGGACCTCGCCGCCTACGGTGGGCTGGAAAAAGCCCCAGGTAAGTGTAATCTTTTAATTTCTGGCACTGCTCAGGGTCCCTTTAAAAAAAATCAGCAAACACTGATAGTGTGAACAAACCCTAAGAATAGCTGAGCACTGGATGATGATGGCAAGGGACCAGGAAGACTTCAGGGGGCTAAAAGAAGCCCTAGGTAAGTAAATGAGGATTTTTTTTTTCAATTTAAGATTCCTTTAAGGTGTGCACATACATGCAGGGAAGAAGTGGGAATGGGAGGGTGATAGCCTGCCTCTTCCTGTATGAGAATGTTGAACATAGTCAAGCGTCCGATTTTTCAAGGAGTGATTACTGGGACTGGGGGGAATGAGTACAGGGACGGACAATGCAGAAAGGTATGTGGATCTCACATAAACATATGCGGACACATGCTTACCTTTGGTAGCTATTCCTCAGGTATCCTTTAAAGGCAATGGAAAATAACCATTTGATAAACCAATCTGCTATATTAGAAACACTGGAATATATGTATGTCTGTCTTCATAATTTTTTTTTTTTAGATTACACATGTAATATATAACTGTAGTATCAAAAGTTCAAGGCAACGCTTTAAAAATCAATTAACACAAAACATCTGCTGTACAAACTATGCTTGGTCCACTAGAAAAGTGACAATAGAGACTCAAAGTGTACAATAAACATGCACAATGCATATCTAATGTATTCACATTAAACGGCTTCTGTACTGCCTGTGACTCTGTAATGCGGAATAACAAGACCCACACCACAAGAGATACAAGATTTCCATTTGCAAATGTAGATTTTAGAAAAGCAGGAAATGTGATCTATGACTTCTTCAAAATTATTGCTGAAAAGGAAAGCATTTACCATACAAGGAGAACAATGAGGACGACAGGTAGTTACTTGCTTTCCATCCTATCATTCTCAACTCCGGCTTAAAAGTAGATTTATGTGACCAGTTAATAAAATATTCCTAAGATATCAGTTATTGCAAATAATTTAAAGAGACTGATATGTTGACACTTTTCCATAGTCTTCTACCCCTTTATAGCCATTCATTTAAAGTGGACCTGAATTCAGAACATCGTCTCTGCTCTAAAAAATACACAACGGCATAATAACCTTTAAACAAAAAAACATTTCTTTGTTACAGCGGATACAAATCCTAAAATAAATCTGCACTGTTTCTACTTCCTGATTCATGGAAGCAGGCATATTGTTAACATCCTGTGCTTTCAAATTATCTTATCTGCCATGGCAGTCGTGACACAGGGGAAAAATCTAACTTTAAAGGGAAGGAAATAAATATGGCTTGTCAAATTAAAATAAATATTATACTTGTCAAAGATTACAATCATTACTTTTCTGCACACAGCTGTCGATGTTTCAATGGCAGTTAGAAGCTGTGCTAGTTGCAAGTGTCTAACTTAAGCCCTCCTAACAGAAGGACATTTGTCATATACTGAAACACAACTTTCTTGAGCACTTTATAAACATGACGTATATTAAAGGACATCAAAGGTGAAAATAAGCTGATGAGGAAAACAATTGTATCTATCCGCCTCCTAAAAATGGCTTTTTTTAGATATCCCACAGTTTTATTTTATATTTAACCACTTTACCCCCGCCCGTACGAATTTCTCCGTCCCTTTTTCCATCCTTTAACCCCCAGGGACGGAGAAATCCGTACTTTCCGCGTTCGACGCTGTCCGCGCTCCCGCTCGTAAACACGCCGCCCGCCGCTAGTAAACACGCCGCCGCCCGCTCGCCCGGAGATCAATGAACGGGAAAATCCATTCCCGTTCGTTGATCTAAGCTCCACAATGATCCGCTGCTCTCCTATGGGCAGCGCGATCATTGTGAGAAAAAACTCACGTGTCCAGCCTCCTTATACTTCCTCCAAGCTTCCGGAAGGAAGCTTGGAGGTCGCATTAAAACAAAAAGTTACTGTGGCCAAATAGTAAACTACACCCTACACATTTTTCACATACAAATAAATGATTTTTACACAAAAAATTAACTCATTACCTCCCACACTCCCCATTTTTTTTTTTTTGTAATTAAAAAAAAATTCAAAAATTTACAATTAAAAAAAATACATAAATATAAAGTATAACACTTACTTTATAAACTATGGGCTTGTAATTAGGGATGGACGCAAAACTGAAAAAAATGCACCTTTATTTCCAAATAAAATATTGGCGCCAAACATTGTGATAGGGACATAATTTAAATGGTTTTATAACCGGGACAAAAGGGCAAATACATTTCATGGGTTTTAATTACAGTAGCATGCATTATTTAAAAACTATAATGGCCGAAAACTGAAAAATAATTATTTTTTTCCCCACATTTTTCCTATTTTCCCATTAAAACACATTTAGAAAAAAATAATTCTTGGCATAATGTCCCACCTAAAGAAAGCCTAATTGGTGGCGGAAAAAACAAGATATAGTTCATTTCATTGCGATAAGTAATGATGAAGTTATAGACGAACGAATGGAAGGAGCGCTGAAAGGTGAAAATTGCTCTGGTGCTCAGGGGGTAAAACCCCTCAGTGGTGAAGTGGTTAAAGCTATTTTTTAAGTTGCTACTGTTTCATTGCCTCTGCTCAATGACCCCTTCACTGAAGTATGACAGAGCTAAAATCTATGAACGATAAACCATGTTATCTCTTTCCTGCTCCAGGAAGCCATTTAATGACATGAAAGTATTTTATGGCTGTAATTACAGTACTTATCAGTGAGGGTTATGCTATAGTCTGACCCGGTGCTGACCCAGACAGAAACTGTCACTTGCATACCTGAGGTTTAACGCTTTCAGGCAGAGAAAGAAAAAAAAAATAGCACAGCATCTTTGTGTGCTTGGCACTGTACATACACGTCTGTCTCACGTCACATGTCACCTTGGTTGTCCTTTACATTGCATCCTGCTTCTGTTATGTAAATTTTTGTAGAGGTAGCTAAAATACATTTTCAGTATGCTGATCCTTTAAACACCTTTTTAAGTATACCTATGTATGCTACCAACTGTACTTTTAGGAAATGGTATTTGCCTGACTTGTGTGTCGTTTGTGGCTTTAGTATTGCCTAGCGTTCTGGACGAGCTGAGCTCGTCCAGTAACGCCGCTGTGCACCGCTCCGGCCCTGGTGGGCCGATTTGCACAATTTTTTTTGAAAACACGCAGCTAGCACTTTGCTAGCTGCGTGTTTGTTTCGATCGCCGCCGCTCCGCCGCGAAAGAGGGCCCCCCCGCAGACCCCTTGCGCAGCCTGGCCAATCACCGCCAGGCTGCGCTATGGGGTGGATCGGGACTCCCTGTGACGTCACTCCGTTAGACGCCATGGCGCCGTAATGGGAAGCCCTGAAGGAAATCCCGTTCAGAAAGGTGATCCGGCGGCGATCGGAAGGGTGAGAGGGAGGAATCATGTAGCTAGGCAAAAAAACAAACCTCAGAACGCCCAGCAGGTTAAAGCAAGCACAGTTAAAAAGAGAGAGAGTGTGTGTGTGTGTGTGTGTGTGTGTGTGTGTGTGTGTGTGTGTGTGTGTGTGTGTGTGTGTGTGTGTGTGTTACTTGCCTGGAGCTGCCAGGTTAGTCGGAGTGAAGAACAAACACCTGATCTGCATACCACAACTGAGTTGGTGATTTTAAGCACAGAAGGCAGAGGATCAGCACTGTAGGCAAATAGCTTTTTCAAAGAGGAAATAAACAATGACAGCCATCATTTTCCGCACACACACACACACACACACACACACACACACACACACACACACACACACACACACACACACACACACACACACACACACACACACACACACACACACACACACTTCTTTGGGTGGTTCATTTTGCTAAGAATATTTTTTTTATAAATGCATTTTAACAATAATTTTTTTTCCATTCTTTTTCTTAATATTCCTATTTCTCAGTTTTCGGTCATTATAGCTTCAAAATAATACATGCTACCATAATTAAAACCTATGTATTTTATTTGCCTGTTTGTCTCAGTTATTACACCATTTAAATTTTGTCCCTATCACAATGTATGGCACCAATAATTTATTTGGAAATAAAGATGCATTTTTTTCAGTTTTGCGTCCGTCACCATTTACAATCTTATGATTTAAAAAATGTTCATAGTATACCCCCTTCACATGCATATTTAAAAAGTTCAGACCCTTAGGTAACTAGTTGTTGTTGTTTTTTTGTTTGTTTGTTTTTTTAATTGTAATTTTTTTTTTCCATTAAAATTTTTATTTCGGTAATTTTTTGGTGTGGGAAATAAAAAGTTAATTTTAAATGTTATAATGTGTGTAAATTGCCTTGAAAAATGTATGTAGATGTAGTTTTACTGTCCTCCTCTCTTCCCGGAAACTTTTTTTTTTCTTTTTTTTTAGAAAGACCGCAGCCTCTGATAAGAGACAGTCGGTTTTTCTGCTGGGGACTTAAAATCGGTGAGTGGGAACCATGTTCCCGTTCACTGATCTCAGGGCTACCGGGGGACAGCACGGGGGCGCGCCCACGATCGCGCACGGCACTGCAGCAGAGCAGCCGCCTGGGCGTGAGGATCACGTCCGGGGTGGCTTAAATGGATAATGACAGTATGTTTGTTTAGGCTGAAGTTCCTCTTTAACGTTTCAAAAGTTTGCCATAAACCATGTACAGTTAGTCAGAGGTATTACCGGAATCAATGTTTGTTGGTTTGATGTCTGCATCTCTGCTCCTCGACTAACACCGGATCATACGTCACTTACTTCACCACGGAATATCAGAAGAGCAACATTGGATGGGAAAAACTAATAGTAAAAATGACATTTTTAAATTCTCAATCCTTGTCCAATTATACTTCAAGGGATTCGACCTAACAGTGATGCTGTCTGGCTTTTACATGCTAAATAATCAGCCACTTTTTGTTGTTATTCCTCTTCCCGCTGTGAGACAGAAATCTTATCTAGGGTAAGGAACACTCTGCAAAGCTGCTTTCTAAAGAGTCTTCTTTGAAATCCACTCCTAGAGCAGAAGGTCATCAGCAGCACTATTTATCACAGCTTCTCAGCACATGCTGCTGAACAGTAGCCTTTGGGAAGACCTGCTGCATTAGGGCAAGAGTGGACCGCCATCAGATTCCCCCGCTAGGTAAACACAGCAAGGGGGAGAGGCGATCAACACAAATTATTGCTTTAAATCTTAACAGTTAAAGAGGAACTCCAGTGAAAACAATGTAATAAAAAAGTGCTTCATTTTTACAATACGGTAATTATGTATATATGATTTAGTCAGTGTTTGCACATTGTAAAATCTTTCCTCTACCTGATTTACATTCTGACATTTACCACATGGGGACATTTTTACTGCTGGCTGGTGATGTCAGTGGAAGGAGATGCTGCTTGCTTTTTTGTCAGTTGGACCCAGCTGAAAACAGCTGTTATTTCTCACTATGCAATGAGGTTCACAGGCAGGAAACTGTCAGGACCATGGCCCTGACATCCCACTGTGGGAATGGTTTCACCACAATATCAGCCATACTGAATCCCCCTGATGATCAGTTTGTGAAAAGGAAAAGATTTCTCCTGGTAAAGGGGGTATCAGCTACTGATTGGGATGAAGTTCAATTCCTGGCCACGGTTTCTTTTTAAACTCCACTTTCACAAAAAAGAAAAACTGCTGCAAACATCAGCATTTCACAAATCATTCTGCAATATTAAAAATGATTTCCTCTTCAACCTGCTGCCAGTTATAAAATTACTAAAAACTGATTGTAAGCACTAGTTGCAAGTCTTTTCAGGCTGGAATCTGTATTCTGTTTGCAGTAAAGAACATAGCTGGATACTGTATACACACACACACACACACACACACACACACGCACACACGCACACACGCATACATACATACCGGTTCTGGACGCAGTTAATTGAAAGCTATGCCATTTGAAGACTCATCTCTGCCAGGGCGTAGATTTCAATAGTCCGTCTTCGCACGCTCCCATCATTATTGCTGCTCCTTTGTCACGATACTCCGCTATCTAATGACAGCTGAGCTGCATGCTCTGGTCAGGGGCAATTTTCATTGGTCCCTAACCCTATGATCACTGTGAGCCAATCACAGAGATCACAGAAGAAAAATGTTAAACTCTTGAGTAGCTGTGTGCTTGTATGCACAAATAGAAAAGATAACCAAGTTGAAATGTTTGCCGTTCAAGCTAATCTATAGTAAAAAACAAATACTTAGGTTTGCAGAAGGAAACCTCTGGGTACTCCAAAGGCTTCCCCAACCCTTCCACAGCCAGCCAGGACGGTCTCCTCTGTCCCCCTCCTCGGCCAGGACTCGCCACCCCAGTGTAAAGACATGACCACAGTGCGGCCATTAGAGTCCGCACCAGCACAGGAGCCACTAGTTACTTTCATTTGTAATTGTTTTTGGTAAAAATATTAAGCTCTTTTAGGATGAGCTGTTCAGATACTGGACTTTTCAGAGATGGATGTCTATAGGAATGAACAAACCAATTCTAGCTTTCCAGCAATATACTGTTCAGGGATGATCAATGAGATGCAAATCATTTATCCTTACATTCAAAATTCAAGTAAATATTATAATATGCAGCTTGAAATTGGATGGATAAAAAACCAACAGGAAGTCATATTGATTGGTCCAATATCAAGCTGCATTTACATGAAATTTGAACTCAATGAGAAATTATTGATCATCCCCAATACTGTATAGTTAGTTACTGAAATTGGACCTGAATTCGTGCACTGGACAAAAGGAAAACAGAGTATTGCACCCTGTAGAGACTTTAGACTGTCTATTGTCTAATTCCCTCATTTGTGTCTAATCACTAGTTGTAATTTGATCTCCCTGTGTCACATGACTGCCATGGCAGATAAGCCCATTTGAAAGCACAGGCTCTAAACAATATGTCTGCTTCCATGAATCAGGAAGTAGAAACAGTGCAGATTTATTGCATGATTTGTATCCGCTGTAACAAAGAAATGTTCTTTGTTTAAAGGTTATTATGCTGCTGTGTTTCTTTTAGAATAGAGAGGACAGTCTGAGTTCAGGTCCACTTTAAAAAAAAAGCAACAAAAAACTGTGCAGCATCAGATAAGCTCCCTGCGGTAAAACAGTCTGTTAACTCTCTCTGTACATTTTCATGAAGATGCGCTTCTATAACTGTTACTACAGTATGGCTAATCTTAGAGCAGAGAGAAAGTGTTGACTATATTTCCACTTTAATCTCCCTAGCGATAACCGCATTCAGTTTTCAAGCTGAAAATGCTATTCTCAGATGGTTAAACCCCTCCATTCGGGAAAGTGCCAGCGCTGTAGTATTCTGTACACAATATTCAGTGTTCTCTTGCCATCTAGTGGATGAAATAAAATAATGCAGCCTTCAGCCTAGTAAGGTTTGTCCATTCTGCTGCCATCTAAAGGCGGAAACCACATTATGCAACAGCTGCATAATACTATTTCTAACATGCTTTAAATATTTAAAGGCCAGAAGCAAATGGAGCATGCCATATTAACTCCCTTTTAAGCAATACCAGTTGCCAGGCTGTCCTGCTGATTATCTGCCTCTGATATGTTTAGCTATAGACCCTGAACAAGCAAGCAGCAGATCAGGTGTTTCTGATATTAGTCAGATGTGACAAAATTAGCTGCATGCTTGTTTCTGGTGGGATTCAGACACTACTGCAGCCAAATAGATCAGCAGGGCTGCCAGGCAACAGGTATTGCTTAAAATGATATAAATATGGCAGCCTTCATATATCGCTCACTTCAGTTTTCCTTTAAAGCAGACCTGAACTCAGAACTTCCTCTCTGCTCTAAAAGATGTGCATCAGCAGAATAACCTTTAAAGAAAAATAAATGTCTTTGTTAGAGTTTAAATAACTCCTGCAATAAATCTGCAGTGTGTAATTCCTGCCTTTATGGAAGCAGACAAAGGGTTAACATCCTGTATTTACATATTAGCTGTGTTTGCCAAATTTCTGCACTGGCACAGCTGAGAGCTCAAATTACACTTGTGATTGATTACAGATGATGGAATTAGACAGGCTCTTCTCTCTAAAAACACATATGGCGCATCTCTCTTCCTTGTGTCCTGTGCAAGAGTATAATACTCATTCACATTCAATAAAAAACTGTCATTATGTTCACATTTTGCTACTTTTTCCTCATTCTATGCATACTATGCGCAGGGCTTGGGGTTTTTTTTTTGGGGGGGGGGGGGGGGGTAATATGATACATAAACTTTTAGACTGTTTCTGGGTGGGCTTTGAAGCAAAGTTTTATTTTTTGATTTTTTAAATACATTTCACTGAACAAATCCCAGTAGAATTTTCCCATGTGTAAAGCAGAATAGACTCTTCAGTTATATCAGTTATTAAGGGGGGGGGGGGGGGGGCCGGGGTGCAGTTTAGTGTTTATTATCCAGTTGGCTAGCAGAATATTGTATTTATTACTTCGCTCAACAGCTGGAGCAGGTTAGGGAACACACTAATAGAACAGGAGGCTGCATCTCTAGTTATGTTGCTGTACACTCCCGTTCACCATTTTTAAAGTTGTGAAAATAAGGACTCTTGAGAGCCACCTTTCTTCTCCAGGACCTAAGCACATACTCTCACCCAAAGGATGATTAGGGACACCTGTTCAATTTCTCGTGAATGAAATTATCTAATCAACCAATCACATGACAGTTGCTTCAATGCATTTAGGGGTGTGGTCCTGGTCAAGACAATCTCCTGAACGCCAAACTGAATGTCAGAATGGGAAAGAAAGGTGATTTAAGCAATTTTGAGCATGTCATGGTTGTTGGTGCCAGATGGGCCGGTCTGAGTATTTCGCAATCTGCTTAGTTACTGGGATTTTCACACACAACCATTTCTATGGTTTACAAAGAATGGTGTGAAAAGGGAAAAACATTCAGTATGCGTCAGTCCTGTGGGCGAAAATGCCTGGGTGATGCTAGAGGTCAGAGGAGAATGGGCCGACTGATTCAAGCTGATAGAAGAGCAACGTTGACTGAAATAACTACTCGTTACAGCCGAGGTATGCAGCAAAGCATTTGTGAAGCCACAACACGCACAACCTTGAGGCGGATGACCCCACCGGGTACCACTCATTTCCACTACAAATGGGAAAAAGAGGCTACAATTTGCACAAGCTCACCAAAATTGGACAGTTGAAGACTGGAAAAATGTTGCCTGGTCTGATAATTCTCGATAACGCCAAATTCTGACTCTAACAGAATGAGAACATGGATCCATCATGCCTTGTTACCACTGTGCAGGCTGGTGGTGGTGTAATGGTGTGGGGGATGTTTTCTTGGCACACTTTAGGCCCCTTAGTGCCATTGGGCATAGTTTGAATGCCACGGGCTACCTGAGCATTGTTTCTGACCATGTTCATCCCTTCATGACATCCTCTGATGGCTACTTCTAGCAGGTTAATGCACCATTTCACAAAGCTCGAATCATTTCAAATTGGTTTCTTGAACATGACAATGGCCTTAATTCACTAAGATCATGCTGGAGATAATAAGGCAAGAGAAAACTTACCTCCACACAGTGAGAGAGTTATCTTATCTCTTCATTCCTTAAGTTACCTCCTCTGTAGTTATTTTCACACACAGTTAATTAACAGCCTGTCTTTAACGCTGGAGTTATTTTAAGGATTGGAGAGTTAACGTAAAGACAGAAGAGTTAACATTAGGTTTGCCTGAGGTAAAATGTTTCCTGAATACTACATGCCTTATCACCATGGTAACAACTCTAGAAGAGTTATTAAAGACAGGAGATAAGCTTAGTGAATTGAGGCCATTGAGTTCACTGCACTAAAATGGCCCCCACAGACACCAGATCTCAACCTAATAGAGCATCTTTGGGATGTGATGGAACGGAAGCTTCGTGCCCTGGATTTGCATCCCACAAATCTCCATCAACTGCAAGATGCTATCCTATCAATATGGGACAACATTTCTAAAGAATGCTTTCAGCACCTTGTTGAATCAATGCCACATAGAATGAAGGCAGTTCTGAAGGTGAAAGGGGGTCAAACACTATTAGTATGAGGTTCCTAATAATCCTTTAGGTGAGTGTATATCCAGCTATACATGATTATACCACCCATCCACTCTATAGTGCAACTGACTCAAATATATCTGGATTGTCATTGTAAACAGGGAGAATTCAATGCCATGTTAATTCAGTGCTTGGTCAGAACAGCTGTAACTTTTTTTTATATAGCGAGATGAGACATGCCTGCTTTATCTATAGCATCACGTTTCAGTGATAAACTGTGAAAATGAATAAACCTCAGGCACTAGAACAGAATCCTATTTTGGCCAAAGTAGCAATGTGGAAGCTGCAGATAGTGGCCATTAGTGATGGTCGTGTCTAGGAGAACTCATGGAGAAACGCGATTTGTTTTCATCAGCTGATAGATTTGCTGAAAGCTCAGATTTGCTGAGATCACATCCTGCTCTAGCACATGATCATGACTAGCAAAATCAGAGACTTGCATATCTATCACCTGACCAAACTGATCACATGCTTCTTCTGTGATTAGTCACAGATGAGGGGGAATTAGACAGACTAAGCACTCTATATATACGCTCAAGGTGGATTTCGCTAGGTTTTCCTTCTGTCTTGTGCTAGAGTTCAGGTCCACTTTAACAAATAAGCCAAATTCCCCCCAATTCAGTCAGATCCTCTAAAATTCCCAGGCTGGCTTCTATGTAGCAAGCACACAAACATCTATGCAGGTGAATATTTGTAATTGTGATCACTTGTGATGGTTCACACAAGTGCTTGTGCCATCCATAATAGCCTGGACCTACTAGTCTACAGTTTATGATTGAACAGTGAATGTGTGTTGATGTGCAGTGGGATGCAGGGTCATGAACTCCATATTTGCGGCTTTGTGCACCCACAACTCTTACATGCATGTTTTCCCATATGAGTAGGCAAAAATGAATGAACAAAGATGGTGTTTGAAATTCCAGTACTTTTAATGATCTACCTCAGATTCACATCACAAAAATCTTGGTCACAAAAGACAATCATCTGCCTAGCAGTACACCAGATCCTACAATTCTGCAAGGCATGAAGACATAGTAAAACAGGCCTACTGATCATAAATTAATAATGATTATTTGAATCAATCATTGCATTTTAAGAATCCTGAACACACCAAGTTTATTAACAGAGGGTGGGTGGCATGTAGTGTTATCCAACATACAGGTAGACATCTTCAGTGAGATAGCTGCAGCAAACCTGGGAAATTACAATACCAGAAACAATGAAAAGTCCACATAGTAGAGCAGCTCATGGATGCAGCCAACAATTTGTGCAGAACTATTTACTGACCGCTGTATAGGGAGGGAAAAAACATCTATATGCTGAATTCAATGAAGTCAGAGCTATTGGTAGAAAATCCAGATGAAGGTGAATGGTATCTTTTCTACCTATAGTTAGCCAATCACGACTCCGTTTCAATTACCTGGATCAAGTGGTCCCATTACAAAGCAGCCTTCAACATTATAAACGGTCAATTCACATTTCTAATGCCACACAGAAATCATCCTATTTGTACAAAAAGCAATCAAGTACTCGTCCAGCTGCTGAATGCCTTGAGTCAAGAAGCAAATGCAGCCCCTCCCACTCAGGAGGCCAACCTCCACTCAACCCTTTTTTAGTGCTTTCCCAAAAAGAGCAGAATACTTTACCACCTCATTGGTCATCTAAGTCACATGAGGTTTCCAAAATGTGACAGAGTAGGTGAGTTTGTATAAGAGGCCGGTTTTAGGCACAATGGTGCCCTGGGCAATGACACCCTGGCATTGTGTACCTCTGTTTCTGACCCCAACCCCCTGTAAGCATTTGGGCCCTTTGCTTCTGACCGCCACCACCAGGGTGTTCCCCTGAGGCCACAGAGCCGGTTTGCAGACACCCCTGGCTCTGCAGGGGAACCCAGGGACTACTATACACTTGAGCGGGAGACTGGGAGTGTCTTCAAGCCAGCTCAGTGGCATCAGAGGAACACAAGTGTGGGGGTCAGAAACAGAGGGGCATAATGAAGCTTATTGGGGGAGTTTGGTCAGCTTGCGGACCCTCCTGATCTCCCCCTCAAGGCATACTAGCCCCTGGGCTCCTCCGCAAAGTATTTTGGCAGCAGAGTGAACTCCCCTTTCCACCCGGCGCCCCCCTCCATCAGTCTGCGTGCTTCAGTTTTCATTGTCTCATAGAGGTCACTGAGAAGAGGCAGCCAGTGGGGAGGAAGACTGGAAGCACACACACTTATGGGAGGAGCACACCGGCCAGAAAGGAGAGTTCACTCCCGCTGCTGAATACGCTGCTGGAGGCCACTATACACTGGAGGGAGGATACCTGGTAGGCCCAGCAGCCTCTCAGGGCCTTGGGCTATGGAAGCACTGGTCCTAAGAGTGTGTGTGTGTAAGAGAGAGTGTGAGTGGGGGTGAGAGAGAGTATGTATGTATGTATGTATGTATGTATGTATGTATGTATGTATGTATGTATGTATGTATGCATGCATACATAAACACATACACGGGGATTTAAAAAAAAAAAAAGTTTAGAAAATGTCTGCTTGCATGTGTGCAGGTTAAAGACAGAGCAAAATTAATGACTGCATCCAAATTAGTATTGAACAGTTTTCAAAGTATACCTGTCTCAGGAGAAATACAATAGCAAACACTGCAGGCACTAACAGAATGAAGGGGAAAAAAAAAAAAAAAAAAAACTTAATTTCCTGGCTTTATTGCTTTCAGAATGACTGGCCTAGAATCCATGAGCAGATCACTGGATGGGATACTGCATTGCATCCGTCCTGCTGCTGAGTGATTTACAAGAGCCTGACTGACTAATGAGCAGCCTGCAGGTGGAGCAGAGTCCTGCCGCACACAAGCAATGCAGACAGGAAGTTAGAGCTGTAGTAACATCCGAGGAGGGACATATTATTAGGTAAGGTAATATCCAAGCTGCAATACTCATGATTCAGAGCTTTTGTAAAAAAGGTAGAAAACATATTTTTCTGAAGACAATATCAATCCACAAAACACTCTTAGAGATGCTTTGTCCGACACACGATCGTCTTGGGAGGAAAGTCTGTACAGCAATCATTGCAAAACGGTCGCCTGAAGTAATCACCAATGTAAGGTTTGTGCAACAGAAGTTTTTAAGTGTACCCATTTCTCATGTTATACATACAGGTTGTCCTCAGTTAACGAATAAGATGGGTACTGTAGGTTTGTTCTTAACCTGAATCAATTCTTAATTTTGGAACACTGTGCCATCTGTCCCCTGTGCATCCTGTCACCCTCTGTGTCACCTCTGTCCACACACGGTGAACTCTGTCCTCCTCTGTCCTCAGTGTACTGCAGTAAGATGTCATTTTATTGGTTTAAAAAACAATTTTTCTTGGAATTTTTGAAAATCAATTCTTGCATAAACTTCAAGGCCATTTTGAAATGACAAATTTGACAGGTTCTCGCAGAATCAAATTTCACATTTTAGGACTGTTTGTAAGTCGGGTGTTCGTAAGTCAGGGACTATATGAAATGTACATTAATACACACAAACATAACCTGACTGGTCTTCTTATCCCGCAACTCTGCAGGCATCCATAAGTCACATGTAGGTGATGGTCACAAGCCTGGGAGACTTATTTAAAGATTCCTGGAGTTATATCATGAAGCCATCTCCAGGTCAGGCACATAAAATGCCATTCTTTTTTCTTTCACCTTTAGCAGTCCATTCATTGTTCTGCACACATCAATATAGCCAGCTATAACCCTGCGTTAGCAGCTCTGTTAGAAGAAAAACCTAAACAGATAAAGAGCAGCAAAGTATTACATCTATATAATAGCTTTATTCATTCCTCTCAGTTTAGGCACATTTTTTTCTTTTCAAATGTACCCCAAGTACAAAAAAAAAAAAAAACCCAAGAAAAAAAACAGCACATACATTTCCATTCCTTATTTGGAGCTACTGGCAACCCCCAGACACCCATACAGTCTCCCAGGCACCCAAGCGAACACTGTGCACCTGATTACTACTTCCGTAGGCTCTAGAGTCAGACAGGACCAGGGTGGTTCACACAGTGCGCATTGCACACATTCCAAAAATGTGTGAACTGTATTGGCCAATGTGTGCATTATACCTCTGCCTCTGATACAGGCGACCTGGGTTCGAATCTCGGCTCTGCCTGTTCAGTAAGCCTGCACCTATTCAGTAGGAGATCTTGGGCAAGTCTCCCTATCACTATGACTGCCTATAGAGCGCGTCCCAGTGGCTGCAGCTCTGGTACTTTGAGTCCACCAGGAGAAAAGCGCGCTATAAATGTTCTGTGTTTGTTTGTATACCATACACTTTAATTAAAAGCCTGCGTACACATGCACACACATGAAAGTGTTCTGGCTGCACAGAAGATCCCAGCAGCTCTCCAGCTAGCCTGGAGTGGCAGAGAAGGAAAGGAAAAAAAAATATGCCCTGGCATCTTACAGTGCCAATAACTACACCCTCCTACTGTAAAAACACACACTTCGGGTTAATATTTTGTTTTAAAATTTGCCTCTGCTAAAGTGCATACTAAATTAGGGCAATAAAAATACACATATGTGATCTGTAAAAGTCTACAAAGAGAAAACTAATAGTCCCAATGATCAGGTGCTCTACCCAGCCCCTCTAGTTTATTATGGATTTCATACAGAAAACCAACACAACGTAGCATTGACCAAGTCACCCGTAGTTCTGGGACTCCATCTTTTCCTGGTGGTGTGTGATTGTGGCAGTTAATACCACACTCTTCCATAAAGTTCAATGAGTGTGTAGATATCCGATGCTACACTGAATAAAGTTGTCTGTGGAGGTTATGGGGGAAGACAGACCAAGCCTCACATTCAACCTGCCTCTCGTGTCCTATGGGAGAAAGGTGTTGCCAGAAACAAGGGCAAGGTCTGGATGGCGAGAAGTACCCTAGAAGTTCAAACAGGGTGGGAGGGTCCCTTGACCAACAAAGTTGAGGACTGTATTGAAGTAGTAGAACCACCATGTGGTTTTACTGCAGTCACCCCCCACCTTCCATAGACCCCATTTCCCTGAAAATAAGCCTTAGCTGGAATTTTGAGCATACTTTAAATATAAGCCCTAGCCCAAAAATAAACCCTAGCGGAAGTTAAAGAGGAGGAAGAGGCAGCCGGCAAGCAGAGACACAGAGGTGCAGTGCCCATTGGGCACCGGTCCTGTCATCCCAGCACACAGCAAGGTTATCAGCTGTGTTCAGGGATGACAGGGCAGGTGCCTGATCAGTACAGTAGCATACCTTCAGATCCAGGGACAGCATAGTACAAAGGGGCAGGAAATGTTCTGCTGAGAGACACTTCCTGACAGAAATATAAGACATGCCCTGAAAATAAGCCTTAGCCCATCTTCTGGAGCAAAAATTGAAGGAATGAATGAATGATACGGTCTTATTTTTGGGAAAACATGGTGCCATGCCTTATATTATAGAACTTGGTGTCACAGAAAGCTTGTGGAATTCTCCTCAAAGGGAACATAGCAGCAATAGAAGCAGCAAACTGGCAGAAGTTCAAAGTCTGGAATTGGACTTTAGCATCACATGAACAACGATCTTATCTACGTGTAAAGCACACAGTCCGATTAATGGAAACTAGAGGCCATGGCCCCCATACTCTGTCAGTGTGTTTTTCCTGTTAAACCATGGGAAAGTAGAACACAATGTGACACTGACAACAACCATCCCTATTTGTTCTCCTGCAGTGAGCCGGATTCATGAGCTGTACTGCAAACAGAGAACGCTGGGTTGCAGCATATTATTAGAAGGTCTCTAATGTCAGCAAAGAGACTCTGTATGCACCAGAGAAACACTTAAATCAGAACTCTACTCATATGGAATTGCCATGTTTTGTGGCTGCTGGAAAGTTCCTTCTTCGATCACCATTAAAACCAAATACCGCAAGCATCCAAACCTGAAGCCCCTGCAGCACATATAAAATGATCTTCATGTAAAAATAATGGTAATGGTGTCATTTACCTGCCAAGGAAAATAAAATGAACTGGTTTTGCTGCTGTAGCATGTTTAATGCAGAGCAAGGAGTTTTAGGAAGCATCCAATTACTTGTTCACCATGAAAAAGGTCTCTCTCTGATCGAATCTCGTCAGAGAGAGATCTGGTCCCTGTCCATACACTGCAAACTGATTTTAAATAGATCTTAGCATAAAATCTATCCTAAATTGACCTAGCGCCTCCGCCTGCCTGGCAGCCCCCACGTATGACAATGTCCCCCCCGGGTGCCCACGCTCTGTAAATTCTCACCTATCCACTGACGCGAGTCCTGGCCTCCTTCACAGTCATCACCACGTATCAAGTTGCACATGAGTATGTGACGTCACACACGCGCCTAGTGGTACACGTGCTTGCGGTATGGCAGAGGAGGCCAAGAGTAACATCAGCGGACCACTGTTCTCTCCAGGCTCTTTTAACCGTGTGCACCACCCGGCTAATTTTGGTGAGCACCCGGCTGTCATCGACTAACCTCCTCATCCTCTTCCTATGCGGTAAGCATAGTAGCGCCAGGCCCTACATTCTCCCGTCGCACACCACCTGGCTACTTTTTCATGCCACCCAGGGGAAGGTGGCTGGTGGCTGTCGTGATTTCAGACACGGTTACCGCCATGCACCCAATCCAGCATTTTAATGGAGATTTTCCAGCACTTCTGATCAATGCTTAAAGTGAACCTCCAGACTAAAAATCTACTCAGCAGAACTGAAAAAGGCTTGTTGTTTAACAGTTTCACAGCATGAGAACATGTTTTTTTTTATAGAAGTCTCATTTTTAGCTGCATTTTTAGCTAAGCTCCGCCCCATCAAAGAAAACTGCCTGGGCTTTTTTCCCCTGATGCTGTGCAAAGCATGATGGTATTTCCTATGTTATTTACGTTGCCTAGGAACTGGGAGGGGTGATCAGGACACAGGATAGTTGGAACTGTAGCTCATGCTCCCTGTCACCTTCTTTCAACCAAAAAGATGGCTGTCCTTATGAAATCACAAACCTTTGCCTGTTCTTTAAAAACAGGTTGGGTAAGAGATTATATTACCTATCTATTTTAATTAACATAACTAATGTAACTTAATGACAGTATGGTTGTTTAGGCTGAATTTCCTCTTTAAGGGCCTGTTTCTACTACAAGCGGATTCTGGATGCAGAAAACTGACTCCAATGAAAGCCTATAGGCCTGTTTCCACTAGACGCGATTTTTCTGATGCACATTTCCCCACCAGAATCCGCGTATAGTGGACATAGGCCCTTAGACAGATTTTAGCACATAAAATATTTGAATCGGATCGTTGATCAGTCCACAAAATGCTAGTTGTCCTTTGCTGCTCAAAGCCTCATATTAAAAAAACAAAACAAAAAAAACAATAAGTCATAAAAATTATTTCATTCCAGTGAGGAAAAAATCTTCCAGTTTTGTAAACAATCTGCAGGAGAAATGATATTCTGCTATTCTCAGAGTAATGAATGCGGCTTTTAACTACGGTAAATATTCTACCCGCAATGTGGAAATTGCTCATCTTTCTAAGCAGATTCAGAAAAGACAGACACAAGTGGGATCTCAGCATGACTGGATATAAACATCTCTTGCTTATCACGCCGACAGAGCGAGAAGGCTCTACATGTCACTTCAGAAGGTTTAAATAAGCAAGAAGAAAAATAGAATTAATTAGTGGAAAATGCCAATTAATAGCATGCAAATCAACAGGAAATCAAAAAGATACATTCAGCTAAAAATAGTATTTTATGGCGATGTGTTAGAAGAAAACAAAACAACTGCGCTATGATTATTTCCTTCTTACAGTAAACAAAACACACTCATCTCAAAGTTCCATTTAGCTGAATACACTCTCCTCTGGTCTCACAAAGTGACCAATGACACACAACTAAGGCAGACACTTTTTGTGGTTCTCAGTGACTCGGAAAGTTGCAGTGGATGACATGACTCAATGAATAACCGTTCAAACGCGTTAATCACATTATCACAGGGCATGTAGAAGGTACTGAGCTCGCAGGAGTGATAGTTCATACGCATTACACAAACGGATGAGCTGATGAGGCTTTTAGCACCAGCTCGAAAGAAGTTTACACAAAGGGACATGGTGTCACATGAGCATGGCTAGCAATGTCTTCTGACAGCTCAAGGGTGCCTGGGAATTACTACCCATTACCATAGAGGCAGCCATAAATGAAGTTTTACAAGGTTGCTGACAGTGTGTCAGAACACTCCTTATACACAACCCAGTGACTGCAGCAGTGTGAAGTCATCAAAATGATAGTAGTCCCACTGTAGCACAAAGCAGACTCTTTTTTTTGTCTGTTTTGCCACATCAGAAAATTGACAGTGAAAGGATCCTATGTTATTATAGGATTCATTCATACCTGTTAATCCACAATGGATCCAAAACAAAACTGGGACCTGCACAATATTTCCTGAACAGCAAATGAGTTTTCCATAGAAGCCTATGGTGGAAACACAAGAAACAGAAGAGAAGCAAGGTCCGGGCACCAGATACGTTGCAGTAATCATCAATTTATTTCATCCCACCAAACAGATACAAATCACGGCTGGTCTGACAGCCGTTTCGCAAAAAACACTTGCTTCTTAAGAGCAGGGTCTCTGAAGAAGCAAGTGTTTTTTGCGAAACAGCTGTCAGACCAGCCGTGATTTGTATCTGTTTGGTGGGATGAAATAAATTGGTGATTACTGCAACGTATCTGGTGCCCGGACCTTGCCTCTCTTCTGTTTCTTGTGGAATATTTTGCCCGGAGGCATAGTGTGTTGTTCACCTGGACCCCCCACCATAGGCTGCCAAGTGTGTCTACTGACGATTTCTTAGCTCTCCAATCTGTAACTATGGTGGAAACACATCTGCTCCAGACTACAACGGACCATTGGAGCAGGAACTAAAGTCCATTTCTGCTAAGCATTGGAGATCCAGCACTAGTGGAAACCAAGCCTCAGACTACAGAGAAGTTACCCACGTGATTCTTATGCACGCAAGTACAGCTATCCGTTTCACCGCAGAGTACAACACAAAAGCTGAAGGAGTCCTCTTACCTATCCATTCCTGACCAGTACATTCCTCCTCTGCTATATGCCCATCTCCTTCAGCAAACCCCCCTCCCCCCCCCCCCAAAACACACATCATTGGTTCAAAACAGTAACTGCCATTTACCCAACTTACAGTAGCAGGAAAAAAATGTCAGGGGGTGGGTCTTGTGACACCACAGCCTTTGTCAAGGTCTGTCAGAAGCCAATCGGTTTCCACAGACATGGAATGATGTCATGTTTAGAAATAACTGTGCAAACGTGAAGGAGACAGGAAATCTGCTGCAACATCCAGATTTGCCCATCAGAAACATGCAAATAAGTGATTCCAATGATGTCTGTACTGTTCTCTGAAGGAGAAATTGGATAGCTGCAAAATCTCAAATTAGTACTATCACACCAAATCAGGGGACACATTGGTCCTTTTAGGCAGGGGTGCCCAATAGGTCGATCGCGATCTACCGTTCGGCCGCATCATGTAACATTTTGTGGCTGGCAGCTGTCAGAATCTGCTGCCAGCCGCTGGCCAATAAGAACAAGAGGCGGAGAGGAGAGGGGCGGTACAGCCGGAGAGTAGAACGCGGCCTCGACGTCATAGCTGGGGGCGGCGCTGGGCATGGGCACAATGCGTCAATGCATGCTGCCCCGCCGCCCCCTTCGCTTGCCGCACTCCGGAGGCACTCGCAGCGCGGCTGATGGAGGGGAGACCAGGAGGAGCCCCAGACACCGCCGCTGGAACTGGTGGGAGGTGAGTGGCCCCTACGCCTACTAGGGCTGCACGGTTTTTCGGTTTACAACCGAAACCGCGGTTAAAGGCAAGACGATCTGCTGATCGTCAGTACCTTCGGTTTTTCGGTCCGCTGTCTGTAACATTTTGCTTCTGGCCCCGCTGTGCGCGGATTGGCCAGAAACAGTGAATATGTATAAGTGTTAATGAGCGGGGGGCGGATCCACTAGAGCGAGCGGCCGGGCACATCATACAGCATTACCTATCACTGGCTAGCGATGGAATGACGGCAGCGGTAGGCGGAGCTGCCGCTGCCGTCATTCCATCGCTAGCCAGTGATAGGTAATGCTGTATGATGTGCCCGGCCGCTCGCTCTAGTGGATCCGCCCCCCGCTCATTAACACTTATACATATTCACTGCTTCTGGCCAATCCGCGCACAGCGGGGCCAGAAGCAAGATGTTACAGACAGCGGAACGGGCAGTGCGGACCGTGAGCAGTGAATATGTATAAGTGTTAATGAGTGGGGGGTGGATCCACTAGAGCGAGCGGCCGGGCACATCATACAGCATTACCGATCACTGGCTAGCGATGGCATGACGGCAGTGGTAGGCGGAGCTGTACAGAGCATACAGCTCCGCCTACCGCTGCCGTCATTCCACTAACTACACTATACCTGGCTAACTATACTAAAGGCCCCTGCACCTAACTACACTATACCTGGCTAACTATACTGAAGGCACCCACACCTAACTACACTATACCTGGCTAACTATACTAAAGGCCCCTACACCTAACTACACTATACCTGGCTAACTATACTGAAGGCCCCTATACCTAACTACACTATACTGAAGACATGTATACCTGCTACCTAAATGTTGGTAGATCTCCTGGACTCGGCAAATTTTAAAGTAGCTCGCGGGCCGAAAAAGTGTGGGCACCCCTGCTTTTAGGTATACAAATGTGAGGAAAGCTATCTGTATTTTTAATTTATGGTCTGAGATACGATATCTTTATAGATTTGCACAGTCACATGTTCTACAATGACCACTTCCTCAGTATGAACAATTGGCAAGGAACCTTCACAGCCTTAAGTTACCAAAGCTAAAAACGCTGTGAAGTTCAGCGCACATCCAATCAGATACAGAGAGGATCCTATTTTACATGTGAGAACCGGACTAGACGCTTGAAGTAAATAGTAATGATTTACTTATTTGGGATCTGGTCCGCTTCTTCAGGCATATTTCCAGATGTAAGCTGAAGTAAAACACTGATGCAGGTAAATAGTAAACACAAAGATGACAGTTGTGTTGGTTACTGTTTAGCATTTAGAGGTCATGTGATCAGCAGGTATGTATGGTTAATTGTATGGTGTGTGGCCACCTTAACTCTTTCGGGCAGGGAAAGAAAAAAAAAGGAGCACAGCATAGTTATTGGTGTGCTTTGCACTGTGCATATACAGGTTCATCATCACGTCAACTCGGATGTCCTTCAACCACAGAAAAAACAAAAATACGTCAATAAACTAGATCACTGAACTGGTAAAAAGGCAAGTAAAATAATAGGCACTGCTGCGGTGTTCATGGTCCCATGTCTTCAGCTATGTAGTTCAGGTACACCCTCACTTGCTGTGACCCTGCCCACCAGTTGGGGTGAGTTATCCGAAACAGAATCCCATAGCTCATGATCTCTAGAATTGAAGGCGTGGAAACACATGTAATGCACATTATTTCATGGACCCCTCAAGCGAAAAACTCTGGTATTTTCAGTCAACTCTAAAAAAAAGACCAACACATTTTCAAATTCTGCTGCACACTATAACTGCTGAATCAGAAAAGCTGTACATGTCTCCTGCCCAAATAGCCTTGGTGGAGCAAGGAAGGACTGATCCAAACTGGAAGATGGGTGTGGCCTCCTGCTCCTCTTCACTCCAACCCTCCCTGCAGAAAGTGCATGCTCCATCACTCCCACAGGCACAGAAATAGGATAGCCAGATTATGTTCTGCATACATACATGCATCCAGTATCTCTAGCCATGTTAAAGCGGACCTGAACGCAGAACTCTCTCTCTCTGCTGTAAAAGATAAGCAACAGCATAATAACCTTTAAAAAAAAATCCTTGTAACGGCTTATAGAGTTTCTACAGAGACCAGGCAGATTGGTTACTTCTGGGTAACCTGGGAGCACAGAAAGGGTAAACTTCCTGTGTTTACATATTAGCTCAGAATTTGACAGACAGCTGACAGCTCAAATTACACAAGTTCATTATTTGCTTAGAATGGAGTATTAGACAGGCTGTTCTCTATAAATACACACAGGGTTGATTTCTCTGTGTTTTTCTTGTCTCCTGTTCAAGAGTTTAGGTCCGCTATAAGTATGGACTCACTCCAAATTATTACCGACTTGTGCGGGACTGCTACACTCATGAAGCATCAGTTACATCTGTGTAATAATGATATGAACTGTCCTTTTTTAGTGGATTTCGACAACCCATTTAAAAGCAAAATAACACAACTGCAAGAAATGCAATTCAAAAATTATTCTAAATTTCATATTTTGTATGGATTTTCCAGTTTTAAACTTCAAACCAATAAAGCTATAATAGATCATAGGAACCCCCAAGTAGCTTCATTAAGAAGGCACAGTTTTGTTTCTCGTGGAAATAAACTGCCAAGATCAAATAATCAGAAATTACAATGCACAACATTTACAATCCATGTGCTCATGGAAGAATGGTCCCAAATTCAGGTTACTCTAATATAAAGAATAACTGTACCCACCTAGAAAAAAACAAAAACAAACTGTTACATACTCGCCTAAGAAGAGGGAAAGCTCTGGATCCTATAGAGCCTTCCCAGTCCTCTCTCTGTCTACTGGTTTCACCGCTGGGCCCTGTTCAAATCTCCTGCTGGCTGTATCTTTTGGTCTCCTTGGAAGGCTTCAGAAGTACTCGAGTATCAGAGTTCTTCCGAAGATGAGCTGCTCCGTACTACACGTGTGTAAGTCTGTGCTCGGAAACAAGCACTTTGGAAGCCTTCTGAGGAGGCCCAAAGGTTTCCTAGATATGAAAGTTGAATTGCCGCAATGAGGGCCCGGCAGTGGAACGAAGGAACCAAGAGATGACTGGAAAGGCTCTATAGGAACCAGAGCCTTCCCTTTTGAGTATGTAACTTTTTTTTTTTTTTTAGGTGGGTTCAGTTATCCTTTAAGAGAAAGGCAGCATCCTTGCCATAGCACCATAAGGATCCCCCCAATCTAACTACTACATTCTACCGCAGAGGTACAATTATACCACCTGTTTGTCTGTTTAGAGATTCACTTCCCCGAAGCTTACTGATCACGTCAATATTCCTGAGTATTATTATAAAAAGACCCCTTCCACCAAGATGAAAAAGATCACAATGGAGAATCACAATAAAAAGGGGGAGGGGGAATAAAGTTACCACAATTTACAAGTGCAAATATTTTCCAAAGTATGATGTCCTTGTTTAACCGAGTCATTGGCTTCCATTCGCAATGACCCAACAAGTCACTCATTTAAAATACTCTGCAAGACCGAGATTAGATTTTTCAGTCCATAGATGTATCCAGTGTCTTTCCCGTTATTTGGAAACACATGAGCAAAATCAATCATCCTCACATCCACCTGCGAGCTTTCCCTGGGCTCTGTGGAAACGTGACAGAAAACATTTTCCAGTTTAGACAGGCGATTGCCATTTAGATGTTCCAGTGGAACATTTTGACTCTTCCACGATCGATCTTGCTCTACAGATTCTCCTTCCGTGAAAGCCTGGCTGTGAAGCCTTTTAGGACAGGTTTTCTTCTGCGTCGTATAGCTCCTGGGTATTTTCTTCTCTGTACGTTCCTCTTCCTTCCCACCACCCATAGAGCTCACCATGTTAATGTTGTTATTACACTCTGGCACCTCAACATCTGTAAACAACTCTTTAGGGATGTCAATCTTATCCAGGATTTTACCATCCACTGGGCTTTTAGGGGTCTGTGGATAGGAAGCATCGTAAACAAACAGTAGGGAACTTGCATAAAAATGGAGGATGTCTTGGTTCTCAAACCAATTAAGAATTAGCTTCACTTTCTGGAGACAAACAGAAACTGCATCCTTCCTCAGACAGCAGCCATTATGGAAGAACTTGGAAATACCTAGGAAGCAGAAGACAAATATTAACCACTTAAAGACAACTGGACGAATATATTGTCCAGGGTTGTTGTGGAGAGTGCACCACCAGTTTGCTACTAAATGAGGCACATGTGGTATCATTTTAACCGTGATGAGCTGTAGAATTCATTTTGGTGTGTCTAAAAGCTGTGACCCATGTCACATGAAAATTAGGTAGGGACAAACTCAATCAAACATAAAAAGTCATTTTCAGAATTATGAACAAACTTGGGAAAGTTTTAGCGACACTACATGAGACATATGTGGTATCATTTCAACCATGATAAGTAGTAGAATAGAGTTTATAAAGAGTTTTACGGTTGAGGTCCATGTCTCTTGTATTCTTTTTAGTCACAAACTGAATCAAAAGAAATTAAATTTCGCATATTCTGTACCAAAATAAAAGACTTGTAAAATGAAAACAAAGTGACAGAATATAAAAGAAAAAAAGATATAGGGTTACCTTAGGAACCTGGCTTTTTAAATATTTATGCCATGAGGGTATATTACTATTATTTTTGAAAATAAAGTCTTATAATCATCGATAGTGTACAATAAGAAAGCAAAAGACAAAAAAAAAAACTAAAAAAAGACGCCTTTATTTCTAAATGCAATATTGTCACCATACATTGTGCTAGGAACATAATCTAAATGTTGCAATAACCAGGATGAATGAGCAAATAAAATTAGTGGGTTTAACTTATAGTATATTTTTTCCTTTATTTTCCCTTTAAAATGCATAGAAAATAAGGTGATTGCTAAACAGAATTAACACACACTAAAAGCCTAATTCGTCCTAAAAAACACAATATATAGATCATTTTGGTGTAATGAGTAGTAATAAAGTTATTGGCGAATGAATGGGAGCAGCGCCTATATGTGAAAATTGCTCTCGGGCTGAAGTGGTTAAAAACATTTTTCTTACAAATATGGCAATGAATTTACATTCCCCTATTTTTAGAGAGGATGGCTGTATAAAGTGGAGAAAGTTTATTAGCAGGCATATAAAATGGTTTATGTTTGCCCAAAGATGTGGAGCAGGAACATGTTCCCAGCATATAGGGTACCAATTTGTTAATATAAGCACAGTGTTCTCCCCAGAATTTTTTTCCAGCCATGTGGCTTGAAAAAGTAGCTGGGTGTGGCACAAGGGGGGAATGAACGGCCAGCACAACTCTGATTACAGCACAGATCCTGGGGATAACACTTCAAGAAGAAATACAAGGGCAGAGGGAAACGGGAACTCATGCAGTGCTGCTTTCAGAATGTCTGTGGTGAAATAGTATTTTGCAAGGACAGAGATAGGCTGACAGTTTTGACAGTGGCATCATTATGTGTAGTGGAAGTGGGTTAGTAAAGAATGTAGGATGTGGTTTTGCAAGTGATGCAGTCATACTTTAGTGATTTTCAAATAATTTAAAAGGACACCTGAAGAGAGAGGTGTATAGAGGCTGCCATATTTATAAGCTTTTAAACATTAACATTTGCCTGGCATCCTACATAATGTGGCCCTATCCACCAAGGCATCTCCGAGGTTAATTCACACAACTCACCCTCTTTCACAGTCTCTTTTGTTAAGGTCCTCCCATAGTGCTGGTTTTGAGTTTCATAGCTGTCAGAATCAATATGGTACACCTAATAAAAAGCACAAAAAGAAACATAAGCAGACATCGTCAACTTCAGATCCCTCCAAAACCTTTTTATTTGTGCACTCGGCTTGTGCTACTGTCAGACCATTATGTTGTACATCTGCCAATACTCAAAGAAGCCATCAAGCCTGGCGATAGGCACTTCTGGCCCTAATGCTCAAATATGGTATTCAGGTGCAGTGTGTGTAAGCAGCTGCCTGGCCTCAATTCAACTATGCAGAAAGATAGGAAGATGGGCTGAGAAACTTATTTACAGTAAGCGTTGACTGACAATTTTTAATATAATGTTCTATAATAAATAATGTACATATAAATGCGTGTCGCCTAAGAAAGACTTGCAATTAACGAGGTTTAAATTACTACAGCATTTCCTAATGAGCAGAACCTCACAGAGGTGATGGATACAGAAAAACAAGGCAAAACACTGCCATCTAGTGCAGAATGCTGAACATAAAAACTGGAATAATTGCCAGAAACATATAAAAATGCATAGAAAGGCTCAGATCGCTCTGCCTACAGCTAAAAGGGCAGGAGTCTGACAAAAAGGCCCTCATTTAATTGTATTAAAGCTGTCTGAAGCGAAAATAAACGTACGATATAATAATAATTGTATGCGTAGTACAGCTAAGAAATAGAACATTAGAAGCAAAGAACACAGTTTCTGTTTTCCAGTACAGCAAGAGGCCGCTGGAGATAAGGTTTTACTGCAGGAAAGTTTAAAGGGTCATTATTTCTGCTTTGCTTTATAGTCCAAAGCACAGAGTGTGCTTTAAAAATGAAACAGTGACAGAATGATGCAGTGACAGAATAAAACACGAATGTCTTCTCTTTGCTACGAATGTTCTATTTCTTAGCTGTACTACACATACAATTCATTACATCATACGTTTTTTTTCCGCTTCAGGTTAAGTTCATCTAATGGCTCGTTGCTCCTATTATTAGCCTAGAAATACAAGGGTGCAAAATGGCCGTCAGGCAACATGTCACCTAGCAACACAGTGTGCCGCTACATTGCCAAGATGCACTTCTTTGATGAATTTTACCATGTGATGTACCAGTAAACCATTAATGAATCAACATCAGCAAAGGTAAAGAGCCAGAATCCAGTTTATTTTCTGCTCCATTGACAAGTTTAGAAAAATGCTCAAATACCTTTTCTTCAACTTAAAGGGATACTGTAGGGTGGTCAGGGGAAAATGAGTTGAACTTACCCAGGGCTTCTAACGGTCCCCCGCAGACATCCTGTGTCCACGCAGCCACTCACCGATGCTCCGGCCCCGCCTCCGGTTCACTTCTGGAATTTCAGACTTTAAAGTCTGAGAAGCACTGCGCCTGCGTTGCCGTGTCCTCAATCCCGCTGTTGTCACCAGGAGCGTACTGCGCAGACACAGACCATACTGGGCTTGTGCTATACACTCCTGGTGACATCAGCGGGATCGAGGACACAGCAACGCAGGCGCAGTGGTTTTCAGACTTTAAAGTCTGAAATTCCAGAAGTGAACTGGAGGCGGAGCATCGGTGAGTGGCTGTGCGGGCACAGGATGTCTGCGGGGGACTGTTGGAAGCCCCGGGTAAGTTCAACTCATTTTCCCCCGACCCCCCTACAGTATCCCTTTAAACAGTGGCTGTCACATGAATGCCACTGCTCCTTGTAATCCCCCATTCCACTTAAAGCCCACAGCCAGGACCACACCCCTGCAGTGTAAAGCACTGCCTTCATTTATTCCAACAGGAGGGGC